>NC_141885.1:20529168-21154168 GCF_030686135.1 Camelina sativa
TCTCACTCCTGTTCTCGCTTACCGTTGTCTTGTCAAAGAAGATGATCAAGAGACTCCAAGCTTCCTTTTCGAATCAGTTGAGCCAGGACATCACTCTTCCACTGTTGTAAGAACTAGCTCTCGATCTTTTCCTTTTTTTGTTTGCTTGCTCAATCTCTTTCAAATGAAAACTGATGTATGATTATTTAATACTTTAGGGAAGATATAGTGTGGTTGGAGCACACCCGAAGATGGAGATTGTGGCTAAGGAGAACAAAGTGACAGTCATGGATCATGTGAAAGGTACTTTGACAACAGAGGAGGTTGAAGATCCAATGATGATTCCTAGAAGAATCTCTGAGACTTGGAAACCTCAACTGATCGATGATCTTCCTGATGCTTTTTGTGGTGAGCCATTTGCTAACTTAGTCTGGTTTGGTTTACTTTGAGATCACAATAATTACAATTAATTAGGTGAAAAATCACATGATCTTTGTTATTATAAACAGGTGGATGGGTTGGTTACTTTTCTTATGACACTGTCCGTTATGCCGAAAAGAGAAAGCTACCATTCTCCAAAGCTCCGGTTGATGACAGGAATTTACCAGACATGCATCTTGGTCTTTATGATGATGTCATTGTCTTCGATCATGTCGAAAAGGTGTTAAAACCTTTTGAACTTTTCAGTTATTTTGTAATTCTGTTTAAACTCAATGTGAACTTTGCTTTATTTTTCTACAGAAAATGCATATTATTCATTGGGTGAGGTTATCTGGAAACTGTTCATTTGATGATGTTTATGCTAATGGTGTGAAACACTTGGAAGAACTTGTTTCCAGGATCAAATGCATTAATCCGTGAGTTAACTCTTCCTTTTTCTGCCTTGTGTATCTGTTTTTTCCTATCTCTAACTTGTTTTTGTGTTTCAGCCCCAAGCTACCTTATGGATCAGTGGACTTACACACAAATCAATTTGGCACTCCTTTGGAAAAATCAAGCATGACAAGTGATGAGTATAAGAATGCTGTACTTGAGGCCAAAGAACACATACTGGCTGGAGATATCTTTCAGATTGTTTTAAGTCAACGATTTGAGCGCCGCACTTTTGCTCATCCATTTGAAGTTTATAGAGCTTTGAGGATTGTGAACCCAAGTCCTTCTATGTGTTACTTGCAAGTCAGTGCTTCTAATATATCACTTGTTTCATCTCCTCAACGGTTTGCTTTATCTCCTCTGTTTTGCTGATTTCCATATTCTTTACTTAACTAGGCTAGAGGCTGTATACTAGTAGCTTCAAGTCCTGAAATTCTCACTCGAGTGAAGAAAGTGAGCAGCTCCTCTCTTCTCCTGATCTTCTTGTTATTTAACAGGGACTAAAACAGGGTTTAAAAACAATTTTTTGATTTTGTGAAACAGAACAAGATCGTGAATAGACCACTAGCAGGAACGGCAAGACGGGGCAAAACATTTGAAGAGGATCAGATGTTGGAGGAGACACTGTTAAAAGATGAAAAACAGTGTGCGGAACACATTATGCTTGTTGACTTGGGTCGCAACGATGTTGGAAAGGTTAGTCTGTTTCTTCTTGGTTTAAGCAATGATAGATGGAAAGCAACCAAATTTCAACTTCTTGTGTGTTTCTATGACAATCTTTTGTCATACAAAGAACAGATCAAATTTTTACATATAGTACCGTTACAACCGGCTTATAATTTCCTCATTGGCTCTCTCTTCTGGCCTTTATGAAAGCAGGTATCTAAGAATGGTTCAGTTAAGGTGGAAAGGTTCATGAATATAGAGCGTTATTCCCATGTCATGCATATCAGCTCAACGGTAATACAAAATTTTGTTAAATCATTACAATCTTCTAACCTCTTTCCCATCTCAAACTAATTCCAGATTCTGATTTCTCAATGTAAACGGTTATAAACTTGAATCGTGTAAACAGGTGACTGGAGAGTTGCAAGAGAATCTGACTTGTTGGGACACTCTTCGTGCGGCTTTACCTGTTGGAACTGTTAGCGGAGCTCCAAAGGCATATAAACTACTAATTATTACAAATACATACATTATTTCATATCACCATTCTCGCTTTAGGTGTCTCTGGTCGTTAAGAGACTCTCTTGTGACAGGTGAAAGCTATGGAGTTGATCGACGAGCTAGAGGTGACCAGAAGAGGTCCATACAGTGGTGGATTCGGTAGTGTATCATTCACTGGAGACATGGACATCGCTTTGGCGCTTAGGACAATTGTATTCCCTATACAAGCTCGTTACGATACAATGTACTCATACAAAGGCAGTGACACACCGCGCCGTGAGTGGATAGCTTATCTCCAAGCAGGTGCAGGCATTGTAGCCGATAGTGACCCAGAGGATGAGCAACGTGAATGCCAGAACAAAGCTGCTGGACTCGCACGCGCCATCGACTTGGCTGAGTCTGCATTCGTCAATAAAAGTGATTATCAACCATCTAGGTTTATTGCTTCACAAGCAACACAAAGCTACGTCCTCTGAAATAAATTAGTTTATATATTATTTGTACTTTTTATATGGTATCATGAATTACGGAAATATATTTAAGTTATTAACTTATAAGTTTATCTCATATAAAGGAAACTTGTTTCTGATTTTTTTGCCCATCATGTTTATGGTTTTATGCTATACCTGGACATATGTGAAAGTGAAACCAGAATCGTATGGTTTTGGCTCAGGTGAGGTCAATAACAATTGATGATGATTCTACACGTACGAGTCGTAAAATATATAATCCATTAAACGTTAAGATATTAAAGAAGTTTTCCAAAGTTACACTTGTCTTGATGGTATGAATCATCCTGTGGGTATGAATACATACAAAACAACAGGGTTATATAATATCTTTGTAATAGTAGTAATACATGTCACGAAACTATATGATGGAATGATACATTCATATATACGTGGAAAGCCGTAAGCAACACCTAAAATGGTTCCAAAATATTGAAATCTTTGTTGTAGCATTTTTATATGTGTTTTGTTAATCGCCAAAAAGGTTTGTCCTAATTAGCTTGCCAAGTGGCCAAGGCATAGACGCTACATGCTAATTGTTACTATATAATACTAATCCAAGTGAACGAATCATATACTAACACAACATACATGCACATAATTTATAGACAAAAAAAAAATGTTAAAGGAAAGGAATTATCCAAAAACAGAAAAAGATTTGCTGACATAAGCCTTTGGAATGGACTAAGGTTCCTTCCTACAATGTAAACGATGCTAACTGAGACACGAAGCTGACATGGACGGATCATTCTGCCGCCTATGGCCTCTGGTGGCTTACACTTGGCCGTACCTTTTTGTTTTACGTGTTCTCTCTCTGACTTTTCTTAATTGTCCCCTGGGAATGAGATTACAGTTTTTTTAGTTATTATTTTCGTGCAGTTTCGTTTTCCTTATCAGAATATGATGTTGACAAAAGAATACCAAAGATGAATATGATTAAGATCTTTTTCCATTTTACCGGTTGTTGAGTTTTAAGCACCTGATGGGTTTGTGAAAATACGTATTCTCCTATTAAGGGTTTTACACAAAAGAAAAAATAAATTAATTCTGTCTTAACAAAAATCAACTATATATCAAACTGCTTTTTTCTTTTTTTCTTTATGTCGGCAACTATCAAGTTTACGATATATGATCGCATCTTTAGAGGTTTCCATGGACACTCAAGCTACTTCTTCGCCTCATGCTTGTAACCCCAGCAGATGTTGGCTAAACCACAATCTTGATTTCAGACTCTTCTAATTGAAATATTATGATTGAAAATTCATAATACGCCAAGAAACAAACAAAAAGGCATTAGGCATGACCGAGTGTAAGAGCATCTGAGCCACCAAATAATTCTTCAAAAAAAAAAAGAATAGACATTCTTAGTTTGAAGTGATTAATTGTACGTAATTTTAAAATGTGTTCGTGAGATTTACTTACTTCTATTTCATTTACAATTTGTAAAACTTGATATCCCTCGATCCTTAATTTATTACTGTTATATGCTTATCAATAAAATTTCAGTTGATTGATACACTAACAATCTATTAAGACTTTCTTTTGGTGTAATTAAATGTTTTCTTGGTGTAAATGTTAAGAATCATTTTAGTAAAGACTTATCCATGAAAAGGCCAACATACATGCTTTCTCGTGAGTTCACAGGTAAGAAGTTTCTTTCAATACTAGTCATTAGTCAACCCCGCAGCCTCAAAGTAATGGTTCACTATTTGCACTCGTTTAAAAATGGGATGCTCTAATTCTATAATCGTACATATAGGATAAAAATAATTTTGTTTATTATACTATTTTTGCAATAATAATACGAAAAACATAGGTCGGCCCTTCTGAATTCGAAATTACCTCGCCAACATTTTTTTTTTCTGTCAACAACATATAACTTTTTTTTGTCAACAACATCTATCATATAATTTGAATTCTGATGATTAAATAATAATACCACAAAATATAACCGCTGGATTATATTTCATATTGATCGGTTAATATAGTTTTCAATATTATTGAAAAATAGAATTGAAAATCATTTGGCAATTTATAAAGTCTTTTTCTACATAAATATTAGGTTAGGCTATTCTGACTTTTTTTTTTTTTGTTAAGCAGGGTTTTTTTTTCTCACTTTTTACAGTAGATACATAACATCATCAGCCGATCAACGACACATATATAATCGAAAAGAGTTATGTGGCTATCAGTTACACATATAAAACAAATATATAGTTAACATATTTTGAACTCATTGGTTGGTAAACTTGAATAATCATCTTTAAGAGTTAAGTAATATAATTAAAGAAATAATCTGCCGTATGAACTCGATCAGTGCTCACATGGCTATAATCGGTCGGTTCCCCTATATCCGCCTTTGTACTGTTATCAAGCATATCTCATTTTTATAGAAAAACGTCTGGTAATAACACTATTTTATTACTACGATTAATGTTTTCTTCAATTGATACTATTGCTACCTTTACTTTTTGTTCAAATAAACATCAATGTTCTTTGAACATAGATCTCAATTTGAATATTATATATATATATATATATATATATATATATATATATATATATACAGGTAGATTGAATGGAACTTAGAAAGACTCTTTATGAATAAAAACAAGAGACTATTGTGTGCTTCACGCAATTCAGGTAATACCGTTATAATAGGGAGACTAGAGCTGAACATGGATTGTTGATTAGGTATTAAGCTCTCATATACGAAATATAAATTTTAATTGGCTGTCATAAATGTTTACAAATTTTAACTAATTAGTCAGAGTACAAAGTTTTTGCCAAAAAAAAAAAAGTCCGAGTACAAAGCAATAAATTTTTAAAATACGTAAAGTTTAAGTGATTGCAACAGACAAAAAAAAAACTCTTTCAGATAAAACAAATTTTCCACAATTTTTTATCCATAGTAGATCTAATAAAAGAAAAACACATTTTTATACTTAGCATATCATTATAAGAACAACAAATTGATTCACAACAGACTGTTATTCGCCAAGAAAATATAACGATTCAGACTATGACTAACTTAATTTACTCTCTTAAGTCTTAACACTAATTAGTCCTCAACACTAACTTTAATAGAGTTAAACAGTTAAATACAGCAGCTGGCCATATATGCAAAATGTATAAAACTTTTGAAACCCTCGTGGATTATTTCCAATCATGCACCAAACCAAACTGATCATATATTATGTTCTAGAATAATTGTTCCTTGGAAAAGACGTCCAAAACAATATCATCATCTCAAATGTTTAATAAATTCAACAAAAAAAAAAAAAAGAAGTCATTATCACTTATAGATATTATTTATTTTTAAAAATTGTAAAACACATCAGCTACATCGTCAGCATCTTCCAACTTTTTTTGTTTTCTACGACCCTTTTAAAACCCTCGAAACAAGTCTCTGCAAAAAACTTCTCTCTCTCACCATAAACCAAATCACACACTTACATCATAAATCCTCTGTACATAACCCTAGAAGAAAAAGAAAATACGAAGATGGGTTTGATCAGCAAAGAAGAGATTAGCAAAACTAGAAGATACTCATCTTCTCTTTGGAGAGGAATCAAAACGATCTTTGTTCTCTTCACTATGTTTTTATCTTTCATCATCTTCTCTGCTCCGATCTTTCTCGCTGTCGCCGACGCTGTCCTCCCCTCCGCAATCCTCTCCTCATCCTCCCTCAACCGCCTTCCTCCTTCTAGTTTCCCGGCGACGATTTATTCTTATCTCAGCAACTACGATTTCAGATACTCTCTCATCGATATACCCCTCATCTCCATCATTAGATCTGCCATTATACTTTGTAAGTGAAAGTGAAACCCACTAAAGCTATTTGAGGAAACTTAACTTTGGTCTGTTTTCTAAATATGGAAACTACTCTGTTCTTGTTTTTGTTTTTTGATCTGAGAACTGAGAATTGCTCTGTTCTTGTTTAAGTTCGTTTTTTTGGGGTGAAATTATGATTTTTTTTCAAGAAAAAATAAGCTCTTGAAATTAGCATGTGCCTTAAATTTCTGCTAGATTTACGGGGATTTATTTCAATTTCCTAAAGAATATAAAAAAGCGAAAGAGTACTGTTTTGGTCTCATATAAACTTTTTTTCTTTTATAAGATTTATAATCGATTTTTTTTTATATATGTTTCTTGATGACAGGCGTATACGGGCTTTGTGACGGACCAAAGCTGTCGAGAGGACCATATTTGACAATAACGATGATTTGCTCGATATCTTCGTTGGTCTACGTATCGTTCAAGGCAGCGATTGTGTTCGGGGAGCCTGTGATCGGTGGATATTTCCGAACAGAGGAGATGACCCTTTTCGTATGTTCTTGGGTCTTAGCCATCGGTCACATCGTTGTAGCGTACCGAACAAGTTGTAGAGAGAGACGAAAACTCCTAGTCTTCAAAATCGACATCGAATCTGTAAGTGTTTTTTTGTTTGTTTTTCACTTTGAATTTTCTTATTCTATCAACTTTGAGCCGTTACAGCAGCTTTATTAGTATTATAACTATTAAAAGAGCCGTTACAGTAGCATTATTAGTATTAAAATACTAAAATTAGGCCGTATCAAAATTGATTAGTTTTCAAATCTAGTACTCCTACTAGTTGTTTAATATCTAAGATGCTGTTTATCTACCACTAATACAAAATCAGACTCGGTCAGAAATAGCATGTGACTCTAGATATATTATATAGTCAACGTTTTGAATTAATTTACACATTTTTTTTGGCACCAAGGGTTCTTGTAGTTTGTATGTGACTAGTAGGGTGGAAAATGACTAGTCAATTAAGAAGGTTTGATTTTTCACTCGCAACAAAATAAGTTTTTTTTTTGTATTTCGATTAGCACTTTCTTATGTATAAAAAACACTTTTTATTCAAACCTAATTAGATAGTGACGAATAATTAGTATATTAGTTGTATAGTAAGAATAAGAATAAATCACATTTTTTCCTCAAATGAAAAGAGTGAAACGGATGTTTCCGAGTGGGAACCGTGTGGGATATGAATAAGAATAATGATGGACGACTGCTTTAATATCTTCTTATTTTAATTTGAATTAAAATCTTTAGATAGTTAAAGTATTATTAAGACATGACAACGTCACTAACACCTAAGACAAGGCTCATGATTTTAAAATTTAATTCAAGGTTTTAATTTTTGTGTTTATTAAATTAAATTTGCAGGTTTCAGCTTGTAAAAATGTGTTTCCCAGATACCAAAAAATCCTTCAACAAGAGAGACTCAAATAGCTGCTAGCAATATTCGAAGTCCATCGTCGTCACTTGTCCATATAAAATATACTTGCCATACAGGCTACATGTATATAAATTATTATACGTATCAATGCAACATCTACTGGGTTTTGGTCTTCTTTCCATGTTTTCAGGTAACAAAATCCACCTCATCGTTTTTTTTTGTATTTATACTTTTATTATTTTTCATATGAAATATGATACGTACCAACTTGCATATTTTAATAACTTGATTATTAAATACGAAAGCAGCTTTAATTACTATCATTTTCGAACTGTGTTAGTCATATATAGTGGAGGTAACCAACTTGAGAATATTTGTAATGATAATGTTGTTTATTGTGTTTGTTTTTGGTTACAGAAAGGTCCAAAGGATAAATCTGTAAAGGAGGAAGGAACAGATAACGAATGGGGCTTAAATATATAACCCTATTGCTTTTCCATGTGAGACTACAAAAGACAACTCCAATGAATTGGCAGTTGTTACTATATTATAGATTTTAAATTAGGTATAGACACACACACAAAGAACATCATATTAGTTCTTATAAATGATCCACCGTTACACTTTTGTCCTTTTTGTTTGTTTGTATAAACTATATTTTCGTCGATGAGATAAGAAGCCGAAGGCATCTTTCTTCAGTTTCGCTCTATTTTTCTTTATACTTTAGAGAAAGAAAAAGAAAAAGAAAAATATGAACCGAGTGGATTTTCCAAATGACTAAAATGCTAGCTTCTTTTACTTTTGTGATGAATTCAAAATCTTATAGTTTCGAATTCTAATGTGACACAATACGTTTGACGACGAAGTCATTTGTTATAAACTTCAATTTGAACTTTAATCGGGGATTAAAATATTTCAAAGTACAAAACTTTTATGTAAACCAAAATAAACCGCGTAACTATTTCTTCCGGTAAGAGTTTTGTAAACCAAAACTTCCGTTCGCTACTTCGCTGAATGGGATTAGTCTATATAATTCACACATAGATGATAGATGAAAGTCAGAAACTCTTACCGGAAGAAATAGTTATGAGATAAAGATAGGGCGATAGCCTATAGTTGGAGGATTTGGTCCAAATCTCTGTAATCTATCTATATAGTCCATTAGAAGTATGGGGTCAAGGGTCATAAAACTGAACCAAACGAATTTACATCGACACAATCAATTTCTATCAAACCACATGTTTCGTGCTGACAACGACAAAAGGAGAACTTTAAATAGACTAACCTACCCTATCCTGAGGAGTAACTAGTGAGGACCAAAACAGTAAAAGGTTGGGAGACCACTCAAAACATGCGGTTAATGAGAATCCTGTAGGGTTTATCCGCAAAAATGTTTGGTTCATATATGTATATGTCTCGTTGGTTGTGGCAAGGTTGGTTCATATTAGCATGTTTAACTACAAACATTGTAAAACCAGATTCAGAATCTACAAAAATCTATGAATATTAATATATTATATATGCTAGCTAAATAAAAGTAAAAATAAAGAGGAGCCATTTGTTGTGTTTACATATCATATGATGATATGCATGTAGAGAATTAAATTTCTTCATTGTGATTCTTGATATAACCAAAAAAAAAAAAAAGAAGAAGATCAAAAAACTGTTAGGTTCGCCATTTTAGAGATAAAGAGTATATAAATACTCTGTTTCTTCTTCTTAGTGTATTCGAGACTTTCTTAGTCTTGTTCACGAGCTTGATCTCTACTACATATGACGTAACGTAATGTTCTATAGCGGATTGCCGGAAATATTGTGGCCCAGACGAAACATCGAGCGATCCAAATTCGTTTTTTTTTTGGTTTTGCTCTCATTTGACGTAACGTACGTTGTAATGTTTATTTGTATAACTAAGTGAAAAAGGATTTATTTAGGAATTTTGGTCGCCTGGTATATTGGATATTTGGTTGGATTCAAAGTATAATTTCCGTTTTTGAATAATATTTAAATCCACGTTTCTTGGTAATTTACATAACCTCCTCCAAAAAAGATCGAATAAGACCGAATCAAGTTCACAGTTTTTATACGCTACCGAGAAAATCTCCCATAGTCCAACTATTTTCCCCTCAATTTCCTTCTTCTCCCCACTATAACCCAAAAGAAGACTCGATTTAAGGGATTATTCGATTCACGTAATTAAGGATATAGTTACTTTTTGAATCAAAGATGGGTAGGGTGTTTATGGTGGATCTGATAGGGAACATCTACATCTGCAAACACTGTAAGACTCATCTTTCTACGGAGCAAGACATCATTTCCAAGGTTTGATCTTTTCAATCCTCCATGATCTCGTTGTCTTTTTTTTTTATTGATCGTAAATCTGATTGTAGACTCTTGGATAAATTAGCACCTTTGTTCCATGATCATGTGTAAAATCAAATTAGTATATTGTGATCCTCTTTATGATCCGATCATTTGCATCATGAGTTGTTAATTATATTTCATATCTATGGGATGGTCTCTTGAGCGCTATGACAACAAGCTCGTATTTAAAATATATATCTATATAGTAGTGACTTTTAAAAACTTGTGCAGACTTTTCAATGCAAGCATGGAAGAGCTTATCTCTTCAACAACGTGTAAGTCTTTCTGATTTCATGACCACTTGTAATTTATCTAACTCTTAAGACGTTAGACAAGATATATTTATCCTTGATTAATGTTTTTAACATTGTGTATTTTTTTTTTCGTTTTAGTGTAAACATCTCGGTTGGAGAGAAAGAAGACAGAATGATGATAACTGGAATGCATACCGTAGTTGACATTTTTTGTGTTGGTTGTGGATCAAATGTTGGGTGGAAATACGTAAGACAACTTTATAAATAGTGTGCAAACATAAATAATACATATGTTTGATTGCGTTTGTACCATGGAGTTGAGTTAAACTTTATCTTTTGTTGTTGTTGTGTGTTTATGAATTCAGGAGTTTGCACATGATAAGAGCCAAAAGTACAAGGAAGGAAAATCTGTTCTTGAATTGTGAGAATATTTTCTTGATTTTCCCAATCACATCACATTTCAAAGTTCCAACATAAACACAAAATTTTGGTTTTAAGAATGTATTTGATCTCAAATGTTTACCTTTTGTTTTGTAACAGATATAAGATTTCGGGTCCTCATGATAGCAACGACTTGGCTAGCGATGAAGATGAATGATGCTTGAGCTCTTTTCTTCTCTATCTCTCTCTCAGATTTATTTTAAAATTGTACATTCTTCGACCTTAGATTTTAATTCCTTTTGGTTGGCATAGGGGAAGACCGGTTTAATAATAGGGGTCTTATTTTGAGTTTTTTCAATAATGAATAAAAAATGCGATCACTAGTGAATTTTTAATGTTTAATCCCATTTAACACAATTAGTAGACGTCAAAAAAAAACCCGGAGAGCAGAGATGGTTGTTTTTACATCTCTCTTAATAATGTCAAATTATTAAGGCCCACTACTATCTAATGACTCGGATCAACAATTGCTGCTACTTGTTAAACTAGAAAATCTTTTTTAACTCCTCTAAACCTAAAGTTCCCAATTGAGCCACCATCGAGCAGAAAGAAAAGCAATCGTCGATACTAAGGACAGAGAAAGTCATCAAGAGCAATCATTCAGAGAAAGTCATCAAGAACAACAGAAACATAAGAGTGCAATAGCAAGAGACAGAGTTATAGATCAGAAAGAAAAGCAATCGATACTAAAGCAAAGAGAAATGCTAGCAAGAGACAGAGTTTCTCAATGACAAAAGAGGCTTCTCAATGAGCAAAATGAGATCAGAGTACTTGGATCCTGGCCAAGGGAGAAGCAATACCCTGAGTGGCTCCAAGTTGATGTTGGATGAAGTTGATGTTGGATGGTAAGCCTCTTAGATGCAGAAGAAGCAATGAGATCAGCAAGCTGGGGCATTTTCTTCAAGAAATGCTTGATGTAGTTGAGAAACTTGCTTCATCAGCATCAGCTTCGTTATCATGTTCAAAAATCTTAACCATCTTCACTGGGGATGTTGATAAGCAAGAAACCATGAAGCAAACCAAACTGCAACAGTGGATACTTTCTACCAACATCATCAGAATAATCCAAGTAGAGAAGATTTGGAGTGTCAAAGGAGACGCTCAGCGGACATCTGTCACGGTCGGCTTCACCCTCGTCATTGTAAGAGAACTTGAACACCTGGAGAGTTGGGCTAGACACAGTGCAGGATTCCCATCTGAACCACTCAATATCGTGCATTACCAACTTCTCAAGCTTAGGACAACCAGAGACAATGTTGGCAAACCTAGCTCCAGCAACTACCTCTTGACCAAAGGAGATAGAATCAGAGTAGAGTGACTTCAGATTAGGAAGATGAACAACCAGACCTTCAAGAGGGATGATGTGGAAGTTGGAAGATGAGATCTTCAGCTTAACAAGATTCTCAGACTGGAAAATCCCTCCAGAATCTCATAGTCTTCAGCACCTACCAGCTCAAAGAGTCCTAACTTCAGATTCTTGACATTTCTCTCTGTGCATACAAGATCCAAGCGGTAAGATGGTCGTCCTCAATCTCTCTAAGAACGGTGAGAGAAAATTTCTCAAGAGGAAACTGATCTCCACGGACAGCTATGACATGATTCACAAATTCCACGAACCTATCTACATTCGCTCCCTGAGGAAACCTAAATTTCAACTTAGAGATCGAGTGATACCGTTCACGCCATCCACGGGAGAGAACAGAAGTAGACACGGCATCCTTTGTCCGCAAGGATGACAAGATACTCTGAAGAATTTCATTTGGTAGAATACTTAGTCGATCTCTGTGTGCCATCGAAACAACCTGAGACAACAACAACAACAACAACGAGTGAGGGTTTTGAAATCGAAATCGACACAAAGAACAACGAGTGTGAGGGTTTTGAAATCGAAATCGACACAAAGAAGCAGGAAAACCAAACTGGACAAGAGGGATTGACAAAGAAGAAAGCAAACCTCTGTGGAATCTTCTCACGAAAACAGTAACAGCCTGAGATTGATCTTGAATCCTGAGAGAAATGTGGGAAGCGACTTGGTAAAGTGAAATTTGGTAAAGTAACAACGAGACTTGTAGGGTTTTCTTTTCCTTCTTTGTTGTTCATTAATCATCCGCTGTTACATTAATTAATGATCTTCATCATCACTAACCAAATTATCCCATTAGCAAACCTGTGGCTCTGAGCGAACACTTAGTGATAACTAAAAAAATCACATCGGACGGTTGGAGTTTTCGACCATGATCGAACGGCTCGGGACCTTTACTGAGTGATGCGGACAATGCAAATTGACTTAAGTCTCCCTCCATTTGACCTTAATTTCTTCTCTACTCTTTCTCCCAATCCGACGTCGGTCCGACGCTATATTATATTCATCCAACGGTTGAACTCTTCTTTTAAAGACACAATTTTTTTTACAACCTTTCAAAGCATAATTAAGCTCAATAAAAATAAAAATTTCAAATAAACTATATTCAAATACATATAAAATTCAAATAAACTATATTCAAATACATATAAAATTCAAATAAACTATATTCTATACAAACAAAATTTAAATTCCTGTATAAACTCTATCAAATCTATATGTTGTAAAATCAATAACTAAATATCTATCTTAGCTAAACCAGCACGATATGCAATTCCCATGCTCCCAGCAGTACGTACTCTCTTGGAAACAGTTAATAGACTCTGTTAACCTTTTTTCTTATTAATAAAAAACGATCAGTTTGACGACAAAAATATAATAAACATATATATATCAATCCTTGGCTAAACCACAAAAAGAAAAAACAATGCTCTTTGTTTTTAAAGAATATAGGTACGTACCATGCATGCGCCCAAAATTATATACTAAATGGATAGTTTTCTCAACATATCGTCGCATATGTATCAAACACGTACAATTAAATAAAGATACATAATTTTATAGATCGCCATGGCTATTTAATTTGATATATAACTCGGGTATAATTAATGCCTTCTTCCGTGATCATATCTCCGACCAAAAACCAAAAATATCTCTTTTGGTCTATGTCTTAATTATTAGCTCTCTCACTTGTTCGAGCTAAGAACCGGCCGATCTTGGACGTCTGTTTCGGGCAAAATATCTTGTGGTTGCCATGAAGCTTCTCCGGCTTAATTTTAGGCAAAAAGACTTCCAAAGATTTGTAGCTTCTTTTACCAAAAAAAGATTTGTAGCTTTCGAGCTTCTCTTTGTACTACTATATATGCAATAATGTAAATTATGTTGTATGATTTCTACTTCTTTTGTTTTTACTTTTTTAATGCTTTCAAATTTTGTTCCCTCGGTTTCGTATAATTTAGCTCACAAATATTTTTATTTCTATATCAAAAGATCCTTTGAGTTTAGTACCAAATCTTTATCTCTTCTCTTTCGGGAAGGTAAACCAGACAAAAGAGGTAAAAGGAAACTTTATATATCTCTCTTAATTTCAATATTGTTTCCTTTTAATGAAAATAAAGATCTCACACCATACATAAGTTTTTTTGTTCTCGCTAATATTTGTATCTACCTAGGGTTTCACAAAACAGTGATGAAAAGAGGGCGTGAAGAGAACACGAGCCACGAGACCTTACCATCGCGGACACGACTTCGTCTCGGTGGAGATATCAATGTACCTCTTGATCTAACGGTGGAGATACTCAAGAAACTTCCGGCTAAATCTCTAGTGAGGTTCCGATGTGTCTCGAAGCTGTGGTCATCGATTATCAGCAGCCGTAGAGACTTCATCGACTCGATCGTGACTCGTTCTTTAAATCAGCCTCCGCGTGATGCCTATATAATCTGCCACACGTTTCACGCAAAACTTTCTTAGCCTTTCCATATACTACTTGCCCTCGAAATACTGACAAAGAATTAGTATTACTCCCTGAACAATATCATCAATATCAATCTGTGCGTGGCTTGGTTTGTTGTTGGTCAAAGTCTCTTCCTTATGTGGTAGCTATATATAACCCTACCACAAGGCAGTCCTTTTACTTGCCGGAGTTGAAATCCAGACGACGAGGCACTTTCTTTTTCGGATACGATATATCCTCTCGAGAGTCAATACAAAGTATTGATCCTACCAACATTCGGCAGGGGTGAGAGTTGTCAAGTTTTCACATTGGGAGATCCCACAGCTAAGCAGTGGAGGAGCATCGAAGGCGTTGTTGGACCTCACTGTTGGTTGCGAGGTGTAGTTTGCATCAAAGGGTCTATCTGTTACCGAGAAGAGACTAAAAAATATCTATATGATATACCTATACATAATAGATTGATGCGTTTTGATGTTAGGTCCGAGAAATTTTATCATGTCGAGGCTCCAAAGTTACTGATGCTTTTGCATCAGAGTTCGACTCTGATTAACTACCAAGAGAAGGTAGGACTCATCAGTTGCAAGGACGCCGGCATGGAAATTTGAGTTATGGAAACACAAGGATGGTCTAAGTATTTCTTTTGTGAGATGGAGATGGAGGGTTTTCAAGAATGGCGTATCTCGGGTACTACTCGTGGTGGTGAAATCGTTTTTGTCAAGTCGACATACTTCTCTCATGACATGTTCCGTGTCTATTATTATGATCTGAAGCGCAACTGTATGAGATATATGTTGACTTCCAAAATTGTTATACGGAGGAAGGAAGCCGTGAGAGTTCTATCTGGACTTTTCCGGATCATGTCGAGAACACTATGAGTTTGCCGTTAGATTAGTAGTAGTTGAGAACTTTCCAATACTACTTTTGGTTCTTCTTTATTAATAAGTTTAAAATGTTACATATACATCCCTAATAATAATATAGCCTATTATAGAAAGAAAAAAAAGGGTCAGGCTTACATATCTTCTATTTTTTTGTTCTTTTTTTTTTGGTTACTTAAATAAATAGTCCATAAAATCAAAACACTAATACTAAGCGTTTTTTAAGTCTCTTTTTCTCATAATATAAGAGCTTCCAGTCATAATTATAGATTCCATCAATGAGTCTCAGTGTCAAACTTGTAGAAGAAGCGACTCGTTTTTCACGTTTTAAGTCATACACATGAACCAGTCCATTGTAACGTTCCTCCTCCTTCTCTCTCACCATTACACACTTGCCGTCGTAAGCGACTCGTTTTTCACGTTTTAGTAGGTTCGTGCTTCTTAGTTTTGGATTTGAGTCAATGAATCTGCAGCAACCCATCAAAGGTTTAGCCTTTACATTTACAGAGTAGCAGAAATATTTAAACATATGTACCCTCAAATTACTATAAATTTTTCAATATGACCCTTTTATAAAACAAATCTTCAAGATTGACCCAAAATTTGACGTGAACTAGACTATACTTCCAACTTTTTTTCAACGAATCATTATTCATTCGTACAAACTTTTGAAATATAGGTTTTTGAATTTCATTGTTGGTTATAGCAAGACAAAAATTTATTACTCAAGAAAAGAAGTTAATAAATAGTACCAGAGACATTATAGTAAAAGGAGGAGGCTTTTAGTTGTCTGAGTAATTGAGAGCGAGATCCCAGTAGTGAGCAACACCAGCATCCGTGAAAACTTTCGTGGCAGCAGATTCATTCAAGCACTCTTGTACATTAAACCTATGAAAACTCTGTTTCTCAACACTTCCTTGCCAAACCAACCAACACTTGTTTCCACCATTCTCTTCTTCCTTCTTCTCTGCCTCTTTCCAGTTTATTCTCTTCAGCATCAGCTTCTTGAATCTGTTTATTGATTTGCTTTTACGCTCAACCACAACAATCGTCTCAACTGTTGCTGGATCACCAAAAAGCTTCCTTTCTTTCTTCTCACGTTTCTCTGCAGGAGTTAGCTTCCTCGCAGTGTTCCTGTCAATGTGAGTCTGTTCACGCTCGGCATGTGCTGCGCGGATCTCTTTCTCAAGCTTGGTTGGGTCTTGGGTTGCTTCAGACGCAAGAAACTTCATTAGGTTGCTCAATTTCACCTTTGGTTTTGGTGGTTCAAGAGCAACCCTAGTCTAATCATCTCCTGTTTCTGCTTTTCTTTTGCCACACGCCTCAAGGTTCGCAGTTTCTTCTGTTCCTTCTTTGTCAGTTTAAGCAGCTGGTCAGGGATACAATATCTTTTTTTTTTTTTTGGTTACTTAAATAAATAGTCCATAAAATCAAAACACTAATACTAAGCGACTACAGTGAAATTAATCTCCATTGAAGCTTTCAAGCATTGGTTCTAATTTTTTTTTCTTTAATAATAGAATAATGCAAAGCAAAAGTTTAGATACAAATTAAATTCAACAAAATTTTGGTAGAACTTTGAAAACTCATAACTTGTAACATAAGCAAGTGAAAAACTCTTCTTCTTGATTTCCTTTGTCAATGCCAACAAACCAAAGATACAGAGAGATAAATATGTTAAAATTTTCAACTTGATATACTGTCAAGACATTAGTAGTACACAAAGCACAAAACCGATACAACAAGGGTCAAGCAGAGTTGCTTTCAAGATGCAGTCAGTGTTCTGTTCCTATGTGCTGTCAAAACCAAATATCCGGAAAACACCTGCAAAGAGATGCAAACAAAGCTTGTTGTTGTTGTTCATTTTCTTCATACTTGGGATTCTTGTCATCACCTGCATATGCTAGTAAATTGTATTTGGGATTCCACTCAACGCTATTCATGGCAGCACGACATGGAATCTGATACACCGTCTGCCCGGTTTGGATATGAAAGAACTTCAACAGTGCCTGATCAGAAGAGCATACAAACATAAGTTTCCAATAAGATCGTTTTCTGAAGTTTAACAATAAGGAAATCTGAGCTAGGGAATCGAGTGCAGGAAGGAACATAATTTAAAATTCTCACCAAGTCCAGTAGTCAAGAACAAAAAATCTCCTGGCATGTTCCAAGCAATGTCATTTACCTGTTACAAGAAGACGAAAGCTAAGAGAACATTCCATACGGCACCAGAAATTACTAACCTGCAGCATATTACAAACATTGAGAGATCAAGCAGCTTGTGAGCAAATAAAATCACACATTACTTTCAACATACTAACTAAAGAATACATATTAGAACGCAATTAGGCTTACCTATTTTCTTCCAGTTCTTTCCTTGAAAATGCTCAACAGGTCATAATAAGCATAGCACAATGCTACAAACTGAAAACAAAGGCAATTCGCCAAACAAAGACGGCTTTATATTATGAGATTGGACATAAACGCATTACACTTACCTAATAACCCAACTAGCAAGCAAGCATTTATCACAGATTAGACATTTACCTAATAACCAAACTAGCAAGCAAGCATTTACCTAATAACCAAACTAGCAAGCAAGCATTTACCTAATAACCAAACTAGAACAAACATTTATCTAATCTACAACTTACAACCACTTATCAGAGCAGAAACACAAAGAAATAAATCATAATAGCAAAAACAAAAGTTTGTGTGTTTACCTTGCTTCATTGGTAAAACGCCATCCGCATTTCTCCAATAGTGTGTTCAGTCCATTAACCTCAGCAAAAACAGAGATAAAAAAAAAAATCGAATTAGCAATAAAACAGAGATAAAGACAACTTATTGGTTCAAGCAAATAACAGAGATAGACAATACATTGATCATAACAGAAGAGAAAACAAAACATTGATCATAAACAGTCAAGTTGAAAAGAACCGATTCAATTTTAATAGAACACAAACAGAAGAGAACACAAACATTAATCATAAACACAAACTGATTCAACTAACTGAAACACAAACAAACTAATTCAAGAAACTGAAACACAAACACAAACAAACTAAATTGAAACACAAAGTTAAACAAGAAACATATAAAAACAGTCAATAATTGATGCATAAAACCGATTCAATCATTCCTTCAAAGAAAAAATTACATCCCTAACCACCGGGTCACTTTAATAATGTCGACAATGGCTACTATCAATCGGACTTAGTGAACATCGCATTTGAATGATTTACTTTTTTTCTTTGAATCTCGGTCTCTTGTTCATTCGGATGAAGTTTAAAAAAATCAGACAGAGATACAAAAGAAAGAAAACTTGTAGACGATATTACAAAGAAACTTCTCCACTAGCAAAAATAATGACTTTTCCTTTGGGCTCTCCACTATCTTGTCCCTGCGCTTCGATCTTGCGCACTACTTCCATGCCAGACAATACCTTCCCAAACACAACGTGATGTCCGTCCAACCTTTCCCAAAACAGAAATAACTCATTGTCACATTATTGTCGAACACAGTATCAAAACTAAGATTGAAGATTCTGGAGACAAGAAAACAAATCTTCAGGCCTGCTTACCAACTCGTGGTGACTGTTGTGATGAAGAACTGTGAACCGTTAGAATCTGTTCCTGAGTTTGCCATTGATAAAATTCCTGAAATCCATTTGCAGGCTCAACCCGTAAGTCTTTCCTTGAGTATGTATTGAGTTTATTAGTCATAAGAGATAGAGCCAATATGATACCTGGCCCAGTGTGTTTGAGTTTAAAGTTCTCATCTGCAAATTTATGGCCATAGATCGACTCTCCACCTCGCCCATCGCCTCGTGTAAAATCTCCACCCTGAATCATGAAGCCAGGAATGATCCTATGGAAGATGCTTCCTTTGAAATAAAGAGGTTTCCCCATGTTTCCAACTCCTTTCTCTCCTGCACCGGGAGGATAAACTTGAAACCAAATTAAAGAGTCTCTTGGCTCAGAACTCAGAAGAAGGCATGATTGAAAAACTAAAGATCAGGAGTTTTAAAGGGGAAACAAAAGGTTACTTGGCTACCCGTGCAAAGTGCTCGAAAGTTCTCTGCAAAAGAAACCGAGGATTCAGTAAGAAACAACTCAAGGATAGGTAGACAAGACAATTTGAAGGTTTGGTCAACCTAAATTAAAAATATTTACCTGCAGTTTTAGGAACTATCTTCCCAAACAGACCGATGAGAATGCGTCCTGTACATGACAAGATGCAAATGTTACTATAAACTCTATTTGCATGGGCTGCAGAAAGTTTCTAAAGCTTCAAACCAAGAGGTACAGTACCACCTTAACTGACCTACATCACTATCTAATTCTAAGACTAATGTTTTCATATACACAATGCATCCACTTATAAGATCAAGCAACCGAGCTAATTCCGGAATTTGAAACATCCTCAATCAACAATTTGCATCAAAACAATCAAATAGACCCAAATTCACATATAAAAATCAAAACTTTTAAAATTCAAATTCCAACTTGAAATAGAAAAAGATGGAAACTTGTTTACCTGCTGGTGAACCATTGATCTGAATGTCAAAGTAAACTTTGTGCGTGACTCCTTCTAAATCCTCTCCCACCTCAAAAATCTCAAAAACCCCCAAATTAGAAAACCCTGAATCAAAACTTTATAGACCAAACAAGGCAATGAGTTCCGACCTCACCTGATTGAGCTTAGAATCAACAATCTGCTGCTCACTGACACTAGGATCCGCAACATCAGTCAATTTAATCTAAGAAGCCAAAATTTAATATTGAAGCCATAAACGTAAGTCATCCATAGTTACCCAGATCAAGAAACTATTAAAAAGAAGAATATCAAATTAACCTGAATGAGAGCAAGTGTGACGAAGAGGACGAGGATCCATAAGAGAGTAAGAGAAACCAATTTAGTCGCCGTAATCGCCATAATCGTACGAATCAAAGTAGGTTCGTGCTTCTTAGTTTTGGATTTGAGTCAATGAATCTGCAGCAACGCCATCAAAGGCTTAGCCTTTACGTTTACAGAGTAGCAGAAATATTTAAACATATGTACCCTCAAATTACTAGAAATTTTTCAATATGACCCTTTAATAAAACAACCGTCAAAATAGGCCCCAAAATTTGACGTGAACTAGACTATACTTCCAACTTTTTTAACGAATCATTATTTATTAGAATAACTTTTGAGTTTTGAAATATAGGTTTTGAATTTCATTGTTGGTTAGAGCAAGACAAAAACTTATTACTCAAGAAAAGAAGTTAATAAATAGTACCAGAGACGTTATAGCTAGCCAAAGGAGGAGGATTTTAGTCGTCTATGTAATTGAGAGCGAGATCCCAGTAATGAGCAACACCAGCATCCGTGAAAACTTTCTTGGCAGCAGATTGGGTCAAGCACTCTTGTACATCAAACCTATGAAAACTCGGTTTCTCAACACGTCCTTGCCACACCAGCCAACACTTGTTTCCATCATTCTCCTCTTCTTCCTTCTTCTCTGCCTCTTTCCAGTTTATTCGGTTGAGCATCAGCTTCTTGTATTTATTTATTGATTTGCTTTTACCCTCAACCACAACAACACTCATTCCCTCCGTCATCACACTACACCCTGTTAATATGTTCTGTTTTGCATTCTTCTCCACTTTGAACCTTGTTTTGGGATGCGACAGCTTCTTGTTGAGCTTGTACACCGACACAATCGTCTCAACTGTTTCTGGATCGCCAAAGAGCTTTCTTGCTTTCTTCTCACGTTTCTCAGCAGGAGTTAGCTTCCTCGCAATGTTCCTGTCAATGTGAGCCTGTTCACGCTCGGCATGTGCTGTGCGGATCTCTTTCTCAAGCTTGGTTGGGTCTTGGGTTGCTTCAGCCGCAAGAACCTTCATTAGGTTGCTCAATTTCACCTTTGGTTTTGGTGGTTCAAGAGCAACCCTAGTCTAATCATCTCCTGTTTCTTCTTTTCTTTTGCCACACGCCTCAGGGTTCGCAGTTTCTTCTGTTCCTTCTTTGTCAGTTTAAGCAGCTGGGGAGGTGGAGACGCTGCCTCTGCAGGTGGCTCTAGGGGAAATGGATGCTCAATGTTACTAGTAATTTTTTGTATCTTGAGATGGCTTTCAGTAATGGCGTCATTGATGAGGATATTTGGATCCGACAATAACTCAGTAATGGTGTCATTGGTGAGGATCTCTGCATCCCACCACTCAACATGATCTGGGATTGGCATTGGCTCCTCGAGCTTCTCTATTCTTGGGACACGTCCAGATGATTCTATCAAGTTTGGATTCATATCATCATCCTTTGCCTTTTTCGGATGTGCTTGCTTCACCTTGAAACTCATACGTTTAGGTCTCAAGATCTTGTTTTTATCAATATCGATCCTTGGATCATAATGGTGGGGGTTTTCTTGTGGATCTACTTCCAGTTCCAGTTGAGGTTTAAGAATATGCAAAGCATCGTTCTTGTGTTTGTTGATGTCAACCTTCAATGTAATAAGATGGCTTGGTTTAGTCACACTACTAATCACATGTCCATGTTCATCTATCTCTCTTCCAAGTGAATCCACACGTAGAACATGAACATGGGCCTCCTTGGTCGGTTTATGCCCAACAACGTTCTCTGTCGGAACAAATTGACGCATAGAAGCTGCCTGCTCCTGAGCTCGCTTAATAGCTTCAGAGATTACACTAGAAGCTTCCAGTGCAAGAGAAACGGAACCCTCACTGACTTGATCAGCGGCCACATCTTCAAATCTGCTCTTCTCATCACCAGAAAGTCTAGATATCTTGTTTTGTGCCCTAGCCTCATTATATTCCTCTCTATCTTTCCTCTTACTCATCGGTTGTTTGTCCTTACTTCCTTGGTGAGACCTCTCATGATGCTTAGTCCTATCTCTTTCATCGTCTCGTCGAGGACCACGATCGTCTCGGATGCTCCTGTTAGAGTATCTCTCCTTCATCTTATTCTTATCCATGACGAGACGGTTTAGGGAAATTATGAAACGAACGTGAACAAAGGTATTGTTGTTCATCTATATATAGATATATAGATAATACATACATCAATATTGTTGATCCTAAGTACTCCACCAGGAATTGGAAACTTATCTACTTAATCGTTAGAAAAAGTGAAGTGTCCGTACACTTTTCAAATTCTCCCAGGCACCAAAACCGAGGTGAAGGAGGATGGCTTTTACCCAAATCTCACCTACTGCTCTCCGCCAATAGCAATTCTCAAGCTGCTTTATCCGTTGGTTCTTCCCCGCTCACAGCAGCATCTCCACAGATCTCCCCATTGATGAAGCTCTCATCCCTCAACCAAGGAACCTTGCTTGTGCATTTACTCTTCATTTGATCGGTACTCTACTCTCAAACTCTGTTTTCTTCCTCTTGCATTTACTCCCATAACCTTTTTAAGCCCAAAAGTGTTTGCAACAACTGTTTTTCTTGCCTCCCTTGCCTCCCAACCTAAACCCTTAACTGATGTCCTACTTATTATACCTCCACCATGTCAACTCGTATCTCTTACCATCAAAAGGGTAAAGAACCTGTTAGAGGTTTCTCCCCTCCACCACATAAACGGGTGAAAGCCCCAGAAATAGATACTTCAGATCTCATACAGGAAAATGCCCTAACCCTCATCGGACGTTTGACGAACCCCTCCATCCAGCGCATGTGGGCTCTTTTCCCTTTCCTTATCAACAGATAGAACCTGCGAGGTAAAGTCTCGGGGTCAGATCTCGGACAGGGTTGCTTTCAATTCAAATTTGAAAGAGAGGAGGACTTACACCAAGTTATGGCTAACAGACCTTACCATTTTGACCAATGGATGCTTATTCTTCAGAAATGGGAACCAATTATTTCATCCACTTTCCCTGCACTTGAAATGCTCCAATCTATTGGTGAGGTGCTGGGGGAAATTCTGGACTGGGAAATCACCTCATCCACTATCCACCTTAAAGTCCTCATTAATGGTCTTGAACCTATTACAAAGGAGACAATCGTTGAGTTCGCTGATGATAATGAGGTTGTAGTTAACCTTGAATACTAAAACCTAAAAAACTATTGTTCTCATTGCCTAAGACTGTCACACGAAAGAAGCAAGTGCCTTGGCCTCAAAGTAAATGAAGAACCTTTACCTCCACCACGTAACCTCCACTTTATCCCTCCAGCTCAACACTCTGCGTCGAGAAACTACTACACCCCCAAAGATAATTTTTTACCCCCCAAGAATCAGAACGATAGCACAGAAAGGAGTTTCTTACCTGATACAAACCCAAATCCCAGGAAAAGGTCTTTTGTCAACCTTAGAGGTGAAGACAGATCTTTCTCGGAGACTAGATCTTACCCTTTCAAACAAAAAGATTTCGAGGAAGTCAGGCAAAAGTCTAGAACCCGACGATCCCCACCTTACGCTTTGGAAATCTCTGCACAGGGTCACAGAGGATCGGGTCTCCCTCACCACCCTGTACGCTCTGCCCGCAGCCTCCAATGGAGAGAAAAATCATCCTCAACTGCAAATATACAGGGGGACCCCTCTGTATCCTCCAGAACAAGACAACCACCATTGGAGCGTGAAGTGATTAGCCCGGATCCCACCACCCCACCACCAAGGACAGACAGATAACCACCCTATCAATCACCAGTTGTCCCACCCCCTATTGAAGGAACCCAACATAGAGACCAAATTCTTGAAGAACTTCGAGAGGTTACCATACAATACATATCCTGCCCGGAACCCTCTGAAAGCGCTGCTCGAAAAATGAGAGTATTGCAAAGCGACACTGACAACCACATGGAAACAACCGCTGACTCTATCATTGCCTTCCAAAGTACTCAAGCTACAAATCACTGTCTGGCTCAGATGACAAACGAACATGCTCTCCCTCCCACGGTACAAACAAACCCTGTTCAAAATAGTCGAGGAAAAGATACGGGGGGACCAAGCAAACGTGGGAGAGGACGCCCCCTGCTGCAAAACAAACAACAAAACCAACACAGAAACTCTTAGGAGCAAGAACACAAAAAAGGAACCTTACACAAGGTTCACCTCGAAAGCCAACTGGGAATAAAGGTTCGGAAAAAGCAGGCCCATCCAGACCAAATCAAAGGAAACAATCAAAAGCTTCCCCAAAAAGGAAATATCAGGGAGCTAGACCTCAAACTTCAAACCCGGACCACCACTTGACTGATAATCTACCTCGCTTGTCTCCACAGCAACCGTCCTCATCATGTCCACCAACTATTTCCTTAATCCCTGCAATGAAGAAGAAGATAGCGGATTTTCAGAATCCCCCAACTCCTTTTCCTTAAGGATGGTGAGCTGGAATTGTTGTGGGTTGGGGAACCCCATGACAATCCAGCGGATCAGGGAGATACGAAAGAGTATCTTCCCAGACCTTCTGTTCCTCATGGAGACAAAAAATACAAATGAATCGGTACTTCAGTCTCTACAGTGGTTAGACTACCCTTTCAATCACCTAGTACCATCTACCTCACCTGGGGCAGGTGGGTTAGCACTTTTCTGGAAACAGAACACTGAAGTTGAAATCCTCCATTCATGCCCTCACTATATTGATACAAATATTAAAGCCAAAGGAAAGTCGTTTTTTGTTACCTTTCTATACCGAAAACCTGATAGATCAAAAAGAGTGGAAGTTTGGAATCGCCTCCAGGAGTACTCAAATGAAAGATCTTCCCCCTAGATTATCACAAGAGATTTTAATGATATTGTTCACCAATCAAAAAAGGTGGGAGGACCACAACGTCCAGAAAGCTCTTTCTCGGACCTCGGATCCTTTATGTCCATCAATGATCTTTATGACCTCTAGCATTCTGGAAACTGTCTATCCTGGCGAGGTAAGAGACATACACACTTAGTCAAATGCATGTTAGATAGAGCCATGGCTAATAGTGAATGGATCCTAGCCTATCCTTCTGGAAGAAGCGAGTATCTCCGTTTTGAAGGATCCGATCACAGACCACTAGTCACCTCTTTTGATCCAAAAAAGAAAAAACAACTTGGCTTGTTCAGGTTTGATAGGAGATTACGAGAGAACCCAGAAGTTAAAAAGCTAGTGTTCGAGGCCTGGAACGCTTCCCCCCACCAATGTGTTGAATCCCGCCTTAGATCCTGTAGAAACTATATCATAAAATGGAGTAAACATCAACTTTTGAATAGCCAGAAGGAAATTCTCAATCTTCGTGACCAGTTGGAGGAAGCCATGTCTGATGACACGGCACCACAGGAAACCATTGACTGTTTAAACAAGGAGCTTATATCTACTTATCAAAAGGAGGAAGCCTTCTGGAAGCAAAGAAGCCGCAACCTGTGGCTGACACTTGGAGATAAAAACACCGGATTTTTCCATGCAACAACAAAATCTCGCAATGCAATGAACAATATCTATGTTATTGAAGGACATGATGGTATACCAGTATATGAGGAAAAGGAGATATCTGACACTATTTCCAATTATTTTCAGAATATGTTTAAATCAGAACCTGGTACAAGACGTGCGGTTATAGAAGCAGGAATTTCCCCTTGTATCATTGATAAAATGAACAACAAGCTCACTGCCATGCCCTCAACTATCGAAGTGAAAAATGCATGCTTCTCCATACATGCAGACAAAGCACCAAGCCCTGATGGCTTCTCAGCAAGCTTTTTCCAAGGAAACTAGGATATAATGGGACCTCAGATCACATCAGAAATTCAAGCTTTCTTCACCTCTGGCTCCTTACCCCTGAAAATAAACACCACACATGTTAGACTTATTCCTAAGATCATAAACCCAAAGAAAGTCTCAGATTATAGACCAATAGCCCTCTGCTCTGTGTACTAAAGATCCTCGCAAAAAGGCTACAACCCATTTTACACTTTTGCATATCGGAGAATCAATCTGCTTTCGTCCCGCAGCGAGCCATAGCTGATAATGTGTTGATCACACACAAAGCCTTACACTACCTGAAAACCTCTAAAGCAAAGAAGAAATGCTTTATGGCCGTTAAAACCGATATGAGCAAGGCCTATGATCAAATTGAGTGGAGCTTTATTAAAGAGATCATGGTGAGAATGGGCTTCCACCAAACATGGATCCAAGGGATCATGCAATACATCCTATTTTTTGAATGGATAGGCATGTGGATCAGTTATCCTTGAGAGAGGTATCCGACAAGGGGACCCTCTCTCCCTATACCTTTTCATAATCTGCAGTGAGGTATTATCTGGTCTATGTTCCAAAGCACAAGCCGGAGGCAGTTTGCTTGGCCTAAGAGTAGCGTCAGGCAGCCCTAGAGTCAATCATCTCTTGTTTGCTGATGACACGATGTTTTTCTGCTTATCTGATCCTCAGAGTTGCTCAAAACTGAAAAGTATCCTACACATGTATGAGCAAGCTTCTGGTCAACAAATCAACCAAACAAAATCCTCAATCACCTTTGCGGCTAAGACTCTAGAAGCATCTAAAGAAATAGCAAAGAGAATCCTAGGGATACAAAAAGAAGGAGGGCAAGGAAAGTACTTGGGACTG
The DNA here is from genome assembly GCF_030686135.1 of Camelina sativa. Lineage (NCBI taxonomy): Eukaryota > Viridiplantae > Streptophyta > Magnoliopsida > Brassicales > Brassicaceae > Camelina > Camelina sativa. The sequence continues at coordinate 20,556,192 of NC_141885.1, forward strand.
CCTGAGCTATTTGGTCGCAAGAAAAAGGACCTCTTCAGTATGATAGTGGATAAGATATAGCAGAAAGCTTTAAACTGGTCTTCCAGGTTCCTCTCATCTGCGGGAAAATTGGTCATGTTGAAATCGGTTTTAGCAGCTATGCCCACATACTCCATGTCGTGCTTTAAACTACCAAATAATCTCTGCAAAAGAATTCAATCTGCTTTAACTCGCTTTTGGTGGGACCATAACACAAAGAAGAAAAAGATGTGCTGGATCTCCTGGAAGAGGATGACGAAACCGTTCAGATTGGGAGGTTTGGGTTTCAGAGACATCACAGCTTTTAACGATGCTCTCCTAGCTAAAGTAAGTTGGCGGATCCTCACAGTCCCTAACTTCCTACTAGCAAGGGTCCTACTCGGTAAATACTGAGCTTTTTGGACAGTGTAGTACCAAACTCAGCATCACACGGCTGGAGGAGTATTTGCATTGGTCGAGATCTACTAAAACCTCATGTGGGTTACCTCATCGGCTCAGGTAGATCAGTACCCCTGTGGAAGAGCCCATGGCTATCTCTTGACACTCCCTCAATCCCAATGGGACCTCCATCTGAGGAATCACACTTGTGAACAGTCGCTGACCTCCTACTACCAGGCACAACCACTTGGAATATCGACCTTATCAAAAAAGTGCTCCCCGCGTATGAAACTGATATCCTAAAGCTTAAACCTAGCAAGAATGGTGCACCAGACAAGTGGGCATGGCTACCCGCCCAGGATGGAGTGTACACCACCAAATCAAGATATCACATAAACCATTCAGAGGAACCCCACCTCTCTCCCCCAAGTAATATCCAAAACCTAGACCCTTTCAACTGGCAACAGAATATCTGGAGTATCAAGACATCACATAAAATAAAACTCTTGATGTGGAAAATAGTTCAACAAGCCATCCCTATGGGAAGTAACCTTACTCATCGCAACATTTCGGAAAATGCTAGTTGCCCCCATTGCCAAGAGACTGAATATGAGCTCCATTTATTCTTCACTTGCCCCTTTGCGACAAAACTCTGGGATTTGGCCCCTTTCAGTAATAGTTTCTCACCCCAGTGATGACATCTGCGGCTGAAGGTATCAAGGTAGTAAATCAGTTAATTTTCCTACCTCCCACGGGTATTGGCGGTGGACCCCTAGCCCTATGGATCCTATGGGTTTTATGGACGACTAGCAATAAGCTCTTGTTTGACAAGGAACAAATCCTAGTGGAAGATGCTCTCCACCTAGCTATAACCAGGGCAAAAGAATGGCAACAAGTCCAATCCGGGAAAACTAATCAACACACCCTAACCAAGACCGCTCCTCCCCTACGTCAGACCCATCACAGCAATAACCTGATTACATGTTTTACAGATGCCTCTTGGAGTGCAGAGTCTAAAACAGGACTTGGATGGGCCTTCAAGGATCGGACTGGCCGTATCCTCTAACAAGGATCAGATCTAGTGGACAATGTCCACTCCCCTCTAATGGTCGAAGCGCTGGCAACTCTCACCGCGGTGGAAGTTGCAATTGCTTCGGGATTCACACACCTATCGTTTGCCTCGGACTCTCAATTGCTAGTCAAGGCCCTGAATTTTAAATTCCAATCGAAAGACCTTCACGGGATTCTCCACGACATCCTGGATCTATCTAGTTGCTTTAATTTCTGTAATTTCTTTTTCATTCCTCGAAACCAAAATCAGGTCACAGATAATCTTGCTAAGCAGGCCATACTCTTTTTTATGTAGATGAAACATTGTTTTATCAATATAAGAACTGGTTGACAAAAAGAAAAAAAAAATCTATTTAATCGTTTAATGATTAATTGTTTTCCTGAGCCTGTCTTTCCTTTTTCTTTAATCGTTTTCCCTCTTTCAATATAGTTTTCTTTATTTGCATTCCCTTATTACGTTATTAGTATAACGTGTGGTATGGATGATCAAAGAGCTCCACTTTTTCGAGTTTCAACCAATTAAAATACTTTTATAAATTATATTATAATTCTAATAAGTGTGGATTTTGGAAGCCTATAATAATATTTTAATTTTATAGAAAAGATAAATTTATATTAATAGAAAAGCTTAAGCCGTGCATAGCACGGGTTGTAATACAAGTATATATATTGTCTATGTAAAAAAAGAGAACACTACCCTAGTTTTGTTTAAGAAGAGCCTCTCGCTTATCGCCGGCTCCTTCAATCATCATCTCGATTCTCGACTGGTTTTTCCTGAATCTTCGTCATGCATACTCCTCTCCATTATAAAGTCTGGTCTCTGCTCTCCTGATCTGAATTGATCAGTTGCTTTACCTGAAACCCTAGATTTTCAATTCCCAGAAGACCGTAATCTTGTTCGACAAATCCACGAAGAATCGATGGGTAAGAATGAGTTACTAACCCATAAGGCGATTGCGAATCGAATCAAAGTCAAAGGTCTTCAAAAGCTTCGGTGGTATTGTCAGATGTGTCAGAAACAATGCCGAGACGAGAACGGATTCAAGTGTCATTGTATGAGCGAATCTCACCAGAGGCAAATGCAAGTCTTTGGCCAGAATCCCACTCGTGTCGTCGATGGTTACTCTGAAGAATTCGAGCGGACGTTTCTCGATCTGATGCGGCGGAGCCACCGTTTTTCTCGTGTCGCCGCCACTGTTGTCTACAATGAGTATATCAACGATAGGCACCACGTTCATATGAATTCCACGGAGTGGGCGACGTTAACTGAGTTCGTCAAGTATCTTGGAAAGAAAGGTAAGTGTAAGGTTGAAGAGACTCCTAAAGGTTGGTTTATTACTTATGTCGATAGAGATTCAGAGACTATGTTTAAGGAGAGATTGAAGAACAAGAGAGTTAAGAGTGATTTAGCTGAGGAGCAGAAACAAGAGAGGGAGATTCAGAAGCAGATTCAGAGAGCTGCTGTGAAATCGAATGCTGGTCGTGGTGAAGAAGTTGTTGAGGATAATGATGATGTGAAGAAGAAGAAGAAGAAGAAGAAGAAGAAAGATGAAGAATTGAAGTTGAAGAGTGGAGTTAAGGTTGGGTTTGCTCTTGGTGGATGGGTTAAACAGGTTGTTGCTACAGGTAAAGAGAGAGTCGTGTTTGAGGATGAAGGGAATGAGAAGGTGGTTGGGAGAGGGGAGAAGCGGAAGAGAAGCGGGGACTCGAAGGAGAATAAGAGATCAGCTTTGGATGAGTTGATGATGAAGGAGGAAGAGAAGCAGAAGGAGAGGATGAATCGTAAAGATTACTGGTTGTTCGAAGGGATCATTGTCAAGGTGATGAGTAAGGGATACTATAAGCAGAATAAAGGTGTTGTAAAGAAAGTGATTGATAAGTATGGTGGAGAGATCGAAATGCTTGATTCTAAGCATGTGCAGATAGTTTATCAGGAGGAGCTAGAGACGGTGCTTCCACATATAGGAGGGACAGTGAAGATATTGAATGGGGCATACCGTGGTTCGAATGCAAGGTTGTTGGGTTTGGATACAGAGAAGTTTTGTGCTCAAGTGCAGATCGAGAAAGGTGTCTATGATGGAAGAGTCATCGATTCCATTATCTACGAGGACATATGCAAACTTGCTTAGTTAAATCTTTAGATCATGTTGGGTTTTGAGATGCTTTGTATAGAATAGAGGATTTATTTAATTAATTATTTATTTATATAAATTTTTTTTAATTTAGTAATTCTTTTTAAAAAATATTTTAAAATAATATTTAATTATTATAAATAATATATTTATATAATCATTACAAGGAAAATAACATTTTTTATGTGTTTTGAATAAAAAACAAAATAGGTTTTGATATTCAAAAAATATTACCTCTCTCTTACTGATCTGTGAGTAGAAGTAATTGAGCAACGCGAGCTTGATTTGTCTAAGCTGACAATAGACACATACATGCTTTGGGAGTTGTGTTACGAAGCGTGTCCGAAACAATGTTGGCAAAGACAGATAAGGCTTGTGTGAGAGGATGGGTATTTAGAGCCGTAAACCGTGGGAAACGGACCCAAGGATACAAGATCGGGCTATACACTTAGTGCATCCTCTTGTTTTAATAGGTTTAACAAGTGTTTAAGCCGGATCACCAAACGGATCAAAGTTCCACCTAACTCTTTAAGTCTCTTGTCCTTGGAGCATTTACATTGGTAATCATTTTCTGCTGTGTCTTAACTATAAAAATAATATTTAATTTAATATTTAATTGCATTCATTAACTTTGTTGCCACGTGAGAGAAAGAGAGAGTTGGAGAAAGATAGACTAGTAGAAAAAAAAAGGACAAAACAAAAGTTGAAAATCAATAACACATTGCCACGTCAAGTGTCTCCCATGTTCTTTAAAATCTCTGCAAAGATACGTATTTACACTGTTGTGCCTTATTTTATTAGTTTTTAATCAAAGACCCTGTAAAAAAATGTGCAATGGACATGCCTTTTAGCTCCACAGAACCAAGTCAGTGCACAGTAATCAAACAAAGGGCATGAGAGAGAATATACAGTGTTAGATCTCTTTTTAGCTTTTTGAATTTCAAGCACAAAGCAAGTCAGTGCACACTAATCAACCAGTAGATTGTGAAGAACATTGAAAATTATGAAATACTTTAAATCAGATTTATACTGAAGCAAGAAAGTAAGTTGGACTTTAATTAAGAGAGATGACAACTGAGTATGAGGAGAGCTTGAGGAAATGAGAATACTTAAAGGTTAGTTATGTGGTCGTTTAAGTAGTTTACATGTTTGTTGATGCTTAATATAATCTAAAATTAGCTTGGATAAAATTATTTTTAACACTTTACAAGAAAATTCGAATTATGTCTTGTAAAAGTCGATAGAAACTAGAGAACCATTGAGGCACACTTGTGTCACTCACTCTATCTCTATCTCTATCTCTATCTCTCTATGGCACTATCTAGTGAAACACAAGAGACTTGTATCCACTATTTGATATATCAAGGTTAGCAATGAATTCTTTAGCTCAGTTGCTAACTTAGCACCCACTATTACATCACACAAAATAATTTTCTAGATCCGCCACTGGTCTCACGATAGTGTTTCGATGTGATACATAATGTGCTGCTGAATCACCTATTATCACATCGGGCTCTAGGTCTAATTGATAGAATGATGCTCCTGATTGAAGTTTGTAGCAAATCCCACCAAACATTGACACAACCGTGTGTGTACGACCACAACAGCAATAGAATGTCATAGCACGCCCTTCTGAATGCGCGGTTCTGGAACTGTAATCACGTGGAACGTAAATCAACCCTTCAGGCTCCTCTACCATCAGTGTTGAACCCCAATCTAAAAAACCATGTTCCATATAATTCTCAAGCAGCTCGTAATCCCAAACATCACTAACATCGCTACCATCGCTAACGTCCTCAGGCTCTGGAAGCTCCATGATCTCGTTAATCGCCGTGCTTATGGAGCGCATATGGCGCAGCGGATTGGACAGGTGGCGGCGTTTTTCCGGATCAATGGTTGCCAATCGAGGAGGCATATTGACCTAATTCGTCTTCTCCCTTTCTTTTCGTTTTTTTTTTTTTTTTTTTTTAATTCTTGAATAAAAACTGACTTTAAAATCTTGCTCGAGTACATTATTATACTAGGGAAAAAATTAGGGTATTTATTAAAATAGGCATTTTGTGGGTTGAATCTTTGAAAACAAGCTCTTCTTCCCGGACTTGCGTGTTTAGGCATTTTTGGGTTGGGTTAATGACGTTTTTGTCCCTGCTGAATTATGTGGAAATTTGGAGAAATTATCAAATTAAAACTCGGTAAGGAGACCACCAAACTTGTAAAAAAAAATCTATATATGGCTAGGATTAGAAGTTTGGTAAGTGAAATGAGTGGAGTAGATTATATTAACAAATTGAGACATGGAAAAGGTTTGTGTTATATATGTGTGTACAATTGAACATATGGATTTTTTATTTTATTTGTAAACGTGAGTTAGAAAAAGAGATATACAAGACAAGAAGAAGAGGTTGCTGAAACATAACTAAAAATTACTTACTAATAAAAGGAGGTCATTGAGGCTCCTAAGACCATCATTACTGGCAGTTCTTTTATCGATACTCTTATTAAAAAATAATAAAAAGAAGAGAGAGAAGAGGATAAAAGAGAGAAACGTTCCTTGGCAGAGTAATCTGAGAACCGATACTCTCAACAAACAAAACAGGTGTCATCTGTTTAGTGGAGCAGATTTAAAAGATAAATAAATAATAATAATTTGTAAAAAAGTTAATTTATTTTTATTTTTTGAGGAACGATTAGGGGGTTACTCGAGTAAAGATGCTCTAAAGCCATCCAAATCAGCCTAAAATTCTTCTTCCTCAGATTGCCGCGTGGCATTTATATCAACGTAGTAAAAAAAAATCATAAAAAGAAAATAGTGTATTTCGTTTACAATCTCTTCCTCTCATCCCTTGCAAAATCATCATATTTTGTGTCGTTCCAATCACCCAAATAAATGCAGTCCATATTGTAACCCCTCTTTCTATCTTTTTTTTTTTTTGTGCAAAACCCCTCTTTCTATCTTAATCGTTTCGTTTCTGCTCTATATATAAAGATGGCTGGAAAGAGGCATTTTCATCATATAGTGGTTGTAGAAACACTGATGGAGGTTATCAGCACGACGTGGTTTTGGATCTTATGGTCGGCCAATGGCCAGAAATCGTCTTTCAAACGGAACTAATTAGGTTCACTTTTTTAACTTTGGTTTTTGATTTCAACTTACGATTTGTTTGCTTAAGTTACCGCCTTTTTTTACTATAGTAGAGAGAGGGCTTTGATTGTCTCGGCATATACATGGTAAAGTACTGCAATTTGTTCAATGTCTTCGCTCTTCGTTTTCTATCATCATCCTTCTTAATTAATACTTTTCTATTTTAAAGAATTTTGACTAAGGGTTGTGCATTCTTATATTTACAGATTTACAGGTGAGAACTGCGTGATTGATCATGAGTCCAAATGAATTGGTATGCTTTCATGCAAATTACTTTGGCTTTAAGTTCTGTTCAATTTTTCTTGGTGTTCGAATCACAAGATGACCGAGGTATAAATTTTCATTATAATAATTGATGTTTTAGGTTTGGTCCCGTGGCTAATTATTGTATAATTGGTGACAGTTCAATCTTTTCTAATTTGTGTTGACCACGAATTAGTTCATCATATTGGCTCTAATTTAGAGGTACTTCCTTGTCAAGGAGACCTTGATGAGTGTGGAGTACCCGTGTCCTATATATGTATTCAGGGTTCATCATGTGTTTTATATTATGTTCATCAGGTACCTTGAAGGCGTGGAGCCAATATATAATTGGAAGATATCTCATACTCATTTACCCTGTAATAATTAGCCAGAGTGCGGTAATAGAGTCTACTTTCTTAAATTGCATGCCAAATATCCAAAATATACATCATAGGGTCATAGGATTGTTCATATGTTTTTTGAAGACCTAAGGAGCCTAGGCTACGTTATACCTTTGTCTGATCATAGTTCGATAGGTGTCTCAGTGTGATATATTTCTTTGATTAACACCTTTGATGCATTAAAAATGTTATATTTTCATCGTTTTGTATTTTGTCTCATGTTCACTATAATCATCTCTCATTTCCTCTTCTCATTTTCTACATATTAGTCCAAATATGTCTAGCATATATAAAAACTACACACCATCGTCATGGGTGAAGGCTAGACAGAGATATAAGAGGGATATATGAATAGTTGGTGATGAAGATGGTTATAGCAGAAGATGGAGCGGAAAAGAGGTCGATGAGCAATGTAGACAATTATGAAAGATTCTAGAGAAATAATAATTCAAAGAGAGCATTTGTAGGGTAAAGGTGAGGGCTGAAAAGTGGGAGAGGGTAAAAAAATGGAAGTTATCCATCACTCTCTATATGTTTCTTACTTTCTTTCAACTTCTACTTTGACTTCACTTCATTAATGTTTTCATGTTCATACCCATTAGGTTATTTTAGAAATAAGTTTGAAAATATGCCTTATATATTGCTTCTTTAAAAATAAATCTTTCACCATCGCGTGCATACATTCTAAACAAAACGGAGAAAAAGTTTCGAAGAAAATGTTAGACATCATATATATAAAGCCAATGGTAGAAAAATGTTTAAAGTGGTTAAAAACTTAATAGATTTATGCTGCTTAATAAAAGATTTAAGAAAAAAAAATTCAAATATGTATGGATATATAAACAATTTTGAAGAAATATTTCGATTTCTATATAATCACATAAGTTGACAAATTGTTAACGCAAGTTGATTTTTTTATAAAAAAAAATTATTATATAAAAAATTAAAAACATAAGAACATATTAAAATAACAACCCAAGGCCAACAATAAAATCAAACACGTAATGGAATACTCACTTCATCAGCCAAAGTGCCAAACAGTCAGATCATTAATCTGAACAGTCAAAGCGGGGACTCCGGAAGAAGCGACAAGGAGAATAAGAGAACAGCTTTGGATGAGTTGATGAAGGAGGAAGAGAAGAAGAAGGAGAGGATGAATCGTAAAGATTACTGGTTGTTCGAAAGGATCATTGTCAAGGTGATGAGTAAGGGATATTATAAGCATAAAGGTGTTGTGAAGAAAGTGATTGATAAGTATGCTGGGGAGATCGAAATGCTTGATTCTAAGCATGTGCGGATAGTTGAACAGGAGAAGCTATAGACGGTGCCTCGGTATCGAATGGGGCATACCGTGGTTCCAATGCAAGGTTGTTGGGTTTGGATACAGAAAAGTTTTGTGCTAAAGTGCAGATAGAGAGAGGTGTCTGTGATGGAAGAGTTATCGAGTCCATTATCTACGAGGACATATGCAAACTTGCTTAGTTAAAATCTTTAGACCATGTTAGTTGAACTTTTTTTTTTAAATCAGCAAGTGAACCATGATGTTTGAAGTATTCTCTGTTCTTCCATGTTTCCATTCTCTTCTTGTTCTCTGTTCTCTTCGTCTATGCCAAATGCATCATAATCCTTAACAAGTTATATTATGCACTATTATATGTTGCATCATCTTCAATATTATAACAAGTGAATGTGATAAAAAAAAACATTTTACTCAAATCATATAAAAGGTTTGACTTTCTTTTAGTACGATTTTACTAGTCTCTCTTTCTCTTTAAATTCCTAGTTTAAAGAGGTGTAAGCAATTCTCCATTGATGATCAACTGTTTAAAGAAATACATGTTTTGAAGACTGTTTTGCTTTTTTTTTTTGTCTGTTAAACTGATGACTATTTTGCTATGTAAGATTTAGTGCTCTTTTATGAAAAATTGTATCACTCTTATTCACCTTTCTTAACTAGCCAATCAAAATACAACAATATGACATGCTATATTATATTCAAAAAAAAATCAAAATTAAAATCAGAAAAACAAAACAAATTAAAATAAACAAAATCTGTATATTTTTGATTGAGAAAATACATGTCAGTTGGATTTATAAAATAAGATTTAGGATTTATATTTTACAATTAAATAATATTATATATCAGTTTGGGTTTATAAAAGAGGATTAAAGTTTACATTTTATAATTAAAAAATTATATGTAAGTTTGGGTTTATAAAAGAGTGATCAGGATTTATGGTTTAAATTTTACAATTAAAATTTGAGTTAAGAAAGAAAGATTAGGGTTTAGACTTTACAACTAAATGAAATTGTATTACGGTTTGGATTCACAAAAGAGTAGTTAGAATTTAGATTTTACAATTAGATGAAATTATAAGTCGTTTTGGGTTTATAAAGAAATATTATGATTTAAATTTTATAATGAATTTTTTTATATAAATAATGTTAATGTTTGTGATTTTAAAATTTAGATTTAAGATTTGTTTACTCATTAAATTATGTAGATTTATTTTAGTTGTTTACTTAGATAAGATCATGTAGATTTATTTTAGTTGTTTATTTAGATAAGATCAATTATTTTAGTTTATTTAATTAAATTATATGGTAAATTTTGATTAGCTAAATTAAGAATATTGAATAAGAGAGGGAATGAACCCAATAATGGTCTTTACATTCCATTATAGAGCAAATAAAGAACTTATCAATTATTAATTCAATTAATTCTAAAATGAAGACAAACAATTAGAAGAGATAATAAAATGAGAATCTGCCGACATAAATTAAAGAAAAAATCCACGTGGACTAATTTAGTTTATGTTAACAAATTCATATCTTGACAGCCCAAATTTTATGGAAAAGTCACTATTACAATCAAACCGCCAACGTGAAGAAGAGAACAATAAACTAAAAATTCAGATTGAGAGAGAGAGAGAGAGATCACATTCCTTCTTCAATCATCATCGGTCGTGATTTTCACAATGTCGAAGCAAACATACAAAGTATGTTTCTGTTTCCGTCGGAGGTATCGACACACCGTCTCGGTAGCACCGCCCGAGATCAAGACACTTTTCGAGCATTATTCCGACAAAGGTCTCATGACGACCGATCTCCTCCTTAGGTTCTTGATCGATGTTCAGAAACAAGACAAAGCGACGAGAGAAGAAGCTCAAGCGATCGTCAACGCCTCATCTTCTCTTCTTCATCGTAATGGTCTCCACCTTGATGCTTTCTTCAAATACCTTTTTGGTATTAACAACTCTCCTCTTGCTTCTCATGAGGTGATTCAAAATCAAGATTTAGATTGAAGATATTGATTGATTCTTGAATACTACTTTATGATGACTTTATTCTTTTTCTTTTGGGACAGGTGCATCAAGATATGGATGCTCCATTGTCACATTATTTTATATTTACAGGACATAATTCGTATTTAACTGGTAATCAACTGAGTAGTGATTGCAGTGAAGTGCCTATCATTGAAGCATTGAAAAAAGGTGTTAGAGTTATTGAATTGGATATTTGGCCTAACTCTGATGAAGATGGTATCGATGTTCTTCACGGAAGGTATATATATATATATTACTAATGTCTCTGTTTTGTTGAAGTATGGATTTTTTTTTGTTTTCTTCTTACTGAACCGTTTTAAATATTAGGACGCTTACATCACCTGTGGAGCTGATCAGATGTCTAAGAGCTATTAGAGAACATGCCTTTGATGTATCTGACTATCCAGTTGTTGTGACTCTTGAAGATCATCTTACTCCTAAACTCCAAGCTAAAGTTGCTGAGGTGTGTATAGCTTCTTTTGCATTCCTGTGAGAGATCTTTTGGGGGGGTTTTAGTAAATTTAGAGATGTTGTGTTTTTCTAGATGGTTACAGATGTATTTGGAGAAATGTTGTTTACTCCTCCTTCCGGGGAATGCTTAACGGAGTTCCCATCGCCCTCTTCTTTGAAAAACCGTATTATGATCTCAACTAAACCTCCTAAAGAGTATAAAGCAGCAAAAGGTGATGATGATGTGGTGAAAAAAGGTAGGAATATGGGTGATGATGAAGTTTGGGGAAAAGAAGTTCCAAGCTTTATTAGAAGGGACAGAAGTGGTGACAAGGTTTGTGTTAGAAGAAGAAACACATCATCTTCATTTAAATCTCAATGGTTTTGAATCATATGTACAAGTTTTGGTTTTTATCTTTTCTTCCTATTTTTGTAGAATGATACAAATGTAGATGATGATGATACTGATGATGATGAAGATGATGACGATGGTGATGAAAAGATTAAGAAGAATGCGCCACCGGAATACAAGCATTTGATTGCAATCCAGGCCGGGAAACCGAAAGGTGGAATAACTGAATGTTTGAAGGTGGATCCTGATCAAGTAAGACGGCTTAGCTTGAGTGAAGAACAACTTGAAAAGGCCTCAGAAAAATATGCTAAACAGATTGTGAGGTATTGTTCTCTCAAGTTCCTCTACTTATATACATCGAAAACAAGATCATTCCAATAAAGATTCAACTATATTTCCATAAGAAACTATTTTGATCATGGAGTAAATAATGTAGGTTTACTCAGAGGAATTTGCTTCGGGTTTATCCAAAAGGAACTAGAATTACTTCATCGAACTACAACCCTATGGTTGGTTGGAGCCATGGAGCTCAAATGGTGGCTTTCAATATGCAGGTTTCTTTTTAATATTCTTACATCTCCAAGTTCTCTGTTCCAGTTAATCATATGCCACAAGCTACATATAGGTGCAAAAGAATATTTGAATCTTGAAATGACTTTATCTTGTGAAGGGACTTGGAAGATCATTGTGGGTAATGCAAGGAATGTTTAGAGGCAATGGAGGATGTGGCTACATCAAGAAACCTGATATTTTGCTGAAACCGGATTCTGTCTTTGACCCGGAAGCTACATTACCAGTTAAAACAACACTAAGGGTCAGAGAACTAAATTATTCTCTGTTTTGGTCAGTTCCAGATGTTGAATTCCTAGTAAAAGTCCATGAGCTTATAGTGTTTTGGTTTGTTTATATATGTTTTAGGTAACTATATACATGGGAGAAGGATGGTACTATGATTTTCCTCACACACACTTCGATGGATATTCTCCACCTGACTTCTATACAAGGGTATTATAAAAATGCTGCAACCTTAAGGTTTTAGTAGTTTTGAGGCTGAAACGGATATATGAAGTTTCCAAATTTTATATCAGGTCGGAATCGCTGGAGTTCCGGGGGATACAGTAATGAAGAAGACAAAAACGTTAGAGGATGACTGGATACCAGCTTGGGACGAGGTTTTTGAGTTCCCATTAACAGTTCCAGAGCTTGCTCTTCTACGTATTGAGGTACATGAGTATGACATGTCTGAGAAAGACGATTTTGGAGGCCAAGCTTGCTTGCCGGTCTGGGAGCTGAGGCAAGGAATACGCTCCGTTCCGCTGCGTAACCAGGATGGTGTCAAGTGTAGATCCGTGAAGCTTCTTGTGCGGTTGGAGTTTGTGTGAGTATATTACAAGAAATGTTTTTTTTTTGTTTGGTTGAAGTACATACAAGTAAACCGAGTTTGTGATTTTGGTTTATGGGTTTGGTTATAGTGTGAATGTTCTTTATTGGTTTGGTATAAGGATTTGTAATTTTGTGCTGTGTCTGTGAGTTGAAAGCAACGTACAATTTTATATGCTACTATTTTTATAAAGTTTGTAATTTGCGCATACATTACTTGAAATGAAGTAATTCAAAACTTGTAAAATCGTTGTATTTCTTTAGTTATGTGATTTTGCAACTTACTAACAAAAGTTTTAATTGATCATTAACTACTATGTAATGATTTTACTACATTTTGGATTAGATCTAGCATGATAGCAAATGCATAAATGGATGCTCCATATGATATTTCATCCTAATTAAACACATAAATAGGATAAAAGAAGAAATATAGGAAAAGTCGTTAAGAGTTGGAAAAAAATTATAAATGAAACAAAAAGTCATTTATTTGTTGGCCGTCCTCACCGCCATGATTTCCCCACAACCGTGCGATGCCGCCATATTTTTGGTTTAATTAAAACTATTCATGTACGTCTTTCTTCTTGTCATAGTTATCGTCATCTATGCAATTTAATTTTCGCGTGGAAGAACTTTTATCAGTTGAAGTGTGTATATATTTAAGTTCCGAGGCCCATCGCACGTTGATCATAATTCAATACAGTATTAAAACTTAGAAGCACCGCTCAAGTTAAATGAATGGAAAGTTAAAATTAGCTGTCACCGCATGTATAACGAGTTAACGTCAAAAAAAAAAACGACATTACCACTAAATACTAACACTGATTCTATTTCATTGTTGGGACCTATGTACATATTCATGTTAAATGCTTTGCGGATACATGAAGAAAACCACTAACATTCTGTAATTATTGTCTTAATCAAACATTTTATTTTTCTGATCAAAGATCAAAAAAATCTATTGTAATGAATAGTAAGAGTGATAGATAAGGTTTTAGAAATTTCTTGATAATTAGGAAAATGCTAAAAAGACAGAAAGTATTGACCGGGATCGGTAATAAATTGAAATCTTCAAAGTCAAACAGACTCGGAGGATTGGTTTGTTGGCATGCCATGATGACATGTCAACATATGAGAACTTTACAAGTGTAATAACTAGACCCCACCTATTTTTTCTCTATACACTCAACTTTTAAAGCTTTTTATGGTTTTTGGAATTTCCAAGATACAACACAACCCACATGGACGGCAGTTTGATCCACGCCAAAGCTATGGAGTAGTAATGTATACTATTCCCTAACCAGCGGCATCCATAAATAAAATTAACAATACGTTTTGACCAAAATGAACGACATCATAATTCTTATCTACCTTCATACATAGAAAACAATAAATTAATGATTTCCAACTTTTAATCATTCGCTCTCGTCTCCGCTGTCCAAATGATACATTTCCCCAACCAAAAGGGGTTAGACCATCAATATTGTTGAATATTCCAATTTTCCTACGCTAACACTATTTACAGACGAAAAACAAAAGAAAAGTCATCCAAAAAAATCAGAAATTTTTTAAGAGAAACAATGAAATCCTCAAAATAATTTTCCTATGTAAAAAAAAATCAAAGAAACGAGAGTCAAATATTTTGATTTTGAATCTCTCAATCAGAGACAATAGAGCAAATACCACTACTAGAGATACTCCCATGACTATCCCCACACAAATCCAACGCTCTCTCCAAGTTCCCAACTATATCCGTCATCGTCGGTCTATTTATCCCTTCCGCATTCACACAATGCATAGCCGTATAAGCCACCAGCTCCACCGCATCTCCTTCCCCTAGCCCCGGTGATCCAACTCTCGGATCCAATATCCTCCCAAGCTCATCCGTTGTAATCGCTGGAACCGAGTAATCCACCAAATGCACCGGGGCTGCTTCAACACTCCCTTCCTCCAAATCACCACCGTTCTTAAATATCGCTCTTTTGCCTGTCAGCAATTCTAACAACACCACGCCGAGTCCATACACGTCACTCTTGTCGGTTAAAACATTGAGACTGTAGTACTCTGGATCAATGTATCCGACCGTTCCCGCGGCTTTCATTGGACGTTGTTGATGATGATGATGATGGTTATGATCTTTCCCTAACTCTGGACCCATTAATGATAGCCCGAAATCCGAAACTCTAGCGACCCAATTCGAGTCTAGCAAGATGTTAGACGACTTAATATCTCTATGAATGATAGGTGGCACCGCGTAATTGTGTAGATACTCGATTCCTCTAGCCGCGTCTAACGCGATTTTGATCCGCATTTTCCAAGAATTGATCAAACTGCTGTGTTTCTCCACGTTGTTCTTGTCGTGTAGATGATCGTAAAGCGCACCGTTCTTCATGTAATCGTAAACAAGAAGCCTCTCTTCTTTTTCCTCGCAGTAACCAACTAGCCTCACCAAATGCTTATGGTGAAGCCTCGATAGAAACGCGATCTCCGAGTCAAACGCGGTTTCTTTCTCTTGAAGCTTCTTCATTTTCGCGTTCACTTCGCCGCGTTTGATCGCGACTTCTCTCCCGTCGCTGAGTTTACCTCTGTAAACAACGCCGAAGCTCCCCGAACCGATTTTGTTCTCTAGAGAGAAGTTTCCTGTGGCTGAAGCTAGCTCGGAGAAGGTAAACTCTTCAGCTTTATCTGGGTGTTTCATCGACGACGTTCCACTTCTCTGTCTCCTCATAGATAGCATCCTTGACCCTTGACGTCTTATGGTTAAAGACCGGCTATTGGAACTGTTAGACCGGCTATTAGAACCGCCGCGAGTTATAGTAGGTTGAACAGAGTTATGAACTTTCTTCTTCCCCAAGCAAGCTCCAGTCCATAAACAGTAAACCACACTACATATCCCTGCGAATGTTCCAACTGATCCAACGATCGCAAACGCTAACAACCCTCTGGTTAAAGCTTTCGACGGAGGAGACGAAGCTGACGGTAGTGATGACGGTGGAAGAGGAAACTGACTCGGAGGACTCGCTGGGAACTGAACCGGACATGATTTACAGATGGAACCAGAACCGGAACAGAGCTTATCAGATTGTGGATAGATACCACAAGAGCAAAGAGATGATGATGCAACGCAAGGACCTGGTAAGACTTCTGGGAAAGGGAGGAAGATTCTTGAGAAATTTGTAGGGTTCCAACACATGATTGAGAGGTTACTTGATACTAACCCGCAGATTAGACCCGGACCCGAAGATATCGACTCGAACGAGATCGAGTCTGTTACATTGTTGAACCTCTCTGCTCCTCCTCCCCAGCAAACCACTGAGTTGTTCGAGCTTCTCGTCGCGCAGGTGAAGTTTGATCCGAGTGAGAGAGATGAGTAACGGTTAGGTTGGTTCGATGTAACAACGTTGAGCTGACCAGATTCGTTGTTTCCGATGCAAATCAAACTCCCGGTAGTGTTGAACCCACACGCGTGTGATTCACCTGCGGATATGGTCATCATCGTCGTGTTTCCGAATCCGGTTTGGATCCGACCCGATTTGGTCGAATCGGATCCCCAGCAAAGGATCCGGTTGTTTGGAATCGAAACGCCGCAGGAGAAACCAACGCCGGATGAAATTGACCGGAACTTCTCGTTCGTCGGAGGTTTCGATTGGTCGGAGTCTCTCCAGCATTTTACGGAACCTGTGCCGTTGACGGTGGCGCAGATTTGTTTATCCCCGACGGAGAGACTCTGGAGCAAAACGGTGTCGTTAAGGTAGATTCTTTTGGGATCGAGAGTGTAGCTTCCTATGTTGTCCCAACAGAGAAGGCTGTAACCACCGGAGCGTATACCGCAGAGGAGATTATCACCGGCGGCGATCGAGGAGAATGATACGCCGGGGTTTAGAGTGACGTTTGTACGACGGCGCGTGTCGTAACAGAGTATACGCTGCGCGGGTTGGCCGGAGATTAAAGCGCAGACGGTGTCGGAGCCGTAAACGACAGCGTATGTTGAGCCTGAACCTAAGGAGGTGACGACGGGAGATAAGAGGAGGAAGATAACGGCGACGGTGACGGTGACGGAAAACGTCACGGTTGAGTTGATGAACCTCTTCATCTACAGAGGTTGAATTTGACTGTTGTCTTCGTCGTCGTCGTCGATACTGAATTGGATTGGTTCATTTTTTCAGAACTCTCTCAACAAAAGACTCTGTAATTAGAGCAGAGAGAAGAAGGAAGAAGGAAGAAGAAGACGTTTTTGAGATTTATTAGGGGAGAGACAAAACAGTAAATTACAAAAAAATTAGTGAGAGAGATTAGGCTTAAGAAGATGCGTTTTTAAATATATATATATGTTCGAGTGTCCACGTTTCTTTTTTCTTTGTCTTTCTTTTGATTTTTTTTTTTTAATTTATTACATGACATTAAATGTTTTGTAAAACATACATACAAGAAGTAATTATTAGATTTGTTTTTTTTAAAAAGGAAAATTCATTAGTATCTCTATGAATGAAAATGGAAAACAAAAGAGTGTAATTTGTCATTTAATTAAGATATGTTTTAAAATTAGAAAATCTTTACTGTTATACCTTTTAAAGATTCTCAAAAGAAATTTCGAATTGAATTATTTGGACCGTTTCAATATTTAAATATACCACAACTACTGCGATGTGTATGTATGTGTGTGTAGTATATTATAATATATGGGAGATTTAATATTAGTCATGCAACAACCGCTCGTATGATGCAAAAGTAGTGTGAATATAATATAAAGAAAATTAAATCTTTTGGCCATATATAACAATTCAAATTATACTATGAGGTCTATGTTTCCAAAATTGTTTTTTTTTTTCTGTTTTGTGAAGTTATTAAACTGTGTGAATTTCTGATTTGTTGAACTTTCCAATTTTTATGTTTGACTAAGTATGCAATATCTAAGGGTAAAGAGTTCAATGTTTTTCTATATAAACTTTTTTTTTTCACCTAGACCTTCCTCATTCAAAAACTATCCTTAATTTTGTTGAAATACAATTTAGACTAAGTAAATGTGTCGTCCACCCATCGTCATCGAACGAAGAATCATATTATAGTAATATTAGTTTTTTTGTTAATATAGTCTTATGAAAGTTAGGTAGATCATAAATGAAAAAAAAAATCTACAACAATAAAACCAAAAATTACCTTTGCACAATACTAGGTTCATCCATCAAAACTTACGCTATAATCTTGAAAACTGAAACTACTATAGATCTTTAGTTAATATTTTTTCGTTTTTGTCAGTGAATTTAATTAAATATTTCTACAATAAGTTTTTCAACCTCACCATTCATATTCTTTTGGATATATATATATACACGCTTATTTTGTTAATTATATTCAGCAAACTATTTTGTTATTTTTAGATTACATCTTATTAAAAGTGGAAACTAACTGCAGTTCAGATAATTTTTTATGATTATACTGTACTGTGTATAATGTATATTAATGATAACTGATGCATATCATTTGTATGATAAACGTGTAAGAATTCTAGTAATAGCAACAAGATTTGTTATATTTTTTTGAGAAATTGATGAAAAGAATGATTCATGGATTCTAAACGCGCATGCATGATGCATGTACTTTCGTAGGGAGTTCTTCTGGTTTTGTAATAAAGAGAAGTGAGAAAATTGATTTGACGAAAAGTCCCAAAAAGAAAAAGAGAGGAAATTAATGATAAACTGAAAACGACAGCAAAATTATAAAGCTAATAAAAAACTTATTCAACATATATATGGCTTGCTGCCCATGTTTGACCAAAGAACTTGAGTGGTTCATTTGCTTCAATATTGCCATTAACCGGTTCAATATAATTTAGTTACATTCCTAGTATAGTAGTATTCATAAATATATGAAAGAAAATGAAGTCAAAGCTGAGACCAGAATTAGATGGACGACAGACTTGGGAGAAACCTTCTCTAAATCTCTCTTACGCCACACATTTTTCTCACCTCTTTTTCCCTTCAAATACGTACACTCTCGTAACAATAAGTTTTGACTTGTATCCCATTTCATTTTCACCTGCTCTTTTTTTTTTATATAGTATATTTATGCATCTCCTTTGTTTTGATGTTTATTTTTTATTCAAGAGACTCAGGTTCTCGCGTTATCAATATATTGAAAACCAGGAGTAAAGATATCTACGGACTGACTACACAGTACACACGTACTTGCATGAACTTCACGTGTCTTTTGTTTATTGTTGTTATTTGCAAATAATTACTGTTTCTATTTGATTTAACAATGGCAATAATATGATACAAGTTGAACTTTATAAATGGTGTTAGTGGATTGATTGCTCGGTCAACTATATAATAAAATTCAGTGTTCTAATTATCGAATCGAATCTAACAATCTGAGGACTAATTGACTAAGTCTAGACATATGTAATGCGTCAATAAGGGTTTTTTTACGGTCTATTTTTAAGCTTTTTTTTTTCTTTTAAGATTCTAAGACTTCAAGATATCAATGGAAGGAAGACTTCTTGGTCCAACTCTTAGACCACATACTGTATGTGGTAAAACATCATGAAATCAATAAAGGAAAACAAAAACATTTTGGTGTCATGAAGATCTCGAACCAAAACTTATATCAATCTTTAAATTTCTAGTAATCAACCTAGATTGAAATCATAGTCGGACAACGCATATTATGTTTCTCCAACTCCATAGTAAAAAATTTAACTTCTAAACCACCATAAATTTGTTATTTATTAGTAATTTTATTCAGTGTTCGATTTATATGATCTATTGTAATTAAGTATTTCATAATTTTGTTATTTTTTTTTGTCAAAACTTGTAAGGGATAATAATAAATAAATGAATTGACTTTGAATTTATTAACACATTTGCAAAACTAGAAAACCAGTAATATATATAGTATATATATTTAAGATGCCTTGAACACAGAACACCCCATGGGTGATTCACATAGGCTGCAGTTTTCATATACTTATCTAAATATAATTAAGAATTCGTTGCAATAGGTTAATCCTAAAAAAGCAACATATGCGACAAATAATGTCAAACCGTACAACAATATATATATATATATATATATATATATTGTAGTTAAGGAACTAAAATGTCAAACTGTTTATATTGTTTTTCACATGACAATAATCAAACACGTCCCATTTACTAAAAGCAAATTTATCTAATTAATTTCGTACTATTCAAACAGTGAGTTCTGCATTGTTATTTTCTAAAGTAACTATATTGCATGCAAGACTAGTTCTAAAATCTTGAGTAGGCGTACGAGATTAATTCGACCGTAAACTAAAACTCACCTCAAAATTCTTATTTTCTGAGGCATATATATATCATATCAACTTCATATTCAACGAAAACAGTGTATCTCTCAATGTATTTTACGAATTCCTATCACGCGTCTTTGTTCTTGATATTGGTTTCCAGCTGAAGTTGGAAGAATAAGTATAAAACAAACAAAAAAAAGTAAACTAGCAAATAAAACGAGCCCAAAAAAGTAAAATTTTGTGGGAGTAGTTAAACTTAATTTAGATGTGCGAAAAGAGAAAGCCTTAGAAGTCTAAGCACAGCTCACAACGACCCACTTATTAACAACAAACATGAGAAGGGCCGACCATAAAAAATTAAAGATTAGTTGCGAAAAAATACAATTAATTATAAGAATTAGGAACAGGACAGGTCTTGTTATGTAACCCTCACGAACTCTTTTGACCTGTAATAATGTATTAAATGAAACTTTTAAATGGGTATTGTTTAGAGAAGGAGATTGTAATAATGAATGTATGCTAGCTATAATTAGGAACATTTGCCTCAAATACTTTTTGATAGATCCGGACTTAACTTTCAACTCAATTCAGGATTTCAATCTATAACAAATACTTTTTGCTGGATCCTATTAAAAAGAATACTAGTGTTGTCTCATCATTTATACGAATCATATTATATACTCTTATGTATTATAAAGAATTATTTTTTAGGATTTTTTTGTATCACAAAAATTATTTTTTTGTAAATTTTTTATCAATTAATCTAGAAAATTGCAAATTTTAAAAATTAATAATGAAGAATTTCATAAATTTGATGAATTACTATTGGTTAATAATTATTAAAAATATGTTATTTTAAATAAATAATGCATTTATAGCTAACCATTACTATGTTTTTCTTAATCTATGTAAAAGTGTTAGAAAAAGAAGGGAGTAGTATTCAAGGTATTTTAAATACAATTCATATCAATAAAAAAATAGACAAGAATTTATCAATGTGAAAATTTAGTACAAATCTCATTTCACTAATTTTGTATGAATTGAATGATAATTGACGTCAATGTGAGATACAACAAATATGAATTTGTGAAACTTTAAGACGACTGCAAATCTCTACAAAACTCTCTCTTCTACTCACCATCGATGGCGAACATTAGTATAGAAGTGGCGCAAGCGGTAGATGCGTTCTTTATCTTAAAGTGGTGGGATATTGAAAAGTGTTTGATTCCTCCCGGCTCCAATTCTAGGGATATAGGACGAGCTATTAAAGCTTTTATGGAATCCAAAAGTTTGTTGGATCCGATGGTACTGAATGTCGTGGCTGGAGCGAAAGACACTATCCCTGAAACAAATACTTTTTACTGGATCTTATTAAAAAGAAATACTAGTATTTTCTCATCATTTATACGAATCATATTTTATACTCTTCTTTATTATAAAAAATGATTTTTAGGATTTTTTTTGAATCACAAAGATTGATTCTCTGTAAATTTTTATTAATTAATTTAGGAAATTGCAAATTTTAAAAATTAATAATGAAAAATTTCATAGATAAATTACTATTGGTTAATAATTATTAAAATATATTATTATAAATAAATAATGCATTTATAGCTAACTATTTGATTGCAATATGATTCATAAATTGATATTACATTTGATTAATTTCCAAAACATCTTACAAAAGAGAATAGAGGATATATTTATTTATAGTTATTATAAATAAATAATGCATTTATACAAAAGAGAATAGAGAACAAATTCAATTTTAACGATTGCAATATCATAATCATCTCTACCGTCAACTTCAAATGAAAAATGAAGTTCTAATATATTATTTCTTTTAAATTAACAAACAAATAAATATTTATTGAAAAGGAATTATTACTTACTTTATGACTTTGTAACTTTGTAGAGAGAAAAACCCAAGTACGGAATAATTGAATTGGCATTAAAATTTCTTATGTTGCAGCAAGTGGCATAAGAATCAACAGATATCAAATCCAGCCTTAATCTGCGCATGTTACGTTTGAGAGAAAAAAATGCATTGATAATATTTCTTACGGAGATAACAGTTTTCCATTTCCCAAAATCTCTATCATAAAAATAGTGTATTTAAATTCCTATCATAAAAAAAAAGTAGCATATTTAAATTTACTAATCTAAAAGCAACGAAAATATATAAAAGTGTAAAAACTAAATACAGATACCTGAAAAAAACAAATACATTTTTTTGTTGGATCCTATTAAAAAAGAATACTAGTGTTTTTTTCATCATTTATAAGAATCATATTATATACTATGCACTCCTCTTAGATTGGGGATGTAATATTTTTCATTCTAAAGTATATTGTAAACTGAATCGTGGTGGTCCGTATGATGCGGATAGTGAATAGGTCTCATGTCATGTTATCATCATGCATAGCAAATTCTTGTTTATTTTTCATACTACACCCAATTTCTATTTCGGTTTAGTCCGTATGTCGGTAAATCCAAACAGAACCATCCCAAAGAAAAAAAATGCTTGATCATTAACAAAATTACAAAGAAATCTACAGAATCACTTGAAATCAAGAATGTGTAAAAGAGTTTAATCTTGTAAAAGGAATCTACCATATAGATTATAGACAATACGAATGGTAGTTTATGTGCCTTCCTTCTTCTCCTGTGGCTTCCATTGCTGAAACTACTGTACCAAACAAGTCTTTTGCCTTCTTTTTTGTGTGTGTGGACCACAGACTTCTGATATTTCGGTTTTCACCATTACTCTCCGCTTATCTGGTTAAGGATTCCAGCACGAAGGTGGTATTCCTTGCTTCTCAAACCATTCAGGCATGCGGAAGCGATCATAAAGTGTCGGCCGTACGTCGTCTTCCTCTGAAAGTTGTTTCAGAAGCGGTAAAATAACATCCAAGAGCTGCAAGTTTTATAATCCGATTAGTGTCCAAGATTCACAATAGTCTAAAAGGGTTCAAAATGTATGAGAGGATTAATGATTAATAGAGACCTGAGTGTCATTTGGCTGCCCGGCGGAAAATGCAATACATGGAATCCCATTTGATGGTTGCAATAAAAAGCTGAAAGGATTGTTGTCAACAATTACTGTCCTACACATATTCTTTGATGTGCTTAACAGATCCTTCACATGATCTCTGTATTGCCTGTTTAGGAATTGCACACAATGAATAAAAAATCTCAGTAACCTTACCACAAACTTGTTTCTTGAAAGATAAAACATAGCAACCTAATTCAGGATAACTTACGTGCTGACTGTTGAAGGTCGATAAAGTCGGTTGCTGAGTACTTTCCTGGTATCTATCCTATCCACAAGCGGTCTCGCATATCCTGCGGACATGAAGCATGAATTTTCAACTGTTAGGATTATGAGTTTGAGCATTAACTTGAGGACATAACATAATAACTCTGAGAAGTAAATCAAAAGACCTTCAAGACCAGCTGTAAACAAAACAAGATCTGCAAACTCGCTGAGTTTCTCTAAAAACTCATGCAGTCCAGGACGCTCAAACACCGTGACATAATTGATCTTAGGTTTCCCATCACATTCCTTCATAAATAAGAGTGACTTGTGTGATAATATAGAAGAAAAAAAAGACATGAAAATTAACTAGAGAAGAATAGGTTATGAAAGAAACCTTGTCTGTGGATAAGCACTCCAGCTCAAACCACTTTAATCCGGCTTCAATTGCTTGATTGCGTAAAGCAGCAGGCAGACTCGACGTCTCATATGCACACACTAAAGTCTCATCCAAGTCTAGAACTACCTGCAAAGACATCTTCCGTTCTCAGACTACTCTTAAACCTACCAAATACCAAATTAGACTATTCTAATTTCTAACTGGCTCCAGACAAAAAGACCATAAATCTGCAGGATACTGCTGCTGACACTCAGTGAGGTAAGTGAGAACTAAAATTAGTTTGCCACTAACTAACTAAGTAAGCAATATAAGGCTCGTTGATACATTAAAATAAGACTTCCAATACTCAATAAATCAATGAGCTAAATGATGAATAAGGAAGATACACGATATTCAAAAGGCTACAAAATGAGGAATACTCTGTCCTAAACCCATATACTCATCAACAAAAGTAGCTCCATCAATCTGTGAGCTTAATACCAGAAGAAACTACATCAAGTCTACTTTCCTATTGATTCCATTGATCAAAGCAAAAAGGTAGATGTTAAAACAAAACTAGTTCAGAATTGTATGCTTGAGCAGTAGTAGTAGTAGACAGCTACTACAGATTGGTAATCTCTGTGTAGAAGACTCGTTTATGCTTAAAAGCAAACAAATTTGCATCTAATTAAGAACAATGAAGTAAACCTAGTATGCTAATCCAAGACTGAAGGCTCGTTCCTCCCTAACTAGAGAGTTCACAGATTCTAAATTTCCAAGCAGCAACAGGAAAAGTCAAAATCCAAAAAAAGACTTTGACCAATTCAATTCAAAGAAAGAGATACCTTAAGTCTCTGAAGTTCACCATCGCTGGAGGCGATATCGACGGTGGTGGGAGATTCATCAGCCCTATCGAGCAACTCAATAGACGGCAAGGGTTTGAAACCATCAGCGGTGGCTTTAGCAGAAGACGAAGAAGAAGAAGAGAGGAGAGGATGATAGCCAACGGCACGAAGGATCTGAAGAAAGATCTGATAGAAGAAAGCGAGCCAGTCCACCAAAGTCTTCCACACTTGAAACGAACGAGGCGAGTAAACTACATCGGAGGCCTGAGTCAACTCAGCCATGAGAGTTGAAAGGGGCTCTCTCTGGGTTCGACGTTGGGTGAGATGAGAATCTGACGAAGAGAAAGAGACTTGAAAGAAGAAACGAAGCAATCAAAGGGTTTTTTAAAAAAAAAAAAAAAAAAAAAAAAATCAAAAATTGGAAATGAATCAATTTATTTAAGGAAGGATAGGTTTGTGTATGTGAAGAAGAAGCCTATGGCGATTTGAGAGAGAGACATTGAATTTGATCCCACGCGCCCCCCCCCCCCTCCCCCCCTTCCCACTTGTTTTATTTAATACTACTATATTAATAATAAGGGTAATTGACTGTTATTAAAATAAGGTTTGAGGAATAAAAACTTCTGTTTTCGGTAAAGCAAGATATTGAATTATTAAATTAATGTTCAAAGGCTGCCAACTAGGATGATGCCAAAATCAATTTGTATGGCTTTATGGATTTTTCTATTTATTTATTCAATAAATTATGGTATGAGTTTTTTTGAGTGTTTGAGGGGATGACTTGTATAGGCCAAATCTGGCTGAGAACGTTTAGAGTGACCAAATTTTATAGCAAAGTCGTTGACATCTTTTATTAGGTAAACTAGTTTTATTAATTTTTGTTTCATTTTGTTTATGAATTTGAATCATCCATCAATATATACAAATGATGACCAACTTAATCTACTACATATGTTATGCAATCATTCATCTCTCTGTGTTAAGTATTATTTTTATTAGAGTTCTCGGTATAATAAAACTATAACTTTGTTATATAACTAGATTTTAACCCGTGGGACATATTTTTTAATTATGTTATGAAAATTAAATGTTATATTATTATGTTGTTTTAATATGTTTTGATTAATATTTAGATTTTATAATATTAGATAGATTTTTTTGTGTCTGGTACCGGTTAGGATTGGCGTAACATCTCTTATTAACTCGGTTGATATTAGACTAAATTATTTTGTATATTTTTGTGGATCAACCCGTAAAAAATTATATAATGATATTTGTGTAAACTCTAACCCGCTCCACAACCTAATCTGCATAAATTTTAAATATTTTAGCCAGTTAAAAGTATCTAAAAATATTTAAATTATAGATACTAATTTATTTTAGAAAGAAAATAAGTTGTTTTGGATACTAATTTAAAATATGATTATATTTCAAATAATAACTTCAAATTTGATATTTATTTAAATGGCAAATGGTTTAATTATGTAAATCTTACTAAAAAAATTGTTCCAAATTAATAATAGGGGATGTAGTATTTTAGTCCGGGTCAAAAAAAAATTTTATTAAAAATTTATTCAATTTACGAACATATAATATATATTTTATATATTAATTTTTGTGTTGTTAATAATCTAAATTAAAAGAAAAAAGTTAGCATTTTTTAATGTACCAATTGCTTTAACCCGCTGGTAGTTGTTCAAAAAAAAAATACCCGCTAATATTATGAAGAATTATGTTGAAGTCTTGAAGATATGACTAATTGTTAGTTGAGCGTATTTAGGTATTTTTTTGAATTAATAGAGTTTAATTCAGCATTTATGGCTCACACAAATCAATTAATGAGATAAATGGATTATGATAATCCGATTATCTTTTGAGTTTTGATCCATAATCCATGAAACAAAATTTGGTTTAAGATCTGATCCACTTAAATAAACACGCGTATCTTAGTTTGAGTTTTTTTATATTTTTTTTTGGAAATACAATTATACCCTATTAATTTCAATTAAGTGTCTCCAATACAACAAATTGAATGACAATTTGAGTAATTAGTTTAGAAATTTTGGATATTTTTTTATTTGTACTTCTCTTTTAATAGTATTATTAAGATGTTCTTATAATATTGACAGGTAAACCAAATAAAACAGAATCGACAATAGTTTTGTATTTATTTATCTATCATAATATCATGACTAGTATCAAATATAATAAGAATGTATAAACCTATAGTGAATACTGAACACACTCTAAAGCTTAGTTCGACATTTTCATATTCTAGCTGCTCACAACTTTCAAAGGTCACTCATATTTTATCCCTATTAAAAAAATATTAGTTAATTAAAATTATAAAGACTGTTGAAGAATTAGATGAGAAATACACGCGCCATAAAAATGAGGGTGGAGGTTAAAAGAACGGAAGAAAAAAAAAGAGCCAATAGGAAAAATACAGAGAGTTGTACCAAAACGCTCTTCTTTGCATCTTTTTCCCTTTCGTCTCTTTCTTTATGGACACATCTCTTCCTTAACCGGACTTTTTATCATCTCTCGGTTTGGTTTAGTTTGATTTTAGACTCGGGTTACCTGCTATTTTTGTTACAATTCTCCCATATGAATTCGGGTTTGGCTCAATTCAAATTTCAAGGGAACATGATTATACCAACTCTAATTTATGGTTTTGTCTGTCCATTGTTAGCCTATCTCTAAATAATTTTGCATCAATCTTTCGAAGAATGATTTCTAAATCAGTGAAAACTTTACTTCACCAGTTCAAACCATTCACGTGGCACATTTTTATTAGTATTGCGTATTTGCATAATTAATATTATGATCCACTCATTGCTACGAGAAGTCGAGACACACGTCCACACACACACGAGCACATGCTTACAACTTTAAATTGGCCAGGTCGCTCTCTCTAATCCCAATACAATCATCAAGTACTTAAAGATAGAAGAAGACATATTTGTCTTATCTCTAAAGATATTTGTATATCACACCTAAAACGATTTCGGATAAAATTAACATGATTCATACCACAATTCACACTTTTAGGATAAGATCATTTTTCATTTTTTCACATTTTTTTTGTGAAGGAACTTGAAGAATAAATTATTCATTTTTTTGCCCAGCTACCGGGCTTGCAATTTGTATCTAAAAGCTAATTTATCGGTATCTAGTTTTTAAAATATGTTTCTTTTCTATATTCTCAAAAAAAAAAAGTTATTATTTTTTAATTTGTTACATATTGTTCAGGTAAACTGCTATTTGTAAATGATAAAGATGAATGGTGCTCGTCTTGCTCCTAGGAAAAATTGCCGCCGTTTTAGTATCAGTACCGCCGCAGAAGTAGGTTTCTACTACTCTTTTGTTTATGTTTGAAATTTGAAAACGTCCTAGTCTTAGTACCGTAGAGGTAGGGTCTAAATCACACCACTACTCTGAAATGTAGTTGGACGTGTCATGCTCCCAATATCAACAAAGGCAAAACAGCTTTGGAAATAACGCTCGTGAAGTTGGTTGTTTTACATATTCAAACATTCTTGGACTGAACAAGCAAATATGTGGCTCCAGCAGATTATAAAATTTTGTTAACATAGTGTCCACAATAAAATATACCAAACCAAAAAACAACCAAATGTGGTTTAAAAAACCGATGAAAACACTATTCCACATAACTATGTGGAAAACATTTTCTTGTTTCTGATAATATTGTCTAGATGATCTTTTTTGGCTTTGATGTTAGGCTACGACGGAGCATCACGTCCCTATATAATATATACACAAACCAACAACAAAAAAGTTAATAAACCAGCAAAATCATTATTCTTTTGTTTTGGAATGAAATAAAAATTAAGAATAAAAAAGAATCTGGTGATAAAAGATATTGGACTACATTCGAGACATGGATGGAAGCAGAGTATGATGAAGATCCTTGGGAGCTTGTGAATTTCCTCACTGTTATTTGAATCGTGTGCGCCAATTGTGCGTGAATTAAGAAAGATTGCCTACTTAATATAATTAGAATGTATAAAAATATAGTAAAATATAGTGTATAAAAATCATGGCTAGCTTAGTTCGACATTTTCATATTCTTATTTTTAGTAGCTGCTCAAACTTTCAAAGGTCACTCATATTTTATTTTTATTAAAAAATATTCGTTAACCGACTTTTTATCATCTTGGTTTGGTTTGGTCTGATTTTAGACTCGGCTCAGCTGTCATTTTGTTACAATTCTTCATATGAATTTCTGGTTTGGCTCAATTGAAGGGAGCATGATTGTACCAACTCTAATTTATGATTTTGTTTGTCTATAATTAGTCTATCTCTAAATAATTTCGCATCGATCTTTCAAAGAAAAAAAATTCCAAATCAGTGAAAGCTTTACTTGACCGGTTCAAATTATTGATGTGGCACATTTTTATTAGTATTTCGTATTGAGACATACTTCATTCACCCCTTTATTTATAAGGAAATAAAATATATATACATTATTATAAAATTAAAAACTTAAACCGTTGTTTTATAAACTCAAAACGATAAATAATTTCGTTTTTAATGTAAAATTTAAACCCTAACCATCTAATTTATAAACCCAAACCAACATCTAACTTCGTTTTAATTGTAAAATCTAAACCCTAACCATCATATTTGTAAACCCAAACCGACATATAATTTCGTTCTAATTGTAAAATCTAAACCCTAATCATCATATTTGTAAACCCAAACCGACATATGATTTCGTTCTAATTGTAAAATCTAAATCCTAACCATTACATTTGTAAACTCAAACCGACATATAATTTCATTTTAATTATAAAATCGAAACCCTAATTCTCATTTATAAACTCAAACCGATATATAAACTCGTTTAATTGTAAAATCTAAATCAAGCCAATATTTAACATTCTTTAAATAAAAGTATACAGAATTTGTTTACTTAATTTGTTTTGCTTTTTAGTTTAATTTGATTTATTTTTAAAATAAAATATAAGATAGAACATTTTGATTAGTTGAGAGGGGAGGAGGTGAATACAAAGATTATCTAGGGTGAATGTAAGTATTTTTCTTTCGTATTTGTATACTTAGCAATATGATCCACTTATTGCTACAAGAAGTCGAGACAGTACACGTCCACATGCTTGCAACTTTAATTTAAACTGACCAAGTCGCTCTCTCTAATTAATCTCAATATAATCATCAAGTTAAAGATGGAAGAAGACATGTTTGTCTTATCTCTAAAAATATTTGTATATCACACCTATAAACGATTTCGGATAAAATTAACATGATTTTTACCACAATTCACACTTTTAGGATAAGATCATTTTTCATTTTTGGTGAAGGAACTTAAAGAATAAATTATTCATTTTTATTTGCCCAGCTACCAGCTTGCTATTTGTATCTAAAAACTAATTTAATCGGTATCGATTTTTGAAATATGGTTTTTTTCAATATTCTCCAAAAAAAAAATCTTTTTTCTAATTTGCTACATATTTTTATTTTTGATAAACATGTGAAGAATTTGTTACATATTTGTTTAGATTCGAGTTTGTCTTTCCATTTTTCTTCTAAGACTTTTTCCTTTTAGCCCAAGACACAAGTAAACACCATCAAATATATATAAGCGAGCGATCTAGGGTTTCAAGTGTTCCGGTTGCGGCTGCAAGAAGTCTTTTCAATGGGGGATCGACTTTATGAGAACCAGTTCACATGGGTGATTAATAATTTCTCCTCTTTGCAATATGATGAGAAGATATATTCTGATGTATTCGTGATCGATGGATGTAATTGGTAAGAAATATACATTGTTTTTATTTATTTTTCTTTGGTCCTCCAAGTTTAGGTATTATAGGGATTCCATGCATTAACGTTTTCAATGGTTTTTGTGGTTGCAGGCGTGTTGTGGCGACTTTAAAGGGAAATAAATATGATGAGTCTCTGTATCTTTCTTTGGCGGTCCCTGATGCTGAGTCTTTGCCTTTTGGATGGAGAAGACGCGCAGAGTTTTCTTTTACTATAGTGAATCAACTTTCTGAAAAACACTCCGAAGTGCAAGATATCTTTCGTGATTTTACTGAAACAACAGAGGTCTTTGATTACAATACTCCTGAACGTGGTTGTGCATCCAGTATTCCCCTTGGAAAACTTGATGCCAAATATTGTGGACTTATATTTGATGAACAAGTCAAGATTTTTGGAGAGCTTGATGTTCTTGAAGTTATCTGCAAGTATGAACCTATCAGCATTGAACTCCATGGGTATGTTCAATCTTCATCGGTATTCTAATCCGGTTGATTAGGATGCTGCGCAGGTCGCCTCACAAAAATCTCAAGCACTAATTTGGTTCATGCGCATCTTTCACTGGTATTTATGACAAAATTTGGATTTAAGGTTACGTTGGTTGGTTGGAGAAGAAGCTGAATGAGGTCAAACGAAAGAATAAGTGATCGATGCACATCATATCATATATTACTATTATCTCTTTCTTCGTCTTTATTATTAATTTTGTAATCTGTTTTATTTTTCTACTACTTTAATCCAGAATGTGCTTTCCACCGCCTAATAGGGGTTGCTTCCATTTTGTTGCACTGCTTTTGAAATTCTCTTAACATTGGATGATGTTTTTTTCTTGACTATTCTAGTTGTTTTTCTTAACATTGCACCTTTTGTGTTTAGAGGAAATAACAGAGAGGAACAAAAACAAGCGTAGCTTCCAAGTTCCAATACACGAACATCGAAATACACATCGGTTTGTCTCTGATGCTGATTGTTAACAGAGCTGGGTACGGAGCAAGTTCTTGCTAATTTGCACTTGCTCAATTCTTTGGATGATGAAAGTGAAGATTTGCAACCGCACTGCAAGACATGTTCTCTGAGACTGTAAGTGACCCTATCCAATATATAGTTGTTGTTTCTGTTCTGTTGCCTTTGTTCTAATTTGTCCTGTTTTGCATACGATGTGGTGTGCGAGACTACTAAACAGTATCTATATTGCTGATAAACAACTTTGTTTCTGTGTGTGAATCATCATGCATATGTATACTTGAACAGTTGAACTTAGAAGTTCCTCGTAGCTCTAGACTAACTTGTGATCGTGGCTGTTTCCATGATCATATGTCAGTAGTTTGCTTACAACATATATAGAAATTAACAACCCTCTAGTCTTTAGCGGACAAGAATGCGAGGGAATACAAAGCATCCCTGCCTCCCTGGCCAATGCAAAAAGGACATAGCTTTCTCGGATTTTGGCGTATATATCAATGATTGGAGGTTATCAATATCTTCTCTGTTTCTATTTTTAATAGTAAAGAAATGCTGTGTTTATTTATGTTGGCTGCGTCTGATTGTTTCTTGTAATCCAACAACAGACAAGTGTGGTTTCTCTGATTCCTGCCATTAAAATATATAAAGATTGTTTAAAAAAATCTCGCAATATTTGTTTTTTTTGTTTTTTAGAATCTGCATGAAAATATGTGAAGAGATCAACACAAAAAGACTAAAATAACTGATTCTCTTATGCCTAGGTGATATTGAATTAGAAGTTCATAAACTTTCTATATGGTATAAACTGTCTAAAATGTGGAGGTCATTCATCAAGTTTTAACTTTTAACACTGAGTCGCAAAATTTGTAAGATACTTCTATATTAATTCACCTAATGGAATGTGAAAAGAATGAGTTATCAAGTCACTTGGAAATGTCTCATTGAGTCATTTCTCAAAAACTCTTTACCGATTCTGGCTTCAAAAGCTTTAACAAAAGGTTTCTGGCTACAACCACTATAAGAAAATAATTTTATTGAGACGTATTTTTGAGATAAAAAATTTTAGTCACAAATTTATGACACTTTAAATACGATATTATGACTAAATTTATTTGTCACAAATTCATAGTATTTTCGTCACTGTATTATGACGAAAAAAATCAGTAACAAAAGTTTGTCACAATTAGTGACGAATATGCTACAATAATATTAATCGTCACTCTTATGACTACATTGTTACCAATATGTTGTTGCAAATTAGTTATGAACTTATAACAGATATGCAAGTCACAGCTTGTGACATAATGACATTAAAATGAGTAAACATTAGTCATAAAATAGTATAAATTGTTATGTGACAGTTACGAAATGAGTAATTCAAATGAGTAAACATTAGTCAAATAGTATAATGTTGCAACTCTTGTGACGTCACAAATTCGTAACAATGTTTATATTGTAACTAAATATTTTTTATTGTGGCTAAATATTTCATCTTAATAAATTTTTTTTCTTGTAATGAACATACGTAACATATGCACCAAAAACCGAGAAATATTTCACACACATATATAAAAGACCTCAAATCCACAAAATATGGCATAAACATAAACGTCGTAATATTTTGAAAACAATATTTTCAGTATATTACTTAGCACACAACATTTTAACATGTAAAACCAAAAAAAAAAAACCAAAAAAAAAAAAAACGAACAGAAGAAAAACATGCATACATCAAACGCATATCCTAAAAACATAATGCAAACCTCATAAAACAACACAATTTATGATACAGTAGGTAAAAGCATTGCTCTTTATTTATACGACAAGAAAACATGATAAAACACTATAAAAACTTCAAATGTACGCACGTTCTACTATTGAGGTGATTTAAGTTCCTCGATATGACATTTGCTACGTGGGCCTTGCGTACGAATGAATTGACGGTAGCGATTGTATGTGGTGGAGGAGTAGAGAGGTGGTGAATCTACGGTCACCAGCTCCTTCAACGGCTCGATCGGAACATCGCCCTTTGGGTTGTAGAAGAACGCCAACGACAACCTCTCATTTGCAGGGTTCACGATCACTCTGTGTTCTACGCTTTTGTATGTTGAATTGCTCAGCATCTAACCAAAACCAAAATGTTCAACGGTCGTTAAATGATAGAGATGCCGTATATTAGGATTTTACTCTAACAAAGTAAGTGGCTAAAAATATAATATCAAAATGATTCTTGTTTGACTAGGTCGGCAGTTATGGTTATAGCACGTTTGAAACATGTAAACAATTTGTGAGCTTTGTCTTAGACGTTGAAATTGTTTTTTCCTGCTTCCCTTTGGTTTTGTTGGACCTTTTCTTTTTCCTTTAATAGAGGCACATGTTAAATTAAAGAACGGAAGTGAATATGGCGACGTGGTTTCACCAATACCTTATTATCGATTTATTTCCCATGAGAAGAAGAAGAAGAAAGATGCATGCACGTGCTTTATCAAAACTAACAACTTAAAAAAAAAATGAAAAAAAAATTAGTAAGTCCCCTCCACGTGATATTACTTTCGTTTCGTTATCATTGATAATTTTTAGTCTAAAAATAATGAAGAAACGAAATTAGTAAATTATTATGGAGGAAATCGAATATTATGGTTAGCTAATGACATAAGTCAAAACAAATAGCAAATGTATCCAAATTCTTAGTTTGAAGTTTGGTTTAAAATTTCTGTAGTTATACTTATACGTATAAATAGTAATTAATATAGAAAAAAGAACCGAAAAAAACAGTCACCTGAATTTGGTCACCAATGTTAACGATGAAAGCATGAGGAGCTGGTTCGACTGTGATCCATGCGTCGTCGGATCCACGAACCTGAAGACTGGCGGCTTGTTCGTCCGGCAAGAGAATGGTCAATCCGCCGGGATCAGAGTGCGGAGAGAGGCCGAGAGCTAACTCCGGCTGAGGGCATTTCGGGTAATAATTAACCCTTAAACATCCTCCTGATTCCTCTTTACCACCAAACGCATTTTGAAGCCTGTCCTCTCGTAATCCCAAGTTTCTCGATAATATCTTCATCAATTCCTCGCACAATTTCACAAGTTCCTTGCAGTAATCCTCCAATATATCCCTATATATATAATTCAATGACAAGAAAAACCAAAATTTGAAGATTTCGGTTTTCTTTTATCTCTTTAATTATAATTCGAATCAATTTTAAGATTTAATAATAGCTCGATTGAACAACTAGTTTATTTTTAACATGTGCGTGCGTTATGAATTAATAATCCACTAAAAAAGATTTGGACTAGTATACGTCGGTTTAGTTTTCCAAGATGAATATTTTATACAGAAAGAGACTTAAATGTAAAATATCTTAGGTTTCATATATTGAGCTTGAAGTAATTAGAGTTACATGAGCTAGGAAATTCAATTCTTTTTTATTGAAAAGATTCATAAACGTGAATAAATTCCTTTTTATATAATTATAACTAGAAAAATTGAAACCAGATATACCGGCAATGAAGAGGCAAGGAAGGCCACTTGGTGTAATCCTTCAAAGACGAAGGTTGGTAGTGAAGAAAATAGTAATCGCTCCAATCAAGAATAGCACCCTTTTCTACGCCTAGTCGGCTTCCATAACCCTCGTAAGTCTTGGGCGAATTAGCATGCATATTTTTTAGCTCCATGGGAAGATGAAAGAACTCTCTCCATGTCGCTTTAGCCTGGTCCATGAGATGCGGATTCATTCCGTGGTTCACCACTTGGAAAAAACCCCTTTTTCTACAAGCTTTTGAGATCTCATCAAGCGTTTTGGCTTGACGAGTTATGTCGTCTGTGTATAAGCCACCTAAGTCAATGATGGGGATGGCTGTGGCCGTGTGAGGGTTGAGTTTATTGTGAGAGGTTATGTTCGGACGCTGAGATAGAGGCTTGACATAGCGGTTTGGTATGGCTCGGAGGTTGCTTTCAGATAAGGATTGGACACGGACTATAGGCTCAGGCCAGTCTTGGATCATGCTCATGGCTTTGGTTATTAGTTGATAAAATGAGATGAAGGAGGAGGCTGAGGATGAGTGAAGGAGTACTAATAAGGAAGTCATATATATATAGAGAAGATAAAACTATATATAGATGCATGCATTATTATGTTTTTTTTTTAGTAACTTACAAAATATTATGTGAAATAAATTAATTATAGTGGTTCATGTTGCTTTGTAAACCAGTTGAAAAACCATCTTACTTTCGCCAAAGATGAAGTCTCATCCACTGCAGAATAAATGATTGTAATTTTTTTTTTCACAATTTCCAAATTAATGTTACGTGTTTGTGTTAACAATTTCCAAAACATATTTACTAAACGAAACTGTTAATTGTGCTTTATATATATAAACTCAACGCAAAGTTTTAACTACAAAACACAAACGCAAGTTAGGTTCACAGTTCGTTTAGACATCATAATAGATATATGATCCGAATCGTCTTATAAATACATTCGAATAATACTTAAAACCGAATTATTAGTATATAATTAGGACCACAACAAAACGTTGGTTCCGGTCAGAAATCGAGATTAGCTATTGATCAAAAATGAAGTGCCGGTCTTGAATTTAACTACAACGAGTCAACGATTAGGTATATGCATAACAGTGTATACAAACGACAAACGGGGAGATCTAATGGATAGGATAGATACTTAAAAACCTATCAATTTATAACCACAGAGAAATAAAAGTATCTCTAGATGATGAGGCCGACGTTAAATCTCGATGCCAATTGTCGAGGGACATTCGTTGAATTTCTCACGTTTTATATTATACTACATTTAAAAACACAATGCCAAAAGATAACCACTTGTATTAATTATAGATTTAATTTCGTGCTGTATACATGAAATTACAATTTCCCATTAAATATAAGACTGCAAATGGTTTTTTTATATACACTTTTCTCGATTGATTGAGGCTCTACTAAGCCTCTAAGTTATGTATTTTAATAATTTAAACAAAAAAAATAAGAGAGTTGTGGAGGATTTTTAAAAAGCTAAAATATGAATTGGTAAATTTTTAAAGCAAAATTTGTAACGATTTGAAAAATGTCTATTGCTACAGTAAAATATGTGTATTATAAATTATTTATATAGAGTTAATTTTTGTAAGCTACTATACGTATAGTTTTGGTTTGAAAAAAGAACGAATGAAATCCTCCATTCATTGTATGATCCACATAAACTAAAGGAAAAATTGTAAATTGGTTAAGGGGGCGCTTAACTCCTACGGCATCTGGAGAGCATTTATACATAATAGAAAAAAGCAGATACACACACATTTTAGATGTGATCATGTTATATTTATATACTCCTTGAGACGTAGTTATCAATGAAGAAGGTGTGGGCAGTACATAGATATTAGAAAACTGGTTATGATCCTTGGGCAGTTAAATGTAACAAACTGAAATTAGTAAACTCTTGTGAATCTTGTCGTCCTTGTAATACTGATCATATGACAAAAACGTGGGGATTGGTGTTTTTTGCATATACTGCTAACTGCTTCAGTCTTTTGTCAGAAAATCTAGTAGATGGTCATGTAAGTACTTGTTTTGTTGGATATACTGGCTGAAAAATATCACCATAAGCTAGAAAACGAAACACGAAGGCCTTTGATCTATCTATCAATTTTCCTTGGTTGAAACCTAAAAACTTACAGTGGACCTTGTCGGGAAAGTCGATGGCAGACAGCAAGACAAATGGAAGCACCAAAAAGACAAAGAAGATAAAGCAGCAGTCATCGACTTCCAATAGGAATAAGCCACGACACACTAACTACACAGAAGTTGCGTTCTGATTGGCTACTTGTGATGCAATAATGCGTTTGCAGTCATGTGATATCGACTTGTAAAATTATCTGGATTCCGAACTAACGCTTTATTGTTGTATTAATTTTACGGTTTATAAGTTTTGGACATTTTACAAAATTATCGAAATTTATAAATTTCTTTTTTAAACAAACTAATTAAAGCATAGATTAGTTTGTCATTTTGGGAT
The DNA here is from genome assembly GCF_030686135.1 of Camelina sativa. Classification (NCBI taxonomy): domain Eukaryota; kingdom Viridiplantae; phylum Streptophyta; class Magnoliopsida; order Brassicales; family Brassicaceae; genus Camelina; species Camelina sativa. The sequence continues at coordinate 20,593,626 of NC_141885.1, forward strand.
ATACTAAAAAGTCTAAAATTATTTAAACATCGATCCTAACTAAACTTAGAAAATGACACATGCATGAAATCTGACTTTAAACAATCGAAGCTTTGCCATCTTACCAGCTCGAGACTTGACCTGCTTTTAATGATCAGTATTAGTTTTATTGCCGTACGAAAAAAATCTTCTAGAGTGTATAATTAATTATAATCCGAAACAGATTACCGCACATGTCTAATATTTTGCGGATAAAATCATATTTGACGAAGCGAATCAAAAGTGAGATAGAGAAAGATAGCATTAGATCATCGCACCAGTTGTAGTTGTATACGCAACTTCAAGACAATTCTTTATCAGAAAAAAAGAACTCTTTAATACATGAAGTGAAGTATATTGGCACGTGCCGTAAATGCTGTGGACCATTTATTCAACAATTTTGATAACATCGATTTTCATAGCGGAAAGACATGAAGCATATCGTCATCTCAATATAGTAATAGTGGACGTCTTTTTTGGAAATCCATATATTTGGTGGTTTCTGAGTCATTTTCTGTAGCTAGGTCAAGATTCAATAACCAAACTTGTATAGAATATAAAATCAGTTTGGTTCTACTTTCCTAAGTCATTGCGTCATGTCGGCCAACTTCGTTTTATTGCCTCTCTTTCTCTTTCTTGAGATCCATTTCTCTATTTAAGCAAAAAGCTCACAATTAATTAACTAATATTATAAAGAGATAATCAAAAGAAAAAAAACCTAATATGATAAAGAAGTTATTATAGTCCTAAACGTTAAACATTCGAGCCAGTTTGTAAATGCAAAATCGTAAAACCGATGATAAACTATATAAGTTTACCCTGACCAGACCAAAACCATATTGTATTATATTATAATATAATCATTAATCAGAAACGTTTAAAAAATTGAGCCGGTTTAACAATCCAAATATTCCCCAAAATCAATATTAAACTAGTATACATAAGGTTAGCGCTAGCCTGGCCAAAACCAAAACCATTTGTTACTTAACTTTGAATAATATGTTATACCAAGTTACCAACTACATATGTCTACAATACCGCTTTGTATCATTAGTTTTGAACCCTTCATAGACTTACATATGATTACACCTATGTGCTTAATACCAATTTGAACCAATCATATATATATATATATATATATTATTGGTTACATAGACATAATGGTGATGATTGGTGTTGCAAGGAGCCAAGGAGTTTTGAGAAGATAAAACAAAAAATATGTTTGAAATTTAGAAAATGTGAGAGAGAAGGTGGTAACACTTATACCATTTCAAATTCATCAGCAAACATTGTACAACCATTTGTACGATCCATTTCACAAGAGAAAAAAGAAATGTCAGAGCTATGTTTCTTGTAACCATATTTTTTTTATGCCAACATACTTTTACCACCTGAGAGATTAGAGAACAAACGGTATAATTTCTATCACCCCAGCACGAATCAGAGCTTAGCATATATACAGTACAGATCACCGTATGATCAGCAGTCTAAAAGGTTATTTATCACTTAATTGGGGCGTATTTTTTATTAAAGAAAAACTAAGGCTTCAATCAGAAACTAATATTTTGTTTGTTCTGTGAAGTAATTTGTCTGTAACTGGGCCGAAGTTGCAGCAAGAAACTAGTTAGGCCTAATTAGAAATCTGCCCAACAAATTTACTCGTGTGTATTTAAGGGTTACTCAAAAATCCCGAAAAACTTATATCGATTTCTAAAGTTGAGAAATTTGGTTACAAAATTCTTGATAATAATTCCTATAGTCTATATATTTATAGAGAAGAGAAGCCCACGTGTTACTATAAAACTAGGGCTTTTGAATCGTTACGACATACGACGTACCGAAGAAAAAATTAGACAGAGAGGCGCATAACGAAAACGTTAGTGTAAAAATGCAATTATTGATAACTCAACTGGTATACCAGGCTGCTAGCTGGTTTTAAAAAACATTGATAGTTTTCAAGGTCATAGGTTCAGATACCACCGCCAACTGATAATGAACTTATTACCCTAGCTAGTTAAGTTTTTTACATATATGGTTCGAATTTCGAAAGTAGTGAAATTCTTTTAAAAGAAATAAAACTGTACATCATATATCGTCGTTGGTACGATCCATCAAAATATTAAATTATATCGGTTTCGACAAACTTCTTTGAATGAAAAATACCTATTGCATTTGATAAGAAAGATGTCATTAAGATGAAATTAAAGGTAATTCATGAGTTTCAACTTCGCTCTTTACCTGTTGACCTCCTTTGTAACTGTTGATTAGTTGCAAAGCGATACAATCTATTCATTTAGTTGTCCATATTATATACTGACGTACGATGTACTTTAGTTTTAGCCATTTAGTCTTTTGTGATAAACCAAGTGGTAATATGAAATAATAATTTTGAAAAAAAAAACGATTAGTGCATCGACGAAGCGCCCAAAATAAACAAAAAAATACTGGCCTCCGTGATCACTGATCATATTTAATATAATCATACCCTATAATATTCTATAAACATCTTTAGTTCCCACGCAGTCCACTTTCCATAAAGATAATAATACATATATTAATCCTGTGGTTTTTCTAGATAACATACATGTAGTATAATGGACATCTCCATCATAATAATTTATCTTTAGTTCCCACAACAGTCCAAATTTTGACTTAGAGGAAAAAAAAAACTGTGGAAAATTCATATAGAGGAAACAAAACCCAATAATTGGAAGATTTGCATAAGAAATAATTTGTTATTAATGAGTTTGACCCCAAAACGCAGTCTAAGTTAGTTTTTTTTGACTCGTCAACCAACCAACTTCTATATACTACATATGACACAACAGAATATTATCCCCAAACTCCAAGTTGATGAAAATCTATAGATTCTCTACAGTCATGATCGCATTAACAAATAAAAAGAATACTAATAAATAAGAACAATCATGTTTTATGTGATCAATTACTATTAAAAATACTAAAGTTGAAGAAAGATAGGGGTTGTGTTAATTTGTTTAATGATAAATGGCAAAATAAAGTAAAGGTCAAACGCAAAACCAGCAAAAAGTCTTTTTATCCGACTTTTTTCTCTAACAAAATCCTAGATTTACAGCTCCGCCGCCGCCACGTCTGTTTGCCTCTCCGCTGCTTTAGGTTTTCGCTGGCGGTGTGAGAGGGCTCTGCTTGTTTCTTTTCTTTGTCGCTTCATCGTAATAGTAGGTGATCCAGCTCTTCCTCTTCGGTGTGGCGGACGACGAGATCTCGGCTCGTTTTCCTCTCCGGTGACTGGTGGTGGTTCGTAGCTGCTCTGGGTGTCCTTCCTTGCAGTTTCGGAGAATCGGATCTGAGTTTTGGATCTCGACATTCCTCCGTTTTCCTCTACCCTTTCGCCGGAGACGCTAACTGCTCGGAGGTTCATGGTCGAGTCGGGTCTTAGTGTCTTCAGGTTGCTAGGGAGGCTTCAAGATGTTGGTGGTTGAGATTTGCGGACTCCCACAAAGCCGACATTCTCATGAGAGCTTCCTCAACTTCCGGTGTCATTCCAGCCAAGAAACGAGACAACAAAGCAGCTTGGCCAATCCGGATACGCACCGTGAGGTGATGATATGCTAATATGTGCTTCAATCCCTTATCTTGAATCGTTAGCATTCTGGTCTTGTAGGATTAGTATGGAAAAGCTTAGCTCTTGTTGGTTGTTTTTCGTGTCTCTTGGACGGTTCAGTCGGATGTATTGTCCGTTTTATGTTTAGGACCGGAACATTGAAAGCCGGGAATTCCAAGCTTTTCTGATGATGCGCCTCAGGGTGTTGATGCTATTGGGACAAGTTCTACACGCTGATCATGAGGATCTCATAGCTTGGATTTGATTTGCTGTTCAGTATTAGTTTTGGCCTTCTCTGTGCTAGTATTTCTTTTTGTGTCATTAGGTCAATTTAGGTGGTTTAAGAGATGATTTCACTCCGGGTTGTGGTGTGTTATCTATCTCGTTGTGGTTAAAAAATGCAATGGTTTTCGATTAGGTAGCGTTGGATCCGCCTAGTGTTCTAGGGTTGTACTTGATCAACTATTGCATTTGGTCTAATTCTATAGAGGTGAATATAATGTGCCTTGAATTTGGTTGTAATATCTTGGTTAAATAAAAAGTTGATGGTGAGCCAAAAAAAAAAAAAAGTAAAGGGCAAACGAAATAGAGAGAAGGCAGCCAAAGTGAAAGACAATTTTGTCGCCCACCCAAAGGGAACGAATACTCTCTCTCTATAATTTTTTGTTAAACAACATCTTTTAGTGGTAATGTGATTATTAATTTGGGTTTGGCTTCGGATTTTGATGGAAATAGACAGATTAATTAAAAAAACTCGAAGAGCTGAATGAAGCAAGTGGTAGAAGAGTTGACTGGTATAAGTCTCTTTCACGTGCTCTTGAAAAGCGCGTGCTAGTTGTGTTGTGTGTCTGTGGTGGTGGTGGATCATACACACGCGTGTTCAAGGGTTACCGCCGTAACCGGTTAGTTTTTGAGTAAAACTAGTCAAGTGGTGTGTCTCATCAACTCTTTATCACTCCCTTCCCCAATTCCAAAATTTACCATTTCTCTCCATCCACAACTACAAAAAAAAAATTATGCTCCCTTAATCACACCCAAGAAATTGTCATAAGTTAAAGTACTAAAATTAACTGATTCCCATATCAGTTGTCCCAAAACATACGAATTTTAGAGTAGTAGTAGTAGAATAGTCAGCAGAAGAGCGACAAAGGCTCACCGTTGAAAAGTTTGGTTTCTACTTTTTTGACTTTTTGACCTTATAAAACCATATTGTATGTCGAAGAAAAAACAAAGAAAAGTATATATTATAAAAAAAAACAATCCTAAATAATAATAGTAAAGAAGAAGACCAAAGAGAAGAGAGAAGAGAGAAAGAGGAAGAAAGAGCGCACCTTCCTTCATCGTGAAACACCTTTTTTTAAAGAATCCTCCACACACACTCCCATTCTTCTTCTTTAAAACAAACCCCAAAACCCCTTTTCCCCACTTGTGTTTCTCCATCATCTCCTCATTCTCTCTCAATCCAACAAAAAAAAAAAAAAAACAAAAGCTTCCAACTTTCTTCTCAATTTCATTCCAGGTTTGTCCCCTTCCTTCTCCATGTGGAAATCTCCAGTTTCTTTTTATTTCAATGGTTACCAAAGTCTTGCTATTTCTTACAATACTCTGTCTGGTCTCTTACCTAGTTACTTGATTTGTCTTTGACTTCCTTTTTTTGGTTAACCAATTTTTCAACGGAGAAGAGTAGAAACGGTCGTATGCTTGTCTTAGTAGAAAAGTCCTTTCCTTTTTTTTTTTTTTTTTTTTTTGTATATCCGCTAATATTGCGGCATCAAAATCTGCATAAGAAGAGAGAATCTTAGAATATGGAAAAAGTTACAAACAAAAGAAAGTTACCTTTTATATTCTCTAATATCAGTTTCTCATCATCAATTACTTTTCTTTACAGGATACTTATTATTATGTGTAGTGGACCAAAGAGCAATCTCTGCTCTTCAAGAACCTTAACTGAAATCGAATCAAGGCAAAAGAAAGAAGATACAATGGTTCTCCTCGAATTCGCCGCCTCTGATGATCTTGACTCGTTTAAGAGAGATGTTGAAGAGAAAGGGCTTGATTTGGATGAGTCAGGGTTATGGTATTGCAGACAGGTCGGGTCTAAGAAGATGGGTTTTGAAGAAAGAACGCCTTTGATGGTTGCAGCTATGTATGGAAGCGTAAAGGTTTTGACTTTCATTGTTTCCACTGGTAAATCTGATGTGAACAGAGCTTGTGGTGAAGAGAGAGTCACTGCGCTTCATTGTGCTGTTTCTGGCTGTTGTGTGAATTTGATTGAAGTCATCAACGTCTTGGTTGATGCTTCTGCTTTGGTTAACTCTGTTGATGCTAATGGGAATCAACCTTTGGATGTGTTTGTTCGGGTTTCGAGATTCTTGGCTAGTCCCAGGAGGAAGGCGGTTGAGTTGTTGCTGAGAGGAGGTCGTGTTAGCGGATTGATCGATGAGACGGTTGAAGAAGAGATCAAGGTTGTGTCCAAGTATCCAGCTGATGTGTCTTTACCTGATATTAACGAAGGGGTTTATGGAAGTGATGAGTTTAGGATGTATAGCTTTAAGGTTAAGCCTTGTTCGAGGGCTTATTCGCATGATTGGACTGAGTGTGCTTTTGTTCATCCCGGAGAGAACGCGAGGAGGAGAGATCCGAGGAAGTATCCTTACACGTGTGTCCCCTGTCCCGAGTTCCGTAAAGGGTCATGCCCTAAAGGAGATTCTTGTGAGTATGCTCACGGTGTTTTCGAGTCGTGGCTTCATCCTGCTCAGTATAAAACCAGGCTTTGTAAAGATGAGACCGGCTGTGCAAGGAGAGTTTGTTTCTTTGCGCATAAACGCGAAGAGATGAGACCAGTTAATGCTTCAACTGGCTCTGCAGTAGCTCAGTCTCCGTTTAGCAGCGTGGAGATGATGATGCCTGGTTTGTCTCCTCTTGCATATACGTCAGGTGTTTCGACTCCACCAGTGTCTCCAATGGCTAATGGTGTTCCTTCGTCTCCAAGAAACTCATGGCAGAACAGAGTCAATACTCTTACTCCACCGGCTTTGCAGCTCAATGGTGGAAGCAGATTGAAGTCCACATTGAGTGCTAGAGATATCGATATGGAGATGGAGATGGAACTGAGACTCCGCGGTTTTGGCAACAATGCCGAAGAGAGTTTCGGGTCTTATGTTTCCTCTCCAAATAGGAATTCTCAGATGAGCCAAAACATGAACCAACATTATCCGTCTTCCCCCGTAAGGCAACAGCCTTCTCACCACGGGTTTGACTCTTCAGCAGCTGCTGCGGTTGCAGTGATGAAAGCGAGATCATCTGCCTTTGCAAAACGCAGCTTGAGTTTCAAACCGGCAACTACTCAAGCTTCACAACAGTCTAATCTCTCGGACTGGGGATCACCAAACGGGAAGCTCGAATGGGGAATGAAAGGAGAGGAGCTGAATAAGATGAGAAGAAGTGTTTCTTTTGGAATCCAAGGGAACAACAACAGTTACAATAACGTAGCAAGAGAATACAGGGACGAGCCAGATGTGTCATGGGTTAACTCTTTGGTTAAAGACAGTGTGGTGTCGGAGAGAAGCTTTGGGATGAACGAGAGGGTTCGGACTATGTCGTGGGCTGAGCAAATGTACAGAGAGAAGGTGCAGGCTGTGGCGTAAACCACACAAAAAGATGGTTTTATATATTGCCATTGTGCCATCTCTGCAAATTTTAATTCTGTAATTTTTGTGACTTTCTTTATACAGTAGTTGTTACTGTTAGTATATGGTTTGTACTTTGTAGTCACTATGACAAAAAAAGATAGAAGCTAATTGGATTAGTTTCTATATTCGTTGTTTTTTTTTGTTGCATCCTCTTTGTAATATTCAAACTATGAAATTGGTCAAGCAATAATAATTTACATTACTGTACTATCTTTTTGTTCTTCCCATTACTTGCAGAGTTCCACTTACAAATTAGTGAGTACAGGATTTTTTCTTGTTTCTGAGCACTCCATTTCATGCAAAGATACCAAATAGAGAAGCAAATAAACAAGCACAACGCCACCTTAATTACGCTCAATGGGATTCAAAACAGGCTTTTAGCTCTTGATTGGTTTCAGCCTTCAGAATACTAAACAACGGTACATAACTAGAAAACTAGATTTATATACTTCAATCAATTGTAGTCAATACCAAATTAATTGATGCCAGTTGCCTACAATGGCGAAGAAGTCTTATTTTAACATTTTATGAGATATGTGTGAAAGGAAACTATGAGGAGATGTCAAAGATGTTATGGGACGCACGTGTGCCTGAGACACAACACTACGCACGTAGAAAAGTTGAAGTAAAATCATTATTATACAAAATAAAGGTGTGGAGTACGTATGATATCCGATGTGTGTATCTGACTCACTCATACTAACAAAATACAAAGGTTTGGGTTGGGTTACTTTGGCTTTGGTTCAAAGCAAAAGGATTCAAATATTGGACTAACAACTAAAGCCAAAATGGAGTCGTAATAAAGTATACAAAATCTACATACATATAGAGAAGTTGATGTACATATATATATGATTGGTAATGGTTGGTGCCGGATACATATTATAGATTTATAGGTGTATGTATGTGTTTTATGAGATTCCTTAGCCTTTACTTTTCTGAAACAGAAAGCATCATATATCATTTGTGAGATTTTGACCTGTCTTTTTAGTTTTCCTTTAAGTTTGCAAATGTAAACAATATTTATTTATTTTCTCTTAACGAACACGGATGCTTCATCCTCAACATGAGATGGGAAACATGATTGTTACAGAAAACGAAAGATTAGTTTCTTTCCCTAATTCAAAAGATTAGTTTGGTGCTAATCCAGTATTGGATTAATTGGTGATTAGCTGGAGTAAAATTGTGCTTAACATAAAAGAAATAAATGTGAATGTATCACAACAAGTTTTGAGACAACAACAGATCGATGGTAGCACTAGTTTGGACTTTGGATTAAGACGCAAGATACCGATTGCTTTAAACAATTGGTCTTGGATCAATTAGTTATTCACTTCAGAAATATAATACTTATCAATTAACATGAATGTAGGAGGGGAAGCTTGATATGCCTTTTTGGTGGAATGTTACATGCACCATGAATCTCTAAGATTTCCAATTTCCTTAATTTTTTTTGACATGAGGAATCTGAATCATCCATCCGGATCTTATGTGTTCCAGGATGAACTGCTCACCTGAAATGTGATCAACAATTTACTAATTTTCTAATAAATTTGATGATGTAACAGGTTAAAAATACACGAAATGAAGTTTCTCATTCTTAATAGTGAGTAGTGTGACCAGTTTAAACTTCAGATCCAAATAAAGAAAAGATGACTCCGGTTCAAACCTTTCATGCAAATTCATCAACCCACAATTGTTTTTTCTAAGGTCCCTTTCTTTAGGTGAGGACTGAGACAAGCTTTCAGAATCTTTGAATCCACTCTTCTCTCCAAACTCTACTTTGCTATAACAACAACTTCAAAATAGATTAGTTAAGCGAATGAGAGATTACATGTTAAGTGAAAAAGAAGAGCAACTTAGTATTTTTATTTTATTCTGTTTCTTCACCTAAAAGCCTTTTGAAAACCAGTTCAAGATAAACCCATCTCACCAAACTTATTAGAATCACAAAACTAATTAACGTCAAAACAAATCAAATTTAAATCTTTATTCGTTGCTCTTATATTTCCCATCGATCTTTCTCCCTCTCTCACAAACATTCTGACATTTTAGAGCGAAGAGAATTTGTTTTTTTGTTTTTTTTTTTCATTTAAAGTTTCAATTCGTCTCTTTATATATATATAAAAGAAAAAGAAAAAAGAAACAAAAACAGATGCAACCGTGGAGAAGAAAATTTCCATTGTTTGAAACAGGAGTAACAATGAAACAGAGGAAGAACAGTAACCTCTCAATCTTCGTCGTCGTCTTCTCTGTTTTCCTCTTCGGTATCTTCATGTATAATGAAGACGTCAAATCCATAGCCGAGTTCCCTTTCTCAACCTCAAAACCTAGTAACGACGTCCACGAGGAGGTGACGAAACCGATCACTACTACTGAGGAGATTACAACAACACTACCGGTTCAAGAATCGATCAAGACCTCAAACCACCCCACAGTTCAAGATTCCGTTGGAAACACAGACCCGATTCAGGAGCCGGTGAAAAACGCAGACCCTGATCAAGATTCAGCGGACCCTGTTCAGGAAGAAGGAACGAAAACAGAGGAAGCGAAAAAGATTGAGCTTTTCTCTGTAACGGAGGATGAAGAAGACGTGGAACTGCCGCCGGAGGAGTGTGATTTGTTTACCGGAGAATGGGTTTTTGATAACGAGACGCATCCGTTGTATAATGAGGATCAGTGTGAGTTCTTGACGGCGCAAGTCACTTGCATGAGAAATGGAAGAAGAGATTCTCTGTATCAGAATTGGAGATGGCAACCCAGAGACTGTTCTCTACCAAAGTAAACCGGAAAACCCCTCTGTTTTTTTTTGTACACTTTGGGGTTGGTTTAGTTTTGTTTGATCTCTAATTTTTTGGTTTGATTTGGTGAAAGGTTCAAAGCGAAGTTGCTGTTAGAGAAGCTAAGGAACAAGAGAATGATGTTCGTTGGAGATTCACTAAACCGGAACCAATGGGAATCAATGGTTTGCTTGGTTCAATCGGTGGTTCCTCCCGGTCGTAAAAGCTTGAACAAAACCGGTTCTCTCTCTGTCTTCCGAGTTGAGGTAATTGAATTGACTAATAAATTTGTTATAGTAAAATAGAGTAGTGGAGTTGCTTATTTTGAGAGTAGGTTACTAGTTAGGTAATTAATATTTTTTTTTATTTGTATGGTTTTAAAAGGATTATAATGCGACGGTGGAGTTTTATTGGGCGCCATTTTTGGTGGAATCGAATTCAGATGATCCAAATATGCATAGTATACTTAACCGTATCATAATGCCTGAGTCCATTGAAAAGCATGGAGTCAACTGGAAAGGTGTTGACTTTCTTGTTTTCAACACTTACATCTGGTGGATGAACACATTCGCCATGAAAGTTCTGTAAGTGTCTTATACTCTACAATGCTATTGCCTTATATTAGGCAAAGTTTGTGAATTGTGATTGTGGAATAATTGATGAAAGCAGACGAGGATCGTTCGATAAAGGAGACACTGAGTATGAAGAGATCGAAAGGCCAGTAGCGTATAGGAGAGTGATGAGGACTTGGGGAGATTGGGTGGAACGAAATATTGATCCTCTACGTACCACTGTTTTCTTCGCTAGCATGTCTCCTCTCCACATCAAGTAACTATTCTTTTTCTTACTTTTCTTAATTACCATTTGGATTTTTACGTTAAGTTACTTTTTTTGTTGCTTAATCAACTGAATTAGCTAGTTATATGCTTTGCTTGCAATATGATATTACTGACAATTGACAAATTGAGATCTCACTCTCCATGTTTTCTACTAGGATCACCTTTTCATTTTTTTTTAGGGCAATATTATAGACAAAGTAATATACATAGAAAATGTTCAGTAGAACTTAATGCGTACTGACTTCATTCAATTGACCTGCTAAATATTAGTATATGTGATAGTTAGTAGTATTGTGTTTTCAAACTTTTTCTCTGGTTTATACCAGAACCAGAACATAATATTTATAACCTGTGGACGTATCGTAACTTGAAAACCAAGAAACTACCAGAAAAATAGATAACAAGTCCTTGTCCTTTGAAAAAGCCTACATAAATATACAAATTCAGCTAAAAAACATAAAAACTCTATAATCTTTCACTTTAACGAGTTGGTGAAAAACCAACCACCACACATTATACTTTTTATAGTATGTGTTTATCGTTAAGAAAAAAAAGTATAAAATCAAATTTTGATTTGTTGTTATATGATCTTAGGAGCTTGGATTGGGAGAATCCTGATGGAATCAAGTGCGCGTTGGAGACGACACCGATCCTAAACATGTCAATGCCCTTCAGCGTAGGAACAGACTACAGACTGTTTTCAGTAGCGGAAAACGTCACGCATTCTCTTAAAGTCCCGGTTTACTTTCTCAACATCACCAAACTCTCCGAGTACCGGAAAGATGCTCACACTTCGGTTCACACAATCCGACAAGGCAAAATGCTGACGCCGGAGCAACAAGCCGATCCCAACACTTACGCAGATTGTATCCATTGGTGTCTTCCCGGTTTACCTGACACGTGGAATGAGTTCCTTTACACACGTATCATATCCCGTTCGTGACCTATAAAGATAAACAAACAAAGGAAAAATATATTGTTTTTGAAAATCTTTTTCTTACTTTTAATTTTTTTTTTGTTCTCTTTGCTCCAAGGTGCCTCGATGGTTTATATTTTGATGTCATAATGTTCATAATTTTTCTTGAATTTGTAATTGTGAAATGTTTTCTTTAATGGTTATTAGAGTGTCTAGTAGGATATTTTAACTGTGTTTTGTACTCAATGCCAATGAGGTGGGTAACAAAGGATGCCAAATGTTTCTTTTTTTTTTTTGTTCAACTAAGTGAGTAAAACTTGCTCACATGCACTGTTTCTTTAAATGGTCTCGATTTGTTTATTCACCGGCAAAAATAAATATAAAGATCAATATGTATTACATCTCTTGCTAATTGCTATTTGGTGGACTCTTGAGAGTTTTGAATGGTGCTATAACTCGAAGTTAGATCGTTACAAGGAATTAATAAAACTGTAACATGATGACAAAACCACATCTTTTTATCTCTATACAACCTCTTGAAATAAGAATGAATGAGTAGGAGAAGAAAGAAGTTAAGAGTCTCGTCGATTACTTGGAATCGACATTCCAATGTAGCCAACTCCAACAACGAAGAAGGCAACAGACTGCAAGAAAAGATATATGTAAAGGTATGTCTTCCCGAACACAAAGTCGTAGTATCCACATATGAAGAGATACATCCCAACAGTTATCTCTCGCCATCTAAGTCTGCACAAATCCAAACATATCACATCATTATAATAACATACATTTCGAACGATAAAATCTAGGCGGGAAAACAATTCAAACCTTTCGGGGAAGCTATAGTGAGTAGTAGTAGTAATGAGGTTTTGCGTGAGAGTATTGATTTCTCCTAGTTTTTGTGTCACAATCCATTCTTTAACTCTACTAGTCTCTAGCAATCCAATGAGAGTTCCTTTACTCCTATGCATCGCCATGACATTCTCAAATAAGATCCAATACAATATGAGGTAGAAAGATTTTGGTGTTGCTATCGCATTTAGGATAGTGATGGTAGCTGGAATGTAGATAGTAGTCCATTTAGGGACTTCGATTTCCGGGAATATAACGGTAGCAGGCAAAATCAGACAGTAGAAGACGAATGTGAAGAGATGCACAACGATCTTCCTCAAAAAGAAGAAGTTGTATACCAAATAGGCCTTCTTCCATAAAGACACATTCTGTTTCAAAACATGTTGTAACACAAAAACGATAAAGGTCACTGAGCTATACTTATGCTCCAAAGGAGTTATACTTAGGATTTATGTAATCTATCAACCTGGTTTTTTATGATCTCCATTGCCATTTTCTTGAAAAGGTTCGCTGGACCGCAAGACCAACGATGTTGCTGAAATCGGTATGCTTGAAATGAGCTCGGAAGCTCGTTTTTGACCTGAAATAAAACTTTCAAAATTTGTTCAGATAATTTTAGTAAAAGTTGAGTCATTGCCTTCTATTTGAATATTCTCCATTACAAACCTTAACATCGTCAAGATACACAAACTTAGAACCACGTAAATAAGCTCTAACCGCTAAATCCATGTCCTCGACTATTGTGCGGTCCTTCCATCCTTCGGCCTCATCCAGAGCTTTGATTCTCCACACACCAGCAGTACCTGAAGTCAACGGTGTTTCTTTATTCACTCAAATCAGGAGTATATAATACAAAACACACCAGAGCATGTATGTGGATGCTCCACCATTGAATCCAAAGAAACCAAGTATGGAGGATCCAGACTTTTGCTCCACTGCAAAATGGTAGTTAAGAGACATCTCTTGTATTCTTGTCATACAACACTCATCGGCATTCCCTGTCACACAAGCAAGATAGATTTAACAAATCAACTAAAGCGGATCTTTAGCTAACTCGAAAGTGAATTAGAAAGATCTAACCGTATTTCCAGCCGGCTTGTACAAGAGCTAACTCAGGGTTGTGGACAAGAAACGGAACAGTGCGTTCAAGAAAATCAGGTTCTGGCTGAAAATCAGCATCAAAGATTACAACGAAGTCGCATCCATCCACATAACTATGCTTCATTCCTGCAGTGAGAGCTCCTGCTTTGTACCCGTCTCTACCACTTCTAACCTCCGCTTTTATGTTAATACCTTCGCTCGACCATTTCTTACACTCCAATCTAACCAGTTTCTATTTTATTTCAGAACAAGAAACACTTCTTTATAGATATTGAGGCTGAGACAAAAGGATAAAAGTACATTCAGATGAGCTCAATAAAGGTTAAAGGAAAGGACCTGACTCTCTTCGTCGGTTGAATCGTCAAGCACTTGAACAATCATCCGATCCAGTGGCCATAATAGCTTACACACCGCTCCTATCGAAAGTTGACATACCTGTTTAAAACATCTTTACTTGTGAAACATAGTTCTCTGTTTAGCTTACACACCATTTTGTTTTTTTTGGTTTCCAAAGTCAGTCACCTCTTTTTCGTTGTAGATTGGGATCTGAATGAGAACCATTGGATGAATGCTTGAAGGAGCTAGCTCAACGTCGTCATTGTTCTTAAAGCTTTCCCATTTTAGAACTTTCTGTGGTGTTCGTCTAAGTAATTTGCCAATGGCGACAACTATAGCCATATATGCTGCATCTATGAACAACAACACCGAGATAACCTGACATAGATTCACCATACGTTTCAGTATCGGTACGAGGAAGATGAACCTTGTTTGCTCCAATACGTATCCAATCACTCCCAACACGCTCATGTCGTCGAATAATCCATCAGAAGATGTCGCCATTGCTCGAAAAGGAGGTTAGCAGAAGAAACAAAGAGAAGAAGACTTAGAAATCTCCCTGGAGAAATAAAGCTTCAGGAAGATCCGACATTCTTTTGTCTTTCCTATACCATCTCTGTCTTTGATTTAGTAAAGAAGTCTTTTGTTTGATTAAATATTCTATCGAGACATCATTCGACATGTGTAGTCGTGGATCGTGATCACTAAGAATTAAAAATACAGATTGGTTATGATTGAGCTGGAATTGGTTGTTAACATAATACACATTTACACCATGTCTTAATATTAAATTAGTAATGTAATATTATAATGACACAATCAGTATCTCTGACTTTCGTTTAATTTGAATTGTCTAATCAAAAAGAGATTACTACTAGTAATCCTTGCATAGTTGGACCGATTTAGCGAAAGGTACTCTACCAAAACAAGACCATCGATCAACAAAACATATGTGTGAATGGGACACTAAAGACAAGAGGTTTAGGTTGTCAAAGAAGCAGTTTAGATGGGTCCTCTCATCAATGCAAACGATTAATCTCGTTCAAACACAAAGTCAATGATTTATTTATTTATTTATTCAGGGGAATTTGTAGTTTTTGATTAAAGTGTAAAACTATTTGTAACTTTTCATAAAAGAGACAGCGTGGTTTTCACGCGCTATAAGAGCAAGTGGGGAAATTGATTATCTTAATTCAGCAGAGGAGAACCCAATCTTTGATTCTCTTCTCTCTGCTTAGCTTCTTTCACTACCACACAGAAACAGAGCTTCCCCCGTCTTCATCTTCCTCCGTATGCGTCACTCTTAATACATTCGATTTCACAATGTCCGTCGCTCTCAACGCCGGATTCAGTTCTCCGGTAAGTGTTTCATGTCTTCTTCTTTTGATGACCCATCTAAGATTCTTCTTTCTTCACATACGACTCTAGTAATTGGGGATGAAATCGAAAAACTTTCTCGTTACCTTGGAGATTCCTGCAACTGGGTTTGATTTTGTGTGTTTAGCCTCTTTGATTGATTGGTTTCTCTATGGATTCAGAAAAGCTTAATCCTTTTTCTATGGATGCTTTATTTTTGCTGATAATAACAAAAATCTTATCTTTTTTTTGAAGCTTCGTAACAGATCCCATCCTACAATACCGTTAAAGCCTTCACCTTTTGTGCCCAACATCTCTCTGATTAGTTCAAGGAGGTCACTTTTAAGCAGAAGAGGACTGGTTTTATCTTGTGTTGAGAAAAACGACAGTTCTGTCACAACAACATCTGTTGATTCTTCTCCCTCTTCGGATACTTCTAGTAAACCAGCAAGTGAATCAGTTGAATCAGGAAGCAATGGCTCAGCTAAAAAAGCACCATTGACAGCACGAGAGAGATTAAGAGCAGCTCGGGTTCTTAGCCGATACACTGAAGCAGCACCTAAACCTTCAAAACCTAAGATGGGAAGCCAGCTTCTTGATGTGCTCAAGGAAAGTGATAAGAAAACAAAGAGGAAACCGGGTCTACCCGAAGCACCAACCAACATGCTTGATGATAGCAGGAGAGGGATGCCGAAGAACGGCCTTACGTTTGATTTACCCGGAGGCTCGGATATTCTCATCATTGCTTTCTCCTTTGTGTTCATAAGCACAGTGATGTTTGCTACTACTTTTCTTGTTTGGAAACTCGGTGCTATACACTTCAACGAATAGTAAAGTTGAGAGAGATATGGACAAGTTTTAATGGAAGTTGGAAACCATCAAGCAGAGAACAAGAGAGAGAGAGGGTTTTGTCACAATGTTTAGTTATGCATACTTGGGAAATGGGAATTCTTCATCATTTGGCAAAGCCGGTTTGAGTGTATATACATATACTGTGTAGTGTGTAGTACACATAATTTTGCTATTGACTCTCTTTATGCTTGATTTGCGAAGTTTAATGTAAACATTGTTAGCTTCTTTATATAAAACAGCAACGGTAATGGATTATACCAAAAACAGCCCTTGTATCAGGTATCAGGGAGTAAGAAAATCAAGATCGTTTATTTTAAGAAGAGAACGAGAGAGAGAGAGAGGTTTGTGGCAAGGTTTTTTTAGTTAAAATCCATACTTCATCATTTGGCAAAACCTGTTTGAAGTCTATATTTACTGTGTAGTGTAGTACATATGATTTTGCTCCGAACTTCGTTTCCAATACATATCATCCATCACATTGTAACACAACCCATGTAAACCAAATGTTTGAACACCTAAACCAACTGTCCTAAAATACTTGAAAATCAAATAAATTAGGGAGAACAGTACATGCTAAACTAGTTGAACGAATCAATTAGGACTCCTAAAACACATCAAAGACAACAGATCTAAATGTCTAGTGATTAATATGATGGCTACAGCATCTTCATTAACCATGCAAGATCACAAGCAAGGGAAAGTGAGGAGGGCCTATGGCTATACTAATGTTCTGGTTTAAAACTGTGAGTGGGAAAGGTTACTATCTCTTCACGCATTTGGACCACAAGACTAACTACTATGAAACGTTTGATTTACATCATCTCTAGGCTAAAACAAATGAGATTATCTGGTCTAGTAAGCAGGTAATACTTTCATAACCACAGATTGATGCAGCAAAATAGTGGAGGAGTGTTGATCAATAAAGTAAGCCGTAAAGAAATGAGAAACAATAAAAGATCTACTAACCAAGAGCATTTGTGAAGAACTCTACAATTGCAACATAACATAGGGACTTGATAATCAGAAATGATTGCAGACCAGATAATATCCGTTTACGAATCACTATTTCCAAAAATTCTACAATATTCGCAAATGCCTTGAGATTTAACTAGTAGCAACAATGAGATGAAATAAGCTAGATAGACAAATATTAAATCGCAAGAAAAATTGACAAAGAGGAAGTTAAAAGCTTAACGTTAATTGAAAAATCCATTAATCCAACAGCAAAAGCTTGCAACTTAATACAGCAAAAGTAGTATCAAATTCCGGGAAGAAAGAAAACAACTGAAGCAAACGAAACACAAATGGAGAAAAGGGGAGAAACCGAGAGACTAGCGGGGGTAGGTAGAAGTGTCTATTTAGATCGCTGTCTCATCTTTCGTCTCTTCCTCTTCAACCTCCTCATACGCTTCTTCTTCCACTGAACCAACAAACCACAAAAAAAACCAGATCCACAATTAATAATTAATCATTTAGAACGAAAATGACTATATCTTGGCTCAAAGTATGTAACAAGATAAAGCAGATGAATCAAACTACGAACTCAGTAAGATTGGGAGATCAGTTTACCTTAGCTCTCATCACTCCTTTTTGCTCAAAACCCTAATCCTGCTGAGAGAGGTGACACCAGATGATGGAAAGATGGAATATATATATTCTTAAAACCCTAGACAATGAAACGAGATAAATGATAGGCTTTTAATATTGGGCCTTCAAGGCCCATATATCCTCCGAACACAAGTTTTAGCCCAATAATCTCAAGCGCAGTACTGTTGTCTTCTTCTTCTTCATTTCTAAAGTTCCGGCTTAAACCCTTTTTATCCCCGTCGACCTTAAATCCGACGATGTCTCTTCTCCGGCGATTCGTTAAAGAAGCAAACAATTCCAGATTTCTCATTCAATCGATCTCGGGACGTTCATTCTCAACCGTAAATCCCAATCCAATTTCTCCTCCTCGTCATCGTCGTACTACCGCCGAATTCGATAACCTCATATTCGAAGCCGGAAGCTCCGGCGACTTCGAAGCCGTACGCCGTCTACTCAACAACCGCGTCGTAAACGCTTGTTTCAACACCACCGCAACATTCAAATTCCTAACGAACACCGACTCTTACTCCTCCTCCTTAGAAGATCTCCGCCGTGTTTTGCCTCATACCGACGCCGGCTACACTCGGAAACACGCCTACGAAACTCTCATCGCGCGTCTCTGCAAACTCAACCGGATCGACGACGCTCTTACCTTGATCAAAGATATGGCGATCGGAAAATTCGAGCTCTCAACCTCCACGTTTCATCCGATCTTAAACACGCTCACGAAGAAGAACAAGATCGAGGAAGCGTGGCGCGTGGTGGAACTGATGAGATCTCACGCCGTTCCGATGGACGTGACGTCATACAATTACTTTTTGACTTCGCATTGTTACGACGGCGACGTGGCGGAGGCGAGCAAGGTGTTGAGGAAGATGGAGGAAGACGAGGAGGGAAAGGTTATGTCCCCGGACACGCGTACTTACGACGCGCTTGTGTTAGGCGCGTGTAATTCGGGGAAGGTTGAAGCGGCGATGGCGATACTGAGGAGGATGGAGGAAGAAGGGTTACCGGTGTTGTACGCCACGCATGCGCACGTTATTGGTGTGATGGTGGAGAGTGGCTATTATGCGCTGAGCGTTGAGTTTGTGATGGCTTACGCCGGGAGAGATAAGAGATTGGATGAAGAGAACTGGGGGAGTTTGGCTAGTAAGCTCATCAAGAGGAAGAGGTTTAATGAAGCTAAGCTAGTTTTGAAGGAGATGAATGTTAGAGGATTGAGGATGGGTGATGCTTTACGTGATTTTTATCAGACCAATGTGTTAAAGTCTTGATTTTGATTCTATTAGAAAAGAGACCAATGTGGTAAATGAATCTGTATGTATTTGTGTTGTGGCTTCAAGTTCAAGAGTTCTTGTGCAAGTATGGATTTTACGATTCTCTCAAGCTTTTTTTTTTTTTTTTCATGAAAGAGAAGTTATCAGATAGATGGTGAACTGTTTTGTTTAATTTACAAGGGAGCAACATTTACAGCACAGTACACTTTTCTAGTTTTATTTTCAAGGACAAGGAGAGGGTATATACTTCCTTCTACTTCTTGGGTGGATTGGGTTAGTTTTGTGAAACCTCTACTTGTTGAAGATGAATGTGGGATCCATTAAGTTTGTAGTCCCAATACCAGCTTCCTGTTTCCAAGACCTCTTCTTTCATTGCTTCTAAGTGGATGCTTAAACCTGAATCCAACACCAAATTATGCAATCATTCAATACTAGTGTCAAATTAGTTTGATTTCCTATCATTGGTTTTGTATAAGATTCACTGACCTGCATTTCCTTGTGTGATCTTCAGTATGTGGCCGTCGGGTACTTCAAAAACATGGTTTCCCTGCAAAAAGAATATAGATCACTTGGTTTGAAGCATACACTCTAATCCATCACAAACTTCCTTGTTACTTTACTTTACCTCTATAGTTACATTGCTGGCTTCGAATTCTGCATTTCCGTGCAATATGATTTTACAAGTCTCAAGCCGGTTCACATCGTTTCTCCAGTAAACATTTGATTTACTGTTCCAATCGATTCCTCGGTTCATTACCTTGACGTTATGCAGTTTACACTTGCCACACCTACAAATCAAGTTTTGTGAATTCAAACATGCAAAAGCAAAACCAATGGACATGTATCTTACAGAGATAATCAAGTACAGGGTTTCCTACCTTAATCCATATTGTAATATTGGTTCACCATGATCATTGATAGTTGTTGAACCCATGGCATTTTCAGCAGTGATGATCAAGCTACCATCAACCTATGGGACAAGAAGGTGACTGAGAATTTTAGAAACTCAACACGATGAAAGCTATGTGAAATCTTGTTGGCAGGATAGGAATATTGAGAACCTGAACGTTGTTCCATGACAACTCTGCAATCTCTAGTTGCACTTCTGAACAACTGGAAATGGACCCTCCCTTGAACTGTTACGGCGATTATATAAGATTCATCATAATAAAGCATTTGCTAGACTTTCTGAAGCAGACAACAAAAGCAGACTATTGACTTACTTTCTGTCTTGAAACTTCCCAAAGAGGACCAAGAGCAGGATGCAGAAGAATGAGATACGGAGGTGGCGAATCCACATAGTTATCGTTATGTTCAATCTAGAGAAGTCGAATAAAATTATTAACTCTTAATTTGAAGTTGTAACAGATAATATTCACACTGGCATGTAATATATCTTCATGAGTCTGAAATAGCAGTAGTAATAAAAAAAAAAGTCATATAAAGTATGTGTCTATGAACTAACCATGGGAAGTTTTATATCACATTCCGTAAGGAGCTCATATGCATTTCGTAGTATATCCAACAATGCACCATCTGGAGTCTGTAAAGAAATATATAGATCCGTTTCAAAAAATTAGTTTTATTTTAAATATAATTCCACTGAATGCTAAATCCATGCAATGAGACAAGAATAGACAAAGAAGGACTAAACAATTGGCTCGAGAAAGGTAACCTGGTGTAATGCAGCACTTGCGTGTGGTTTCTTCTTCTTAGCTGAAGAAGTGACCTTTCTTCGTTCATTGTAAACAATATACGTATCCAGTTTATCTGGTAAGATAACATTAAGAGTCAGTAATACCTAAAGACAGATACATTTACATTGCAAGTAATTCAAATAAAATTTACCTTCTAGATTGCCCTGGCATCTAGATGGAAACTTATTTAAGAAATTGTCTGCTATGTTTTGCATTGTGCATTCCAGTCGACCACCCAAAACGCTGCCCAAAAGTAAAGTAATAAGAAAATTGCTAACGATGATGTAAACTCCTAAAGTTTATTTGAAGTAAACATTTTAAAGTAAGAGACTGACTGGTGATTCCATTTGAGGAAAGAAATAAGTTTTGAAAGTCAAAAGGAATCAGTACGGATTCCATTTTAGCTATAAGCAGCAGTTACGATTTGACTGAGGCATCTATTTAGAAGTAAAACACCACAAAAATAATTGTGACACTGACATATAACAAGGGAACAGAAGGTAACTTAACATAAATGTTCAGAAATACAAACCTGTGATAGTTTCCACACTGATCAATGTACTCAATTCGCTTCTTTGTATTAAGAACCATATTTGGTAAGCTTTTTGCATTACTGCTAGACCCAATTGACTCGGCAGAGTGTAAGTCAACATATAGAATGTTTGTATTGGCAGGGAAATCCGCCTGCAAACTTCAGAAGTAAAAAAGGAATAATGATTTGGTCTTGCACTCTTAGCTGAAAAATAATATGAATATTGAAGAATCACACTAATAAAAAGCACTAGATATTTCTTAACCAGAGAACAAGAAAAAATAACTAACACTATAGACAGACAACAAAAGAGAAGATAAATTCACACATTTTTGAGTTAAAACAGAGATACTATGAATAAGTTCTCGGATATGCACTTTAAGCAAGAACAAACTCAATGATAGAAATATCATACCCATCTGAGGAAGGAGAGATTCCGAATTTATCAAATTCTGTGTACTCAATGCACGATATACCATATTCCCACTTCCCATCAAAATTCTTCTTCTCCATCAATACATTAATCCCTTCAGTTGCTCCAGCATTTCTTTTACATGATGCAAACCCAAGTTTCTGCCACATTAAATACCAGTTGCAATCAACACCAGATGCTCTCCTTATCATCTCGAAAAGTGTGATACATGTAATCTTTTGAAGTATGTAGGTTATATACTTATATGATGCAAGTCTACCTTATTATACCGTAAGCCAATCCCAGCAAGGGCCAAGAGGGTAACATCTGTGGCAGCCACAACATTACTGCAATATGACAATTATAAAGACTAAATCCAGATAGTTCTGATTTTATTTTAGTGACAACTTCACAATGGAACAAGTAACTAACCTAACTTGGCGAATGGTTGCTCCCTTTCTTCCATGATCGAAAAACCATTTAAAGACACCTTTGTCGTAAGCCAATTTCCAAATTGCGCCATGACCACCAGGTTTACTAACAGGCACAAAGGGCTTTGATACTATCCATTGACCATCTTCAGCACTGACAGCTGGGACGAGAGGCTAGATCAAAAACCACATACCATTAACTGTGTGTAATAATGCTCAAATACAGTTGTTACAATTAAACAGGTAACAGAAATCAGAAGAAAATGTATGTCAGTGATACCTGTTCAAAGAGTCGGAAATTTGATTGACCTCTTCCAAACCATTTGAGCCGTTTACAAAGCGAAGTTACATGCTCATGGTTGTTTTTTGCAGTACTTGTCATAATGGCAACAGGTGTGACACATTGCTTTCCATAAAGCTTGAAGTAAAGGAACTCTCTAGCCTAGCAATTAACAAAAAAATAAAAAAGGATATATAACATGACTAGTGCACATGAACAAATACAGTTGTTCATCCATTAAAATATTCAAATATAGACAAACCCACCAAGAGTCACTCTAAGTAATTAGTGAATATGTACCTGAAGATCTCTAATAAGTCCCTCCAACAAAGTTCGTCCACAATGAGCAAGCATTGCTGCAGGAAGGCATTCTCCTGTTTCTGTATCAACCAACCCTAATCTGTCTGCTGCACCTCCTAACGGATATATTTCACCTAAGTCTGGCAATCCCTAATATTAAAAACAACTTATAATCCAGAAACCATACACAACAAATTCCGTTAACTTCAAAAACAATAACACAATACTAACCTCAATTCCCCATAGAGCCGCCTGTGAGGCATACTCTTTCCTCTGAGTGAGGTCAAGAACGCTAGGAGTATGCATTTCTAAGTACTGACAACCCAATAATTCTTCAACTATATGTGACCGGCTAGTATTACGCCTCTTAGTTGATTGGTAAAGAAGCTTAAGAACCATAACCTGATATCTGACACACAATCATGCATGTCTCAGCAGTGTATATAATCCCAAAAACCAAAAATCAAAAACTTTCGAGGCATCTTCATCTAATTCCATGTACTAAAAAAGAAGTTAAGAATTAGTACCCGATGATTCCTCCAATGCAGTCGTAGAACTGTTCAATTTCATCCAGAAACTTCAAGAACTTTCTGAAGTGAGCAATCTCCTCTGCACCTAAAACTGTACCCATGTCTCTTCTACCACCATTATAGCCGCTACTACTACTATTCACATCGAACCGCTCAATCATCTCAACCAATGCGTAAAGTGCGCTCTTCACAGAACTTCTCACTGTATACTCCTCTTCTTCTTCTTCTTCTTCAAATCCTTCCTCATAATTCATACAAAGCGCGTGTTCTTGTCCCGCAGCGATGACACACTTAACGAGAAACATCTCTTCCGAATTCAAACCAAGCGAACCTAAAACTTTAGATAAACCGCCTCGATTCTCGCTGAAGAATCGACGAACTCTGGGATCAGCGTCGATGACCGCGTCCTTCCGCCGCAAGTCCTTGGAGGAAACGTCTAGTTTCGCTCGGAGAGACTTGAGCCGGTCGATTTCCGATAAGAAATCGTCGGATTCGGGAGGAGTCGGTGTCGGATACTCAACAGGCACGGTGGACACGTGTCTCACCTGGTGGTTATTACATTGCTGTTGTTCACTCTGCGGATACTTCGAGAACAATAACGAAGAAGAAGGGAGGGAGAGCAGAGGCTTTCTGAAATGCAGAGAGGTGAAAGAGGAAGGAGACGTGGAAGTAGTGCGGAAGTGGAAGAGAGAGAGGTGATTCTGGTGGATTGGAGAAGCTTGAGGATTAGCCATGGCGGGTGGGTGAAGATGGTTGGTTACAGAAGGAGAAGGAGGAGGAAGAAGGGGTTTTGAAGAGAACCCCAAGGAGGGATAAGGAGAGATACTCCGAGCATATACCCCCACCTAGAGATCACTTCTGTACGATTGCTTCTTCTTTTCTTTTTTTTTGTCTTTGCTTTTTTTTTTTGTTTTTTTGTTTTTTTGATTGTGGAAAATAAAAATTTTTTTTAAAAAATTATAATCCAACCAGCTTCGAAGGATTTGATTGTGTAGACGATGTGTGATTGCCGTGTGTTTGCAATCTGTAATCCGACGGTTCAGACGATACCGTTTTGGATTACATCGATGGGCCATCGTTATTTGTTCATGTCGACTCACAAACATTTTCCTTTTTTTTTCTTCATTTTTATCATATTTTGTGACACAGAGTCACAGCGGTAATAAATCTTTGACTAAAAAAATAAATGGAAAACGACAATGATATCAACCATCAGTGTAATATGTTGCTACCATTGCCATAAAAAGGTTACATATGATTACTACTAGCTACGAAATACGAATTACGATATCTTGCATGTGGTTTAGTATTATTAGCTACGATACCTTTCATGTGGCATAGGAGATGGAGTGTTAAATTTGCCTAGGATAAAAATTGTTAATTATGCATTGAATTTACTGAATTCGATTCTGAAGACTGCAATTATGGTGAGAGATATATTATATTACGAGTGCCATCTTCAACTCAATTATTTGATCGAGCAACACTTCTGAAATAGATTATTTTGGTCGGTTTTCTCTAAAGATACTTCAGAAACTGATGATTTTAAACATTTAAAAGAACGTAGTAACTAATTTACAAACACAGTAACCACCATCAACATTTTATGCACACCAAAAAAAGGGGTCGTACCGTGAGACTCGGATATGTTCTGTTTACTATAAGAGCAAATGGATCCATCGGGTTTTTTATATAAACTAAGTTCCATAGATTTTATATATATAGATGAAAGTAGCCTAAAGAGAAGACAAGAGAGCTTCACAAGAGACTCAAAAAACCTCACTCAAATCTTCATATTAATACTTACAGATTTGTTGTGAAGTAGAGTAATCGTCTCTTCACGCAGTGGACAGCACTTCCAGCTCTGCCCACCATAGAGCTGAAAGTTTTGGAATCGCATCGTCTGGTGATAATCCTGTGATCTCCCGTAATTTCCCTGTCACTTCCTTCATTGTCGGTCTCTGTTTCGGGTCTGCCCTTATGCAGCTTTTGATCACTTCGCCTATACTCTCAATCTTCTCGTCAAAACATTCCAATGTTGGATCCGCCATCTCCCTTACGGTCTTTCCTCTCAAGAAATCAGCCAATCCAGTATCTATTGAGTCGCCTTTCCTAACCGACTCTGGGAGTTTTCCAGTCATCAATTCGAACAACAGCAACCCGAAGCTCTGAACATTGTCTTCTTGTGTTGTTGCTGTAATGTTTGTATCTATGAGTGCATTGGTGCTGCTTTCTGTCTCTGATGGGCCTTTTAGGTATCCGAAATTGAAATCTGCAATTTTGACTGCGTAGTCCTCTGTGAGTTGAACTGATGATGAGAGAAGACTGCTGTGGACTATAGGTGGTTTGAGCCCGTGCATATGGTCAAGACAATATGCTATGCCCATTGCTATTCTTAGCCGCATTATCCAGTCCAAGTGCTCTGACTCTTTATCTGCAACAAAGAAATATTGTTTCCTATTTTAAATCGACAAAACTTACAGTGTAAATGACTCATATGTTTAAAAAGCTTATTTACTTACAGTGTAAATGTTCAAAGACTGATCCGTTTGATGCATATTCAAAGACCAAGATTCTAGTGAAAGGTTCATCTTCTTCACAGTAGCCAAGAAGGTTGACAAAATTCTTGTGGTTTATCTTGGATAACATTTCGATCTGAAAAATTAATCAAAACATGAACGATAAGGTAATATGAATCAAAATCCATTAAAAATATAGGGGAATTGGTTGACTAGAAAAACCTTCTTTCTGAACTGCATTTCTATGTTATTTGTCCATTCTTTGGCAGAGGCAGTAGCAACAGAAGCCACAGCTATCTCCACCCCAGTTGATAGTGTCCCTTTGAACAATGTACCAATGGGACAAGACCCAATGACATTACTGAAATCTTCACAGGCAGCTTCGATCTCAGATCTTTTGAGTTTGGGGACACCTGAGTAACCAAATTTGCACATCATTAATATGGGAGGAAAATGGAGTTTGCCAGGGACAAGCACGACGATTAAACCTCAATCATTCAGAACTAACAATGCCACTTAGTATCAGCGAGTAGAGAAAGGCAATTACCAGTTATAAACACTTTCTGAAGCTGTCCACTAAGACCTGTACGCCAAGGATTCACAGATTTCCCAGCCTTAGTTTTGAAAAAGAAGACACCAGTAGCTAAAAGGATGACAAACAGAGCACCACCAAAGCAGCCAGCCACTATAGGAACCGTGCTGTTTGAAGAAGGTTTGGAGCTTCTTCGTAGGATAGGAAAATTCACAGGGTGCACAAAAGGAGGTGGAGCGGAAACATGTCGTGCAGGAGGAGGACTCTTTTGTGGCGGAGGTGATGTTGAGGCTTTAGTAGTGGAAATAGGTCTCGGAGAAGATGACGGAGGAGTAACTCGTGCCACAGGGCGACCCTTGAAAGAATTCAAATGGGTGTACGGGTTACGAAAACGGCCAAGTAATTTCCTGTGAAAACCAACTGCTCTCCTACAAAAGAGACAAAAAGGCAAAATGAAACTTGAGTATACTTAAAACTAAATCAGATGGAGGTAAATGATTATACCACAGAACTGCAGCAATATCAAAGTAAACAAAAATCAAGTAAGTCTTGGCATAAAAATGCATAAAAATACACAGTGTCGGTGTTCATGTAGTACCACTCAGAAATAGTATTAGTTCACTCAAAAAAAAAAAAAAAAAAAAAAATCTAAAAAGTAAGGTGTTGGTGTTCAAAAAAGTCATAGATCTACAAATACCGGCTACATTGATGTTGATGTTACAACCAAAATTCATGTTCAAAATCATGTTATCAAAACTATTTATTCTACATTGTGAGCAATCAACTTTAAAATTAGCTAAAACACTAGATAAGATCTTAGCAAACTCAGAAACCTAATTTGAAGAAGTAAAAAAACACCTAATGTATAAATCTGAGAAAAAAAACCAACAAAGAGGTCTTCTTATCTAAAATACTTAGAACTTACTAAATCAATCCAGCTGCGTTCAACAAACTAAAATAAAAGAAATCGAAAGCTGAAACTTACAAATCTTCAGCATCTCTATCTGATGACAATAGATCATTCGTCACGAATTCGAGAAAACCACCACCTGAAATACGAAATCGAAACTAACAATCATAAGGAGGAACTTGCTTTCTATTTTTACTGGCAGCCAAAAGAAAAGAGAACAGTAAATACCATGAAATTTCAACGAATAGGAAGAACCGAAGCTCAAAATCACCAGAAGAAACACGAGAGCACGCTTTTGAAGACTTAATCGAACAAATTCCCAGTTCTCACTCATCGTGAGAAGACGACGACAAGTGGAAGCAGACACGGAAGCTGAAAAAAACAAACCTAAAGCTCGATTTGAATCTGATACCGTAGATTCGAAGAAGAAAATTAAAAAGTTAAGCTAAAGGAAGAAGAAGAGAGAGGTTTTGAGTTTTTGAGTTCGTTCGCATGGCGGAGGAGACGATTTGAGAGACCCAGAGGAGCAAACATGACTTTTCAACTTTTTTTTTTTTTTTAATTATTTTAATTGTTTTAAAAGCGCGTGTCCCCGTGGTTTGGCCCAACATTAAATTAAAAAGGATACAGACTACAGAGTAAAAAAATGCAATAACTTCTTCTTGTTGACAAAATTGTAAAAAAGGAAAAAACAATAACTTCTTTATTTGCTCATGAACATAAGACCATCTTTACTAAGGGGTACTCTCCTGATTTCTCTTGGGTTTGGGCCCCAATTCATGAATAAACAATCCATTTAAAATCCATTTACATGAGAATCGATTCTTTAGGGAGCACTTTGAATAACCCTTGAGAACCGCGACGTAGTTCATTGTGATTGGTTGATCAAAAAATATAAAAGCAATTTTTTTTTTCTCCTCATTTTTCTTCTTTCTTCCCCGAGTCTGTCTCTCTCTTCTCATCCCACACAGCGAATCGCCACCGATTGATACACCAAACCGGAAACACTCCGATTGATACACCAAACATCAAACGATGACCTACCTCCTTCTGCGACATCGACGGCGGCGGCGAAGTCCACCGGGAGACAAATCAGACAGAGAAGGTTTGTCTCCTCATCACTTAATTATTGATCTCGTTGTTAATGTTAGGGTTTAGGTAAAATTCAATTTGATTGTGAGAGTGGGTAATGTTTGATGTTTAATTGGTTTGTGATTTGTATGGAGGGTTTATGGGTTGGGGCTTAAATCGATTGTTTGTCTGATTTACGACAGATTTTCTTGTGTTGTGTGAGGTGTTGTCTTTGTGTTTTAGATTGTAAAGGGATGAACTGTCTTTGTGTTTTAGATTGTATAGGTAATCATGCTTTAAGCCTTTAACTCTCCTAGTAGAACAAACAATAACACTTTACAATAAGTTTGAGATTAGCAAATTGGTTGTAGATGGTGCTAATGGTGTAGGTGGACAGAAGATTGAGGAGCTTAGAGGGTCTTTGAGTAATCTTGATCTTGAGATTCGTAAGTTAACACAGGTAGAGATGGAGGTGTGCTTAATGAAGGTGTAGGTGCTGATTTTGTTCAGAAAGAAAAGGTTGTGCCTTTAGGATTTGGGTTAAAAGATGTAGGGATGAGGTGTGCGAGTTTGGATGGTGATTCAGATCGATTGGTTTACTTTTATGTTCCTTCTACTTCTGATGTAAAGGTTGAGCTACTTGATGGTGATAAGATTTTATCTTTGTTTGCTCTCTTCATCAAAGAGCAACTAAACATTCTTGATGATGGTAAAGAAGGAAGCAGTCTCGTCTTGGTGTTGTGCAGACAGCTTACGCTAATGGTGCATCCACGGATTACTTGAAGCAGTTGGGTTTAGATGTTGTTTTTGCTAAAACTTGGGTAAAGCATTTACATGAGAAAGCAGCAGAGTTTGATATTAGTTGAAGTGATTCTGCAACACATAGGATGGTCAATACAGAAATGGACTGAGCTATACAAGGATCTTCCTAGCAGACAGATCAAGGTCGAAGTTTCAGACAGAACAGCGGTTGTGACCACAAGCCAAGAAACCGAGGCTCTGAGACCTTTGAGGATTCAAGATGCTATTTGGAACGTTTACAAACACTTTGGCTCATCCTTACCGTAACTCTCGACTCGTCAATGGGAACAACAACCAGAGGATAGTGCAGCTAGAGAAGTCTCTACATCGGGTATCCATCTTCTTCCTTTGTTGCATTCTCCTCTGTCTTGTAAATAGTTGTGCTTGGTCCAAGCTTTCATTTCAAGTTTAGTTTCTAATTTATTTGCAGAATCCACAATGTGTATAAGAAAACTCAAATCTTGTTCCAATATGAAACAGCAAATTGGGTCCCCAATATGAAAATGTTGCTGATTATGTTAGTTTAAGTTTGGTATTTTTGGTAAAGAACAAAAAAAAACCATTTTGGTTGTTATGTTAAAAAATTATTTTTTAAAAGATTGAGTAACCTTATTTGAGTTCTCTAGTAAAGGAATGATTTTGCAAAAATACTCTTAGGGTTGCTTTACTTAAATTAATATTAATTATATGATTAATTAATTTGAAAGTAACTTAGGAGAGGTACTCCACTAATGATGCTCTAATAATATTCAACTGTATTTATAAAGATGAGAGTAACATTTTTCTTATTTACAGATTATTCTTTAAAATAAATATAGAAAGATACAGTATAGGAGAATCTATGGACCTGAAGATGCCGGAACTCAAAAGGATTCAAAAGAAAGAGGCCAAAGCCACACCACCCCCACCGTCGAAAACGACTCTCTTTTTGATGTTAGCCCTACTGTGTGTAAAATGGTTTTATGTTTTCTATTGTTTTTGTTTTAAAAACAAAAGAAAGATAAACATAAAAATGTCCACGTAGAATTTTTTTTGTTGTTTATGATGTGTTGGGGGGGATAATGGAATGATTGAAGTTGAATGATTGTGTTTTTGTGGTATTATGGATTAAGAAAATGTGGAGTGAGTTTATTCTGATGACTGATTCAACGTGGAAGTCTTTTCTTTTTCTATTTATTTTGTTTTTGGTTTTATTTGGCTTAGCTGTAGCTGTTTGTTAATTTTTTTCTTCGTTTTCAATCCAACTCTTTGCCATGTGGTCATAGTCATGGATGTAATGGGAGTATGCCCCATTTTCTATTATATAATTTTCTCTACCATTTCTCAGATATTTTTTAAGTGTATATAGAGAACTGTCCCATAATTGTATTCACACCGCCCACGTTTTGTGGTGTGTTTATACGATTAAAAGGGAACAGTTTTGTTTTGCCCCCACAATTGTAAAGAAGTGTTCCATAATCAATCTACTCTTCCACGATCTGTTTCTATACATTCTTTTAAAAAAATATCAATAAAAAGTTCGACAAAATGGTTTTTGTTAAATTAGAGCAATTGGCTTGATTGGTTATAAATGGATCCGAAGAATATAAATGGTTAGTTGACCGTAACGGTTTCGCCGTAATCTGAAAGCCATCGGGGTTTTGATTGGACGAATATTCATAGAGCAATCAGCCACTCAAAATACTATTATGATTAATTTATTTACAAAATTCACCGCCATGCTTACCGCGTACGTACGTACGTAATCTAACTTCATCCTTACGTAAGTTTATGCTGTCTCTGTTTCGATCACCTTTATACTTTAGGTACGATCATTATTTTTTGTCTTGCAAATGTATGCACTTTCATGGGAAACTTTGCTTAAAGAATTTGACAGTCAGACAGTGCTGCGGCATATAATAAACTAAAATCTTGATGGGCGCTAGGGATTAAAAAATAATGGGAAACCTTAAAGATCATTGCATTAATTAAATTTGGCATTGACTTATTAAATGGAACAAACAAACCATGCATATGGCAGCTGTGTGTAAAAAGATTCAAAACCTTCGTATACAATATTATTATTCTATATTGTACATTAGGAGTTTAATTAGGACCACATAAGAAAAATATTACAAATTAAGATCTGAAAACTTTGAATAGTATAAACTAACTGAAGCTGCAAATTAATCACATGTTAGTGTTCATATGCATGTTATATTGTTTCTTTTTGACGTCAGATTTTATATTTTTTAATTATATGTTATTTTATATGTTTATATCTTCTTAATATATGATTCTTTCAAAACCTTACATTTCCATAGAAACTTTTATAAAGATCAAATTCTAAAAGTCATCATCATATATATGAACAGTGTACTTATGAGAAAATCTCCTCTTACACAAAGTATGTATGTACTTATCGAGTTCATCGTTTCATTTTTTTTTCTTTCTTATGTGGTTTATCTGATATGGGACTTCTATAATTCGATTTTACTTGTTTCTTCACTATTTTCCTGAAAAGCCGCCCTCTCTCGGAGAATCTTCTGCCCCATATACCTACACAGTATAACTCTCCAACATTTATCATGTCTAACATATTGTAAAAATAACCTGTTTGGATCATTTGTTACGTTTGGTTTATGCATGTGTTTACCTTCCGAGCATCATGATCGTGGCTTGTGGATTAGTACCCGGGGTCTTGAGAAACGTGGATGCATCGATGACCCTCAGCGCATCAATCCCTAATACTTTGTAATCGTTGTCCACCACTTTTCCAACTTGACAACCTCCATGGTAATGATAAAGAGTCATCACTGTATCTTTACATAACTGTTTCAAATCGAACACCGAGGTTATGTGCCTTGGCCTCAAATTGATGGGAAGGAGAAGAATGAGATCCAACAGTCCACGCCCGTTCACTCCAGGGAACTTATACTTGGAGTATGCCTTCGAATCTATCACTTTAATCAAAGTACTAAGTCCTTCAACACAATTGTTCAAATCCTCTGGCTCTTGGTAGTAGTTGAATGTCACTGAAGGATTATCATCTGGATTTGTGTTCCGCAGCTCCAAGTGACCTCGCGAGAGCGGTCCATCCACTTTCATAACTATCCCACCGGCTTGTGCCGTCACGTTGAATCGAAAGTCCAAAGATTTGAAAAAGTTTGATAGGGTTTTGGTAGGGAGTTTTATCTGCATATACATCATACAAAAATATATAACACCTTAATTAATTAGTCTTGTGAATTAAAGTTTTATGTAATGTTTGGTGATATCAATGATTATACCTCATTGAGAAGATTTAGGACACCATCAAAGAAGCTATGAGTCAAACTAATAGAGAGACTTAACCCACTTAAACCTTCAATATAACTACCAAACTGTGGGATGCCCGCAATTTGGACAAGGGACACTTCTACTGGTTTAGGTGAAGGGACTAAAACAGGGTTCATGGGGTTATCACCCATTCCTTTCCCCACCATGGGGTGATCTAGGATGATTGGGTTCACTCCATGGGATGCAAGATGGGATCTTGGACCCACACCACTCAACATCAATAGTTGCGGGCTTGCGATTGCACCCGCTGATAAGATCACCTCGTCCATTGCGTCCTGATCAGCTAATTCTGCTGTGTGGAACACTCCATTTGCATCTCGGAATATGACCCCTTTGGCTTTAGGCTTTGGACTTTCTGTACAAAAACAAAGTTGATCATATCCGAATCATAGGAAAGGGCAGGAACAATGTGTATGCTCATGTTCAACGAAGAATGACTGAGATGGATGACAACGACCAAAATGATGAATGCCAAAATTATATGATACACTACATTACTTAAAAGTTATTAAAAAAAAAAAAAAAAAAAAAGCAAAGCGAACTATTGAAAGTCATGATTTAGAATCTAAATATTTTAGTTTTTTTAATTATGTTATTACAATTTCTTTTAAAATAGAATTATCTAATTTTATTATAATTAAAAAATATCTAGAAAAGATAACATATTTCTTTTGTTATAAATAGTAAATTAAACCAGTGTCGTGTATATATTGTTTAAGTGATTTTTCAAAAATATTGGTTTGGAATGTAGAAATATTCTGGTAGTAAATTTGGTTACGTGTAAGATAAGTCTCTCACACACTCTCTCGCTCTTCCTAACCCTCACGAGTCATGCCGTCTCCTTCACCAATCTTAAACCTCTTATTTATGGAAACCCAAAAGAAAAGAGAGATGATGGTGACTTTCAAATACTGCTTGAATAGTGTCAACTATCATCAACCAAATTTAACATTAAACCCAAAAAAAAAAAAATTATCAATAAAAAATACCTTTGGTAGTGAAGATGATCTTATGAACAGAAGCGTGCAAGTAGACAACAATCTTATCCGGATTAGCATACTCCAACAAATTTGCCGCCGTGTGTCTATGTCCATCCTCGTCTATTATCGTACCGCCAATTTTCGTCCCGTGAATATGTTCGTACGTAAAACCATTATAAGGAGTCACTCCAGCTTCCAAAAGCCCGTCTCTAAACGCCGATTGCCATCCCTTAACCTTTGGCTTGAACACCACTTTCTTCTCGACCCACTCGTAAGCCGCTTCGACCTCGTCTCTCTCCCATCCTGCTTCCGCCACGAAGTCATCTTCCGCACGTGAGTAAAACCCCGCGTTTATCACGGTGCCTCCGCCGAGCACCCGCGCGCGTGAGTTGATTACACCGTCTTGGGAGATGAAAAGCTGCGCCCATGAGTTTGGAGTTATGTTCAAGAGTGTGTTTACGAAGTTGTTGATTTCTGAGGCCGTTGGGTTGTCGTAAGGGGAACCACCACGTTCGAGAACTAAAACGGTAGCATTTTGAGAGAGCGTTGCGGCTAGTGCACATCCGGCGGTTCCTCCTCCAATGACTATATAGTCGAAGTGAGACAACTTTGGTGCTAATGTTGCATCTTTCATAAAACTATAATAACCAGCTTCACGACAATAAAATAATAAACGAAAAAAGAAGAAGTTAAAATCAAATACATATACTATGAATAACCTAAAAACTCATAAACTGAATGCTAAGTCAAAAGAATCGTACCTTTATCGGAATAACATGAACCGTGGAAGATTAAAATTACTACGATAACAAAACGAAATAATCGGAATATATGAAAATCCATGATGGTGTAAGATGATTCTATGCTATAGTTTTCGACCCAAACCAAAAGTATGTATAACTTTAATTTGCTTAATTTGTACGTAGTTTTATCATTTAGGGCATAAAAAGACTAGAATTCATCCGCTTTATTTAATGACGAAGTATACGATCCTCTTGTTCAGAGCCGTATATGAATTAACAAACAATATGAACCTTATACATATCATCACGGTTACGGCATATTCTTATTCGATTGCGATTTTTGGCGTTTTCCTTTTTACCATTTATTTAACAACATGTGTGATAAATGATTTAGGATTCAAAAGGCCATGGTCATAGAGAAATTGATGTCTTACATGAGAATTTCTGATATATATATGACAAAATTCGAATTAGATTTATTTATTTTTTATGCGGTCTTTTCAATAAAATATTACGACTGTCACCCTTGGGGAGAATTGGAAATTCTCACTTAAGAAAAAAAATCCCATTAGATAAACACGTATTTGACAACAATTTGTTATATTATGGTGGTGAGCCGAAGAGGAAAAGGAATTGGCTTAACATTTAGCCAGTGAG
Source organism: Camelina sativa (assembly GCF_030686135.1). Taxonomy (NCBI): domain Eukaryota; kingdom Viridiplantae; phylum Streptophyta; class Magnoliopsida; order Brassicales; family Brassicaceae; genus Camelina; species Camelina sativa. Next base: position 20,628,528 of record NC_141885.1, read on the forward strand.
GACCTACATGCATGTACAATATAGATTGTAATGAACTAATTATAATCCTAAAACTCATTATATCTATTAAATCATACATTACCTAATTCGATTTCATATACTTTCATTCACAAAAAGAAAATAATCAGAAGCCTCATGTCATTTCTGGTTAATTATATATATATATATATATATTGAACACCGTCCTTGTACACACAAGTATTTATCTTTTTGATATATATGGATTCTTTGATTTAGAATTTCTACAACTCGGTTTTAACGGTTTCTTCTTCTTCTTTTCCTCGGATAATAGTCCTCTCTTGGAGAATCTTCTGCCCCATATACCTACACATATTTAGAGAACATGGTTGGATCTTCTATAGCTTTCGAACAATGATATGTAGAGAACATGGTTGAACATAAACATCTATTGATTTCTGCATATGCGTTTAATTACCTCCCGAGCATCATGGTAGTGGCCTGGGGATTAGTCCCTGGAGACTTGAGAAACGTGGAACCATCGATGACCTTCAAAGCATCAATCCCTAGTACTTTGTAATCATCGTCGACCACTTTCCCTACTTGACAACCGCCATTGTAATGATATATAGTCATCACAGAATCTTTACAATACTGTTTTAAATCGAACGTCGAGGTTATGTGTCTTGCCCTCAGATTGGTGGGAAGGGCAAGGATGATATCAAGTAGTCCACGCGCACTCACTCCATCGTACTTGTACTTGGAGTATCCCTTGGAATCGATCACTTTCATAATGGTACTAAGTCCTTCAACACACTTGTTCAAATCCTCCGGATCCTGATAGTAATTGAATGTCACTGAAGGGTTATCATCTGGGTCCGTGTTCCGCAATTCCAAGTGACCTCTCGAGAGCGGTCCATTCGTTTTCTGGATGATCACACCCGCTTTTGCCGTCAAGTTCAATCGAAGATCCAAAGGTTCAAAAAACTTTGAGATGAGATGCGTAGGAAATTTTGTCTGCACATAAAAAATATTATACAAAATATAGGGTATTTAGTCTTTTGTACGTGTTATAACAAATTCATAGCATGTGAGTGTATTAATAGATTATACCTTTTTAACAAGTTTCAGGACACCATCTAAGAAGCTACGGGTCAAACTAATAGAGAGACTTAGCCCACTTTCACCTTCAATGTAACTGCCAAACGTGGTGATCCCAACGGCTTGTACAAGAGACACTTCTACGGGTTCAGGAGAAGGGATGAACACCGGGTTCATCGGGTTATCAGCCATCCCTTGTCCCACCATAGGGGGATCTAGGATGACCGGATTCACCCCATAAGCTGTGAGATGGGCGGCAGGGCCCACACCACTTAACATCAAAAGCTGTGGGCTCGCAATGGCACCCGCTGATAAGATCACCTCATTCATTGAGCCTTGCGTTGCCAATTCTGCCTTGTGGACAACTCCACTTACATCTTGAAATATTACCCCGTATGCTTTAGGCCTCTGGTTCCCTGACAACACACAATTTTCGTACCCGGAGCAAATAAAATAATTGTGTATAATACTGTTCAATGACGAATGACCAATAATTAAAACAAACTTAAGTATAACTAATTATGTTACAATTCAACATTTTAACTATGTTCCGGTACTGTGTAGTAAATATGTATACTAATTAGCTCTTACAATATAAGACCTCTAAAACAAAAACAAAAACCAAAAAACCCACATAAGTAGCAAAAAGTGTTAAATAAAACCACAAGTTATGTTACACTGATGTTTGATTACGTAACAGCTACGTATCCTTTACATCTTTCTCTCCCTGCCCTAAACCCTCACGAGCCACTACTCCATCGCGTCTTCAATAAAAACTCATAAACCTCATACCATGGAAAAAAAAAAAAAGACATGTACTAGTATTATACCTTTGGTAGTAGTGAAGAGAATTTTATGGACAGAAGCATGCAAGTAGACAACAATCTTATTCGGATTAGCATACTCCAACAAATTCGCCGCCGTGTGTCTATGACCTTCCCGGTCAAATATCGTACCACCAAATTTGGTCCCATTGATATGTCCAAACGTGAAACCATTGTTTGGACTCACACCAGCCTCCAATAGCCCATCTCTAAACGCCGATTGCCATCCTTTAGCCGGCGGTTCGAATACCATCTTCTTCTCGACCCATTCATAAGCCGCTTCGCCTTCTTCTCTGTCCCATCCTGCTTCCTTAATAAAATCTTCTTCCCCACGCGAGTAGAATCCCGCATTTATCACAGTCCCTCCACCCAGCACGCGCACGCGTGAGTTGTAGACGCCGTCTTCTGAGACGAAGAGCTGCGACCATGAGTTTGGAGTTACGTCTAAGAGCGTGTTTGCGAAGTTCCCGATGTCTGTGGCAGCTGGATTGTCGTAAGGAGACCCACCGCGTTCGAGGACTAAAACGGTGGCGTCTCGAGAGAGCGTTGCGGCTAATGCACATCCGGCGGTTCCTCCTCCGATGATAATATAGTCAAAGTGAGATAACTTTGGTGCTGATGTTGCATTTTTCATAAAACTATAGTTTCCAGCTTCAAGATAACCCAAAATTTTCATAAAGTTCGGAATTAGTATTTTTTTTTTATGAATTTAATAATTTTTGTATGAAAAAGGAATTAGTATTAGTAACAGTATATGCTAAGATAACCCGAAAACAAAAAAACATAAATTGAATGGTTGGTTAAATAGTATTGTACCTTCATCGGAATAACACCATGAGTCGTGAAAGATGAAAACTGCGACGAGTATTAAATGAAAAAATCGGAAAATTTGAAAATCCATTTTAGTGTAAGATTATCTTTTTGAGGCAAAAACCAGTGGCTTTTATAAACAAACCCAAGAGAAGGAGCTATCTCATACAATTTTCGAATAAGTTTTAGTTTCGGCCTCTTAATTTGCTGGCACATTTAGGTCCAGACACTATAGTATAATTATATTACTACTGTATATCTTACATGTTAGTTAATGTTACCCCACGGTCCTTATCATACACGTTTTAATTGTATCCATATGTTTTTTTTCCAACCAGACATCATAATTCAAAGATAATTTCGAGGGGAAAAAAATTTAAAGATAATTAATTTTTCAACCATACGGCAAACCAAAGATTTTGTTATCCTTTTCGGTTCCTTTTTAGTTTCTCTGCATTTGCATGTAGAAATGACCAAGCTGCACAATTGTCCCTTTTATAGAAGACCTAATTTGTCGAATTGAAAAGAACTAAATATTTTTGTCATAATAGTGATTTTTTAGTATATTCAAAATCTCATGTTTCTTCTTCTTCTTCTTTTCTTCAAAAAGCCGTCCTCTCTCGAAGAATTTTCTGACCCATATACCTACACATTACAATTCTCCATAAATTAACAAATACAACATATTTAAATCATTTGTATCGATTGGTCTTTGCATGTGTTTACGTACCTTCCGAGCATCATGATCGCGGCCTGGGGATTAGTCCCTGGAGACTTGAGAAACGTGGATCCATCGATGACCCTCCAAGCATCAATCCCTAATACTTTGTAATCCTTGTCGACCACTTTCCCTACTTGACAACCTCCATGGTAATGATATATAGTCATCACGGTATCTTTACAATACTGCTGCAAATCGAACGTTGAAGTTATGTGTCTTGGCCTCAGATTGGTGGGAAGGGCAAGAATGAGATTCAATAATCCACGCCCACTCGATCCAGGGTACTTGTACTTGGAGTACCCTTTCGATTCTATCACTTTAATGATGGTACTAAGTCCCTCAACGCACTTGTTCAAATCTTCTTGATTCTTATAGTAGTTGAATCTCACTGAAGGGTTATCATCTGGATCTGTATTTCGCAACTCCAAGTGACCACTCGAGAGTGGTCCATTTGCCTTCTGGATGATCACACCCGCTTTTGTCGTCACGTTCAAGCGAAGATCCAAAGAATTTAAAAATGTTGAGATGGATTGAGTAGGAAGTTCTGTCTGCATAAGAAACATTATACAAAAATAGCATATGGTTAGTCTTGTGTTATAACAATTTCATAGCATTTTAGTGTAATTAATTTGATCATACCTTTTTAACAAGATTCAGAACACCATCTAAGAAGCTACGGGTCAAACTAATAGAAAGACTTAACGCACTTCCACCTTCAATGTAACTACCAAACTTGGTGATCCCAACAGCTTGTACAAGAGACACTTCTACGGGTTCAGGAGAAGGGATGAACACCGGGTTCATCGGGTTATCAGCCATCCCTTGCCCCACCATGGGGTGATCTACAATGACTGGATTCACCCCATGCGCTGCAAGATGGGCTGCAGGGCCGACACCACTCAGCATCAGTAGCTGCGGGCTCGCAATGGCACCAGCTGATAAGATCACCTCATTCAACATTGAGTCTTGCGTTGCCAATTCTGCCGTGTGGTACACTCCACCTGCATCTTGAAATATCACCCCATATGCTTTGGGCCTCTCATTACCTGTCCTAATTATATTAAACTTAAATATTATAACCATGCTCTAGTCAACATATAACAACAATATATCCTTACTGCGTATAATATATATGCTTAAAAAGGACGTATTTCAACTAACAAACACAAGTTGTGATTAAAAAAATAAAAGTTTGATCACGTGTAAGCTACTCTTTTATTGGTTTCTTATTTATTGGCCAGCAACGTCCCTCTCTCTTCTTATGGAAATTATTCAAATTAAACAAAAAAAGAAGTGTAATTTATCATTAATCAATAATAGTCAAATACCTTTGGTAGTGAAGAGGATCTTATGGACAGAAGCATGCAAGTAGACAACAATCTTATCCGGATCAGCATACTCCAACAAATTTGCCGCGGTGTGTCTATGACCATCCGGGTCAAATATGGTACCACCAATTTTGGTGCCAACGACATGTTCGTACGTGAAACCATTGAAAGGAGTGACTCCAGCCTCTAAAAGACCATCTCGAAACGCCGATTGCCATCCTTTAACCTGCGGTTCGAAAACTACTTTCTTCTCGACCCACTCGTAAGCCGCTTCGACCTCGTCTCTCTCCCACCCTTCTTCCGCCACGAAATCTTCTTCCGCACGCGAGTAGAACCCCGCGTTTATAACGGTCCCTCCACCGAGCACGCGAGCGCGTGAGTTGTAGACGCCGTCTTCGGTGATGAATAGCTGCGACCATGAGTTTGGTGTTGTGTTCAAGAGTGTGTTTGCGAAGTTCCCGATGTCTGTCGCGGTTGGGTTGTCGTAAGGGGAACCGCCGCGTTCAAGGACTAAAACAGTAGCGTTTTGAGAGAGCGTTGCAGCTAGTGCACATCCGGCGGTTCCTCCTCCAACTACTATATAGTCGAAGTGAGACAAATTTGGTGCTGATGTTGCATCTTTCATAAAGCTATAGTTTCCAGCTTCACCAAAACACATAAGTTGGAGTTCATATCAGTATACTACTTCAGGTATAACCGAATGAAAAAATAAATCATAAGTTGAATGATTGGTAAAATTAGGAAACTAGCAGTTGTACCTTCGTCAGAATAACACGAGTCGTGGAAGATGAAAACTGCGACGAGAATAAAATGAGATAATAATCGGAAAATATGAAAATCCATTACAGCGCAAGGTTATATTTGTTGAACTGGTATAAGAAAGATTTAACTGGTTCTTTATCTATTGGGACTAATGAAAAAAAAAATGATTATGATTATGTCCATACGCTATATATATAATTAAGGCAAAGTCTTTTGGAGTATAAACAACATTTTTATAAAGAACCATATCTCTCACGGTTATGGCAAAGTCTTATTCGATGGTGGCTGGCTTTGGCTTCTTTTATTTTCTAGCACATTAATTAAGTCCAAAGATTATAGTACAATATATCATCCAGGCTGCACATGATCCTTAATGTAAGCGGACCTAATTTGTTGACTTGAAAATAAATACATCTTTCTTTTCTTAATACTAATAATGAAGCATTCCGACTTTTTTGGTTTCGTTATTGACTTATTGTGATGAGCATGAGCTGGTGGGAGTCTGACTTTTAGTAACAAAAATAGCATTAATTGCAATGACAAACTGGTAGTTGGAGTTTTTAAGCTGAAACTTTAACTATAAACGGAAACTAATCAAAGAAATGCGAGAAAATACTTGTCATTGGTTAAAAATAATAATTCCTAAATGATCATTGAGTCTATCTAGTTATGCATGTATAAATCCGCCCATTTTGAAAAGTCAGCAGCTCCTATAGCTTTTAATGAAAGTCACAAGTGAACTCAAGAGAGTTTGGCTTATACATAAGCCATACCAAAACATGAAACAGTTCATCATAAATTGGAAAACTTGAAAAAACCAAAACCAAATGATTCAATAAAGAAATTTACCATTATTATCATCCATTCTACACTCAATACATAGTTTTATAAAAACTTAGAAGGATGAATCACTTACGAAAGGTTCATATGATATTGTCAAAACGTAAGTACTATTGCTTCGCATAGCAGCTAGATTGATCTTAACTATCTTAGATTGCTGCAGTCTCCACTTCACAACAGTCAAGATCAACCCAAACGTGTATTAAACTTACGAACTTGGGTTCTTGAGCTCACCACAATCTTCAATCACAACTGGTTCAGAGGTATTTCCCCTGTCAGAGCCAACATCTTCCATTGCCTTCACCACATTGTAACCATCAACAACTTTCCCAAAAACAACGTGTTTCCCATCAAGCCACGATGTCTTCTCAGTGCAAATGAAGAACTGAGACCCATTTGTGTTGGGACCAGAGTTAGCCATGGACAAAATCCCTGGACCAGTGTGCTTCAACTTGAAGTTCTCATCATCAAACTTAGCACCGTATATCGATTCACCTCCAGTTCCATTCCCACGGGTGAAATCTCCACCTTGGCACATGAATCCTGGGATAATACGGTGAAAGGCTGAGCCTTTGTAGTGTAACGCCTTTCCTGCTTTCCCAATTCCCTTCTCTCCTGTGCACAAAGCACGGAAATTATCAGCTGTTCTCGGTGTTACATCAGCGAACAGCTCCATTACAACACGCCCTGCCTTCATCTTCCCAATCAAGATGTCAAAGAAGACTTTTGGGTTCGCCATTTTCTCTCAGGTTTCACTAATCCTGTAAATAACAAAGGTTATGATTCAGCAACTCAAACTATAAACTAAAACCATGGATCTGAAACTAAACCCTATACAAAGATCACTTCCTATATAGACTCTTCTTAATTCCAAGACAGCCACAAACGCAACTCAAAAAGGTCTCAAATTGTTCAAACAACAACAATGGTGTGATGCAATTATTGCAAGATTCACTCAATTCAAAGGAATAAACTGTTCAGAACTGATCCATATTGAACTCATATCAAACAACAAATCATGAAATCGAGATATAAAAATGTCACACCCATTAGAATTGTCGATAAGAAAAGACAAGTTCTTATAACACAGAGATTCTTTTTAAATCCCAAATGGATGGTTTTTAGAATATCGCACAAATATTGAGCTTGCAGGCGTTTTTAGTTATACGTTATCTGCAAGCCTTCGATATGTGCTTCTACGCAATACAACCCCACGAATTGAGGAAACAGAGAAACAATTGGATTCATAAACTGAAGCAGAACCATCAAAAAACATGAAATGGGTTCACCGAAAAATCAAGTACCTTTGCAGATGAAACTCAAAAAAAAAAAAGTTCGTCTTCTCAACGAGCCCGTAGGTTTAACTACGGCGATGCGAGTGAAGATCTATATAACGGCTAGGGTTTTACTAGGGCTTTTGCTTGTTATGAGACAGAGAGTTCTATGTGTTTTGTCGTTTTTGTCCTTCCCTAACAAGCTAATCATTAAGCCCATATTACGATTCAGGCCCATTATCAAAACTACCGTCCAGAGACCCAACTAACTCATATTTGATTTCTTCTATCAACTAATCAAAACCTAATCCTGAAATCAAACAAATTAAAGGAAAAAAAAAGATTTGTATATAAACTTCAATTCTTTTGAAAGCTTAGTTAATAATGAACACTTTTGTCAAAATAATTTCGCCTTCAGATATTCCTATAATTTGCAAGCCAAAAATTATACTTCAAAAAAATTAAGAACAGCCTTGCTCAAACGTAAATGAACTCTTCACGGACGCCACGAAGACTTCACGCCAACAAGGTATTTGCCTCTGTACACATTCGTTGACCATCGGAGAGATAAAAGAATAGGGTTTAGCTTCTTCAACATTTCAACGGTGTCTTGCACCACAAGATACCCTCCTGGTCTTACTATTCTGTCTATTTCCACTACCACCTCCATCAACTCACACCTGAGAAAATCCAAAACCCCATAGTTAAAAACAAAATGTAGTTTTGTTCTGGATCCAAACACACAAAACCAGTCCAGTTCAATCTTTACCTTTGAGAAAGATTAGTGAGAAGGAAACTAGAGTGCAAGAGATCATATGATCTAGGGTATGTATTGAACGACTCACACCAATCATGGTATATCCCGATCAAACCTCTATCGAAAATTGTTGATAACGTGTCTTCACCAGCCACAGGAATCACATTCATCACCCAAAGACGTTTGTTTATAAGAGCAGCAGCAAATCTGAAAGCAAATTATGAACCAAGATGAGTAAGCAAGAGAAGATTCTTACTTTGTGAACTATATTTATATATTGAAATATTGTCTCACCCTCCATAGCCAGCGTTCATGTCCATAACATTGTGAATCTTGCTCCAGTTTATAGCTAAACCGTTTAGGTAGATATCTGATATGATTCCAGACCAGAGTTTCGTATCTTCTCTGTATCTCTCTTCACTAGTCTGTTCTCTCAAGAGGCTCACCGGTGTATCAGTTAACCTTCCAGGCCATACTGAAGGCCATTTTCCGGTTAAACTGACCGGTACTTTTGGTAGACATGTAAGCAGAGGAGTGTACCTGTGATTCGAAGTTACAGGTATTGGTCAAGACTCAAGAGACATCAAAAACTCTGCTTTTTGTTGAAATGAAACAAAAGAGGATACAATGTCATTACCATGAACTGTTCTTCTTAGTCTCTTCTTCGATGCAGAGAGGTGGATCTTTGTCCTTACGAGCTTCATAGCAAGAATCTGAGTCTGGTTTTTGGTAAATCACGAAACCAACTTTTGTGAAACGAGTTCTAGCCACAACTTTCCAACACATTGATGTAGTCAAAGCCTCCATTGCTGCAAGAGAAAACACACACAAAAGCAGAACATTCATAAACCTTCTTCTGTACGCTTACTAAAACATAATCAGGATAAGACTAACAAATCATAATACTAACTTTTCCAAACGTTACGGTGTCCTTCATCGTGTTGATAAACCGGTGTAGCTGACCAGACAAAAAACCCTCCAGGCCTTAGAACTCGGTTAAGTTCCAAAAGTGGTCTACCACCTGCAACAACACATTTCAAGAACAGTATTAACAAAAGCAATGAACTTCTCTGATTCAAAATGTTAAGGATATATATTTATATTGAGTATATCAACCGTATCCGTGCCAATGGACTCTGCATCTAGCGCAATGGATAACGTCGTAAGCATTATCAGGAAAAGGAAGCTTTTGAGTTCCAATAACAGCGAGAGTAGCTGGAATCCCTCGTTCTAGTGCGAACTGAATCTGAGCTTCGTGTTCGTCTTTAGGAGCAAATGACATTGTGATTACGTTTTTATCAAGTAAAGTCCCACCAAAGCTAGCCACACCACAACCAACATCAAGAACCACTCTTACTTTCTTCCCCCAATCAAGTACACGTAACGTCTGTACCAAAAAAGAAGGAAAAACCAAAAACTCAATAAACTGAATCAATGTTTTGGTTTATGTGTTATATGTTTTTAAACCTTTTGTATGAAGTTGATGTAGTGAATAACACCGTCTTTGAATTGAGTTCCACCTCCAGGGAAGACAAAGAAAGGTCCGGATTTGCGCACCCAGTTCTGATCTTTCTTGTATTCTACAAGCTTCGGGTGAGGAACATTATCATACCAAATCTGCAGAAACAAGAACTTTAGAAAGCAGAGCAATCACAAGAACTAAACTACTCTAAATCAACAAAGCAAGAACAAAGAAGACCTGATTTTTTTCTTTTTGCAAGAACCAAAGAAACCGTAACAAAAGAAAATATCTTACCGAAAAAATAGAAACAAGTCTCTCACCATGTCCCTACTCTGAGGCCAAGGAAGAGGAACTTTGTAGCGTTGTGGCAAAGGAACCAAACATTTAGGTGCAGGCACAGGGCAATGTCTCTCTCTGTGCTCCATGTTCCTCTTCGACTTGAGTTTCTTGATAGCTTTCGTGTTATCCAAACAAGGTATGTAATCTGGACTCTCACATCTCTTCCAATCCACGGTCAAACTCACATTCCATTCTTTGTCGTCTTTAAACCAATCCGATTCCAAACCGTGATCAATCGGATGATCAACGACTCGGGTCTGGTTAACCGGTGGTTCCGGAGGAGATGATGAGTTGTCGTTGGTGGGACTCGAGATTGGTGTGGCGGTGGGGATGTTGGAGAGAGAAGATCGACGGAGATTAGAGAGAGACAAGTAAGGGAAGAGATCGATGGTGTCATTGGTTAAGAGGAGGATTGTGACTGATACGAGCAAGAGTGAGAGAACACAGAGACCTGAGAGTTTGCGACTTTGGAAGATGTTCTTGATCATTCTTTCTTCTGTTTCTTCCACGCAACACAATAGAGAGAGTTACTCTGATCGATCTTGAGAAAGGGAAGAGAAGAGAGTTATTGTAGTTTATGTGTAAAGAGCTAAATATAGAAAACAAGATTGGCAATAAATAAATAATATATGACATGTGTCATGCCATTACTTGCTCTGACGTGATGTGAATTGTGAGATATGGAAAGTAATCTTAAGTATCTTTTATGAAATTATGATAATTGTATAGTTTGATGTGCAAGTTAGTGGATGAGAATAGGGTACAAAAGGTGAAGTTGGTCTAAACCGGAAAATCTCACTCTATTTAAACCGGTCTGTTTAAGGAGTCTCCAGCTTCAAGCTGTGTGACTATGCCTTTATGTCTCTCAATTGTCTCAATAGAAGGACAAAAGCTATCAAAATTGCCTAAGTTAACTCTCATAAATCAAATATATAACTTCGTGTGAACGAATTGCTTAGTTGTAGTCTTGTAGATTAATTTGATTGTGAACAAATTGCTTTAACTATAAAGTCATTTGGTTGTTAAATAAAGAACACATCAGACAAGATTACAAATGTAAATCATAATACAAAAGCTCATCCTCATGTGTCTTCTTCATCATCTTAGAAACAATTACAAAAAGCTTTCCCTTTAGTTCACTTCAGACGTTCAGTCGAAAGTCGAAACTAGGAAAGAACCAAAAGCTGTCTGATAAAAAAATAAAGCTACCAAAATTCGCCCACCGTGGGGCTCGACCCACGACCACAAGGTTAAGAGCCTTGCGCTCTACCAACTGAGCTAGACGGGCTTGTTGTTTGTTTTCTCCTTCTTTAGCTTCATATTGGTAACTATAAACGTAAACATGAAATAAATTACTAATGTACTGGTGGAGCTGGGTGGTCATGGTCTAGAGTAGACAGTAGAGACACTACGCCCATGACATGTATCAGACTTTTATCAACTAATTTTTTACCATTCCTCAATTTGAAGTTCATCAATATTTCAAGTCGATAAATGTCTTTTGTGGATTTATAAAATTTAGAATACTTTATACATGTGAAAGATATTATATCGCGTACATGATATTATACAAGATATTATAAACTTGTTTTTCAAGAACATCGTATTAAAATGACGAAATAACAAATTGATTGGTATATGTTGTGGGTCATTAGATAGTTTCCTTACACACACGATACACCAATCATTATTTAAAATCTTGACTGTATGGACACTGATAACTGATCTCACTGGATTACCACTATGTTTATTTTTGTTGGATAAAGAATGTTTTGGTACCACTTAGTTTATTAATACGAAATTAAAACATACTACTTTCATGCGCGGTAATAAAAGAGTATCATAAAACAATGGTTGATGTGAAACGTTCTAAAGGAAACTGAAATATTAGGAACATAATATTGGAAAATAAAAAGAAGGTTAACCCAAGAAACATAATAGCTTGTTTTCTCTCACAAAGCAACAGATATTAAATCAAGTCTACCCTCACAAAGTTACATCTCAGCATACTCAAAATAACTCGAAAGTTAAACCAAACTGCGAGATTACAGCTAAAAAATCGATCAAGCAGCACGAAGAAGCTCCTGATCGAAATGCCATGTTCCTGTATAACAAAAAAAAAAAAAAAAAAAACACAAAGCGTGAGGCACGAAGTGGACGAATTGAGGTATGCGTTTTATATTAGTTTTAAAACTGATTAAACAAATGGGTTACCATGTCCTTTGCCGAGTCTCCTAAGTTGAGAAACATATTCTGAGATTTTCTTAATTGCATCCACCTGCGAATGTTATATTTTTAAAATCATTAGATTCCATTTTTGACAGATCAACAAGCCCCATATCTTTGCCACTAACAATAGAACGTGTCTGGGTATTTTGTTTACCTGTTCGTTTAGGTACGTACTCTCAATAAAATCTGCCAACTGGACATCATCGTTCTTGGAAGCCACCTGTTGACCAACACATTATTCAAATACCAAATTGTATTAAGAAACTAGTAGAGCTAGATTATGACTTGAATGCCATAAACAAGAATTAGAGAGATGGTCTTACACTGTGCAGGTTTAGGAGCTTTTCATTGACTAGCTTCTCCAATGAGAGAGTAAGCTCCATGGCTGGCAACAACAAAGAACACCAAATTATGCATTCCAAAACTTCAATAATAATAACATCACCACACCAATTTCAGAAAGGGGGAAAAAGAAGCTTTACCATAGAGAGCATCTCCTTTCTCAGGGTGATCAAACTCAGACTGAGGGAGCACCATGGACTGTAACTTGACCCTCCCACCACGCTTGTTCTGTAGATCGAGTAAAACAAAACGGTGTTAGTATAAAACAAAACCTCAGACAATAGGGGCTAATGAAAAGAAAAAAAACACAAAACGAAATCGTTGGCTTAAGGGACCTGATACTCCATCAACAGCTCAGCGTGCTCTCGCTCTTCCACACTCGAATCCTTGAAAAAACTGAGTAACAGAGACAAAACTCATTAATCAACACACAGAGACAGAACGAACAATAGCAAAAGGGGTTTCCAATAATAGAAAAAACTCACTTGGCCAAACCCTTGAGGGCAACGTTATCACGATCAAAATACGCATACAGAGCGTGGTAAACGTAGGATGCGTTATACTCCACACTGCAAACAAACGCAAAATCCAGATTCATTGATATACTCAAAAAAAACAAAAAAAACAAAAATTAACTCAATCGACAGATTTAGAATTCCAATCTAAACAAAAACTGTTAGAATCGAAGAAGACGAATTAGAAACGTACTTGATCTGCTCGTTAACAGCGGCTTCGCACTCAGGGGAGTACAATTGACGAGCAAGAGAAAACTGCTGACCAGAAGGAACAAGATCTAGCTCCTTCTTCACCTCTTCGAACGGCTCAAACACAACGCCGCTCAACGTGCTTGATGAACCCTTGGTACTAGCACGGAGAGCGAACGAGAGGTTTCCGGGTTTTACAGAAGAAACTGAAGAGAAGAGAGGAGTCTCTCCATGAATGTTCAAGAGTGAGAAAGTAGAAGCAGCAGCTTTGAGAAGCATCTTTTTTTTTTTTTTTTTTTTTTTAGCTCTCTCTCTCTCTCTAGAAACGATGCTGGAAGAGAAGAAAGGGTTTTTGTGGTGGGTGAGGAGGCGATTAGTGGCGGAAGGATGTAATATAAATGGATGATGAGGCGGTAGATGAATGACACGTGTATGGACAAGATTGAGAGGTGGGTTTAGGAGCGTGTCAGGCGTGTGGTATTACCGCTTTACTGGAAGATATTTACATTTTCTCATCGGTTTTTGTGTAATTTTGGGCCCTCTCGTTTTTTGGATTTTTCCTTTTCGGCTTTTTCTGTAAAGAGAAAAGAAAAAATATATCAATTGACAATTTTCTTTGGTTAGAAAAAAAGGAGGAATATACTCAAATAAAAGGGAGTTTTACTATAATATTATTAGAAAACAACCAAACCTATCAAGATTTTAAAAGATTTGTAGAGCAGATTTTTAACATTTTAATAATATGTACAATTTCTACCATATTAAGAATATTAAAAGATTTGAAACTAAATAATATGTACATTTTCTAATCTATACTAATAAAAACTGAATAAAACTTTTAAACTTGGACGTTCGATAAATCAAGCTTTCTTGCTCATTCGTTGTTAGAAGCATATTAATCTTATTTATACCGATTCTGAACTATTGTCTAAAAATTTTCTAGCCGATGTGGGATATTGTACATAGTTCTTTTATTTCCATAAATTTAAAAATTTTTCTTTTTCTAAAAATTCTGGAAATTTTAAAAATGTTAATAAATGACATGTCAAATTCTGATAGGTTGTTTAAAATAATTCTTAATAAATAAAATTCTGGAAATTTTTAAAAAATGTTAATAGTGAGGTGTCTAATTACTATTGGTGGTTTTAAAGCTTAGGTGGACGCCTTAAGGAGTTTATAACTCCTACTTTTTATTAGTACTAGTAGATAATTGTAAACTAATTTTATGAACAAAGATTTTTAACTAAGTTACCATTCAAGAATTTTTTTTACTTTTTAAAGTTAATGCAGATGAACTATGTGCGGTTCATATTTTTTTGTCTTTTGTGGTAAATGCAGGAGAAATACATGCAGATATGGTCTGCAGCTTTTTTTATGCTGTTCACCCTTGATCTGCACTTAAACAGCCAAATATTTGATCTACTTCTATTCTGTTTGATCTGCTTGAACCACTTGATCTGCTCTGCTTGATATGCTTTCTCCATTCAAGGCCTCAGTGTGATCCGTTTTTTTATTTGATCAAATTAAAACTTTAAAAAGTTTCTTAAAAATAAATTATAATATTTAAAAATTTTAAAAGTTTTAATATTATATATATTGAAACTTATAAAAGTTCTTAGCTTTTAAAAAGTTTTTAAATATTATAATTTTTAAATTTTAAAAGTTTAAAATATTATAAATATTGAAACTTTTTAAAAGTTTAAATATTATAAATATTGAAACTTTTAAAACTTCTTAGCTTTTAAAAAGTTTTTAAATAGTACTCCCTCCGTTTCAAATTATAAGATGTTTTAAGTGAAAGCACGCAGATTAAGAAATAACCACTTTAAAAAAGTTCAACCAATCATAAACAAAATTGCATAAAATAAATAATAAGAAAATATAAAAGTTATCTAAAAAGTTGAAAACATCCTATATTATGAAACAAAGAAAAACCTCCAAAACATCTTATATTATGAATCAGAGGGAGTATAATTTTTAAATTTTAAAAGTTTAAAATATTATAAATATTTATGTAAAACATAAATTATCTTATTATCTACGTTTGTGCTTTTATTTATTATGTGCAGTAAAACATATTTTTGTGTATGATTTTATAGATAAGTTGACATTTTTCATTATTTTTTTATTTTTAATCTTATTTTTTATTTTTATGAGAAAAGAAATGATTTTGTTTTTGGAGTTGTGTGGTAGTCTAAAAAAAGTTTTTTAGTGGAAAAAAGTGAAGAAGTTGACGAAGATGAAGAAGAAAAAGAGTATAGCGAATAACCAGACGGTAAAAGTAATGATGACGACTACCACAAAATTTGACAATATAAATGACATGAAAGAATATGAAGAATAAGAAAACATTGAATAAAAAATACGAAAACATAGGGGATAGCGATCAATTAAATATGAAAACGAGTTAAATTCATGATGATAAAATTGTTTTGTTTTTCTGGTGGTCAAAGAAATGGTTTAGGATATGTGAGGTCATCAATTTAATTCGTCTCACCTGGATGTCGAGTTAAATTTATGATTTTTTTTATCAGATTTGATTTTATAACACAACTAATTTATATATTTCAAAAAATTGTGTATATGAAATTTAACTTTTTCGTTAATACTAATTTAGTTTTTTTATAAGATAATATTTTACTACCATCATCAATCATATATAGTTTTCATCAATATATATCAAATATACGCACGCTACGCTATGCGTCCAAAACCTAATAATATTAAAAGATTTGAAACTAAATAATATGTACATTTTTAATAATATTAAAAGATTTGAAACTAAATAATATGTACAATTTTTTATTTTTTAAATAATTAATTTTGTAAGTTGATATGTGACAAGACGAATAAAAAACACAAATATCACTGTGACTGGTGGGTGGGCAAGTGCATTATGATTCATTGTGTAAGATGTAGTAGAATTCTTAGCACGTGATGTTTTCCTAAGTTAGGGGATTATACTTCTCTGCCAACTTTGTTTGTGTTTCACTGTTTTGGCTATAAGTTGTGTTGAGCATTTCATTCTTATACAAAGATACATTTTGGTATTTGGTTAGATAATGTTCTCTTCTTTTCAGTGTATGTGCCCATTTGAAAACTTAACTACACTTTAACTGTAGATGGTTGAATCTCATATCTTGAAGTTACCTTCTTGAAACCCAAATTTTTCACTAATGCTCGAGAGACTGAGGAGAGACGGCTTGGTAAAAAGAGA
The DNA here is from genome assembly GCF_030686135.1 of Camelina sativa. Classification (NCBI taxonomy): domain Eukaryota; kingdom Viridiplantae; phylum Streptophyta; class Magnoliopsida; order Brassicales; family Brassicaceae; genus Camelina; species Camelina sativa. The sequence continues at coordinate 20,645,196 of NC_141885.1, forward strand.
AGAAACATGACCAGCTTACACTATTTACAAACACAAACTGATGACGAAAGTGGTTCAAAACACTGAAACGAACAAAGAAAACAATACTTGGAAGAATTAAAGAATTGCAAAATCTCTACTATTACAACATTCCAATAACTACCAAAATTTTCCACTCTTTCTTCTTCTATTGGCTTGTAGAAGCAGAAGCTTCAGGAACATCAATCAACGACGGTTCAGATGTTGTTGTTATTGTCTCTTCAGGTCTAATCTCTCCCAGTTGTGTCATCACTTGTTGAGCTTCGGGTCTTGTTGATGGTGTTGGATCAACACAATGCAACGCCAGTTTCAGTGTATTCAAAATCTCATCCCCCATTGTGTTCACATCATTCAACAGCTCCAAATCGAAAACCTCATTAGTCCACTCTTCTTTAACCGCAGTAGCTACCCATTGAGGCAAATCCACACCGTTTAAAGCCTCGCTCGGAGATTTACCTGTCAAAAGCTCCAATATGATCACACCGAGGCTGTACACATCTGTTTTCGTGTTGGCTTTCTTCAGCTTGGAGAGCTCAGGTGCTCTGTAACCTAAAGCACCAGCTGTTGCAATCACGCTTGATCCTGCTGCTGTTGTCATTAGCCTTGAAAGACCGTAATCTGAGATCTTGGGATTGATGTTCTCATCCAAAAGTACATTGCTTGATGTTAAGTTTCCGTGGATGATGTTCGCGTGCGTGTGAAGGTAGAACAAGCCACGAGCCATTCCCTTTATTAAACTCATCCTTATAGGCCAATTGATATGAACATCTGGTCCTCTTGCTGCAAATTTCAAACATGAAAACAAAGTTACAAAATGTTAATATCTTAGCAAAAGTATAAAACTTCGAGGCTTTTCTTGCAAAAAGTATCAAACTTACCATGGAGGAATGTGGCAAGACTTCCTCTAGACATGTAATCGAAGACGACAAGCTTCTCTCCCTTGGGGCCTAAGTAGTAAGCTCTAAGTGCAAGGAGATTCGGATGCCGGATTCTTCCCAATACATTAATCTCATTCTCGAACTCCTTCTGGCTTTTGGTAATCTTTTCTCTCAATCTCTTCACTGCAACTTGACTTCCATCTTCGAGTGTAGCTTTGTAAACTGTTCCATAAGTGCTTTTACCCATAATCTCTGCTGTTGCACACAGGAGATCATCTGCAGTAAACGCCATTGGCCCATCAAAATGAACCAGCTTCCCTCCGTTTTCACCTCCAGCTTCAGCTTCCCCTCCTTTCTCGGTCTTTGCAGCTGCAGGTCCAGGTCCAGCCTCTCCGCCCTTAGCTTTGGTTTCATTGACTTTCTTTCTCAGCAAGCAACATAGAACACATACAAGGATGAGCATAACTATGAGGAGTGCTCCAGAAGCAATGAGGATGATGTCTTTGATACTCAGATTCCTGTGAGATGATTTCCTTTGTTTTTCAGGAGACGGTGAGGGAAGAGTAGGACATGGCGTTGAAACGCTGTATCCACAAAGCTCTAAGTTTCCGACGAAAGAGGAGGCATTGAACTTTTGGGACAAGGGAGTAGGAACAGGACCAGATAAGTTGTTATAAGAGACATTGAAGAAACTAAGGGTGTTCAGATCAGAAATCGAAATAGGAATCTCTCCGGTAAGTTTGTTTTGAGACAAATCCAGATGTGTAAGAGAAGAAATGTTTCCTATAGTTTCAGGGATCTTGCCACCTATACTGTTAGTGCTAATATCCATTGTTCTAAGCTTAGTGAGTTTGCTCAACTCAGAAGGTAGGGTTCCACGGATTCTGTTATGACTAAAGGAAAACTCTTGCAGCTGAGTTAGGTTGCAGAGTGAAGATGGGAATGGACCAGTGAGATAATTGTGATCAAGAGATAAGACACGGAGACTAAGAGACTTACTACCCCAAGTATCTAAGATAGGACCAGAGAGGTTGTTATGGTCAAGAGCAAGAAACTGAAGAGAAGAAGAACGAGAGAGACTCACTGGGATCTGACCAGAGAGTGAATTGAAACTGAGGTTAAGCCTAAGAAGCTTAGAAGAATCAGCAAGATTCGGTGGGATAATCTCAGAGAGCAAGTTATGACTGAGATCAAGCGTTTGAAGGAAACGTGAAACACCGAGAGAAGCAGGTATAGAGCCAGTGAGACGGTTGTTGAAAAGCTGGACTCCTCTGAGATTAGGAATGAGTCCCAATGACATTGGAATCGAACCTCCAAGGTTGTTGTCATGAAGACTAAGCTTACGAAGAGCTTGAAGCTGTCCTATTTTCTCAGAGATCCTACCTCCAAGACTCTTCCATGGGAGTTGAATCACAATGACTTGACCTTGAGCACATTTGATACCAGACCAGCCACCAGAGCAAGCACTGGATCCAGAACCGTTCCAGCTTCTCAAGAATCCTCTCGGATCAATCAGCTCTTGTTTAACTGCTTGAAGACCTTGGTAATCAGCTTGTGTGATCACTACACCGTCCCAGTCTTGGCTTGAGCAGGGAGGGACGAAGAAGAGGAGGAACACGATTAGGTGAAGGAGAAAGTGGCTTCGAAGTGGAGCCTTGGGATGATCAATGGTGGTGTTGATCATACTTAAAGAATTGAAATCAAAGAGAGCTTTGTTTTGGGTAATAAACTCCGTTAGAAGAAGAAGAAGAGAGAAGAGAGAAGAAGATTTGAGATAATTTATGAGTGAATAGTAGCTTTGAGGAGGATGGAACAGAGAAAGAATTTGGAATTGAAAGAGTTTTGTAAAGAGAGAGATGGGTTTCGTTGGGAAAGAACAACACAGCACGTGACCATCTTAGAGAGAGAGAGAATCTTGGTGAGTGTTTCTTTTATTTTCTAGTGAGAGAGAGAGAGAAGGGGGAGACAAAGATCAGGTGATGGCAATAAGAGGTTGGGGGGTGAGAACAGTGGCTCTCTGCTTCTTTGCCTGTAATACTAAATGAGCTCCAACGGCTAGGTTCATTTATTCGTATTAATTAATTAGTGTTTGAAACACTTTGTTTTGTTCGATGGATTTGGTCACTCTTGCTCTCATGTCATTTTGTTTAACGGTGTATGTAAATTATTATTACTACTACTACGAAATGTCACTGGGGATTTGGAACCACTTATTTTTTTTCCAGGATTTTGTAGGTGTTAAATGCATAAAGGTTAGATTTATTAGTATCAAAAACGATAAAATCATCAATCACAATACAAACAATGTTGGTTCTGAAGTTTCTGACAAGTGACAAAGATTAAAAATTATTAGAAAAAACAATTTTTTTGATTTTGTCAAAGAGTATTTTTATCATGATTCAAATTTGAACCAGTAATATAATAGTTACATTCAAATTTACTCGGTTATTTTGTAACTTTTGCGATTTCTTAGATTAAAAAAAAGAACTATGTTATCTTTGTAGTTTGTATGTGAGGTCAACATTATTTAATTTTATTCCAAATCTAAAAGAAAGAGATCAAAGTAGAGTTCGTCTGAACTGAATAAAGTACAAGAATAAAGCAGACAACATACATTATTTTAAAATTCTTTTTTGTTTTTCGTTTTGCAGACCAGCTTCGTTTAGTGCGCCGGAGCTGCCCTTATGGACACGGACAATGAACCGCTCCTTCACTTCTTCTCCTAACGGCTATATTTTGCTGGGACCTACAAGCCATGGATCACTCACAAATTCACAATAGTGAAGCCTATACTTAATGACTATAGTGCCCCTCTAAATTGGGAACTAGTAAAGGTAGTTTTAGTTCAAGAAGAAGGAGACACACGACTTTGAAACTTGAAAGTGAAACTTGAAAGTGAAACTTTTTCCCGTTTTACAATTAAAAATGAAAAGAGGAGAAGGGTGTCTGCCGTACGAGGTTATTATGCTATTGTTGACGTTGAACTATCTTTACTCTTTTTTACTTATGCTAGTTGCTGATTGGTTGGTTACACGCGTACCGCTGGATCTAACTCGTTTAGATATATGAAGCTTATTAAATTAAAAAAAAACTCTTACCAAATATGAGCATTTCTTTTGAAAACATGCATTTCTTTTGTCTTCTATTATGGTTGCAAGAATAAAATTTGGGAGATTCTTACCTTAAACTCAAATGATGTCATATATTGTAAATGCTATCACCAAGAATTGTTTCTCACATAATTTTTGCATAAAGTTTGGAGGAATCGGAACAAGATGATTTTTGAAGGGAAGTTTTATCAAGCTGATAAAGCTGTAGCTAAAGAAATTAGATTAAAGTTGGTTCTCCTTGAAATCTTCTTAGACCCGGGAATTGAAGGCCAATACTATACCAGATTACCCAATTTTCAATCACCAAAATAAAGTTCAAACAATCTTTCGAAGTGAACTAAACACAAACCAATAACATCGAACCCCAAAGCTTATCCTAATTTTGTGAACAATAAACCAACTAATAACACCCTACCCTTGTCTTCACCAAATCTCTTTAACAGTGGTAAGTGCTAAATTTCCAAAAGTGGGACTATGAGCAAACTGCAGACTGATTCTAGTTTGGTAGACAAATTTCGTTTCCATATTCTTAACCTTTCTTTTGGTCGCAAACAACAATGCCAACATACGATATATATCCTGAATCCGACTTGCCCACCATATAATCTACATACATAGCTGGATCTAACCTAGATAGCTAATTTTGGCCATCTGATAAAGCTTTAAAAAAGGGAAAGCAAGAAAATCACATTTCTTCCATCCATAAAGCATGAAAGATTCTCACTTCAAATCACAAAACAAGTGAGCAAAAATAGGAGATAACTGCAGTTAGAGAAGAAAGCCACTATACGATCAATGTAACAGCTATGAACACTAAACTAACAAACGCAAAAGATTCCATGGGGATTGACACTGAAAATAGCACAAATCTCAAATAAGAAGATGACGGAACAACTGTTAAAGGAATTTCACCAGTCCTACCCCAAAGCGCTGTTCTCTGAGTGACTGGCTACTATCCTCTACTAGCCACAGTGAAATGGATCATTTAAACAAGGAACATGCACCACACATAGACACTCTAGTTAGTACTCTATATAAATCACCTATTTGTTACTCTATCGCATTTTGAAACTACTAAGTTTTTTAGCTAAGTGCTTCCAGATCAAACTATTCTGTCACTTAATCTCCATTAAACTGCTAAGGAACTCTGAATGCAAATAGAACATTTTGGTTAACAATGCTTTGAAAGTCACTGCTACTGATCAATTTAACAAGAGAACAAAACTGATTGAAAGGAGATGAAATTTAAACAGTGAATCCCACAATACGAGAACGATAGAGAAAGATCAACTTTGAGTTTTCTACATCTGAACATAAGAGGAAAACAACACAAGAAGAAGCAGATATTGCAACCAAAAATTCGTAGTTCTAAACCTGTAGAGCTTCGTTACGAATCTACATTCAAATCAACAACACCAAATCCCTAAAATCAGTACCGAGTTACCAATCACAACTGTAATTAAAAGGCACGAATACTCATCTCAACTCCAGGTTGGTTTGTTGACGAGATCTGAATCGAATCCAGCTCTTACACTCTCCCCGAGACAGCTGCAGCAGCTGAGGTAGCAGAACCTCCAAGGAAGGAGAGTAATCCAGCATTGGCAGGCTCTTGATCGTCCAAGAATAGATCATCCGGAACCACAAACGCACCGTGTACGCAAACAATCGCAACACCAACCATAAGCGCAGAGGTTAATAGAGATCCAACGCTCGTCATAAACACGACGACGATCGTAGACAGCACAAGAGCAAGCAAAGTCTCTCGATCAGAGAAAGTGCGACCGAAGACAACCAATGGCTGATCTGATGGCCGGAATAGGTAAAGGAACATCCACGCGCTTAGTAGACCGAGGAGGACGAGAAGGGAGAGAGGATGAGAGAAAAGCGAAAAGGCGAGCACGAGGGAGACGATGGCGACGTAGTTAACCTTGAAGTAGGCGAGATTTTTCCTGATCCGGGACAAGGCATCGGTGAGAGATTCAGGACGAGCCATGGAACTCCGATCGACGAGCTCCGTCCATGGACGACGTTGTGACAAGCCATCACGGATCGAGGTGGAGAGGCGTGAGAAGAAAGTACGGAAGGCAGGTGTGTTGATTGGTGGCTGAGATTGAACAGCTTGCTGATTTGTGACAGGTAGCGTCGGTGGAGTTGACATTGCGGTGGCGCGTGAGGTTAGATGCGGCTGATCTGGCCGTGAGGTTTCCGATCCGCAAGTGTGAACCAAAAAATCAAGACTTGTGTAGTTCTGAATCAGAGCTCGTGGAGATTAGATATTTTAGGGCCTGAGTCTGACCATAAGGTTGAGCCGGCCCAAAACCTCAAAGTCGCCGGTTCGATTCCTCTTTTTGCCTTTTTTTTTTTAGATCAATTTTTATTTTATTTCATTTTAAATCAAACCCTAACATACCGAGAGCGCACGACTAAACCTTGACGGCTTCACTGACGGACGCCACGGGTCTGGTCATCTGGTGGTTCGTTCTTCTTCTTCCGCCGATTTCTTCACTCGGTTGTTTCTACTTTTCTCTTCTTGTCTTTTGGATACTTGAACATATTAAAACGACACCGTAAGCACCATGTTTGATGAAAGCAAGTTCGATGTCGATCTCAAGCTGTGGGCTCTTAGAATTCCCCGTGAACTCTGTAAAAGTGCAACTCGCATTCTCAATGGGTACGTTTCTACTCTAATAACTCAAATTATTGATTTAAGGATCTCCAAAACTTCAATTCCCAAGAATAATAAGTTCAATGAGAAAGTAGAGTAAGCAGCCATATGTAGGAGCTGATGTGTATTGCATTGCCTTTTTTTTAGTGTGGTTTGTGTTCTTATTGATGAAAAGGAAGTTACTTGGTTTGATAAACTTGTAGGTACATGCTCAACATGCCACGAATTAAGCCCATCACTGAAGATCCTACCTGTGAGAAGACTCGTTTGGTGATATTGTCCGAAAACGTTAAAAGTGCTGGTAAGAGTTCATTCTTTATCTGCGGAATGTGTCTAGGAAATAGTGGGATTATTCGTATTAACCAAGTTTTTCTTTGTTATAGGACAGATCTGTCGGAGATACCGGAGGATAAACTTAACCAGATTAAGAAACTAAGTGAAGTTGAAGTTGTTCCTCATTCGGTCTCTCTTGGGTATTCCTATTGGAGTGCAGGTAAGACTACAAATTCATTAGGAAGCTTCTTTCCATTACCGTTTCTATTTTGGAATTGACAGGACTTTTAGAAGAGCTAGTTTTCCTGCATGCTATCTTTTATGAGCTTTTTGTACATATGTACGAGAAAGTTTGTTACCAGTTCCTTGTAACTATTGTTGGTTCGTTTTCGTCGCCAATTGGATTGTGATACCCTGGCGTTTGCCCCATTTTACTGGTTATTGCTAAGGATGTGAGGAAATTCGTAAATGGTCTAACTGTTTTTTGGTTTCTATTAGCCTTGATTCTTGTTTTGTTAAGTCCTTATCCTGTTTAAGTGATATGAAACCTTCTGATATTGTTCTTTTCTCGCAGATCACATATTGAAGCAGATTCTGCCAGATGGAGTGGATATACCTTCATCTTTTGAAACAATAGTTAAGTACTAAATTTCTGTTTGCTTTTTTAAGTTAACAATCTAGATTGAAAGAACTCTGTTTGCATGATCTAGCAATTTGTGTGCATGTGCTATAACTTATTTTTATCTAGTCTGCAACCTAAAGGCTGATGGGTACATTTTCTTGCTAAGTTTTCAAGTATTATGAGTCCTCTCTCAAGAGAACCAACATCTCTTTGCTTACTACGTGCAGGTCATATTGCCCACTTAAATCTACATGATGAGCTCCTTCCATTCAAAGATGTTATTGCAAAGGTTATCTATGATGTAAGTTTTTGATGTTCTTTTCATGATAGCATTTTATTTATTTATAATAATTGCATCTCGTGTCATTACAGCTAATGCATCTAACCTTCTGGTGGTCTTCTATATTTGTAGAAAAATTATCCAAGAATCAAGACAATTGTGAATAAAGTTGGGACTATCAGTAATGAGTTTCGAGTTCCTAAGTTTGAAGTGCTAGCTGGGGAAAATGACATGGAAACAGAAGTGAAACAATATGGGGCAAGATTTAAGCTGGACTATGGCTTGGTATATTGGAATTCTAGATTGGAGCATGAGCACATGCGGCTTTCATCTTTGTTTAAACCTGGAGAAACCGTGTGTGATATGTTTGCTGGTATTGGGCCTTTTGCTATTCCAGCTGCACAGAAAGGATGCTTCGTTTATGCAAATGATTTAAATCCAGACAGTGTTCGGTACTTGAAGATCAATGCAAAGTTCAATAAGGTTGATGATTTGATTTGTGTGCACAATATGGATGCTCGTAAATTTTTCTCTCAGTTGATGACGGTGTCAACTTGTGAGGGTAATCTGCAATCAGTGGCTGATGATAAAACAAAGGAAGCAGTCGTGAGTCAAGGAGGTATTTCTTTTGATTTAAACTATGTTTTTTGTTTGCACTATAGTTGGCATAACGAATAACTTTTAACAGTAGGTTTCTCTTCACTGTGCTATACCATAGCTGACACTAATCTTGAAGATAAAAATGCTGGAATTAGTGGAGAGGAGATACATGAATTCAATGCAAGCATAAATGAGGCTCGTGGGGCAATCAAGAAGCCATCTGGTATTATAGAGACAGGTAAGAAATGTCTCTCTAAGACATTCTATTAGTAAATATTGCCTTGGGGATCATCACAATTCACAAGTATATAATTGAGTGCAGAAAATGGGGTAGGAAAAGACTGCAAAAGTATAGAAGGACACGCAAATAAGAGGTTGAGACAAACATTGCTTCCAATTGCAAAGCCATGGGAACATATCGATCATGTAATCATGAACCTTCCAGCTTCTGCCTTGCAGTTTATAGGTACGTTATCAATGATTCTAGATTCTTTTGGTTAAATTTGGGACTAGACTGACTTTTACGTAAGAAATTGCAGCTCACAAAATAATGATCTTGATTCAGTATACTGGTTCATGATTTAAATTATGATGCTGTTTATTTTATGCGAAAAGAGAGTTTCATCAACTACATACCCCATTAGCAAGTTTATTAGGACCAGGATCAATATAAATAGGAGATGCATCAGGCTTATATGTGTGATTTCTTCTTCAATTCTACTTAGAAGTAATAAAGGAACTCATGATTTGTTCTTTTCATATTACTAATGCATATAAGCTCTGTAATTGTATTTGCAGATTCTTTTAGTAATGTTATTCAAAGGAGGTATTGGAAAGGACCTCTTCCTTTAATTCACTGCTATTGCTTTATTCGTGCAACCGAAACAACAGAGTCTATAATTGCAGTAAGTATCAACAACTCCCTCCTGCTTGCCCCTTCTAGTTTTGTTTTCTTCACTACTATCATATCTTGATACCAAAGATCTGAAATCTGAAATACGGCTTGTGTGACATTTTGAAGGAAGCTGAAACTGCTTTGAAGTTCCATATAGAAGATCCAGTCTTCCACAAGGTCAGAGATGTAGCTCCAAACAAGGTAAGATCCCACTCATCTGTTAATCTTTTTTCTTGAATGAATTTTGGTATATTGTCAAAACATCGTCTTTAGTTCCTGAGCTTGGATATTTTTGTACATTGCAGGCGATGTTTTGTCTAAGCTTTAGACTACCTGAAGCATGCTTGAAACAAGAAGAGTAAAAAGACATTTTTAGGGAAAAGAACAGAATTTTGGTATTTTTTTCGGTATCTTAATATATCAGGAATCAGTAATGAATGATGAGATGACTCTTCTTGTGTCAAAAAGTGTTGTTATATGGTAGCAGTTTAAATTCATTTGCTACAAATGAATGAATTGAATTGTCAAAGATTCAGGTTTGGTTTTATACTGAGAGGTCCTTCCATTGTTTTTACTAATCAGTACTGTTTGCTATTTGATTCCATGTCAAGTAAGTCCGTAGAAGATATAGCTCAAGAGTATTGACATTTGCAAAAAGACTGTTAAAAAAAGATGAAAAGCACATAAGAAAGAAAGCTTTTGTTAATAATTTACACTTTGACCACATATTCACCATTAGAGTACGCTTTTATCCTGGCGCACGTTAGCAAGAATAGCGACTGACCGTACTGTAGAATAGATGCGGCGGACGGAGTAACCAAAGAAGAAGGCCGCTCAAAATAATTAAAGTTGCCCAACCGTCATCTTCTTAGCTCAACTAACCCAGTTTTCTATTTTTGGCGTTAATTCAACCAACCCAAAAAACCTTCTTCTCCTTTCTCTAAGCTCACGCTTTTCTTCTTCCAATGGCGTCTTCTGCAGCTCTCGGATCTCTTCATCGTGAGTGTCTCTTCGGCTTTCCTTCGCTCCTTGAGAGTAAAATTAGAAACAGAGGAGTATGAGTAGAAATGCATAGATTCGAGCTATCAGTTAGTGACGTTGTTGCTTCTTAGAGTGTATATTATCCGTTCTTAAGGTTTACTGTTTGAGGTTTTCATGTTTTGATAGATCCGATCTCTTTGTGACTGAATTAGGTTTCGATTTTGGGATCTTGAATGTCTAATTTTGTATCAAAGACGCATTTATTCGTCTAGCGTCGGGATGGTTCCTTTGGATTTTAGTCTCAAGTGGGAATTTTCTCGCTCCATTTTGCAGAGACTTTAGGGTCACAGAGTGAGCTTCACTTGCTTTCTGGAAATTGGTCTGCTTCTGGTACTTCTTGTGTACCACGGTGGAGATTATCCAACAGGAGCAGCAATTACACGCTTGTGTTACGTGCAAAGGCCTCTAAAACTTCGACAACAACCAAAAGCGATGGTGAGTTTATCTTCCACAATTCTTCTTCATGTTTGTTATTGCTGGTTGATGCCTTTTTGACTGTTAGGATTGTAGTAATTTGCCTCATCACTTAGCTAACAATGCTACTAGTCTCTTTTGCTCTTAGAGGAATTGGGTAATCAATTACCTAAGGCTAGCTGTAATTCTTCATCTTTTTCAACTGTCTTGGAACTAGGAAATGCAGTGATGTGAATATTGGAACAAATTCTTTTCTTTCCTTGACTTTTGCTCATTTCTGGTTTTGCAGATTCATCTGATGCGACTGTGTCAAACGGGAAGAAATCTGTTCGACGGACAACTTTCCCGAAAGAAGTGGAGGTTTCTTCTTTTGCCTTCTTTGGGTTTAGATAGAGTATTAGGTACTTTAGCTTATAAGTTTGGTAGGTGATGTTTGACGATCGTCAGGATTATGGATGCATAACTTCAGGCAATCTACTCTTATAATTTTTCAGAATGAAGTCTGTGCCTTTCTTTATCTATTGTTTGATGAATTGTATGTTTTTTCTTTCTTCAATGTTGCAGGCACTGGTTCACGAGATGTGTGATGAGACTGAGGTTGCTGTCCTGAAACTTAAGGCAAGTTACTCTGGCGTTAACTTTTAAACTTCACTGTTTTTGTAAACTTTTCTTTAACGCTATGACGAAGACAAGTGCATGTTATTACAACCAACAATGGAGATAATGTCACTTATTTAAGTTGAGGCTGATTCTTCAACGTATATTCCAACAATTACAATTTCTGATGCTTTCTTTCACTACAGGTTGGAGATTTCGAGATGAACCTAAAACGGAAGATTGAAGCGGCCACAAACCCCATTCCTGTGGAGGATATATCTCCAACCGTAGCACCTCCGATTCCTTCTGAGCCCATGAATCAATCGGTTTCCTCTATTCCTAGCCCATCTAAAGCAAAACCTTCTGAAAAAGTATCTCCATTTATAAATACATCATATGGGAAACCAGCAAAGTTGGCAGCTTTGGAGGCATCTGGATCAAATAATTATGTTCTAGTCAAATCTCCCTCAGTATGAGATCCATCACCTAATTAAGTGATTGGTTTCCATATCCCTTTCTCGCATTCCTTCTTGTTTAATTTGATCTTCTTTCTTCTTCTCTTATCTAAAAGGTTGGCGAGTTTCACAGAAGCAGAACTGTAAAAGGAAAGAAACTATCTCCTAGCTGCAAAGAGGTAAATAACTCTATGAAACTCTTTTTCTTCTCTTAAAATGAAAACAAAGATAAGATTCAAGATTATTCACATCCTAAGCGAAAAAAAATTCCTCAGGGTGATGAAATAAAGGAAGGGCAAGTTATTGGATACTTACATCAGTTGGGAACAGAACTTCCAGTGACGGTAATAGCTTAAGCTGCTAATATATCCATATCTTCTTTGAAACTATCAAATCAAGACTCATTGATCTTTGCTAATTGTGGAACAGTCGGATGTAGCTGGGGAAGTCCTCAAGCTTCTTTCAGATGACGGAGGTAAACATTTTGAGTTAATATGAACTTCAGAAATCATATAAGAAAACTGATATAAACTCATGCTGCTTCTTCATATGCAAACAGACTCCGTAGGTTATGGTGATCCTCTGGTTGCGGTCTTGCCATCGTTCCACGATATCAACATCCAGTGATATGATGGTTTCTTTATCATCCCGAGACTGTACTATTCATCTTCTTACCCCCATGTTTTCTTCTCCTAAGTTTCTTTGATTGAGATTGTAATCTGTTTAGTTGCAAAGAGTCTTGTGTTTGATCTTTGATCAGTGGGACGTAAACATCATGTTTTTTGCTTATCGGGTTTTTGTCAGAAGACCCCCGAAAGAAGTATGAAATTTTCTGCACCAGGGAAAAAAAATAATTGCGAACTACTTACAGAATGACGTGGCTTATCTTATCTTCCCCGATGATATAAAATCAAAAATTCAGATGAAAACTGAATTAAAATTCCTCCCTCATTCGTATCGCTGCCATAGCAATGTGTGTAAAGTAGTAAGCTGACGTGTACAAAACGGAGCTCTCTCTGCTCTGCTCTTCCCTGAGAATGAAACTCACAGCTACAAATGATCTCTTCGTTTCTCAACCATTATTATTTCACTGCCCTTGCTCCTCTTCCTCCTCTCTTCCTCGCCGTCGCCGTTTCCATGGCTTTCATTTTCCGATCAACCTCGCTAATGAGAAGAACAATTCTGTATCCGTCGTTGCTCTTTCCGATTCCGATCTTCTTCCATCCCGAGCCGCCTTCTCTCGCCGCGCTGTTCTTCTCACGCCGCTTCTCGCTTCCGCTGCTTCCTTGATTCTCAAGCCGTCTGTCTCTTTAGCCTCCGAGGAGAGTTCTTCCGCTACTGTGACTTCTTCGCCTGCGGAATCACCAGCTCCTCCTCCATCGCCGCCGCCGCCTGCGTCTGTGAATAAGGAAGAGACTATAACCTCGAGAATCTATGACGCGACGGCGATTGGTGAGCCGATGGCTATGGGAAAAGATAAGAAGAAAGTGTGGGAGAAGCTGATGAACGCGAGAGTTGTGTACCTCGGCGAGGCGGAGCAGGTGCCTACTAAAGACGATAAGGAGCTTGAACTCGAAATAGTTAGAAACTTGAAGAAGAGATGTGTTGAAAGCGAGCGTCAAATCTCTGTGGCACTAGAAGCGTTCCCTCTTGATTTGCAGGACCAGCTTAATCAGTACATGGATAAGAGGTTTGTCTACACCTACATATTCTTACTGTAAGCTAGAGATTGCAGTGTAATGTAATTTTCGTGATCGTGAGTATTGTTTTGGTGGCAGGATGGACGGAGAGACATTGAAGTCTTACGTGACACATTGGCCGCCTCAACGGTGGCAAGAGTATGAGCCTCTTTTAAGTTACTGTCGCGATAACTCTGTTAAACTAATTGCTTGCGGGACTCCTCTTAAGGTAGAGTCTTAATTGTATTTGGATGTAGACATGTAGTTAACTGTTTGGTTTGGTTTGGAATCTTTCGATGATCGTTGTAGTTCAGGGCTTATTTTCAAATCCTTTTGATTATGCTGCTTCATTTTTATTGTTCTTAGTTGGTTCTAGAGTAGTATTAGATGGTAGTTTTGAACCAACTCTTGGATTCTCTCTGATTGATGTTTGTGGGACTAATTACAATCTTCATGGTGTAAGTGGCATGAATTTGATTTTGATCATTTCAACTCAATATGGACATGTTAAGAGAGTGAGCTTTTGACAAATTTTGCTTTTATTTGTGACTCTGATAAGAGTTGACAAAACTCTGCTTAATCTGATGTAGGTTTTAAGAACTGTCCAAGCAGAGGGTATCCGTGGTCTTTCAAAGGCTGAGCGTAAATTATACACTCCCCCTGCTGGTTCTGGGTTTATCTCAGGATTTTCCTCATTCTCACGTAGATCTACATTCGATATGAGCCTCCCAATGCAGATTATTCCGTTTGGACCAAGCTCTTATTTGTCGGCACAGACAAGAGTTGTTGAAGACCATACAATGTCACAAGTTATTTTACAAGCAGTAGCAGATGGAGGGGGTACTGGTCTACTGTTAGTGGTGACAGGGGCAAGTCATGTTGAGTATGGTTCAAGGGGAACAGGTTTGCCAGCCAGGATCTCAAGGAAATTTCCAAAGAAGAACCAAGTTGTTGTATTACTTGATCCTGAAAGACAGTACTTGCGAAGAGAGGGTGAAACTCCAGTTGCTGATTTCTTGTGGTATTCTGCAGCAAGACCCTGCAGTAGAAACTGCTTTGACCGAGCAGAGATCGCTCGAGTAATGAATGCAGCTGGCAGAAGGCGAGATGCCCTTCCACCGGTAAGATTCATATGGTTTGCTTTCACTATATTGACGAACTGCACCCCTTGTCTCTGAAACTCTCTTATCAATTCCTTTATTAAGCAGTTCAATCCATTCCACAATATTTTCTCTGTTTCGAATATGAATCAAGCTTGTATATCATAAGTTTAGAATGATGGAATCTATTCCATGCTTTCCAGGATATTCAAAATGGATTAGACCTTGGTCTGGTGTCACCTGAGGTTCTGCAGAATCTCTTCGATTTGGAGCAGTATCCTCTTATTTCTGAGCTTACTCAGCGGTTCCAGGTATATTTATTTTCTGAGATGTTTGTTTGCATGGAATATTTATGCTTTGTGCTCTAGATAGATATAGCAGAGCTTGCATACCAGTCTATCGTTCATACATTACTTGTCCTATATTTACTCCTAGAGTTGATAATATCCTGAACAGTTAAGTGGAATTTCAATAATGATGATTCACTATGAATTTGTGATACAGGGTTTCCGAGAAAGGTTGTTGGCAGATCCTAAATTCCTGAATAGGTTAGCTATCGAAGAGGCTATATCAATAACAACCACACTAATAGCACAATATGAGAAGCGGAAAGAGAATTTCTTTGAAGAAATTGACTATGTTATAACTGATACAGTGAGAGGATCAGTCGTTGATTTTTTCACAGTTTGGCTTCCTGCACCAACTTTGTCTTTTCTTTCATATGCTGATGAGACCGCTGGACCAGACAGCATAGAAGCCCTGAGGAGCCTCCTAGGATCCATACCTGATAATGCATTTCAGAAAAGTCTTGCTGGAAGAGAGTGGAACCTGAATCTTAGAATTGCTTCAGTTGTTGTTGGTGGCTTGAAGCTTGCTGGTGTTGGAGTTGTTTCCAGTTTTGCAGCTGTGGGAGCTTCAAATGCATTGAATGCGGTACGAAACCTCATTAAACCTGAGTTGGTCGTTGCTCAAAAGCCGAAGAGGTCTCCTCTTCTGAAGACGGCAATGGTTTACGGAGGTTTTCTGGGAACATCTGCAAATCTTCGTTACCAGGTATAATGATCCATGCTGCTTGACAGTTATGGTGTATGTATGGTTACTTCCTTGTCTTAGCTAAGGAAGAGCGTTGATGATAGAAACTATGATTTGATTTATGCCTCTAACATGAAAGTGTCTTTATACGCAGATAATTGCTGGATTAATAGAGCATCGCCTTTCTGATGAACTTTCTTCTCAGCCTCTACTTGTAAATACAATTTCTTTTGTTGTCAGGACACTTAACTCATATTTCGGAACGCAGGTCAGAGTTACACGCCTGTATACTTGGTTTCTTTTTCCACTTCTTCTTTTCCTTTTCCCATTTAAGCTTAGTATCCTGAACTCTTATTTTGGAAGTGCTTTGGACTTGATCCCAACTTTTCATGAAAATGTTGCAGCAATGGATTGATCTTGCACGGACAACAGGTCTGCAGACTCAGAAAAGCATCCCAGCCTCTAAGGAAATTCCAGAGGCTTTGGAAGAACCTACGGTGGAAAGCGATACTACTACTGAAGAGGAAAGTATTGACAAGCTCAATAATCAATGATGCTGGTGAGGCTACCCCACTAATTATCAATTAATAGTTGCTCGCCAAAAGCTTTAGATGGTAGAAATGAGCATAATAACTCTTTAAGCAATCATTTGTCTAGGATCATGGGAAGCTGTACCACTCTTAGTTGACAAATACTTTTTCACAGGAGTTGGAGATGGTATCTCAGCTGGCAATAATAAGTTGTGGTCCAGAAATTCATTGTGAAGTCGCAAACCTGTTGTGTATATGAGTCGGCTGTTTTTTGTTTAGACACGTAGTATCTTGTATATGTTTCCTTTCTGGAATTAAAGGCTTTGTCAATGAGGCTTACACAGAAAATATCAGGAAATTATGTCGACATCAATCTCTGATAAGTAATTTCATCAGGGATGTTCAGGATGAGAGTTTAATCAAATACACTGTATCGAGAAGAAGAAAACTAAGCAAACAAAGATAAGACTCTTTATAATAAGAGTAATAATTTTACAAAAACAAAACCTGCAAGCATGAGAAACAATGAGTAATAAACCTACAAAAACAAAACCTGCAAGCATGAGAAACCAGAGTCTTCTTTTCAACACAAGTGACGCAGAAAAAGACTTATTAAACTTTCCAATAAAGCATTCTTAAAAGTATTTTTCAAACAACTGCCAATATCAAAAAGAAATGAAAGAGTCACAATGAGAGAACCTGCTATGAGCATCTCTTAGAAAGAACAATTCGATAAAAAGGAATTAAAAACATAACAAAACGTCTTTTAAGTAGAGCCTAAGGTTCAACACTGCCCGCAGATTTCTCCTCATCCTCTTTAAGCACGAAGACCTCTGTTAAGACTCACCATACGACTTGAGCCATCCATTTGCATACCTCTGTTTCCTGATCCAACTCTTCCTGCATACCCTCCTCCTCGGTTCTGCCCCGACCACTGACCATTTTGTCTTCCTCCACCATACCCAGATCTGTTACCTTGTCTTCCTTGTCCGTAATTTGTCTTGTCTTGCCAATATCCACCACCACCACCTGATGCTGCTCCTGCATAGTCCTGATTGTTGTCCCTTCTCCTTGAAGTCAGATCCAGGCCACCTCCACCGGTTCTAGCTTCCATTGCCCTTTCATTACTTTCTGCCAAAATGGAGAGTTTCTCGGTTAACTGGAAAGCCAATGACTGTAATCTGCTGTGTTGCACTTCATGGAAGACAATGCATTGAGTTGGCTGGTCCCAGCTTGCATGAAGCTCCTCATTAATCATCATCTTGCTCACAATGCTGTGGACCTGTGCCTCAGGAACGTCAAACATCTTGGCCAGCTGATCAAGACTTAAGGACTCATAGGAGCTTGAGTATGTGAATAGGTAAGTCCTTAGAGCCTCTTCTTTGATCCTATCTTTCACCATATCGAGGATGCTGTCACGTTTCTTGAGCAGCCTCCACACATCAAGAGAGTTCAAAACTTCAAACGCCTTTTGGAAATTCCCTTTGGTCAGAGCTCTGGTGGCTGCCATGACGTGGTCACGTACATTCTCAGGTGGTGCAGTGAATGCTTGCCTTTCACTGATCTCGAGCAGCCGGCGGAAATTCTTGCTAATCACTCTGCGTTTGGCATCGTGCGAGTTTGCAGCCATGTTTGGAACTTCAAGTAGCATGGCACAGATGAGATGAACTGCCTCCAGGAGCTCGAGGTTAATGTGCATATGGTACGGCATTTGTCTTCTCCTCTCCATCCTTTCCTGGTAAAACCAAGAAATTTTAATATCAAATATATATACACTGAACGAAACAACAACATGACCAAGAATCCAAGCTAAAAAGGAGAAAATGGATTGAACAACCCCAAAATGCAACGGTGCTTGTAATCATGTTTCAGTGAAAACTATATGCTCTAAACAATTTATTTTCACATTCTATTTGTATGAGAAGATCGAAATCAGAAAATAAATAATTACCTGCTCTGGGGTTTTCTCATGGTATCGGCTTTGCGAGACACCTTGGGCAAGCAACTCCCTCACTCTTTGACCAGAGTACAGCTCAGAGAGGCAGCTATGGGACTCAGTGATCATTCCAACCCGGAAGGCGCAAAGACCAAGCTGCGCCATGGTCCTGTTAAAGAGAATCTGTGTTGAGATGTCCATGTGCTGAACGTTGTCTTGCAGATGACTCATCAGCAACAGGTCTCTAGCAGTCACGAAGTTGTCCATTAAAGCATGGTGATTGATATCACATAGCATTGCACGCGCTTTGGTCCTCTCATCTCCATTTCTGTAGATAAGGGACACAAGAACGTCCATCATAGCTCGGCTGCTCTCTGGGAAGGTAGGCTTACGAGGAACAACCTCCGGAACAACAATGAATGAAGTAGTAGGTCCACTTTCCTCGGCCTCCTCAGTTTCTTCTTCTTCTTCTTCCACCAACTCAGCCAATTTCCTCATAGCATCATAAACTTCCTGGGGCTTGTAATATATAGACTCAACTCGTCTTAAGGCTACCTTCGCAGCAGCTTTTAAATCACCCATCCGCTCGAAATAGTCCTGGATGTTCTGAGCAAGGGCCAAGAACATGGGCTCATCCCTCAGCCTCTCAACATACTCACGGGTGTAAGGATCAATGCATTGCAAACTCTTGAAAAACTCAGTGTCAATCCTCTCCAAGAATGCAACCAAGTTTCCCCAGACCCGAATTTTTCCATCAAAATCTGCTGGCTTTGAAGTTTCATTCTCATCAGGTTCGATTGTATCATCCACAACAATGTTATTGTACTTGACAAGAATGTCCAGTATGGTGAGCATGTTAAGCACGCATTTCTTCCAGACATTGATAGGCATGTGCCCACTGAGACCTGGATTCACATCAAACTGTGCTGAAATAACGCTAAACAAGATTTCAAGCTTCTGTGCAGGAGTCTTGGCAATCTTTGTCAAGTGTGTAAGCTGGTCAACTAGCTCAAATCGAGCAGTGCCTTTTTTCCCACGAGCAGCCACAATTTCCTTGAACTTCTTGTTGACCCAGTCCCAAGTAATTTCTTTTGGATCTTTGTTGATCAGCTTCTCCAAAAGCCTCTCTTTTTTGCTCAGCATCTTCTCCCAGGAGAGATTATCAGTAGGTTCCTCAACCTCCAGTTCAGACTCAGGGTCATCGTTAGGATCATCCTCAGTGTCATCCCCAGTATCAACGTCAGTCTCATCTTCAGACTCTTTCTCATCCTCGACTTCTGGAGACTCGCGGTATTTGTTGATATCGTCTTCGTACAGCTTGTTGTTCTTCTTCAATTTCTGTTTCATTGAGTTCAAAGCCTTGGAGTTAGTAGTGCTCATCTTCTTCTTTGCTTCCTTGTTCGCCAAAGCCTCATTCAAGAAATCCTCCAACATCACAAGGGACTTGATATACAAGGTGGGAGGCTTGACAGCCTCTGTAATCCTCATAACCTTCTCAAGCTGTTTGTTGACCTTATCAAAGTAATCTTGGAGTTTGACCCAATCATTGATCCTCATAGCATTCTTCATCTGGTCAACGGTGTTGGTCATCTCCTCAAAACGTTTATCTTTAGCAGGCTTAACCACACGTTTGGTATCAACATCATCATCAGACTCACTGCCACTTTGAAGGTAACGGCTATCGACACCACCGTTATCCTGAACCTCAGGAACCTCGTCTTCAATATCACTCTCATCTTCACTATCACTTCCACCCTATGAACATAACAAAAAATCATTAAGAAACGACGCAAGTAAAAAGAGAGTTTACAAAACAAAGACATGTTTTTGATAAGTAAAACGAAAGGTCTAACGAAGGAAACCTGAGCGAAAAAACGAGACATCTTCTTTAGCTGGTAAGGTTAACCTGATACACCAAAATAGTAACCAATTTTAATAGTGAAACCGATGATAGATACAGCCATATATGAAAGCGCAAAGATGCGTGAACAAAATCAAAACAATTCCAAAAACTCTGTCTATAATCAGATGATTTGAACGACCTAATCGTGTCACAGATACAGATTCGAATCAAACTACACTAAAATCGAACCGAAAAATTTTGTCCAGCGAGATGAGGAAGAATGGAATTACCTGAATTGAGACGATGGAGATGGAGATTTGCGAAGGGAGATTCTTGAAGAGGAGGGTTCACGAATCTTTTAAAAAAAATGCTGTGGAGAAGAAAGTGTGTAGCCGTCGAAGACGAGAGAGAGAGAGAGAGAGAGAGAGAGAGAGAGTCAGAGAGGTGAAAATATATATAATTAGGGTTTCGTCATTTACTCATTAAACCGGATTCGATTTGATTCTATTTTCCAAAACCGAAACTGAAATTAACCGACTTAAAAGCTCCAGATCGGAATTTTATTTACAAACCGACTTAGTCGAACCAGTACTATACCGTACTTGAAATAGTGATCGTTAAACCAATGAAATAACCGATTTCTCTAATCCTTTCCAATTCTTGTGTGCTCCTCCTATATTTGAGGTAGTCATAAAATTATATACAGTTATCTCATGGACTTGTCTTCCTATCACACTCAAACTCAGATCTTATGGGAGGAACTTTCAAACATTCAAACTACACCTCATACCGTTGAGGATCTTCTTGCAGAAAAGGAAACTAATCGGGTTATAGATTTCTTGATGGGACTTAATGATTCTTATGATAATCTTCGCAGTCGCATTTTGATGAAGAACAGTCTTCCTTCTCTTTCCGAGATTTACAACCTCCTGGACCAAGATGACAGCCAGAAGAGTGTCACGGTTGCTGCCACCAGTGATTTCAGTATTGCTGCCTTTCAGGTGTCACATTCACAGTCCCAGGGATTTAGTAAATCTGCTCAGGCTCCTACTTCTCAGAATGCAAGTGCTCCTCCTTATCAGCGAAACAATCGCCCACAGTGTATCTTTTGTGGGAAAGCAGGTCATGTTGTGGATAAATGTTGGAAGAAACATGGCTATCCTACGAGTTTCAAGCCAAATATCCGATCTGATAAGCCCTCTCCTCTTGTTGCGAATGTGGCTCTTGAGGAAGGCTCCAGTGATCCTGATAC
This sequence comes from Camelina sativa, assembly GCF_030686135.1. Classification (NCBI taxonomy): domain Eukaryota; kingdom Viridiplantae; phylum Streptophyta; class Magnoliopsida; order Brassicales; family Brassicaceae; genus Camelina; species Camelina sativa. The sequence goes on from NC_141885.1 coordinate 20,666,416, forward strand.
TGTCACCGGAGATTTGTCTGCGACTCAGATTCAGCAATTGATGTCCTTCTTGGCCAGTAAGCTTCAACCTCCTAGTTCCACTCCCACCCCAGAAGTTCACTCTGTCTCAATTTTCTCTGCTCTTCCTTCTTCCACCATTGGCCCAATGTCTGGTACTTTCACTCCCTCTATCCTTTGTTCTTTTACCGACATTGCTAGGCCTTATGTATGTTCGTCTCTTAATGATATTCCTGCTCTCTCTGCTTGGGTTATCGATTCTGGTGCCACAAACCATATTTCTCATGAACAATCTTCCTTCCTTTCATTCAAACCAATTCATAATGTTGTGAATCTTCCTAATGGAATTTCTGTGAGCATTGTTGGGATAGATACAATTCACTTGGGTAACAATTTGATTCTTCATGATGTCTTATACATCCCTCAGTTCAAATTCAACCTTTTAAGTATTAGTGCCTTCACCAAAAGTATGGGTTGTCGTGTCTGGTTTGATGAACTTTCTTGTGGTATTCAGGATCGTACTCGGGGATTAACGATTGGGACGGGTAGGCAAATCGCAAATCTTTACTTCCTGGATGTCGAGTCTCTTTCTAGTCCAGGTACTGCTCTTTCAGTTGTTGCTGCCTCTGTTTCAAGTCCTGAACTCTGGCACAGTCGTTTAGGTCATCCTTCTATGTCTAAACTTCAGTCTATGCAGTCCATATTATCTTTAGACAACTCTAAAATTGATACTCATTATCATTGTTAAGTTTGTCATCTATCTAAACAAAAACATCTTCCTTTTATTTCTAAAAATCATGTCAGTTCTACTCCTTTTGAGTTAATTCATATTGATACTTGGGGTCCTTTTTCTGTTCCTATTCATGATGGTTTTAGATATTTCCTCACCATTGTTGATGACTGTTCTAGAGCTACTTGGGTTTACCTTCTTAGGAATAAATCAGATGTCTTACAAATTTTTCCTAATTTTGTCACTATGGTAGAAACTCAGTTTGATACAAAAATTAAAAGGGTTAGGTATGACAATGCTCCAAAATTCAATTTCACTTCCTATTTCCAATCAAAAGGCATTGTGCCATTTCATTCTTGTCCTCAAACACCACAACAAAATTCTGTGGTAGAACGAAAACACCAACATATCCTTAATGTGGCTCGTTCTTTGTTTTTCCAATCCAATATTCCCATATCCTATTGGGGTGACTGCATTCTTACTGCAGTTCATCTCATCAATCGCACTCCAGCTCCTATCATTAAAGACAAATCTCCTTTTTGAAGTCTTAACCAAAAAAATTCCTGACTATTCTACTCTTAAAACTTTTTGTTGTCTTTGTTATGCTTCCACCTCTCCCAAGAACAAACATAAATTCGATCCCAGAGCTCGTGCTTGTGCCTTTATCGGTTATCCCAATGGCTATAAGGGTTACAAACTTCTCGATATTGAATCCAATACTATCATTGTCTCTCGACATGTGGTATTTCATGAGGAGCTCTTTCCTTTTCTTGGATCTGATTCTTCCCAGGATATAATGTCTCTTTTTCCTGATCAGATACCAACTCTTCCTGTGGATAGTAATTTATCTGTTGATGATCCTTCTGCATCTTCAGCTTCTGTAGAGCATCAACCTTCTGTTGAGCCTATTATTGATGTTCCTGAACCTTCTGTTCAAACATCCCACAGGAAGAAACAGAAACTAAGTGTTGTTGGTTCAGTGGGGTCTTCAACCACTGAAACAAAATTTAGATTATCTTCAAGACTACTACTGTCATTCAGTGGGGTCTTCAACCATCCACGAAATCTCTCAATTTTTGTCTTATGACAAAATTTCTCCTCTATATCTCTCCTTCTTGGTTTCCATTGATAAAGAAAAAGAACCCTTATCCTATGCTGAGGCAAAGGAAATTCTGGTGTGGTGTGGAGCCATGGATGATGAAGTGGATGCCCTTGAAGACACTGAGACGTGGACTATTTGTACCTTACCTCCTGACAAGACCCCCATTGGTTGTAAATGGGTTTTCAATGTCAAGTTCAATTCTGATGGTTCCATCGAGAGGTATAAGGCTAGGTTGGTGGCCAAAGGGTATACTCAAAAAGAAGGTATTGATTACATTGAGACTTTTTCCCCTGTGGTTAAGCTCACATCGGTTAAATTGATTTTGGCTTTGTCTGCGATTTATAATTTCTCACTTACGCAACTAGACATCTCCAATGCTTTTCTCAATGGTGATCTCAATGAGGAGATTTACATGCAGCTTCCTCCGGGTTATGCAGATAGAAATGATGTTGTTCTGCCTCCTAATGCGGTTTGTAAGTTGCAGAAATCTCTCTATGGTCTCAAGCAGGCCTCACGTCAATGGTTTCTGAAGTTTTCTTCGACCTTGTTACAACTGGGTTTCATTCAGTCTTTTGCTGATCATACTTGCTTTCTCAAGATTACTGATACTCTCTTCCTCTGTGTCTTAGTATATGTTGATGACATAATCATTGCGAGTAATAATGATTCAGAGGTTGTTCTTCTGAAGTCTCAGCTTCAATCATTCTTCAAGCTGCGTGATCTGGGTCCTTTGAAGTATTTTCTGCGCTTGGAGATTGCTAGATCCTCTGAAGGGATCCACATCTGTCAACGTAAGTATGCTCTTGATCTCCTTGATGAAACAGGGCTCCTTGGTTGCAAACCCAGCAATATTCCCATGGACCCGCATGTGAAACTCTTCAAGGACCATGGTGGTGACTTTGTTGATGCTGGTTCTTATCGGCGTCTTATTGGGAGGTTGATGTATCTCCAAATTACACGTCCTGACATCACATTTGCAGTCAACAAACTCAGTCAATTCTCTCAGGCACCACGTGTTACACATCAACATGCCCTTTACCAGGTTCTTCACTATATCAAAGGCTCTATTGGTCAAGGTCTCTTCTACTCCTCCAAGACAGAACTTCAGCTGCAAATGTTTGCTGATGCAGATTATTCTTCTTGTTTGGACACACGACGTTCTACTTCTGGTTTTTGCTTGTTCCTTGGCACCTCTCTTATTTCCTGGAAATCCAAGAAGCAGGAGGTTGTTTCCAAGAGCTCGGCTGAAGCAGAGTATCGAAGTATGTCCAAGTCGACTGATGAGCTAGTTTGGTTCACAAATTTCTTCAAGGAATTGCGGATTCCACTTTCCAAACCTACTTTGCTCTTATGCGACAACGAGGCTGCCACATTGCTACTAATGCAGTCTTCCATGAGCGTACTAAACATATCGAGAATGACTATCATAGCATTCGGGAAAGGTTGGTTGCTGGTTTGTTTCAACTACTCCATGTTCGTTCTCACTTGCAGCTGGTCGATCCTTTTACTAAACCTCTTTATCCTGCTCAGTTTCAAGAACTTTTTTGCAAGATGGGTCTCCGAAATATCTTTGTCCCATCTTGAGGGGGCATATTAGTGTATATAGTCACATGTAAATGTCCATTAGAGTATTTGGGCTTTAGTTTAGGCCTTTTAGTAACTGTATATAACTGTATATATACTCATATTTGTAATCATTATTGAGTTAATGAGATAGGAAATTTTTGGTAAAAGTACTCTTTCAGGTATGATAAATGTCAAAAGATAAAATCTTAACTATAGACAGAAAAGACAACATTCAGATTCCTGGAACAAAGCCAAACTCCAAGGCTACCCTATACGAATTTAGAAAATTATTCAAAGGGGTTTAGAAACTATGGAAGACTGAAATTTCATATCTTACCATACTGAGGCAGATTGCGTTGATTTTTGAAAAGAGGCTACGGTTATTGTCAACAAAGTTTGCAAAACCTGTATCCAACATTGTGACAAGAGATTTTATATAGTCAGAAAGTTGGCAGCAATTAGCGAACAGTGTTAAAAAGAACAATTCTAGTTCATTGTCACCATAAGGTGTATGCTCAAACTATTTAGATGGTTTATGTTATACCATGTAAAAAGATAAGAGATGATAACCATAGTGTTTATATATTCAATTACTTTCACCAGAAAGGGAAAGAATAAAATACTCACCTTTGAATGATTCCCGAATAACCTACAACAGATAAAATCCAAATATGTCAAAGCCTGACTCTAATTGACGTATGCAAAATGTTGAAGTGATAGAACTTCATGCTGCAATGACTATTTGTGAAATGTTCAAAGAAACATAATTGAATGTAGCCAATCACATCAGATAGGTTCTTAATGGAAGATAAGTCATATATTATATCGAGAAGATAAAAACTAAGCAGAAACAAATAAAGAGGATTAGCCCTCACATAAACCAGACCTGCAAGCACATGATAAACAATGTAAATAAACAACCAAAGCTTTCTTATTTTCCATACGAGTAATGCAAAAGACGCAATTAAAATTTCCAATAAAGCATTCTTATAGGTTTTTCCAACAACAGCCAGTGAACATAACGCTTTCACAATTGTACCATATAGCCAAATTTTACATGGATTCATCATTGCAAGAACAAAAAGTAGGACAAACAGAAAGATTCTCTCACCTTGCCAATGATCAAAGGAATTAACAGAGTAACTACAAGACTTCTGAACAGTTGCTCAGTCGGAAAAGAAACACCTACTCCCCCAGCTATGTATCTTGATACCCAAAATGGAATCTGATAAGAGGTCAACCATGCTAACTTCAGTGTCAGAAGACGCAATGCTCATTCATTTTTAACAGAAGACTTTGAATCCTACTCACATTTCAAGATCGTATGCTAATTTGAAACAATCTGCATAGCAGAAATCTTGACATATAGACCAGGAAACAATCTGACTAGAAATATAATTGATTCTGCATGATCAACTTGTAGTTTCGAAGGGAGAACACTAATATGCAAGAGGGTCGACTTACACTTAGAATTCCTAATAAGTTGGATGCCACAGTCACCGCAAGAGCAAGAGCAGCATTGCCACCAGCAAGCTGAATTGGCAATTTTGATTAAGTCAGTGGAGAACGCAAGAAAAAACAGTTATGCACAAAATATTGATTAGACATATATCAAATTGAGTACGTGAGTAAGGGCAACACCACTTGATAAGGTGGTTGGCATACAGCAAAATATAGCCAGCCCTGTAAATAGCATGAGGACATAAACAAGTTTTAGACTCTTCACTCACTACTGAGCGACAATAAACAGGGCTGGAAACTGAAGAATAAGGTCTTCAAGAGTAAAGACTGTAGAACATTAACTAATCAAGTTTCTTCTGCATTATGCAATTAATATGCATTTCCTACCCGTCAATTTTATAACTAAATTGGATAAACGCAATGAGATTTAGCAAGATAAAAGACAACATGAAGGTGAAATTGTTGAATATAAGATTACAAAGGCATTGAGATTTAGCGGTCAATCACTTGATCACCTATGTTTGCTTACCATATTATAAATAAGTTTGTAAGTATATTAATTCATTGAACCGATGACAGTGTCACTAAAACTATAGATGCACTGTAAATTAATGGAAGTCAGTAAAATACAAACAGTAATAAGCCAAGGAAAGAACATGATTTTCAAGAAAGAGACATAGTAACCTGTAACAAGTTCCGGAGGTTGGAGTTGGACCAGCAAAATAAGCCGTGAGAAGGATGGAGTGAGCAACAAAATAGAGATCTGAAAGAAAAAAAGAAGAAGAATAGCTTGGATTTAAGTATGCAATATAACTAACAGAAGTTAAGGAAAGATATACAGAAAAGGTTGTTATCGTACATGACTGAATGGTAAGTACATTGGAGCAAAAGAAATTCTATTCATTACACTGTCTTAGTAGTTTCGTAAAAGCAGAAATTAATTTGTCATGAACTTTAAGAATATAGCAGAAGATATCTAAACTAAAGAGAAGAGGAAGCTTTCAGAGAACGAATCAAGAACATACTAGTCCGAATACTCCAAGAGGCCATCCTTTAACAGCAGCACCAATCGCTTCAGTACGTAAAGTCAACCCTGCTCCACAATACATAGAAGAGTACACAATGGACTAGCTACTCGACAGAAACAAAGTGATTGCTTCCATCACCCTTTAACATAAAAAGAAGAAGACCAAACCAATTGTACACTTATGCTATAGCATATGATAGAATCACCTGATATAATAAATATCCCGCATGTACTGATCTTAGTGAAAGAGTATTTGTCTGCAAGACAGCCTAGTGTTGGATTTGCAAAGCCCAGCCCCACTCCACTAACAAGAGCTGCAAACAAATAACCAACAAAGCACAAACATCTAACTGAGATGTCAAAAGTAACAAACTGAGGCATAAGGATATGGCTACGCTTCCGTTCTACTTATCAGTAAGGATATGGTTACGTCTACATAGGTCACTTGAATTATCAGATTAAAGTGCTTAGTAATCTTAATGGAAAATTGAATTTTGATGCAGTCAATCTTCTTATCAGACTTTAAAAGGTCTTAACCTAAACTTTCATCTCAAGAATCGTTTGGGCAAATTGATTGGGAAAATGGCAAAGAGCAGTGTGTAATGTTACCAAGAGGCAAGAAGTTATCAGAAGCAAAACTCAGCAATTGCTTCCCAAAATGTAATCTTTTAGCTGAAGCTGAAGTGCCTCCATCACCACCAAGCTGTGAACAAGACAAAAATCTCCAACGAGTCAAAAAAAATTTCTTCTCAATAAAAAAGTTCAATCATTTACATAAATCCGATTCATTCTCTACACGAACTTAACCGCAACCATGACTCAAAAACAAGAGAACCCAAAAATAATCGAAGGGACAGAGACAGAGACCTTGTCGGAAGGTTGGCATGCTCTAATGGATCTGGGAATCCATCGTCTGCCACAGGGCTCTAGATAGCGACTGAAGACGACGGAGCGGCTCCTCGGAGACGTTGGTTCACGGAGACATAAAAAGGGGTTTTGGATTGAACCCAGGATACTAGCTATCGCCATTAGATTAGTCAGTATTCGAATCAAAAGTGAGCAGAAGAATGAAAGATTAAATTTTTTGGATGCTTAGTTCTGCATTACTCAGCTCTCAGCTTAAACAACAACTCCGGCTTATCGGAACCACTACCACTGGGCTAGTGGCCAGTACTGTTATTTATGTTATTTATTCGTAACTTAAAATATCATAAAATTATTTTCAGTTTTGAACCAATCACAATGAGTTTTGTCTTTTCAGCTCCTCCTCAACCATTGGTCTCTAATAAGACAAGAACTTTATAATGATCAAGAAAGAAGAATTTTAGTAATTGAGAGCGAGATCCCAGTAGTGGGCTACACCAGCATCCGTGAATAACTTTCTTGGCAGCAGATTCATTCAAGCACTCTTGTACATTAAACCTATGAAAACTCTGTTTCTCAACACTTCCTTGCCATACCAACCAACACTTGTTTCCACCATTTATTGATTTGCTTTTACCCTCAACCACAATAACACTCATTCCCTCCGTCCATTACACTACACCCTGTTAATATGTTCTGTTTTGCATTCTTCTCCACTTTGAATCTTGTTTTGGGATGCGACAGCTTCTTGTTGATCTTGTACACCGACACAATCGTCTCAACTGTTGCTCGATCACCAAAAAGCTTCCTTTCTTTCTTCTCACGTTTCTCTGCAGGAGTTAGCTTCCTCGCAGTGTTCCTGTCAATGTGAGCCTGTTCACGCTGGGCATGTGCTGTGCGGATCTCTTTCTCAAGCTTGGTTGGGTCTTGGGTTGCTTCAGACGCAAGGACCTTCATTAGGTTTCTCAATTTCACCTTTAGTTTTGGTGGTTCAAGCAACCCTAGTCTAATCATCTCCTGTTTCTTCTTTTCTTTTGCCACACGCCTCAGGGTTCGCAGCTGGGGAGGTGGAGACGCTGCCAGCAACCCAAGAAGGTTCTTGCGTCTGAAGGTTCGCAGCTGGGGGAGTAGTAGATGTTTCTTTTCCGACTGAGCAACTGTGCAGAAGTCTTGTAGTTACTCTGTTAATTCCTTTAATCGTTGGCAAGGTGAGAGAACCTTTCTTTTTGTTCTTACAATTTTAATAGCGTCTAGCTTGCAGGTCTGGTTTATGTGAGGGATAGTACTCTTTATTCTTCTTTTCTGCTTAGTTTTTTATCTTCTCGATAAAGTATATGACTTATCTTTCACTAAGAACATCTCTAATGTGATTCGCTACATTCAGTTTTATGGCTAGTCTCCCCGAATGTATCATACGGGATCAATATGACAAAACGCACTGGACATGTACATTGATTGATTGAAAGATGAATAAAAATGATCTCGATGAGCATACATTTATAGCATTTTGTATAAGTAATCGAAGATCCCTACTATTTCCTATTTAATTGTTCTGCCGGGGACGCATGGAATGAAGTTGAGTTTTTCTTTTTATGAAATTGTTGAATCTCGCTTAACAAATCCATAGTGTGTGAAAAAAAAATTTCAAGACTGTTTTTTTAAGGGTATTTTTATTGGTTATTTTGTGATCAAGGGTACTTTATACAAAAATGCTAAACTTAAAAAAAAAAGTTTTCAAAAGCTCCCAATAGCGTGTTATACAAAATGTTAAACTTTCCAAGAACGTACTTAGCATTCTAAAATTATACAAAAGCTAAAACTTTAACAGTTTTTCCAAAAGATATAAAAACACACGAATAAATTAAACCTGCCAAACCTCCCCCATAGTTATGCCATCCCAAACCTCCCCTCTAGATATACCACCTCCTGTTTCAGGGGCCCATGGAAGAGCACAACGAGCACTATTCTTCAGTACTGCTGAAGTCGCACCATCATATGCCATGAAAATGGCAAATCCAGCATTCCTCAAAGCAGCGACATCAACAACAAGGCGATCATCCTTTGAGATTAAAAGTAGTGGGGCTGGTGGTCTTCGGGTGTAAGCCCAATTAAAAACCTGTTTACTAATTCTCACATCTACGAAATCACAATGGGGAGAAATTTTGGCACCGCCCCTAGCTGAAAATAATGAGGACCAATTAAATAAAGAATACACAAATCATTCAAAGTAAAAATATTAAATTAATTGCTTTGTATTTGTTTCTTTCAGATCTACAGTGTTTGTAATGTAATTTGTAATTTTCGATCTGTATTTGTTTCTTTCAGACGTCTTCAGGACTATTGAAAGAAAAGTAACTATAAAAAGAACTGGAAAAGTAACTATTAAAAAAAATAGGTCAATTGTTATAAATACCACTAAAATTGGTTTTCATTCAAAAAAATAGCACAATTTAGTTTTTTCCAAAAATACCACTAATATGTAATTTTCCAAAAATACCACATAATTGAATTAAAGTTTTAATACTAAAAACTAATACCTAAATTTTAAATACTAAACCCTACCCCTAAAAACTATACCTTAAAACTAAATGTGTCAACCCAAACGTAAAAAAAAAAAATTACATCTGTAAAAATCAATTTTTGTGTTTGTGGTAATTTTGGAAAAAAAAACTTTTGTGGTATTTTTGGAAAAAAAACTAAAATCTGGTATTTTTGAAAAAAAAAACATTTTTAATGGTATTTAAAGGAATTTCTCAAAAAAATATGAATATGGTCTACGAAGCGCAAGAGTCCTTTACATCCTCATCCTTTCAGACCAACTGTTACCTCGGCGGAATCACCAACGTACACAGACAATGCAAATAAGCGGGTGTTAGGAAGGTTTTTTTTTAATCTATTTTGTTTTTTTATATATGTTCGTTGATTTTAGATCAATAGTATAGATAAGGATTTAAATATACCCTTTAATTACAGGGATATTGGGATGTTCCAAATGGTAGTCTTCCTATTATGGACAAAAAATAATATACACAAATCATACAAAGTAAAAATATTAAATTAATTACTTACTCTTTTTTTTCGAGGCTGATAATTGAGTTACATTGATACCGGATGTCTCTAAAGCAGAGATATATGTAGCAGAGATGATTCCCTCCGGATGATTAATATTCTTATCTTCATAGATAACAAATCTATAGTCCATATAAGCATCAATGTTAATAAGTTCAAAACCTCCTCTGCATAAGGTGGTTTTAATATACTTCAAATAATCAGATTGATTGACATACATGGAAAAGGGGAGAGAGCGCATATCCCACCTACACCAATATATATATATATATATATATATAATTTAGTTTGCAAATAAAAATAATACTAACGTAGATTTAAGTTAATAAAGTGAGATAATTACCTTGACAGAATGAGGAAGAGGGTTTAAAATTAATTCTCGAACGAGCGGAGAGGGAGGGGTAACCACAGGTGGAAGTGGCGTTAGTTTTTCAGGAAAGTAAAATTAATCAAAAAAAATTAGAAAAAAATAGAAAATAATAATAATAAACACTTAAAAACACTCACGTATTCTTTCCGTGACCAAATAATGCCAATTTATAGTATACTGTGAATCTGGGTCGACTGCATTTCCAGCGGTACCAAGAATATATGCATGTAAGACATAGAACCCTGCTTTGTGCAAGACTTGCGCAGTGAAGCAGATCAATCTTTACAAATTAAGTCTAAGCACATTCAAATAGTTAAGCTAGATAAAACACAAAGGCTAAAAGAGAGACAATCCAAAAAAATTTGAACATCATCATTGTACATCTCCCCACACACACACACAAAAATAAAATAAAAAAACTAACGTTTTTTTTATAAAGTGAGAAATTTACTACTCCTACAAATGATCTAACTGTCTCACATATACGTAATGAGAAGATCAAGATTGTTTTATTGTATCACAAATATTCATATATATATATATATATATATATATGCCTTTGTTAAGAAGCAAATACTTTCACATTGACATTATAATGTGCAGATGAATCATTCACCGACTCAATAAATGCAGCTATGTCCGATATAGTGGTGGACGTAGATTAATTGTTAATTATAATCCCATTTTCTCAATTTTAATTAAGCAAAACATATGTTCACCCCATATATTATGGATCCACAATATCAAATATATAGAATTCGAATCTTCCATAAAATTTTTAAGGAATCATGTGCACAAAGGTTGGTTATCCTGAATAATCCTTAATTAGTTACTTTGTAATAACACAAACTATACCAATAACAAGAATTCTAGCTGTAAAAAAAATAATAACAAGAATTCTTATAAATTACGCAGAGAAGAAAAAAAAAAGAATACTGTAAATTGAAGAAGTAGGATGTAGAAGCCAAAAAAAATTCCGCGTTATAATAATTTGTGGTAATCGCATCGCCATATATAGGAGATATTTTGAGCAGTAGTAAAGCTAAATGAGTCGTTAAGATTGCTTAAACCCCAAGCTAGTGACTTGTGTGAGTTTAACAAAAAAAAGTCTTCAAATCGACAAATCCAATGGAATCTGATTACGACAAGGCACCTAATACTTTCATTAAAAAAAAAAAGGAAAAATACAATTAATTCATAACATTAGCTTCTTATCCAATAACAAACTGCCACGTAAGATTTCGCTTGTCTGATAAACAATCTCTCTGCTCCATATAACTGAATCAAAGACTTTCCTACGAGAAAGATCAAAATTCTTTCTTTTTTTTTTTCCTTTTTCTTGAAGATCAAATCTAAGAAATGGGTAACGCGATTAGGTTACTCCGGAAATGTCTGAATCCCACGACGGACAATAAGCCTCATGGCGGCTCCGCCTCTGTTTCAGCTCTTTCCCGTGATCTCTTCAACTTTGAAACCACTTCTCAAGTCTCTCTCTCTGTCTATATCTATATATATATATATATATATATATATATCTTCATTGCTATTTCTCCTAAATTTTCGTTTTTTTATTCTCCAGCTTACTAGTCGTTGATCTGATATTTAGCTCTGTTTTAAAACTCACTTCTAAGTTCTAAATTGTGTAAACCAATAGATTCATCCACAATTCTGTTTTAGAGATTGATCATAATCTAAAGATTCATTTTATTATTTTAGGTTCCGGAAAAGCTTGGGAATTACGTTGTGTCTTCTTCAAAGGCACAAGCAAACTGGTAAAGAAACAATACACAGATCATCGTCAATATCTTTCTCTCTTGTGGTTCTAAAGATTAATTTGATGTTTTCACATTGTTTTAATATTTGTCTTTTTCTTCCAAAACAAAAGGTATAGAAAAATACTTGAGGCATGGAAGCAAGCTAAGCCTCGGCCTAAAACTGCTGAGGAAGCCTCTAGGCTTGTTATCGCTACTCTAAAGAACCATCAAAAAGCAGATGTTGAGGTACTAACAATTTACTAATTTCAAGCTGCGGATTATGTTAGCGAGTTTGGATAACATTATTGATATGGTTCATTTGTTAATGCCATTGACAGGGATTTTTGTCTTTCTATGGGCTGCCTTCGCCTCACAATCTTGTTGAGGTCCCTACTCATGAATCTCCTGTGACTTTACCTAAAGGAGTTCGGTTTGAGCTCAATACGCTTCCGGTTAGAAAAACTTTCTATGAATCTTTAAAAGGTTTTGGGAATATGATGATAATGTTGTTGCTGATCAAGAAATTGTTTAACTGAAATAAGGTGGATACGAAATCTGTGTCAGATGGAGATACCGTTACTGTGTATGTTAGTAGCAAAGACCCGCTTGTGTCATCCTCTGTTCCTAAGGAAGTGAGTATTGCAGCGGTTAAAAGAGCCAAAGCGCGTGAGAAGAGGAATTATACTGAAGCAGATGCACTTCAGAAGAAGATCATATCTTCTGGTTACAGGTTTGTCTCATTAATTTTGATATGCACTTATCACAAGAAGATCATAGAGTCAAATCAAAATTGAGCTATGTAAGTCATAATCCTTCTGAACCTTTTTTTATTTATCTTGTGCTTAGGATGATAAGTTTTAAAAATGAGGAAGTGCTTGCTAAAAAGTTCAGAATTAGACTAAGGTAAAAACACTCTTCCATTCATGAGATAAACTCATTTTAATTAAGGTCTTTTTAATCAAAAGATGTATATATATATGGAGTTTTAAGAACAAAGGAATGAAAACAAAACAGCGGAATAGATTCACCGGAGAGCAAAATGCCTTATGGTAAAGAGGCGCATGATGAGCTACTCAAGATGGTTGAAGGGAAATGCTTGAAAGTATTAGTTTATACAGAGGATCGCTATGGAAGATGTGTAGGAGATATATACTGCAATGGAAAATTTGTACAGGAAGTAATGCTAAAGAAAGGTCTTGCTTGGCATTATGTAGCCTATGACAAGCGTGCAGAGCTTGCAAAGGTAAGACAACTGTAAACCTTTGTGCATCACATTAACGAGCTTCTTGGATTAGTCTTTGAGATGTTTAAAGGGTTTTTTGTGTGTGTTTTTTGTCAGTGGGAAAACGAGGCTAGGCAAAAGAGAATTGGCTTGTGGGCATCTTCTAATCCAGAGAAGCCATGGGAGTGGAGAAAGAACAAACGTGGAGGCAATTGATGAGATACACCTTCTATGTTTAGTTTTATATACAAAACAGAACAAAGAAAAACAATATTATTTGATATGATTATTGTGAAGTAAAGAACCTGTGATTTGTTATTGTAATTGTAAGAGAGCTCTGTAAATGTATTATGTATTGATAAGTATTTTTTGGCAATAGACAATCTCTCTTTGTACCTTGAAACAGAAGCTACGTACTCTTAGTTGTTTTGTTTCTAAATATAAGGGGACATAGTTTATTTTTGGGGTTTAACAATCTATGGTTGAGAATAAAAGTCTGATTCATAACCAGAGAAGTCAAAAAAAAAAAACAATCTTGCAATTTCAAATTTATTTTTAGTTGATATATAGTTTTGAAGAAAATGTGAAAAAGGTGTTTTTGATAATTCTTCACCATTAGGAGGATTATCAAGGGCTCTAAAGCAAGAGCCTTTCATAATCTTTTGCAATCTTCTTCTTCTTCTTGTTCTTGATATTATTGGAAAATGCCGAAGAATAAGAAAACAGAATGGCAAGTAGGAGATCCCGCGATAAGCGTAGTGAGCGATCAGTTCTGTAATCCATACCCAATGGATCTATTGGTAAAGAGGAAAGTTCAGAATTTCTCTAAAGATCATTACGAAGTGTTTGATCCAAGCGGTAATCTGCTCCTACAAATTGATGGACAAGCTTGGGGGTTTAACCGTAAAATAATTATGCGTGATCCAGCCGGTTTCACCATCCTTACAATGCGCCAGAAGGTTACCAAAACATTTTATATCTTTCAACAACAACAAATAAATAAAAGAAAAGACTCTTTTTTTGAAATTGTGCATGTGTGTTTAGGGACTTGCGTTGAAGAACAAGTGGGAAGTGCATGGAGGAGAGAGCAAAGAGAGAGAAGACTTGCTCTTCACGGTACAACAATCTCAAGCGGTTTCATTGAAAACATCTGTGGATGTTTTCTTGCCTGATAACAAAAATGTCAAGAAGACGTCAAACACTTGTGATTTTCATGCTTCAGGAGGATACTCCAATATATCTTTCAAAGTTTTCAAATCGGATGCTCTCATCGCGGGGGTAGGGGTAAAAGTTAAAAACCCCATACTTATCAATAATCTTGGCAATTTTTATACATTGGTGAAGAATTGAAAATCCTTATATTGCAGGTGACACATAAGTTTACATGGGGAAGTTTCTGCAAAGGGAAATATAATTTCAAGGTGAGAGTAAATCCAGAGGTTGATTATGCTTTTATCATTGCTTTGCTTGTTATGGTCGATGACAACGAGAATTGGTGTTAGTATATATATGTCCTCAATCTCTTTGCTTAGTGGTTCCTTTCACAATCTATGTGGTGTGTCATGATAACGTATTCATTTTTCAAGACATATATACGTATTGTATGTAAAGAATATTTTTTTCCATGTTATGTGGAATCTTAAAACGTGCAGTCAGAGATAGAGCAATAAACATAAATTTGAACTTAAAAACACGAGAGGGATAACTTAACTTAACTAGCTAGCTAGGGACACATTATACAATACAAGCAAGCTTATTGGCAGTGTCATGACGGCTAGTCCTCAGGATCAGGATTTGCTCTACTCTTTGATGTTAGATATTTGAGTAATCGCTAAAAATATCGAACACCAAAGAGAGGTTTCATATAACCTTCCTTCTTGCTAGTCCGATTGAATATTATTTCGGTTCAATTTGAAATTCTTTAATTTTCCCAAACCGAACAACCTGAAATACCAAATTTCTGAACCAAACCGAACCGAACAGTCCTACTAATTGGCGGCACATCTTAACAAAGTACTGTACTGTAAATTTCCAAACCAAAATTTTACCAAGTCCCCCATATATATCGACTAGCACACATAAATAAAATAGTATCAATGATCAAAAACTATTTGACCATGAATACAATTCAATAATGTCTTTCTCTGAGCTTATAGGTATATTTTTATACCTGTAGTGGCATAGGATGTAGTGTAATAAATATGTGCTCATATGAATATGAATGAGCTGTGTAATAAGCAAATTGGCGCAAGCTAATTAAAATAACATTAATTCAAAAGATTACTATAAACACGAAGCAATATCCACGAGACGAGAGGAATCACTTAACTAGGGGCATATTGTTCAAACAAGTGATACTAAAATTAAAAATAGAAAAAACATTACTAGTACTGTTCTTTAATAGCCGGTCTTCTTCCTTTTACGAGACAGAGTCGCCAGAAACTTGCCGGAGAGTTTGCTGGTAAACAGAGCAAACAAAAACAGTAAAATTAGGTTAATTGATTGCTAAAACGGTAAATGTTGCTTACTTGATCGGACGTTTCTTCTTCAGCTTATTGGCAAGCCGTTTGGCACATCGAGGACAAGAGGTGCTTCCGGTTTTGTTGATAGGATTCCCTCCAGTTGATAGGCTGTTCCAAAGCCAAACCGATGTTGCAGTAGAGAGCAGCAGACCTGATGCGTTTTGAGGGTGAGACAGGAGGATATTGTTGTCTCTTTTCCTCAAACGCACCAATGCTTCTACGATACCTTCATTTTGGGAGATGTCGTCGTCGGAGATGATCAACAAATTTGTTGGATCATTCAAATGAGTGATTCCCCAGATGTGGATATCTTTAAACATGGAATCAGTTTTGACCTCGAATCTGGAAAAAAAAATTAATTGAAATACTTAATTGAACGAATACGACGACGGGGTTTGTTTTGTTTTCAAATTTAAACAAAAATAAAAAACAAAAGGAAAGAAGTCATTAGTGAGAGAACCTGGCTCGATAAGCTTGATGCCGGCAGATTCAAACTCTTCTTCTTCATTGATCTGCTCCACGCTAGAAGAGGAATAAGCAACCATCGAAACGTTACCAGTGTAACCATTATTCTTGAGAGCTAATTTGATATTATCAGAGATCGACGCAGGTGTTTGATCACTAGGGATTGGGCAATCATCCAGATCCCACAAGACTCCTGTCTCAGCTTCTGAGATAGAGGAAACATCAAAAAAAAAAAAAATATTAAGCAACTTGAAATACCTAATAATATCCCATTACTTTATTACGACAAATCGATCAGAATCATCAGATGACAGAGATACATAGCTTACTGGAGAATTTACTGAACCAGGAAGACATGGTTTGAGCGGAGGACGACATAGCCTTAAAGGGTTAGAGATGTGGCTGGCTGCGGCTGCGGCTGCGGATTTAAGAAAGCCTTCTGGTTCTGGGTTTTGTTTTATCGGGACGGACTCTCTCTGCTCTCTGCTCTCTGCTCTCTCTCTCTCTCGGCGATTAAGGGCTTTGAGCAATCTACATTGACCAAAATATCCCCTCTCTATTTCGACTTGTTAAAATTCAAGGGAACATCCTTAAGGGTATTAAGGTCAATTCAATTTATCTTGATCTTTCCTCGTTGTTCAGCTGGAGCTTCTCTATGGAGTATATTGACAAGTTGTTATCCCGTTTCATGAACGTTCTTGTAACAAGTTGTTTGTTGAATTCATTGTTCTTCATTTGAGTTCTCTGTATTATGATGTACTTCTTTCTATTCCAATTGTTTTTTTCCTTCTTTTTTTTTTTTTTTGTGCAGTTAAAGATAAGAGCAATAAGAAGACAACCCACAATTTTATTAGATGTAAACGTAACAATTACGAAGACCTCAAACCTCTCTCGATTCATCAAACCTTTGAAAGAAGGAGAATCTCTTTTAACCAAAATTAAAAAAAAAAAAAAAAACTTCAACAGACTTGAGTAGTTCCCATAAATGAAAGTGATGAGACAGAGAGAACAAATGTAGACGTTCAATACCAAACAACAATCCCCAATTTTTGACCAAACCTCTTAAGAAACCTTTAAAACTCAAACCAGACAGACACAATCAAATCAAAGAAGTGTCGGATATGAAGTATCGATCATAGCGATAATACAAACCGGGAAACCTCTAAAACGCAACGCACTGGATAAAGATGTTTAAGTAAGGTCATCCTCCTCCAGCTCCTTGGCCTTGAGCTTCTCCTTCACCCTCAACAACATGGTTGTCTTCCATGAATCCTGCATTTGATACCAGTTCCATGATCAAGAACCAGACATAGTTAAAAAAGATAATCACATTCAATAGTACGTGGTTTACTGCCCTTACCAGCGGAGTCATGCTATCAAATTCCTTGACAACGTCTGTGAACTTTGCAATGTCTTCTTCATCGATAGCAGAAGCAAGGTCCTAATCATGTGAATAAATGTACAAAACTTATCATACTTCATGTAAGCTACTCCACTATCTCTCTTTTTTTTTTTTTAAACAATGTTTAAACTTTACCGCTAAGAACTTGCATTCCCGTGTTCCTGAAAAAGTCGGATCCAGATCCTGCAGGAAAGCAGAAGTTAGAAAACATGTCATAGTTACTCAAAGGCCCACACCAGAATGCTGATGTTACGGGTGTTTGCTGTGGAAGAAGAAAAACCTGATATTTCTCCAGCGCATTAGTGATGGAAACAACATCGGCTTTGCATAAGTGACACATGCCAGCAGTGAGAAGATAGCCCTTGACTGAATACTTAAGTAAGTTATTGTTAAGTGAATGGCGTGCTATTTCTTCATAAATCTTGATTGCCTTCTCATATCTATCAAAGAACACAAAAAGCACATTAACAATCAATCCGTCCCAAAGTAGAGAAAACGTTTATGCATATAGAACACCATGATTTCAAACAAAGCGTAAGGTGCAAAAAAAAAGCGTAAGGTGCAAACGTTTATACAAAAATAAAAAGCGTAAGGTGCCAAAATCTTACTGCTCCAGCTGGGCAGCATATTGTGCAACCTTTAGATTGCACTGGTTTGCAGAAGTGGTCACTTCTTCATTTTGAAAGAATTCAGCTGCCTTTTCAAAGTAAGCAATAGCCTGCTCTAACTTCTGATCAGATTCATAATACTCAGCAATTTCCTGTCAAAAGTAAAACAAGAAACCCATTAATGTACCTATTTGTACAATTACAGAAAGTCAGTACCAAACTCACTATAGTGTATAAAAAAAAGAAACAAAATAAGACTGGATCCAACATGCATAAAGAAACAGGAACCATGGAGGCAATACTGAACAAGTGGCCCAATAAAGCTATCTTATTAATGCTCAAAAGAGACGCATGATACCTTGTAATATCTTGCAGCCATGTTGAGTCTCCCTATCTCACAAAATATATTCACTGCTCGTTCTAGGCAAGATGCAGCCTCTGCATATAAGGTCATGGTAATATTAGTACGCATGATAATCACTCTTGTATTACTGAGATGCCAAAATTTACAAAAGAGGCTTTATACATACCATTTGTGTCAACTTTCTTGTAGCATTTAGCAGCCTCAGCATAAGCGTTAGCAGCATCGTGCTTGCTGTCTGACTGTAAATGCAGATCAATGTTATCAAATTATCCACACAATCTTCCAGTATCACATATGTGTTGCCAAAGAATTTACCTTTAAGTGACAATCAGCAAGTTTTAGATAAGCTTTTCCAGCTTGATCCCCTGAACAAGCAAGGAGAGTAGAACAATCATTAGAAGGAAAAAAAAAAAAAAACATGAATCCTATATATTAAAACTCAACCAAACAGAAAAATCTAAATGTTGAATCTCGATAACAATTCTCGTATGCAATTACCAATTACAAATTTCTAACAGATCAAAATCGACCCTAAATGATACTAACTCTTATCTCTCACATGACCATATATAGACGAATCAACGCAACTGATTGAACCTAAGATCAAACGTCCTCAATTTTTCAACTTTTCTTCCTCATCATCAACAAACAAAACAAAACCCACAAAACCAATCAGATGAAAACAATAATCAAACAGAAATTGGAAATTACATGATTTGGCGAGTTTATAGGAATTAGCTGCTTTCTCGAGCAGATCAGCAGCATCCTCATACTTAGATCCAAATATTCCCCATCCGTTGAGCTTCTTCTCAGCTTTCTTCTCGAATTCCTCCGCTCTCACCAGATGATCTCCCATATTCTTTTTTTTTTTTGTTTCCTCACGAAACTCGACTCGGATTTCGCTCCGGTTAACCTCCGATCGTATACTTCTTTACCTCCCCCCAGAATCCGATTGTTTCTTCGAATGTTTCTCCTTTCTTCCTCAAGAGAGATTTCTTCGATTGGGAGATTTGCTGCGATTAGAGAGATGTGAGAATCGATCGACTGCGAAAAATCAGACACGCTTCGTTCGGTAGGGGAAAAAAGATTTTTCAACCGATTTAAACGGGCTGAATTTGGTTGTTTTATATTGGGCTTTGTTTAAAAAAAGCCCAAGTTAGCCCAATCGTTAGTTATATCGAATTACAAATTAGTAACGTTGCCAAACTCTAAAGGATATATGTAGACATTAGACCATCTTTACTGGGAGTACTCTTTGAGTTACTCTCAGTGTTGGGCCTCAATTTCTCAATTTAAAACCCATTTTTGAGTCCAAGAAGCTGAGTATCATTGCTTCTGAAAGCAATTCGAGCAACACCCTGAGAAACGCGACGTGGCGTTTGGCCATTGGTTCCACTAGAAATATAAAAATAATTTTTTTTTCCCATTTTCTAATATTCTTCCCGACTCTTTGTATTTCTTCTCTCTCGTGCGAAAAGGCGATTGAAGATGCGATTCATGCGAAATTTGGGAAAATCAATCGATTCACATCGAATTTGTTGAATTTCCCGGATTAATCTGGAGGTTCATGGTCACCGGAGGCGATGGCTAACCAAAATAGGCGTAACCCTAACTTAAATCCCGGCTAAAGCTTTCACCTTCTTCGTTGAATTGCGAGCAGAGAGGAAGGAATCATCAGCAGAGGAAAAATGGTAACTTTGCTTCGTCTTTCGTGAATTTGAGTTTCGGGATTTGATATTATTGTTTGTTTGGTTTGACCTAAGTCTTCTTGTTTCTTCGTTGATTTAGTTTTCTGTAAACGATTGGTTATAGGGGTTTCTCGTGATGGGTCTTTTATGATTTGTTTTGTTATCTCTCTCTCTCTCTCTCGTGGCAGTTGTTCTTTTCTTACTTCAAGGATTTGGTTGCAAGAAGTTATTTAGCTTTGACATGTGTGAATTATATTAAAAGTCTTGTGCTTTTGGATGACTTGATTCTGAGAATATTATTTTCAATTTCTGTTTTAGGTATTGGATAATTTATCGTGGAGGTGTGTAATGAATCATGAACTTGAATATGATTGCTTTAGAAACTTTGGAATTGTACATATTGATGAGCTAATCTCTCTTGCTTGAATTTGATTTCTGAAGCATGAGAATTCCTACTACAAGCAATTGTTGGAGCAGAACAAGCAAATTCAAGAGCCTGCATATATTGAGAAGTGCAACGAATTGTCTAAGCAATTACTCTACACTCGTCTAGCTAGTTCATTACCTTTTCATTCTCTCTTTTTCTCTAAGCATGTTTCCAAGGGCCATGCTCTAGCCTCTAGAGTCAGTGTTGCTGAGAATTCTTTTATCGAGCTATCCTTTTATGCATACTTTTGAAACATCATTAATCTTCAGATAATACTGCTGAAATGGATTTGCATTAGTTGCAAGTAGTCAACCATTTTGCCTTATAGACTTTGATAGAACTGAAAAAGATGTGCTTGAGAAATTTGGTGTTATCTGATAGTACTTTTTGTTCTCGATGGAATTAAGTTGATAAATCCCTGATGATTCAGTTAGTCTCTGTGCCTATTATGTTTTAACAGTCCTGATTACACAACTTATGATCCATAGCGTGTCTTAGCTATTAGTTTTGTAGAAATTTGGCTTTTGGTAATTTGCTAATACTCACTCTTGTTATGAATTACAGCATTCCAGGGCGCTACAAATTTTTTTGGAAAGAAGTAGAGTACGCAAAGAACTTAATGAAGAACAGAGCGAATCTGAAATTGAGACAACAGCAATGTCGTTGGCAGAGGATTCACTTTCGTAGCTTGTAACTCCCCTCCATATGATTCCTCACTGAACTATATATACTTCCTCCAATCCATTTATATTTTCAGTCTATTCCTAAAACAGAGGTTTTGGAGCTAAGGGGAAAAAACCATTTTTGGTAAAGCTCTTAATAAAAGAAATTGAGAAAAATGCATTTGATACAAGATTCATCTTCAAATTTTGTAATATATGTGAACTATTTTGAATTTTGTAAAATATGTTTAATATTCCAAAGATTGTAAAATATGTTTAAGATTCCAAAGTTTTATGTAATATAAATTTTTTAATAACTGTTTTGTCATTTTAGATTATTAAAGTTTGATAATTACTAAACATAAATTAAAAAATTATTATTTAAAAGATTGAGCAACCTTCTTTGGGTTCTTCTCTAGCAAAGGAATGATTTTGCAAAAAATAATTTTAGAGTTGCTTTACTTTAATTATTATTTAATTAATTTGAGAGTAACTTAAGAGAGATACTCTACTAATGATGTTCTTAAGAGCTGTTAGGAATATCATTTCGTGTATATGAGTATATCGAAACAAATTCAATAAGTATGAACGGACTAACTTGATACTGTGCCTTAGAGAACGATGATCATATAAAAACAAAACTTGAGTAAGTTTTTCGTGTATCACGTTTTCAATAATTCTTCTGCATTCGACATAACGAACACGTGAGAGCCATCTTCGAGGCCGACAATGATAATGATTATACCCCCGAAACTTTTAAAACGACTTATTTTGGGAGCTTACTATATAGAAGTACTTAAATTAAATAAAAATTATATAAACTGAGAAAATGAGATCAGAAACGGTAAAACACACTTGTACGTAGCCATTTTGTCGTCTAGATGCATTCGTCTTGATCTTGAAGAGTTCCAAGTGGCACATTGATTAGAGTTGGACCCATATATATTCGTATTTGTTCTATAGTTTTTATACGTTTTCAACTACGTGACGGAAGATCATTTGGTTAATCTCACTGACATGATAATTAGACCAGCCTGTCAGGTTTCCCAATGGTCAAATTATCATTTTTCCCTATTTTACCCCCAAACGACAAGCGATGAAGGCAAAATACGCCCAGGGTGTATCTGTACTTTCCAACCCGTGTGGCTATATGAAGCCGTTTCCTCACACAACAACCCAAAAACAAAAAAAAGCTTCTTCTTCCCGCCGGCAAAGTTTTTTAAGTTTCTCCGGCGGTTAGTAAAAAGATGTCACCACAGATCAAAACGCATCTCTTACCAAAGCAAGAACCTTCTTCTTCTTCGTCGTCTTCGTCTGGGAAGAATGGATCATCTACCTCCGGCGTCGTTTTCAACGTGTCGACGACTATAATCGGAGCCGGAATAATGTCAATGCCGGCGGCGTTTAAAGTTCTCGGAATCATCCCAGCGTTTCTGATGATCGCGATCATAGCTTGGCTTTCAACGATCTCTGTTGGATTCATAATGAAATCAACACTCGCCGGAGAATCAACTACATACGCCGGAGTTATGAAAGAGTCGTTTGGGAAAACAGGATCCGTCGCTGTACAGATTGCTACGATGGTTGCTACTTTTGGATGTATGGTCATCTTCTCCATTATTATAGGTAAAGACTCATCTGGATCTAACTTTAGTGTTGAGGTTTAGTTCTGAGAGCTTAACAACAGATTTGTGTTATGTTTATCTCTCTCTCTCAGGAGATGTGCTTTCGGGTAATGACCATAATGGATCTGAGCATGTTGGAGTTTTGCAAGAATGGTTTGGTTCTTACTGGTGGAACACGAGAATCTTCGCTTTGTTGTTTATCTACTGCTTCGTCTTGCTTCCTTTGGTCTTGTGTAGACGTGTTGGTAAGTTTCTCATGATCGATCTTTGTGTTCTTAGAAATCTTAATTATAAACTATGCATTTGTATGAGATTGTTGATTGGTTTTTTTCTATTTTGTAAATGGGTTATGTAGAAAGACTGGCATTTAGTTCTGCGGTATCGTTTCTGCTTGCTGTTCTATTTGTTGTCATTAGCTCCGTGCTAGCGATCTCGGCGTTAGTGAATGGGAAAACGAAGAATACAAGACTATTGCCAGAGTTGAAAAATGGAGGATCGTTTTGGAAACTCTTTACAGCTTCCCCTGTTATAGTAACAGCCTTCACGTTTCATTTCAATGGTAAGAAACCCATCTCTTTACACCATTCTCTGTTTTTTAGTCCTGTTTCTGAGTTTCGTGTTGTGATGAATATGCAGTTCATCCAATTGGATTTGAGCTCAAAGATCCATTACATGTGATACCAGCAACTAAGATCTCTGTCATCTTGTGCGCTGCCATCTACTTCGCCACTGGACTCTTCGGGTATCTTCTGTTTGGAGATGCAACCATGTCAGATATTCTAGTGAACTTTGACCAGAGCTCTGGTTCTTCCATTGGTTCTCTTCTCAATGACGTTGTCAGACTCAGCTACGCGCTTCACCTCATGCTTGTCTTTCCTCTCTTGAACTTCTCATTGAGAGCAAATCTCGATGAACTCTTGTTCCCAAAGAAGCCGTGCTTGGCAAAGGACTCAAAAAGATTCATAGGACTCACTCTGGCTCTCCTGATTTGCTGTTTCTTGTCTGCAATCGCTGTGCCGGACATTTGGTACTTCTTTCAGTTTTTGGGATCAACCACCACTGTTTCAATAGCATTTATATTTCCAGCCGCCATTGTTCTAAGGTACATCAGCTCTGTCTCATCAGATGACATTTCCTGTAAAATCCTTAATTTAACTTGTTTTCTGATTTTGAAATGGCAGGAATGTCCATGGTGTATCGACTTCAAGAGAGAAGCTCCTAGCTGCGATAATGCTTGTTCTTGCAGTTGCTACTAGCATTATTGCTATTTGGACGAATTTATACAGCCTTGCAGCAAACTAATCGTTGGAAAAAGTTTTGCAAGTAGTCCCCTCTATGATCACTTCAAAGAAATATGTAAAATCATTAGCTTTCCCTTTCTTTTGCTAGCATTTAAATTTATATTTTTTTTTGTGAAATAGGTTTTGTCAGGAAATGCATTGTAATAGCTATAGGAAGTGCAATATTTTGTTGCTATGTACTTAAATCAGGGAAAGATAAAATTGTTACAATTCTTTAAAAACGTATCTTGTATACCATTATGAATGAACAAAGAACATATGAATCAGACATTATTCCTTTCATCCAGAACAAAAAAAAAACTGAAGAGTTATATAAGATGGAAAAAAAAAGACAAAATGATATGTATTCCTTTACCTCCCCAGACTCCGATTGGCTCTTCGAATAATTTATTAATTTCTTCTTTCTTCCTCAAGAGAGATTGCTTTGATGGGATTTGCTGCGATTAGATATGAGAATGAATCGATCGAGTGCGAAAAATCAGACACGCTTCGGTAGGGGAAAAAAGATTTTTCAACCGATTCAGATGGGCCGAAATCGGCTTTCAAATATGAGCTTTGTTTTTTTTAAAACCCCAATTAGCCCAATCGGTTGTTTATCTAATTATGGTTAGTAACGTTGTTATCTGGAAGGATATAATAACAGCTGATGTTTTTTTTTTTTTTTTTTTTTGATAGAAAAAAATTAAAAAGTGCTGGGGAATACAAAAGCGAATAACAGCTGATGTTAGATTTTTTTTTTTTTTAACATCTAATTTTATTATCTTTAACAAAAAAAAATATAGTTATTTATTAATATACATATACAAGCAATAGGTAAATAAAAGGAAATAATCGAAGTGATATTACATGTTGCTTCCCTCACTAGGTAATATTTATATGCTAATAGACTAATAAATCTGTTATTTTTTTTTTTGTTTTTTTGGCTATCATCTTTTTGATGAAACTTTAATAATTTCTTCGAAAATCAATAGTTAGGATTTTAATTTTTATATAGAAATAGAGCGCATTGTATTTTATTTTGGTTAGTTAAATTGGAAATATACAGAAACCTTACCTAATTATTAGCCTTTTTTGAAAAGTGAATTATATTGATGAATTAATATAGTCTACATACATCGGATGAATTAGCCAAGCAGGTGGTCTAAAACATTCAAAATAGAAAGTACAGTTAAGACATCTAAATTTTGCTAACAAATGAGCTACCGTATTACAACACCGTTTAGTAAAAACAAAGTCAACAGAATGAAATCGTGACTGCCACCATCTTATATCATGAATGATTCCTTCAATGGAGATATCAAAATGTTTGTTATGAAGTATTTTTGTAAGTAATTGACAATCTCCTTCAAAACAAATAGATGTATGTCCTTTTATCCAGGCTTGTTGCATGGCTGTTAGTAATGTTTTTGCCTCCGCTTGGAGAGGGGAAGTTGCAGAACCTAGTTTTTGTGACCCCCAACCTTGTGAAACACTATATGTATCTCGAACTATCCATCCCCGTAGCTTGATTTGTGTATTTATCAAAAGCTGCATCGTAATTACACTTTATTGTTGATTGTGATGGTCTGCTCCACAATGATGAATCTTGTATATGAGTCGAGAATACTGCATTGTGTTGAAGATTGTTATAATACCATTCTTCAGTCTCACTTTTAACTCGGAGAGCTACCGTCCTTGGTGGGATTGTGTGGTTTTCGAAAATAAATCTGTTTCTAGATTTCCACAAATGCCACATTGTCCACAAGGGTTGAAATGGAGCTAATTATGTCATACCACCCATATGTTCCATGTCTAAAAAAGCTGTCAGGATTTGCTCACTGTCGTAGTTCAAAGCTTCGAATATAGTTATGGGAATGTTGGACAGATCCCATACTTCTGTAGTATAGTTAAAGTAGAACAAAATATGTTATATTGTTTCATCTTTTTGAAAGCATCTGGGGCAGACAAGATCAAGATTCTTTCCCCAAGTATTAAGTCGAGTGATAGAAGGTAAAGCTTTTGACATCATTCGCCAAAGAAAATGTTTAATGTTAGGCAAAATTTTCAGTTTCAATTTTCAGCTGCATCGTAATTACACTTTATTGTTGATTGTGATGGTCTGCTCCACAATGATGAATCTTGTATATGAGTCGAGAATACTGCATTGTGTTGAAGATTGTTATAATACCATTCTTCAGTCTCACTTTTAACTCGGAGAGCTACCGTCCTTGGTGGGATTGTGTGGTTTTTGAAAATAAATTTGTTTCTAGATTTCCATAAATGCCACATTGTCCACAAAGGTTGTAATGGAGCTAATTTTGTCATATCATCCATATGTTCCATCTCTAAAAAAGCTGTCAGGATTTGCTCACTGTCGTAGTTCAAAGCTTCGAATATAGTTATGGGAATGTTGGACAAATCCCATACTTCTGTAGCATAGTTACCGTAGAACAAAATATGTTATATTGTTTCATCTTTTTGAAAGCATCTGGGACAGACAGGATCAAGATTCCTTCCCAGTATTAAGTCGAGTGATAGAAGGTAAAACTTTTGACATCATTCACCAAAGAAAATGTTTAATATTAGGTAAAATTTTCAGTTTCCATACTCTGTTTTTAGGGAAACCGAACCGTGTGGTATTTGATCCTGTGCAATTACCATGTCTTGGTTATGCATGCTGAGCCAGTAGCCTGATCGGATAGTGTAATCACCAGATTACATAGATAAATAGTGCTCTAACCAAAGAGTTCACCGGTGATGAAATTCTTGATGCTCTTTCATCTACAGGAGATGATAAAACATAAACCTTTCCATGCAAAAAAAGAGTTAACTGAACATGTATAATATATAGTATAAATGGGATAATATATAAAACGTTTTTTTTTTGTATACTTTCTACTTAATGAACCAGATGCAATCATGTATTCTGTTTACTTACGAAATTAAAAACAATGTCAAGTGAAACTAGACTAACAATAGCCATATTAATATATTATAGAAACAAATTCGATAAATATGAACTGACTAAACTTTGGTACTCTACTCTGCGTTAGAGATCGGAGATCACATGAATTGATAGAAAAAGAAACTTAGTAGTAGTACTATTTTGTTTTTCGTGTATCAGGTTTTGAATTCGACATTCGTCGTCCTTTCGTTTTCATTCGATGAAATGTGTCGAAGAGACTGTCTGTTCTAAAGTTTAATTATTACACGTGACGTGAGCCATCTTTGAGGCCGTCAATGAATATAGTGTATTTCATTATATCAACGATCTTTTTTTTAAACATTTGTTTTGGAGTACTAACTAGTATATGCTTTAATTAAAAAAGTATAGACTGTATAAACTGAGAAAAAATGAGACCAGAAACGGTAAAACACTTGTGGCTACTTTTTCATCTAGATGCATTCTTCTTAAGAGGTCCAAGTGGCAAATTGATTGGAGTTGGACCAGTTATATATATTTCAGTATTTGTTGGATAGTTCTATGGTTTTGTTTATTAAATAAGAACATTTTAGGTATACCTTTCTTATTTTAGTGTAATGTTTATAGTTTATACGTTTTTCAACAACGTGACGGAAGACCATTTTTGGTGATCCTAATTCCTAAATAAATAAATTAGACCAGCCTGTCAGGTTTCCCAATGGCCAAAAATCATTTTCCCTGTGTTACCCCCAAACGGCAAACGGTGAAGGCTAATACCCCCAGGGTATATCGGTACTTTCCATTATTATACCCCCAGGGTATATACCCGTGTGGGCTATATGAAGCCGTTTACACATAACCCAAAAAAAGAAAGCTTCTTCTTCCCGCCGGCAAATTTTTTTAAGTTTCTCCGGCAGTTAGTAAAAATATGTCACCACAGATCGAAACTCATCTCTTGCCTAAGCAAAAAGAGCCTTCGTCTGAGAAGCATAGATCATCAACGTCAGGCATCGTTTTTAACTTGGCGACGAGCATAATTGGAACCGGAATAATGTCAATGCCGGCGGCGTTTAAGGTTCTCGGAATCATCCCAGCGTTTTCGATAATCACGATCGTTGCTTGGCTTTCCACAGTTTCTGCTGGCTTTCTCATGAAATCAACACTCGCCGGAGGATCAACTACGTACGCCGGAGCTATGAAAGAGTCGTTTGGCAAAACAGGATCCGTCGCTGTACAGGTTGCTACGACGGTTGCCACTTTTGGTTGTATTATTGTAATCTCCATTATTATAGGTAAAGACTCATCTGGATCTAACTTTTGTTTAGAGGTTTAGTTCTGCTACTATTTGAGCTTAACAACAGATTTGCTGAGTTTCGATTTGTGTGTGTGTCTACTCTCTCCTCTCTCTCTCTCTCTCTCTCAGGAGATGTGCTTTCGGGTAATGAAAATGGAGGATCTGAACATCTTGGAGTTTTGCAAGAATGGTTTGGTTCTTGCTGGTGGAACACGAGAATATTCGCTTTGTTGTTTGTCTACTGCTTCGTCTTGCTTCCATTGGTCTTGTGCAGACGTGTTGGTAAAGTTTCTTTGTATTAAAACCTAGAAGTTAATCGTGTTTATGAGATTGTTGATTGTTTTTTGTAAATGTTTATGTAGAAAGACTAGCGTTTAGTTCTGCGGTATCGTTTCTTCTTGCGGTTCTGTTTGTTGTCATTAGCTCCGTGCTGGCGATCTCGGCGTTAGTGAATGGGCAAACGAAGAATACAAGACTATTCCCAGAGTTGAAAAATGGAGGATCGTTTTGGAAACTCTTTACAGCTTCCCCTGTTATAGTAACAGCCTTCACGTTTCATTTCAATGGTATAAGACCCAGCCTCTTACACCCAATCGGTTATTGCTTCTCTGTTTTTTTTTTTTTGTCCTGTTTCTGAGTTTGGTGTTGTGATGAATAATAATGCAGTTCATCCAATTGGATTCGAGCTAAAAGATCCATTACATGTGATCCCAGCAACTAAGTTCTCTGTCATCTTGTGCGCTGCCATCTACTTCGCCACTGGACTCTTCGGGTATCTTCTGTTTGGAGATGCAACCATGTCAGATGTTCTAGTGAACTTTGACCAGAGCTCTGGTTCTTCCATTGGTTCTCTTCTCAATGATGTTGTCAGACTCAGCTACGCGCTTCACCTCATGCTTGTCTTTCCTCTCATGAACTTCTCATTGAGAGCAAATCTCGATGAACTCTTGTTCCCCAAGAAGCCTTCCTTAGCAAATGACTCAAAAAGATTCGTCGGACTCACTCTAGCTCTCCTGATTTGTTGTTTCTTCTCTGCAATCGCTGTGCCGGACATTTGGTACTTCTTTCAGTTCTTGGGATCAACCACCACTGTTTCAATAGGATTTATATTCCCAGCCGCCATTGTTCTAAGGTGCATCAGCTCTGTCATCTTTACTATACGTCTATACCTTTATTAGATGAAATTTCCTGCAAAATCCTTATTTAACTTGTTTTATGATTTTGAAATGGTAGGAATGTCCATGGTGTATCGACTTCTAGAGAGAAGCTCGTAGCTGCGATAATGCTTGTGCTTGCAGTTGCTACTAGCATTATTGCTATTTGGACAAATTTATACAGCCTTGCAGCAAACTAACCGTCGGAATTTTTTTTGCAAACAGTCCCCCTCTATGATCACTTCAAAGAAATCTGTAAAATCATTAGCTTTCCCTTTATTTTGCTAGCATTTATGTTTATATTTTTTTTGTGAAATAGGTTTTCTCAGGAAATGCAATGTAATAGCTATAGGAAGTGCAATATTTGTTGCTATGTACTTAAATGAGGGAAAGATAAAAATTATTACAATTCTTTAAAACGTATCTTCTTGCATACCATTATGAATGAACAAAGAACATATGAATCAGACATTATTGAGTATTGAGAATTGAAGCTTAATTTAAAAGAATCAGACTATGTATTCCTTTCCTACAGAACAACAAAAAAAATGAAGAGTTCTATAAGATGGAAAAAAGAAAGACAAAATGATACAGTTCTTCAAAAGCTTACCACTATGGTCTATGGAGATACCTAGACTTATGATTCATCTTCGCCATTTCCACTTCTCGTCCAAAGCTTGATGGTGCGGTCATGTGATACAGTTGCAATACACGAGCTATCTGGAGTGATATCGAGAGAGGCGACTTTTGACTCATGTCCTGCTAAGCTTTTAACGAGCGAGAAATCTCTTCCCGACCATATGTTGACTTTCTTGTCGTATGAGGCAGTGGCCAAGAAGTGACCTGCTTGTGGTTCATACTTCACTTGAGACACAAGGTTAGAATGAGCTGCTATAGTGTACAATGACTCTCTCATCCTTAGATCCCAAATACGGCATTGATTATCCTCACCACCGGATGCCAAGTGATAACCATTAGGAGAGAAGTTCACTGAGAGTAGAGGTTTGGTTTTTACTTGGAAGACAAGAATACTCCTACCAGTGCGGAGATCCCAAACCCGTGCGAGTGAATCAAGCCCACAAGAGGCTGCTAATGCTCCATCTTGTTGAAATGCAATTCCATAGACACCGTGACTGTGACCTTCTTGCAAGAGCAGCTCTGCACCTGTGTTTATATCCCACAGTCTCCATGTTTTGTCAAAGCTGGTTGTTCCTAGGTATCTCCCTGATGGGTGAAAGGCAACGCGTGCAAGACGATCCAAATGACCTTCAAAAGTTCGTACTAGTGTTCCATCAGTTTTCCACAGCTTTGCAGTTCGATCAGCAGAAGCAGTTGCTAGACAGTCATCAACAGGGGAGAACACTACATCAGTTGCACGTTCCTTTTTGTCCTCCAAGACAGCAATCTTGTTTGTAACTTGAGGCATCTCCCACAAATTAGTAACTCCACTCAGAGAACATGTGGCAAGTATCTTTCCATCGCGAGAGAAAGAACAGCCGGTAAGAGGACGATCCTCTCCAAAATTACTGCACTCCAGGACCATGTCTCTAGCATGATTTAAAGCCAACTTAGCCTCTTCATCCCTCTGCCGCTTTGCACGCTGATTCCTGACAGCTGCTCTCTTGATAGAAAACTTGGCAATTTCTATTCTAGCCTCTCTCAGTTCCTTTGGACCCTCGGTAAAGAAAGGGTATACAGGTACTTGATCATACGCTTGCTCTTTTGGAGCCGCATCTTCTTCTTCGACGTGAGTTTCAAGTAGTTTTTCCACAGTAAGCATACCCATAAGGTTACTCAACCTAGATCTTCTGTCCATTCCTTGTTCTCCAAACAGGGTAATTGGCTTCCCAAGTCGTCTAAGGCGATCCCTAACAGCTTTGTCATTCGTTGGAACAGCAGTAGGACGCATTACCAACAAATCTTGCATTGTGTTGGGATCCATGTTTTCCTTAAATCTCCAAATTAAAAGTCACCACCACCGAAATAGCAATCTAGATCGAAACCCCCCCCAACGAATTCCACGAATCTCGTTACTCTCTTCGGAGAAAACAAAAACCTCTTGGTGTTTTGTGATTAAGAATCAAACAAACAGAAAAAAGAATTGCTCTGAGAATAATAAGACATTTCAGATCTGTTCGTTTTGTCGCCGTAAGTATCTGCGGCTGCGTCAACCGCAGCTATCATTGTTCGTTTGGTTGCCGCAGGTACCTGCGGCATGACACTGCGACAAACGCAGCTTCTGATTTTGAACGTCGATTAGATGCGACGATTAAAAAAGTTGCGTTTGCCACTGCCGCTGCCACCAGCGTCAACGAAACGAACAGACCCAAAGTCGAAATCAATTCTTTGTTTATTTCTCGGTGGGTAATTGCTGCTCTTCTAATGAGCATGTACGTACTTGCAGCAAAAGACTTAACATATATAAGAAAAGTAAATTCCCTATTCTCATTAGGATTACAATAGAATCATAGATTAACTAAAATGGTAATAATAATTAAATAAATTCCAAATCAAAAACCAATTTCCTTTTTTCTTCTAGCCACGTGACCTCTTCTCCTCACAGATATATTTAATTAAGGAACCTAATGAATCAGGGAAAGATAAATTGTTACAATTCTTTAAAACTTATCTTCTTGCATTCCATTCATAACAAAGAACATATGAATCAGACATTATTGAGTATTGAGAATTGAAGCTTGATTTGTCTGAATCAGACTCTGTATTCCTTTCATCCGGAACAACAACAAAATGAAGAGTTCTATAAGATGGAAAAAAGGAAAACAAAATTATACAGTTCTAAAGCTTAGCACTATGGTCTATGGAGATACCTAGACTTGTGATCCTTTTTTTCAAAAGAATATCTTAGTTGGGAGACACAGTGAGGTTTTTATCATCTAGCTTCTCAAGTATGTTTGACTTGTATGTTGAAATGTCTGAATCTTCCAAGGAATCTGGAGTCGATTTGACAATAGAGAGTGCTCCATTAGAGTCCAGGAACTTGGCAGCTTCATCTGTAGTCAAGGAGGGTTGAAAATTCAGATGCATTTGGGGAAATAAGCATGCTCAAGAGGACATTTAAAGGAGCAAGAGCAATCCTGAGGTTCTTATATCCAATGAATCGATGAAATTGCATAAGTAGAAGAATCACAAAAGAACGTGTTTAAAACAAGACTTGCCTGATTTAGAGAGAGCAGCAAGCGCCTTGAGAGCTTCTTTCCTTGTCTTGTCATCTTTAGCACTTCCCAACATATGTAGAAGCTCTTGAGCCCCACCCATCTCTACAACCTTCATTCTCCTTTCATCTTTATAGACCCAAACCAAATCATTACAATACATTACCCAGAAACAAGTTCAACCACTGGTGAGACCAAATAAGTATAGATCAATCCTTTCTCTTTTCAGCAAACAATCAGAGAGTAATTCGAGTTAGAGAGAGAGCTTACCATCAATGGCGAAACGGGAAAGCCTAGAAGCTCCCATTCTCTTAAACAAGGGATCCTTCACATGTAAAAGCGATATGGATTGCTGAATCAAGTTATCACCTAAGACAGTAAGTGCCAGTCAGTAAAGTTAAACATACAACAACGATTCACGATTAAAAGAAGTAACAAAGCTGTTCCAAACTAGATATTCACATACCCAAGTAAGGGAAAAACTGGTATCCAATATACGTGGCTGTCCCAGCAAAGAAAATTTTGAGACACCAGCCTATTTTCCTCTCAGCTTCTTCCTCCAATGTAAGGTCATCTACAAAATGGAGAAGCAAAGCCAAGAAAATCAACAACAACACACAAATCTCAAGGTCTTTTTCTTTCTTATTTGCTGAGTCTAATTCCAAACTCTCTTCTACTCTTATGGATCTTTCCCTCATCATTGAATCTAAGAGTAAACTACGAATTCATCAAAACTATGGAGTAAATAGTGACAAGAAAAGTTAAGGACATCAAAACACTAAAATCTAAAGTCCCTTTACTTGTCTGTTGGGTCCAGTTCACACTCTTCAGGAAACTCCTATACTCTTATGATCTAGTCTTTATCATTGTATCTAAAGGATTAAACTACAAATGCATCAAACAAAGCAACCACTTTTGGACTTCAATTACAACTACTGAACCCAAAAAAAGCTCTCATCAAATGAATCAAACAAAGCAACCAGTCTCATCTCATCATCACTAGTGTGAAGTGAGAATAGACTTCAATTACAACTACTGAGCAAAAATCTACTCAGATTTCAAAATCAAAATTACTACAGTCTGGTCTTATTCTACTCTAAATTTAAGCTTACGAGTCGATCTCTTCACATACTATTACACTTGATTGAAGCATGGAGAGAAGGGAAAAGGAGGCACCTTTCTTGTTCACCGAGGAATAATTCCGAGATCGAGGATGATACGCGTTTCTTCCTCTGCGAAAATGCTGCAAAAGTTGACTTCAGATTAGAGACCGAATCGGTGACGACCGACCCATTAAACCATTGATGACGAGAAAGGCACAGAAACGCTTAGACAATGGTAAAAGAGAGGAACTTTAAACGAACAATTTGGGGAAATTACATTAGCTAGGTGAGCAGCAAGAATCCGCATGACTTGTCAATGCTCGAAACCTTCTTCGTCTTCTTCTGATTGCGTCTGTATCGTTGTTGCTCTCACTTATGTAACTCGAAAGCATCAGGTGTTTCATTGACGTTTAGACCATCTTCGATGAGCTCTTCACTCTCTCTCGGCGGTGCTAAAGGCTAGAGAGAAACAATTGGGCCTAAAGGAGCCTATAACATATTTAATGGGCTTCTTTTATGCTTGCATATTGAAACTTTTATGGATCCATGTGTTAGTTTTTTTTCTATGATACGAGATATTTGTTGGTAAAGGAATTCATAATGATTGTTTAAAGACGTACTGTCTTAAAAATTAAAAACACCATGTAACCCAAAATACTAATAAAAACTAAAAATAGAATTTATATTTCTATATTTAATTTCGTCAGGCATGTAATAATGTAATATATATATATATGGTACGTGAAAAAAAATATAATATATCAATTTGAAAACAAGGAGTGATGTTTGATAGCCAAAAAGCCACCCCCGTGACCCTAATTCTCTATGATAATTTTGTCACTTAGAACAAGAGAGTGGGGCAGATGGTATGGGTTTTGTTTTTGTACATTCTTGTTAAGATATGTTTCATTTTTATTTTTGTCCTTTTGATCCTTTCTAAAACTTCAATTACCAGTCCATATGCGCTAATTCACATCTCTTTGGAGTTTTTTTTAACTAATGAGTTGTCTTTTAATTACCATGTAAACGAGAGAGACATGGACAAGGCAGCAAGCCAAGAATATATTTATGTGGATTAACACCGTACGTTTAACATATAATATACAGTAAACTGATAAAATTACCGAAGTTAGATGCATGAATCTTTTCCCTAATACAATGGAAGCCTTCTAATGATCTCTTCGCACGTGGTATTTGTGTAGTAGCCTCTGCAGTTTTGGATTTTCCAGTTTTTTTTTTCTTGTTTTTTACTTCGGTCACAAGATTTTTCAGTTTTTGTTGTAATCATAAAATTACCAAAATGTGCAGTTAGGTGTGTCATGGAATGATATTTGATTCGGACAAGGGAATACGATACATATGGGGAGAAGACAAAGGATATAGAGCTGTCACGAACACGAGACCTTCTTACATTTTTTATATTTTGTTTTTATATACTTATTATATAATAAAAATCGAAGGATGGATACATAACAATAATATATGAAGAAATGAAATAGTCTATTAATTCTGATAGTTGGTCACTTTTAACCCGGTTTTTTTTTTTTAGTAACCAATTTGATTGCTAACGAAGCCTTTTTGGGAGGGTGATGTCATTACCCCTTTTAGTATAATCGGTTTGTAGATAATACATACATGGTCGTGCATAAAATTTTCTAAAGAAATGGTATGATACTCTTTTAAAACTATGCAATTTTGGTCAATTATATCACTTTTAATATTATGTGACATTTTTTTCCTATGTGTTCATTTGTTTAGAAAAGTATATATGCATATTGTTCTATTTTTACAATTTTTCTAGACGATGTGTATATATACCGACTGATGTCATCTTGATTAATTATTAATTAATTATAGTGTAGTGTGACACATTATAGTTGTATATTTTTGTCGTCTATAATAGTTGTAACTTATAAAGTAAAATCGACTTATTTTGTAACCGTCAAAAATCAAAACTAACCCTCTATAAAGAAAACCCTCTTTGTTTTACTAACCCAAAAAAACTTGACTATTATATTTTCAAACGATGCAAATTCAATCTTGTAATTACAATAACGTGTGGTCGACGGACACATAGCCACTTCTATCAAAGCCGAAGTAAAACGCGAATAATATGCAGCAGTACAAAAATATATTTCTAGTAGAATATAAGGGAAGAGACAAAAACTCCTTTGCATATGAACTTTTTAATGTCCAAACTCTCTCGCTCACGTCCCTTTCTCTCTACTCTCCATGACAACAACACCATTTACTTCTTAACTTTAGAGATTAATAGGTTTTGTTTTTCATTTTACATCGTGAATTTTTGCATGTGAGTGTACTTCCCGAAGTGCAAATCACGTGAGTGCAATTTTCTTTGACAAATCCCGAGCAATTGAAACCCTAAATATCATCGTTTCTAATCAAAAAATTAATCAATTAGGAGAAAACAGTCTGTAAAAGTAGAAGAATATGAGAAATGGTAGGGATATCTATGAGTCTATATGTGACAAGAATGAGCTTCCCTATTGTGTAGATCAGTGTTTTTTTTTTTGTGTGGTGATGATTCACCGGCACACGTGAATTGATGGGTTATGGGTACTTATATGTCCTTGTAGAATATAGACCATTTTATACCCTTACTTATATACTCATCAGTCATCACAATATTGCATACTCTTGTGTAACTTTAATTTGGTTTTGTTTTTATCAAAGAGGTTTATATTGAATGAATTAAATCAATGGTTCCCTTAATTAGCTTAGTTGTGAAACTAATGTTTGCAATGCTATTACCCATTAAGTCATTAACCCCCAAAAATGTCCAACTCTTAGAAGTATTCTAATCTACGTTTTAAATTTAGACGTTTTGAATAATTGATTTGTACTCAAATAAAATCAATGTGACAAAAAAGAAGACATCTATCAGATAAGATTATGATCCAACAGACCGTTTATAAAAAGAAAGGAAAACAAATGGAATGTATATATGCAAATGCATGCACATATATAAAGGTACATATGAATATATATATATATATATATATTCAAGAAGATAGTGGATAGGTGAAGAGAGAGAGAGAAGGGTATTCATAAGATCCCCGTGAGGAGTGTTTGGAGGCATTCCAATATCACAACTAACATTCTTCTGTTTGCTTTTATCCTCTTCTTTAACTTCTTTCGATGCTCCTATTTTAATAATTATTTAGTATATATATATATATATATATATATAATATATGTACAAACATTTCTCATATTATTTCTTCCTCCATCACGAGCTCATATGATTACTATTTAAGTTCTAGCCGATCTCCTCGTTTCTCCAAATACTATATGTACACTCAAGAATCACTCATGCGCAGTTGCGCACACATGTATATATGCCTTTGAAGAGAATTGGTCATGACTAATTACGGCACAATAATGTAGATCATGATAAGCACAAGAATCAATTCTCAATCGAAAAGAGGAATAACATGAACATGCATTTGAATCTTCACTACGTAGTTGTATTTATCTTAGAAATTATGACTTTACTGTTATTTAGTTTTGTTATTGATTATCGAGAGATTCTGAACCAAAATCCACGCCTATCTTGAGACTAATTGTCGGATATTCTTGCAACTTAAGTTATCCTGTGCATATACCAATTTACATGTATATTAAATTTACATTAGTTAAGTTTTTTTTAAGAGTAAAATATATTAAATTAATGCAGTAATATTCTCACGTATAATATATATAATATATAATATATTATAAATATGTGGAATATCGTGTAATTTAAACATAGATGCAAGCAAGTAATTCACGAGATACCAATCGAATTTGTCCGTATATATCATATATTGTAGCGATAAATAGAGACTACACGGTAGACATGTGAGAGACGAGAGAGGATCTTTATACACTTTGAAGAAACTCACATCTCTACATCATCATTCTCACTCATATACACTTTCTCTATATATATAGACGAGAACCGGAGAGGAATTGAGAAGGAAAAGCCAATTAAAGCATATAAGAATGGTTTCGAGGGAACACAAGAGAGGCTCCTCTCTTCGTGAGAAGTTTCATTTGCTTCGTTCAATCACTAATTCTCATGCTGTAATCAGATTCCACCATTCTATTTTAATTCTTACCTTTTTTCCTTTTTTTTATCCCGACATAATTCGATTCTTCTATGATCATAAATTAAATTCCAGTCCTACTATTTATATATTTACTATATTTATGTGTATATTTCATTAGATGAACATACATATTCATATATGTCCACATATATCTCCTTAGGTGATCTCTATCTTTCTTTTCATTCATTAGAGAGATCAAACTTGTTTGTTCAAAAAAAAAAATAATCAAACTTTACTCCGTTCATATATTTCTAAATATATACATCTTTGTCATATGAATATTTAATTATATAAAAATATATATATATATATATATATGTATGTATTGAAACTCTGCTTTTACGAGTATCAAGAAACTCTAAATTTTGACTAGCTAGTCGATTTGTGATATATACTTCACTAATTCTAAGTATACTTCTTTGAGAAAAAGTAAAAAAAAAACTATATATGAAACATCTATGTTTTAAAAAATTTCTTATTATGTTCAATTTTACTTCTCCGATCAACAAATATATATATATATTACTTGGTTCACTCCTAATCATATTGAATATATTTTTCTAACAAAGATACATAAATTAAGGGGCAGAGCATCATCGAGAAAAGGGACTAAACTTGTCATTTTGATTATTTAAACTGAGCAGTATCGCCGATATATATGCAACGCATGTTTTGCAGGAGAGTGAAACATCGATCATAGTGGATGCATCAAACTATATCAAAAAGCTTAAGCAAAAAGTCCAAAAACTCAACAATGATCAGAACATGTCTGAGCAATCATTCTGCGACCCATCCGACTCAAATCCTACGGTATAAACATATAAAGTATACATTGATTTCATTTATATTAAGAACCATTGACTAATAATTTTTGGGTTATTGTATATTGGTAGGTTACAGTGGAAACCCTAGAGAAAGGGTTCATGATAAAGGTAATGTCAGGGAAGAATGAGGAAGGCATGTTGGTTTGTGTTCTTGAAACCTTTGAAGATCTTGGACTTGATGTTGTTGAAGCTAGGGCTTCATGTACAGACACATTTAGCTTGCATGCCATTGGTTCATCACATGTAAACACAGTTCTTCTTCATCACCATCATTATATAATATAATAATAAATACTAACGAATGTAAGGATATTTATTTTACTTTTTATTGGATACATATTTACAGAATGATGATGGAGACAGCATGGATGCTGAAGCAGTGAGACAGGCAGTGGCAGAAGCGATCAGGACCTGGAGTGATAGCCATGCATGATCCAAATAAAAGTATTCATTCGTATCTATAGATATTTATAATTTTGTTTGACCTTAAAAGGGATCTTAGTCATACATATGATTACGGAAAGAGAAAAAATCAATTGTATGTCTCTCTGATTATTCAAATTTCTCAAGTAATTTTCGTGGCACCAAAAATAATTAATTCATCACTAATATGCGAAAACTTGTATAGCTTGGAGATTCAAAAGGACACCATTCCTATTCTCTGTTTACTTTGATCAGCTCAAAAGCAAAGAAGATCCTCTCTTGATCTCATCTTCGATTTTTCAACTCTAGCTGTTCTCTCTTGTCCTTTCGTCGATTCGATTTCAAAACCCTTGGCTAGGTTAATTAACGTTTAATCGGTCCTTGTTGCTGGTTAATGAGCTTATTTTGCATTATTAGTGGGCTTTGAATATGGGCCATTTGTAAAACATAGTTTTCCTTCGTAAAATTGGTCTGGACTGGAGCTTTGAATCAGATCAATTAATTAAACAGCTATTACATAAAACCATACAAAATATACACTGATAGCTCACTACTAGTTTAATTACTCACTTCTCTTGCTTCTCGTTTCCATCAAGAACGCTCTTGTGATCTGCACACATAGATGCTGGTTTTTCTGAGAGAAAGCTTCGTACTTATCCGAGAAAACGACGTCTTCCATGTTCCGCACCACGAATCCTATACAAGCCTCCTTCAGCGTCTTGCTCGAACCAAGATCCGAGACATCAAGAACGTCGAGAACGCTAGAGACGTTCAAGGAACTCAACATATGTTGCTCGCACAACTCTTGCAAGTAATGAATCATGTACTTATCTGCCGCAACAAACAAGGCATAGACATGTTTCTCCAACTTGTCTGAAGCCAATGTGCCGGTGTATAGAAACTCCAAGAGAGCTTGAAGTTGCTCCGAGTTAAGTTCTTGGAGCGTTATGGCGTCTTCTGGAGCACTTTTGCATCCGTCTGAGTCTAGAAAGTTCTTGAAGATCTCGGATTTTGAAGCCTATATATTGAAAACACCCAAGTCTTTTTTTAATTAACAAAGTATATATAGTATGGTTGTTTTTATGGTTGATGTAAAATATTAATTATCAACGGTATATTGAATTTTGATTATAAATTATGGGTTTTTTCATTTTTTATATATAAATTTTAATTTCATTTGATTGTCAACACACTAGCTATTAGTATAACATATAAATATAATAGGAAAAAACTAATCAATGCCACAAAAATAAGTAAAAAGGATCAATGGAATTACCAGCAAAGCTCTATGTGCAAGAACTGGAGGGCCATCATCGCCCGCTTTTAGAAGAATGTCAGCATGAAGCTGTTCTTTGAAACCCGTAACAAAGCTGCTCAAGAAGACTATCCTTTTCTTCTGTTCTTCGTCGGTTTCTTTCATGTTTTTCATCCATTTGATCACCTTCTCTAGTGGTTGTGGCTGGAATTCTCGAACAAATATTTAATAGAAAACTCATATAAAGTCGATATATTGATGTATTTTGATATATATAATCAAAAATTGAAAACTTAACAAACATATATAAGGAGCTTACCTCACAAGAAAACAAAGGAGAAGAAGAAAGAGATGAGCCATTCTTGACGGTAGACTCATGGGTCGATTTGTCATGATCTTCTTTCGAGCCCTCAAGCTCTTTGAGCAGCGCGATAGTGGTTTTAGCCCCTTCGTAGCACGATCCACATATTGTGTTCCTTGGTGGTCTTAAAATAGTTGGCATTGTGGTGCAGATTGAGCAATCCATTGAATTTTCTTAGTTTGTAGTTACCTCTTCTCTATTTGTCTATCTCCCAATTTTTATGAAGTAAACTTGAGCATATGAAGAAGATCAATATAGGGAGATGATGGAGGGGGAGCAGTTTCTTGCTTCGAACGCAAGCTGTTAAAAGTATTGTTCAAGAGTTGTTGTTGGTTAGAGATGGTTACGTTCTTGAAAACATTTTTTTATTATAGTTTTCGTTAATAATCAACTCAGCTACATGATTGTTTCCGGAAAGAGTTGTTGAGCATAATTTAACAAACTAAACAACGCAAATGAAATGATTTAAGTCATGAAGGAATCTTTTGGGGGCATGCAGTTGTATTGTATGGTTGGAACTTGGAACCTTCATGTGATATTATATATGTATTAATAATTGATATGGATAATGATTTATTAAGATAAATCACTAAATAATAATTATCGGATTTATCTATTATTTAGTGGTTGATCTATTATATGCTGACTGTATATGCTTCGCATGTACATGATCGATTTGTTAAACGTACATAATTAGTAAAATTAACTCATGAACAATTGATTAGAGAGGACATAAGAATATAGAGATTTGAGATACTACGGATAGCTTCAAAAGCTAAAAGACGTAAAAGTTGGGAACAAAAGAAAAAAAAAGAAAAGGACTTGCCAACCTTTCAACAGCAAATATGTATAGTGTAAGCACGTCGCACCATTCATCGACATGATATATACGAATATATCTATACTTAACATTAATTGACTTTATTTAAAAAATAATAATAATTAATTCATTTCTTTGTAAGACGAAGTTCCCCCCCCCCCCCCCCCCCCAAATATATATAGATATTATCTAGATTAGTATTTCGATAATGAAGAACGATAAAAGGTATGCAAAAAGACTTGGGTTGTTTTTTAATCACATGCATGATCAAAGATATATAAAATCAAAATCGTCAAAAAAGAATTATTTGAAGAAAAATCGTCAAATTTTGCGTTTCCGTTACATACATAGAAGTTCTTAGACCTAATCAGATTCACATATATTTTATTTTATTTTATTTTAAGCTAGGAAACTAGTTATCAGAATTCTTTGACAAACCTCTTCACCATATCGGTAAGAAATGTATCATTTAAATGGTTATACATCGAATGAGCAGGAAAAGAAAAAGATTCAACAGAAGTGGTACAATATTGGTGAATGGATCGGTATATACCATTATCTCGCTATCATTTTTCCAAGAGCGATACCACTATCTATTTGTGTGTGTTACACTATTTCTTACCAAAAACAATATAGTTTAAAATCATATGCAATATGTAATGTATTTTATATCCTTGGCTTTGGGCTTATATAGTACCAATGGAAAGTGAGTTTTAACCAACTTAATGCCCAACTTCTTACAAATATATATTAATCGACGAGAAACCAACTTTTGCTTGTCTTTCACAAAAAAAAAGAAAAACAACTTTTGCTTGGGGATTCCTAATTCTTCAGGCCGGCTCTCATTTTTTATGTATATATTCAGACAGATGACTGAATGGTATGGATTAAGTTTTATAACAAGTAAATTTGAGAATTTCACAGTATTTAATTAGTTATTTTCTTTTGGCCGAATTAGTTGATTACTTTAAAGTTTAAACACGTAAAACTTATAATAAAAGAAAGTCGGACCAACATGGGTCCAACATCTTCTTATCAAAGGTTGAAAAAGGTGTACATAAAAATATTAGGTATTTAGAGAAAGCAGCTCTTACAAGAACACACACAAACAAAAGATAAAGAAGCGTTTTAAAGGTAGATTAGCCTTCTTTTTCATCTTTAGTATACTTAAAC
Organism: Camelina sativa; assembly: GCF_030686135.1. NCBI lineage: Eukaryota > Viridiplantae > Streptophyta > Magnoliopsida > Brassicales > Brassicaceae > Camelina > Camelina sativa. The sequence goes on from NC_141885.1 coordinate 20,709,236, forward strand.
TTGTGATGGCTTAGTCTCGGCTTCTGCCAATTTTGATTCAACATCAACCTTAGCCTCAGTCTTAGTCTCAGCCTCGGTTTTAGTCGCAGTCACAGCCTCGGCCTTTGGCTCAGCTTCGGCTTTTGGCTCAACCTCAGCCTCCACCGGCCAGAAAGAAGTCTTCTTTCCGGTCTTTGAAACTGTTTGGAAAACTGCTTCAGGCTCAACATTACCTTTCACTGTCACCTTTTGCTCCTTGATATCAATGTCAAATGACTCAACCCCTGAAATAATTTTATAAAGTCTAGAGTCAACGACTTACTAGGCATATATATAAATGAAGGATTAATTTATAAAAAGTAATTGAAACACATTGAACAAAAAAAAAAGATTAGAGAAACATGCAAACCTTCCATTTTGCCCAAGACTCTATTGACGGCACCAACGCAGCCTTGGCATGACATACCAACTTTGAGGACAACGGTCTGCATTTATTATCACACTAATGAGTAATGAACAATTATCGTTTGCGTTCAAGATTAATTATCACAGCCAACTCAAAGGAAAGAAATGACGGAAACTTTTTAATCAATATTTTAAAATGACGCTAGGACATTCTAAATACAGCTGATAGAACCTAGACCAATCAATTAATCTCATTCTTTTTTTTTCCTTTTGTGCAATTTTATAATTGTCATATTAACCGGATGCTTAAAACCGATTAATCGACCAATAACACCGCCCTGAATCTTGGAGCAATTGTTAGCATCTTTTGGAAATGAACACACACACACACAAAAACCAAATCATTCTCTCTAAAAGAAAACATTGTTCCAACGTTTTATGGTCAAGAAACAGACGTAAACCCAAAAAAGGGAGAAGAAAGTAAAAAAAAAAATTACCGGAGCCATGGCTAGAATGAGATGAAACGAAACGATTAAGCTTTGAGAAGGATGATCCGGATTAGAGAATGAGATGTTTTTTTGTTGAATGAAAAGAAATGGTGTCTTGTTGATTATTTATAGTAACGCAAAAGCAAAAAAAAAGAAAGATTCGGAGGAGTTAGCGTAAAGGAAACGAGAGCGTTGTGAATTAGTGCATTTACCATATTCCCAATAGAATATAAAAGGTTTAGGAAGGTTTGTTATACCTGATGTGGAAAAAAAGCTGACCAACTTTGAAACCCACTAACAGAAAGTACAAGTACAAATGATTTTAGATTAGGTTTTCTTGTACTACACATGTTTTGTTTGCAGTACCAAGTACTTAAAAAATTTACATCTTTATATGGAGGTTATTCAAAGTTAACTTTTATTAGATTAGTATATTTGACTATGAACTTATATAAAACTATTTTTATACTGATTTTTTATTTGTTGATTATTCTAAAGAGTAGCATGTAAAATTCAAAATCCTACTCGAGTAAGACTCAATTAATGTGGTTTCTTGTAAGGATCCCCATACATGTTTTTGTCTCTTGGGTGGCTGTGAGATAGTAGGGGCGGATCTAGATTGGTTGAGAGGGGTGCAGTTGCACCAGATCAAATATAAAAAATGTTTGATTTTCTATTAAACTTGCTAGCTATAGTGGTTTAGTGGTAATAGGTGCACCACTTAGATTAAGAGGTAAGCAGTTCAAATCCCATCTATAATAAGCTTTTGTTTTTTTTGCACCCAATCAAAATTTTGGCTGGATCCGCCACGAGAGACATAATGCTGTTATGGTTGAAATATAATGATAAGTTTTTCCATCGTGCTTCCTATGCGACACCCATCAAAACACATATATATCAGCATATATCTTCTAACAAAGTGTTTAGCTTTGAAATATGGCACTCGTTCACAGCTGACACTCTCGAAACACCTCTATCAAACCGATATATGGATTTGTACTCATTTGGTTACGAACGCAATCTTCGTGTTCCAACAGAATTAACTCTCATCATATGACTCGAAATACAAGATAATTATTTATTTATATACCATCAAGCAGCAACACGACACAGCACAACGCGATACTACATTCCTCATGATCAAACTCGTTGGCCTCAATGCTCAATCGTTATTAAAGTTACTTGCATATTTTACTATGCTAAATTATATACTTTGTCTACTTGGCTTCAAAGATCACATCACCTAAAGTTGCAATTCCTTTTTGGATTGGTCAACAACACGCAAGTGTCTTTTGATCCATTGATTTAAAATCTGCCCCACTTTTTTTTTTTTTTTTTAAATTCTCATAATGTGTTTATCATCTCAACACCTCAAAAAGCTTTAAAGGAGAGAAATGATACGATGCAAAAGATACCTAAAATATGGGCTGTATTGCTCTACTACTCTCCTCCCACTTTAAAAAAAAAAACAACTATCCTCTGTCCCATTTTTCTTTTAAATTTTAATTTCATCCTATTTTTTAAAAAAACATTAAGTTTTATATTTATCCTTACAAAAAGAAAAGCATTTATTAGAAAATAAATGTCGATCCTTACACTTCATAAAGTTTACAAAAAGGTAGAAAATTAATTATTACTATAATACGATCCAAAAAACAACAAGGGCCCAAATGACACTTTCCCAATTTGGGCTTTCTCTTAAATCAATCCCCTGACATTAAGCTCTCAATCGATCGAACCTTCTTCAGAACTCTTCTTCTCCTTTTCGTTTTAGACCTTTCTACCTTCCCGCCAACGACGAGTGTAGAATCTTCTCCCCCCAAAGACCTCTCTGATGAATATTCCGACGCGAAGATCACCGGGTAAAATAACGGAAGCTCCTCGCTCCGTCGGAGGACGTATACAGAGGAAACCGCTTGCCGATTGTACCAACATCGTCTCCAGATCTTCTCGACAACAGCCATCTTCTTCACTCAAATTCGCGAATCCTAGTCTCACTTCTTCTCTCAAGAGGTTAGTAGATCAAACTACGCTCAAGGAGAAACCCAAAGATGTTGTTATTAATTCAGAGACTGCTTCCGAGAAAGCTTCTCCGTCTCCCGCTCCTGCCACGAACGTTAGACCCGTCACTCGCCGTATGTCTGCAGATCTGGGTGGTTCTCCGGCCTCTGCTCCTTCTCGTCCCCAATCATCTCGCTCTGACTTGGGTAATTGATTTATCTGCGATAATTTTTATCCAATTTGGTTTTATTGTATCGATTTTTAAGGGATTGGATTTGTGCGCAACTCTAGGGTTTTAGTTTCTGCGTTTTGGGGGTTTTCAGGAATCGTTAGATTTATGCTTGAATTCATCATGTTTTAGTGGATTATAGCCATGTTAAGTGAATTGCAAATTTGGTATCAAGCTAGGCTTCATTTGCCTGTTAATTTTCAATTGATAATTCTGCTAAATTGGTTTTGGTTTTGGTTTCTATCTTAAGCTGATGTTTAAGAAATTTCTTATGTTTAGGCGTTAGTGACACGGATTTTGCTGAGCCATGGTCTGTTTACACGGTGAGAAGGAAGAGGAATAAAGACGCATCTACTTCTCCCTCTAGTGCAGCGGCTCGCATGCGTCTGGACTTGACATCAAGCGCTGGGTATGAAACTCATTCGATGATATATGATTGTTGTGTTTTGGGGATATAAGATCTGGCTTGTAGCTAATGGACATGTGGAACCAGGCTAGAACATAGTACTTGCTACTTAATTTTGTTGGGTGCTGTCTTGTGGCTTGTTCTCTATTCTTTTGAGATTTCTTTTATCAGTCAGATAGATTAGATGAGATGACTAGAATTAGTGTTGAACCTAGCATGGCCATCAGATGTGTTTAACATTTTGTGGCTTGTTGAAGCATGTCGTTGTTAGTTAATTCTCTTTGAAATTTGTATCACAGGAAGAAAACATGTCAAGCAGATGTAAACAAAACGAAGCCCTTGAAAATGGCTCCCAAAAAGGTGAATCCAGGAAAGCTCTACCTATATACTTATCAGTAGTGTGATAGTTCTGTGTTGCTCTCATATTTCTGTGGAAAAGTTGCCATTAGTTTTTATCTATCGGGTTTTGGCTCTAATAAACTGTATATCAGTGCATTGTATGTTTCAACATTGATCGATTACAATGTTCTGCTGTCATGATTTCTGAAAACCAGTGCTACACATAGTTCGAAGATGGATGCCTAGTCTTTTCAGAATATTGTCATGAGATAAGCTGTGATTGCTGTTTAATGAGATGTGCAACTTTTATATCCCTTTGTTCATTTGTAGAGCCTTATACTTACTGGTCCCATATAAGTTTGCTCCAAATCTAATTCTTTATCTATGGTTACATTACAGAGGCAGCGGACAGTAAAGCAAGAGAACGAGAATTTGGTTCATGCAGCTACTCGGGAATATATCGAGCAGCAGAAAGCATACTTTGCAGAGATAGATGCATTTGAGCTGCCAGTAGAAGATGCATCTAGTAGCGACTCAGACTAAGTAAGAAGAGATAACAATCTTAGGGATATCATAGAGAAACCATAACCGGCTCGTATTCACTGTATAGCTACGGAGTCTTCTCACAGGGAGTGTTACACTGGTCACTTAGTAGACATGACAAGCCAACCTTTGTGTATACAACAGATCTATCGGTTTATAATATTTGACATCGTTTCAGTGGGAGAACGTTCTTGGTTCAAGATATACATGAATTGACAAAAAGCCTGTCCACAATACAAGCTATATATACACGTAATACAGTTGCATTCACACATCGAGCACTATAACACTGTCTGTTCAATGAGACAACAAAGCAGCTCATAGAACAACATGAACAACAGAGCATAGATTCAGTCGTTCACATAATCAAGCTTTATTCTTGTCGTTGGTGATGAGAGCTTTACCAGTTCCATGTCTCTTCAGACTCTCCATTGATCCGGAGAACAGAACTCTCTTCAGACTCCCCATTGAAGAACTACATCCATTTCTTTCACCATTGGAGTAACACAGAGTCGAGGTAGGCGACGACCTAAGCTCATCCTCTTTGTAGTTAGCGTACAGAAGTGGCGACTTTTTGTCATGACTCACTCGTTTTTTCGAAGAATGTGGTGGTGAGGAGGAAAAAGAAGATGAAGAAGACGTAGAAGACCAAGAAAACGATGAGCTGGTCGTCTTTTTACTACCGTGTTTGCTCCTCCTGAGATCATTGAACATGGACATGGACAGAAACTTACTTATTCTTGTTCTCGCCTTGCCCTGTCTCTTCGGTGTCGACAACATCTCGGAGGAGTAATATGAGGGAGGTGGCGTGAGCGGCAGAGGAAGAGAGGAATCGGAGCAGAGGTGGTTTTTGGGTGTGCCTGGCCTTGACTCCCATATGAATGGTATGGAGGCTCCGCCGTAGTAGGAAGATCTCTCGTCATCGAATGCATAGTCATCTCCAAATCGTCCTGACATTTAGAGTGATCTCTTTGACTCTGTTCTATGTGTTTGAGTCTCGTTAAAAGTGAAAAAGAGTAATGTGTTTTGTGAGTAAAAACTAGTTTGCCGATGAAACAAAAGAATCTTCTTGGCAGAGGGTTGTATATATATATATATTATCTTGGATATTTATTCTGTTTTTTTAATTCTATTACAATTTGGAGATTTTTCCAAAGGAAAATTTCTTATGGATGAGCATATTACAAGTATAAAGAAGATAATACATAGGACAAAAATGGTTAGATAATAAATGAAAGGTGGCTATCTTACTGAGCTCGATGTGTATGCTAGTATTACTTAATGCTTTTCATTAATTACGAGAGAGTCGTGGGGATCACATCACATTATTGGTAAACCGTTAGTAAAAGTTTCGACACTATATGGCGCATTGCTTTGAGTAATCAATATTTGTATTAAATATGTTACCTTAAGTAGGAATCCCATCTATAAACTTCCTTTTTTGGGTGTTCTTGTAATTAAGGAAATAATTATTGACAAACTAATCCACACGTTTTAATCTTTAAAAGATAAACGAAGACTTTACACCTACCAAAACTTTAGACCCATAATTGTTTGTCGTAATATAGAAACTACTCACTACTGTTGACTCCGCAGACTAAACAGTTGGGGTATGTTAACCCATCCAAAAAAGATACGAGTACATTCAATGATATAAATATATAGGCTTATACGTATAAAACGAGTGAACTAGTGCAAACGTACCAACAATAGTAATTAGAAAAGGTGTGTGTCGGTTCTAATGCGTTGAGGAGATACGTATGCGGAAAAAAAAAATAGAAACGTGAAGGATCGAAAGACAAAAAGTGATGAATTAGGACGGTTGAGTGATGAGAAGGCCGTGTATAGAAATTTAATGTTTGCTTCCCCAATCGTATTCGTCCGTGGTCCGTTCTCCCTCCTACTCGGATTTGATGGCCACACAAATTGGTTAGACAAAAAAAAAACCTATAAGGGAAAGCTCCACCTATTTATTTCACGCATACATTTACTATACACTAATAATATAGCATGGGAAGAAACAATGACAATTTTCATATAACGATATCGTATTTTGAACGGAAACAAACAGCTCAAATACGTTTACATATAGCCTAGCAACTGAGTCCAGTTTCGTATCAACGGTCCAAACTCGATTCCTTAAACAACGGCCCAATAAGAGAAAAAAACAGCGAATCAGTAAAAGCCACGTAGTGACAGACCCATTAGTATCTGAATCATCATCATAAAAGAAGCTTCATTGTTCTCCGGGCCGTCGTGTCCGTGAGTCGCGCGCGGCTTTCATTACCGAGAAAACACAATCATAGAGAAGCTCTCAGTCTTGTTTGCTTATCTAGAGTTAACTATGATTACTCTAATGGATCCCTCTTTACTTATCTTTCCCTTTCGATTGATTGTTTCTCGAGAGCGCGAAAAATGTCCGAGAGGTTTCAGAACCCTGCGGCGGAGACGATTCCGGGTACACCTGTTATCCGAGAGGTGAGAAACGGATCCGGGTCCGAGAAATTTAACCCCGTGAGTACAAGGAGAGGAGGAGTGAGAGCTGAAGTCGACATTTCTCCACCATTGTTTGGTGGTTGTCCCTTCAACCTCGAAGACAATTTCGTGAGTTCTGTTTCTAGTCTCCGATTTGCAAAGTGTGTTAATTTCTTGTTGTTCGATGCATCTGTGAGTATCAGTGTCATTGAGGGGTTGAAATATACGTTCTTTAACTGTCTTGTATGCTTATAAATTTGATAGCTGATTCGATTTGGTGAGGTTTTTATGTGACTCTTTAAGTATAATTTTTCAGAACTTTGTGCAGTATTGATCTATCGTAATGAAGGGCTGTTTTGTGTTAAAAGTGTGGACAGTTTCAGTCGTCTTGAATCGTTTGCTCTGCCCCTGTGAACTGTGATTAGCCAGAATATGTTTATCTTCACCCAAGTTTGAAACTTTATGTTTAATGTTTTTGTAATGAGGCAACTGAATAATGTGTTTAATCGATGTATTCGTTTATATAATTATATACATGCGCTAATTGCTTCTGGAACCACCAAGCTATTGAGGGCTAGAGCCGGCGATATATTCTGACATGATATGTTTGTTGCTTTGTCATTCTTCAGGAGGGTGTGAGAGAATTTGACATAAAGAGAATGAAAGAACAGACTGTGGAGCTTGAGAAGGATCTGATTATGAAAGAGTTGGAGACTCTTGATTTTCTAGAAGCTCTTGCATCAACCAAAAGCATGGTCGAAGATTTCAAGCGGCAGCTCCAGCAACAAGCAATGAGATGCAGGGAGACCCCTGAACATTTGCGTTCACACATCAAAGAGATGATCGATGAACGCACTCACCGTAATCCCCACAAGTCACCAGATCTGACACTCATTGAATCGAAGCAGGCATGTATGAATCTTGGTAAAACCATGGATGATCTTGCGTTGATCCAATCCTATGCTGAGTCTCTGAATATGACAACAAAGCAAGAGAAAGGTTTCCTTGGAGCAGCGTCTCTAGCTGAGGAGCTTAACAGTCTGAAGTTGAAACCACAAGGTCCTGACCAAGGAGAGAGGTTCAATACGGAGGATTTACCTGTGAACCCACAATGTGAACAGGTTAAGATGGTAGTTCAAACCAATGATACACCTTACCACAAACAGAGCAAGGCTTGTCTAAGAACTGCAGAAATGAGATTGGTTGCTGCAAGAAAAATGGAAGAGGCTGCAAGAGCAGCGGAAGCACTTGCGATTGCTGAAATGACCATGTTATCCGGCGGGAAAAAACAAGACGCTCTCTGCTTCCCAGAGCAACCAAGTATTCCATTAACACTTGGAGCACAGATGAACAAAGAATTATCCACCAATGTCTCAAGAATAGAGATCTTGAGAAAGCTGGAGGAAGCTAATGAAGAAGTCAAACAAAGTAAACAAGCCTTGGAAATTGCATTTAACCGGGTAGAAATAGCCAGTGTGAATCAACTTGAAGCAGAAGATGCGGTTCGCCAGTGGAACATAGAATCATGGAAAAACCAGAAAGCTATTGGACCAAAAGGAACGACGAAAAGAGATAGCTTCTCTCGACGCTCCTTCTTGGGCCATGTGAAACAGCACGAGCCACGAATCTATCTCCCAGAGCCAATGCTGAAACGAAACGTATCAACGGGCAATGTTCTAACACGGAAACAAGTCCCTACTATCGACGATGAGAATCAGTTGGTGACACCGAGGAGAAAGTTTAAGTTCATACACACACGTCAAACTTCATTTGGAGAAACAGTGTAAGCTTAAACTCAGCCTTTGAAAACATGTTTTGGCGTTTTGCCCATTTTTGTGTGTGTTTTTTTCTTTCTTGGTTTTGATCATTGATGCGTGTTGTTGCTTCTATGATTCTATCATAAGCAAACCCAGATGATTAGAGTGAAAGGTGTTGTTCTGACTCAAATGTGACGAATATTAAAAAAAAAACATACAAAAAAGCTTCTAGTACTCATACTTAATTATGGGAGTTAGTGAAGGGCATTGATTATATGATTTAGGTGGTGTGGTGGGCAGTTTCATTATATTATGAGTCTTAAGTCTTAACTAATGCATTTAAAGTGTTAGATTAGCTAATTAGGTGATCCATAATCAATACCACAACTATGTTTTATTTTTATAACGTAGGTCTTTTATAATGTTTCTAGATTCTCAAAATAGAAACTGAAACATATAGTTGAAAGACTTGTTTGAAGTGTTGAAGAACTACGGAGATAAAAAATAAAATAAAAATACTTTTAGCTTAATAGTTTTGGAGTAGTCAGATTCAGAATGATGACGTGGCCAAGACTTTTAAGGCAATCTTAATCTTTCCAGTGACTAAAAGCCACGTGTATTAGTCTCTTCGCAACAAAGATTTCGTCTGGATTCCTCGTATTGGCTCAGAAGATAATATAACCAAATGAAGTAATGAACCCAAAAAGAAAAAAAGAAAAAAAAAAAGAAAAAAGTGGAAAACGGCGTGGGTTAGCAAAATCATAGTCTCAAGCTAAAATGTGCCACTCCCAACACGTGGGCTAGTCTGTCTCCGCGTGTCAAGTATCCGACGGTACGTTCGTACTTTTTAAGAAATTAGGTTGCTATGGTCTCGTTTCGTGTCAATAATCCAAAAAGACATCTTTTTTTATTTATTTATTGATTTTGTCTTTCCCAAGCATTAAAATTGTTGTAGCTTTTTGAGCATTTTTTTAATACCTTCTGCTTTGCTTATAAAACGCAAAGGATGTATGATACACAAAGATCCAGATCAAGCTCCATGGAAACCAAAGATAACTAAGATCTCCTTATTCAATATTAGTCAATAAACTAACCTATCGATCTTTAGAAAGATCCGGTCGATGGATCCATTGCATGGCTGCCGGGCCGCGGCATCCACCTCGACGGATCGAGTCTCTCTGAACATTGTACCGGTATGCAACCATCCTTAGATCTCATTCTTTAATAATACCTTCTAGGCAATAGGCATAATACTCTTTAGTATATATGATTTTGATATAGTTATAGTCTTATAGATATACTGAAATATAACGTACAATAAGTCAATTTATTAATGTGGTGGCATCACGTGCAGGCTAGTTTCAGGGTAAATCATATGGAGAGGGGAAGATAGAAGAGATCTCTAGACGTGGATGGGTTTTTTCGGTTCAAAGATGGAATATACATATCAATTCACATTCGGGGATAAGTGGACTGTTCTTATCTAAGTGGGCATGATGGTACTCCACTCTTGTATCAATCTATATATTTGGGTTTAGCATATAGAATTATTATCAATTTAAGTGTTAAAGTATTCTCCATCTAAGTTCCGTTCATCCCAGTTCCCACAATATTACCTCTAAAGGTATCTCAAAAGGCAAGTCATTTTTCTGGCTATTCAATGCAGCTTCAATTACTAATCAAATACTACTTTCCACTAATTTTCCCCCCTAATTTGTTAACTGTTTGTAGTGGAGAAATGTTTAATGGAATTCTTAGTTCCTAGTATGTATGAATATGATATGTTTTTTTATATATTATAACTTGTAAGTAGGTTACCAACTTCACTAGAAATCTGTCAAAAAAGCTACATATTTATTAATGGCCAAAAAGAAAAAGAAAAACATTTATGGCCATTAATTAATAAAAAAATACTCGCTCGGGTTAGCTAGCCGTTTCCATGAGAACATATGTGAGTTTGGATTGGAGAGCATGTTGATCGCATACGAGCAGAAATATTCTGCAGAATGTGTTGGCTCAAAGGAGGATCGAGAACATCGAGATTGGTGAAAAACCTTCAGATTGAGTCAGTGAAAGTGCAAGAGAAGAAGATATGATCCTGCGTTTCATTCTCTTGATGTAGCTAGTAGCGACCCCCTTAGGAGGAAAGACCGATCACGAGTAGCGAAAGGGTCTCTTGCATCGAACATACAATAAACAAGTTCTTTGGGATGCTGGACTAAAACCAAATTGATTTACGCCAAAGTGCAGACTCTAGAGAAGGCTGAAGAGTGTGACATATGAAATCACAAATCAAATATTGTTACGAAAGTCTAATCATTGTGATTTCATATGAACGTGATAATTGAACGAACTTAGAAAACTTGGGAAAAGTTTTATTTTAGAAAAGTATGTTCTGTAGTGATTGATTAGTTTTTTTACATTTTTTTTATATATACGAACATAAAGAACATTCTAAAGTAACCTTATTTTTAGGAGATAGTTGTGCTTGGTGAGTTAAACAATGAGGATTCCAGACGCGCAGGATTGTTGTTGTAGAGGAGGAGTGTCGTCTTCTCCGTACATGCACTCTTCTATTTGACCATTGCCCAGTTGTCGTCTTGTGTTGTTGTTGATGGGCTTGGGCTGCTTGGGTTTTGTCATTGACTGTCATGGACTTGGGCTTTGGTTGATTGTCTTCTACACTCTCCCTCAAGCTTAGCGTGGGTGTGACAGGTGAAGCAGACACACCAAACTTGCGTCGAAGATCGAAAAAAGAAGGTCGAGGCAGCGGTTTGGTGAAGATATCGGCTAGCTGGAGTGTAGCTGGGATGTGATGAGTTTCGATTAATCCCAGAGCCACTCGTTCTCTAATGTAGTTCCAATCTTTGTCGAAGTGTTTGGTTCTATTGTATAGTGCCGGATTAGCTGACAAATAGACAGCAGACAAGTTGTCACAGAACACTCTCGTCGGTTGGTGTTGAGAGATGCCAATATCACGAAGAAGCGAGGATATCCATGTCAGTTCTTTAGCCACAATAGACAGAGCCCTATATTCTGATTTTGTTGATGAGTTTGACACAGTGAATTGTCCTTTTGCAGACCAAGAGACGAGGGTTGATCCAAGTAAGATACAGAAGCCAGTGGTGGAACGTCTTGTATCATTGCAACCCGCATAATCACTATCACAGAAAGCTGATAGAGCTGGATTCTTGTGTTCCTGTATTGGTAAGCCGTAGTTGAGAGTTCCTTTGATATACCTGAGAATTCGCTTCAGTAGGGTGAAATCAGAGTTCGTTGGCTCATGTATTCTCTGGCAAATAAAATTTACCGCATATTGAAGATCTGGTCTTGTGATAGTCAGGTACTGTAGTTTACCAGCAAGACTTCGAAAGTAAGGTGGCTCAACAAATGGTGTGTTGTCCATTTTGTCAAGATGTTGTGGCAGAGGAGTTGGCATAGGATTGCATTCTAACATTCCTGCTTGGAAGAGAATGTCTGATGCATAAGCTGTTTGATGTAAGAACAGCCCATTCTTGTAGGATTCAAACTCTATTCCAAGGACGTAGCTTGGAGGACCCAGATCCTTCATAGAGAAGCGGTTGTTTAAGGATTCAAGAAGTTGACTCATTAAATGACTGTCACTGCCGGTGAGGAGTATGTCGTCAACAGAGGAGCAGAACACGAGTTTCATGATTGTGATGACAAACGAACAGAGAGGGATCCGACGTGCTACACTCAAAACCAAAGTCGATCAGGAAGTTGCTGAAAGTATCAAACCATGCTCTCGGTGCTTGTTTTAAGCCGTAGAGGGCCTTGGTGAGACGACATACATGATCTGGATTTTCTAGATCAACAAAGCCTGATGGTTGGTACATATACACGGGTTCTTGAAGCTCACCATGGAGGAAAGCATTGGAAACATCAAGCTGTTTGATAGGCCAGCCACAGTTAACAGCCGTATCAAGAGCCAGACGTATAGTTGCCGTTCGAACCACTGGACTAAAAGTTTTCAAGTAGTCAACACCCTCTTCTTGATCAAATCCTTTAGCTACAAGACGTGCTTTCAGCTTGTCCACTGTTCCATCTGGTTTGTGCTTAGTCTTGAAAACCCATTTGGAATCCATGATATTCATATCGCTAGTAGGTTTGACTAGAGACCATGTATTCAACATATGAATTCTTCCCATCTCATCCATGTCAGCTCCATTCCACCATGGATGCTTCATAGCAGCGATTATGCTTTTTGGTTCATCAGTTGTCGTCTTTGTGGTCAGAAGGACATACCTTGGGTTTTGTTTGTGAATTCTAGCCTTTGCTCGAGTTGTCATCGGGTGGAGATTGTTTGTAACAGCCGGAGTTGCTTCTAAAGCAGGCACTAAGGTGGTATCTTGGACTTGATTTTCCTCCTCATCAGAATCTGTATCTGAGTCGATGTGATTATTTGATACATGCTCCTCTGTATCAGACACTATTACATCTTCTTGCTGTACAGGTAGAGGGGCTTCAGACAGTTTCTCCAACAACTGTACTGGTGAAAGCTCCTTTGGTGAGGAAGCATTGTCTGTAGCTTGCCAGACTCGAAGAAGTGGTGTCTGATACTGAGGTACGAGATGTCTAAACTTATCTTGGAAGGGAAACTGACACTCATCAAAGATTGCATGTCTAGATATATAAACTTTGCCTGTGGGAGGATGTAAGCAACGATACTCCTTGTACTGACTATGATAGCCAAGGAACACACATTGCAACGAACGAGGGTCAAACTTGTTTTCTGCCAGTGGTCTTAAACACAGATAACATGCTGATCCAAAGACACGAAGAGGGGAGAAGATTTGCATGAAGACTGACATTATTTAGAGCCGAAGAGGGGAGAAGATTTGTAAGATAGTTGGCTGTAAAGAAGGCTTCAACCTAATACTTCAGTGGGGTGTGGCTGTGGAAAAGCATTGACAGACCAAGCTCCACTAAGTGTCTATGTTTCCTCTCTGTAACCCCATTTTGTTGTGGGGTGTAGGGACAAGATATCTTATGGTGAATGCCATGCTCTTGAAGGTGGTTCTTGAGAACATTACTTGTAAACTCTCCCCCTCCATCACTCTGAAATACTTTGATCTTTGTATTAAGTTGATTTTCCACCAATTTTTGAAAAGCAATAAAGACTGATGCAAAGTCGGACTTGAATCTTAAAGGATAAAACCATGAGTATCTTGAATAATCATCAACAAAAACAGCATAGTATTTGAAACCCTGGTTTGATACTACTGGTGATGGCCCCTAAAGGTCACAATGAACACGTTCTAAAGGATGTAAAGCTCTAGAATCAGAATCAAAAAACTGTAACTTGGTATTTTTTCCCATCTGGCAAGGCTCACAAATGGGTGGTGTTCTGCTCTTATTGACTTGAATATCCTTGCAAGCTTGAAGATGTTGAAGAATCCTTGAGTTGGAGTGTCCTAACCGGTGATGCCAAATGTCCAAGGTAGCTGCACACTGGCGGTTTGAGTAGAACGCTACAAACTCTTGGTTCTGCAGCACATAGAGTCCTTGTCTACGAGGACCTTGAACCACCACTTTCTGAGTGGTTAAATCGATTATGTAAACTTTATTAGCATCAAAAAACACACCACAAGGATAATCATCACACAATTTTGACACAGAGAGCAGGGATTTTCTCATTTCTGGGCACACTAACACTTCATTAAGAGGGATTATACCTTTACCTGATGAGATAGTGGTGGAACCGACGTGTGTGATTGGGAGGTAAGCTCCATCTCCAACCATTACTGTGTCACCGCCTTCATAAGCTTTAGTGTCCTGAAGACCAGCTGCAGAGGATGTAACATGAGCAGTAGCTCCCGAGTCTGGATGCCATTCTCTACCATTTTCATCAGAGACACGTAGTGAGGCAAAGGCCTGAGTTGGAACTTCACTTTGGTAGTTGTTGTCAAATCGATTGTAACACTTGATGGCTGTGTGTCCAATGCGACCATAAATCTGACAGATTGGCCTTTCTCCATTCGAGTGAGAGGAGGATTGGTGCTGTGAGAAACCTCTTCCCCTTGTCGAATAACCTCCTCTTCCTCTGTTTTGACCAGAGCGACCACGACCTTGTTGATGTGGAGAGAACTGGGGAGCACACAGGTTGGTCTTCTCTGTCATAAAGGCCAGATGAGGAGTGACAGAGGTGTCATCATACGACTGTAGCTTACAGTCAAAGCCTTGAACTTCTGTGATGACATCATTGAAAGTCGGACCTGGCAACTTGCTCAAGGAACTCTGTATGACGGTTGTAATGGGGTCATACTCTCTGCCTAATCCATTCAGAAAACCGAAGATCTTCATAGACTCATCCACCGGTTTCCCAATAGAACTTAGAGAGTCACAGATCGACTTGAACTTACGACAGTAGGTGGAAAGTGGCTTGTCCTTCTTTGACAGAAGCTGGAGACTTCGACGAAGAGAGAACTCTCTGGCAACGCTACTCTTGTTGAAGTTTTCTGCCAGAGCAAGCCAGACATCACGAGACGTTGTGATGCTGTGAACATGACCCAACACCTCTTCAGAGAGGGTTCCGAACAGTCAAGACCTGACAAGCTGATCGGTACAAAACCAAGCCTCATACTGAGGATTGGCCACTTCACTGGAGACTTCACCATTAACGACGAGGCGAGTCTTTGCTGGAGCAGGGACGGCTCCATTGACAAAACCCATGAGTTTTTGACTCGAGAGCAACGATTCGAACTGAGTCTTCCACAACAGGTAGTTGCTGACGCTCAGCTTCAGGGTGACGGAGCTGGAGACATGGACACTGTCTGGAAAGGGATACGTTGTCGCCATCGATTTCACCTGTTAGGGCTTAGGATGGCTCTGATACCATGAACGAACTTAGAAAACTTGGGAACAGCTTTATTTTAGAAAAGTATCCTCTGTATTGATTGATTAGTCTCTTTACATCTTTTCCATATATACAAACATAAGGAACAATCTAGAATTCTAAAGCAACCTTATCCTTAGGAGACAACTGTGCTTGGTGAGTCATACAATGAGGATTCCAGACGCGCAAGGTTGTTGTCGTAGAGGAGGAGTGTCGTCTTCTCCGTACACGCACTCCTCTGTTTTGACCGTTGCTCAGTTGTCGTCTTGTATTGTTGTTGATGGGCTTGGGCTGCTTGGGCTTTGTCATTAACTGTTATGGACTTGGACTTTGGTTGATTGTCTTCTACAATAATATTATGAACATCGAGATTAATCATTGTCACGATAATTTTTGATTTGTCTAGAGCAAATGATTTGGGATGCTGGACTAAAACCAAATTTATTTACGCCAAAGTGCAGACTCTAGAGAAGGCAGAAGAGTGTGCCATATGAAATCACAAATCAGTATTGAACCATAATTAAGTTGTGTATCACTTTTTTCTTGGATAAATTAATTACAGAGAACTTAAATTATGCTCTCAAAATAGATATTAAATTCATATCCTAAAAAAGCATGATGTTTTAATATTTTACGTAAAGTTATTATTATTATTTTTTACGTAATTTGATATATGTTGGGTGCGAAAATGATAGGTTATTTAGAAAGCAAAACGGGAATTTTGTATATGTGATGTAAGTTTGTAATTATACATCAGTGACTATGGTCTTTCTATCTACAATTAGTCTAGAGAAACTTACATAAATATAATTCATTTCTTCTTTCACATACCCCTCATGATAATTAGATTGACTTCACTCTTGGAAAAAATGTATGAGATCCGTTCACGAGCCAATGACTTTGACAAGGCATCGACGAGTTGGTCTTTATATGAAATACAAGCCAACTCTAAGTATTTTTGAAGTAATTTGATTCCTAATGAAATGATATTCGAAGGCAAGCTGTATCATTCTCAAGTGGAATACCAGATTAGTACATACATATGTTGTATCTACGTTATTACAATAAATTATTGGAGTAGAGAGTAACTAGAGGAGCCACGTTCTGAAATCCAGCGAGTTTTGGAATTGAAGAAGTATTTGCCACTGAGGATTATACCATGTAGCTTCGAAGCTACCTGCAAATGATGCTAGAAGAGGATGAGAATTACAACACTGTATGCTCTCATGAAGAAATACCGAACCAACAAGTATATATCACTTTTTCAGTGTACCTAAACCAAGAAAAATATTATGAAGTGTTGTTGGTTTGTAGACCATAAAGATTTTAATAAATATCAACAATGTATCTAATAACTATAATTGGGTCTCAACATATGTCAAATATAATTTTAAAACATTATGTTTTGACATGAAATTTAGAATTTTTTTCTTTTTTTATAGGATATGATTTTAATATCCATTTGAAAGCATATTTTTTCTTTTCCAATTTTTTTATTTAAATTGAAAAAAGAAAATTAAGAAATACTTTGTTATAGATGTTAATTATAGCTTTTCTTTTTGAAAATAGATTTACTTCTATATAAAAAATAGTCCCTCTCAGATTGCTTTCCTTTTTTCGTAGATATATAATAAAAATACAATTTAATAATTACTTATTATACAGATTCTGAAGCCAGCTGGAAATTGTTGAGTCAAAATCTACCAATTAATGTCTACTGTGTATATATAGAGTACAACGAAAGAAGTAATCTTCACATTTTCCATCTCAACCAAGAGACAAAACAAAACATCAGCCCTAGATTTTGTCACTGCCATGTCGTCCAGTTCATGGATCTTGGAAGAGACCACCTTACCAAAACTTGGCTGTCTCGGCCAAGGCGACTATGGCTACATCTCTCTCGTTCGAACCCCTGATGGTATGCTCATGGCTAAGAAAACATCTCTCCGCAAATACTCAGAGAATCTCGAGAAAGAATTAAGGATCTTACATCACTTCGACTCCATCAATTTCAAGATCGTAAGACCCACAAGCCCTCTCACCTATCACGAAACCATGCCCGTCAATGTCAAGGTCACCTCTATCTACATGGAAGTTGCACCGCATGGTTCACTCAAAGACATGCTAACCAAAGCCGGTGGGAGATTACCGGAGAACGTGGCCGGGTATTGCACTCTCATGATTCTTGAAGGGCTCAAGGATCTTCACCAGGCAGGTTACGTCCACTGTGATCTCAGGCTAGAGAACATACTCATCTTCAAGACCTACACTCCTGGAGAGCTTTGTGAACTCAAAATTGCTGATTTCGGTTTATCCAAGGAGCCTAATGGACCTATACCATTGGAAGGGTCTCTGTTCCAAGGAAGCCAGGATTACTTGGCTCCAGAGGCGGTCGGGCCACATAGGATTATCTCGCCGGCGATTGATATATGGTCTTTAGGTGTTATGGTGGTTAAGATGTTGGGGCCGCCGCCTATTGTTAGTGTAAGAGGAAGAGTTCGTTTCATTTCGGAGGTTCTATCACCGATGGCTTTCGACTTTGTGAACAAGTGCACTGTGCTTGATCCGGAGGGTAGAGCCACCGCAGAGGAGCTGCTGAGCCATCCTTTTGTTAGGCAAAGTATTGGGGTTCCACCGGTTGAGATGCTTCCGGTTCCTGCTTGCTTAAGTGACGGTGGGGTTCAAGGAAGGTTTATCTAGAGAGAAAGCCGGAAACTTAATGAAAAGCTCCACAGGTGAGAGATTGATTGATGGTGGAGATTTATTCTGTTGTTGTTGTTTTCTTGATGCAAGACTTAATATGGTTTAATTTGGTCTGTTTTCAATTCCTTTTCTATTAAATTTCTTGTTTTTCAAAAAAATTGATGGGAATACCTGATATTTGCTATCACTTGATCCTAAGAACATCATATGTATTCGTTTAATTTCATATTTATAAAACTGAAAAACAAATAAAACCTTGAAAACCAGACCGCTATATGGAGATTATGAAGAGTTTTGAGAGGATTTTGTTTCGCTATATATATTTAGCCTAGTTGATCAAGTCAGATCTCAAGATTACTTTAGCTAGATATTTTCTGATCCAATCTTTAAGAGATGTAAAATAGATAGATCCTTATCATATGGTGGTGGTAGATTTATGGTATGGTGCTTCCGTGCTTGTCATTGAAGAGAGCTCCCACCTTGTTGTACGTAACTAGGTAACAACCTAGTGAAAACCACTTGGGCTAATATCTCATGTCGTTGAAGAAAAAAATTTGGGATACTTTTTTTTATAAAAAGAAAGGAAGTATTTTTGTTGATGTTTCAGAGTGATAGAGAATTGGTGAACTTAATATAGGCGGTTGTGTTTCCACGAAGAGTGCGCTATCTCAGTTATTTCACTCTAGTGGTAAGCTTCGTTTGATATATACATTTAACTTCTAGGGTCGGAGTACGTAGTGACATCTTCACTGTTCTGATCGGCTGAGAAACTTACAATTGTATTTTGACTGTAGCCTAATTCTGTCTTTGCCTTTGCAAATTATTCCTTTTTTCTAGATAGTTTTTCATAATCCTGCAAGACAGCAAGAGTAACAAAGAAAGGTTTCAAACTACCAAAATGAAAGTACTAGAAACGTTCCACAACAATCATGATCTTCAATACCTAATTAATATACCATATCAACTAAATCCCTATGAGGTTTTCTTAGGAGTGATCTAAGACAAATCTATCAAACGCTTATGACGAGTCCAATTTACCATGCATATATAAAAAACTATATCCGTAAAAATCTCATCCCAGTATAATATCTCCATTCTCTGAGACAAATTCATCAAACATAGCTTACTATACTTTACCATATCTAAACAAATATCCTTCATCGATAAAAACTCCATCGCAAGTTCCCGTACTTACCTAAACATATTGGACTACATTCGAGTCATGGATGGAAACAGAGTATGAGAAATATCCTTGGGAGCTTGTGGATTTGCTGACTGATGTTTGAGTCGTGTGCGCGAATTAAGAAAGATTGCCTACTTATTGCGATCAAAGAGTAGTAGTGAAATGTAGTTTTGAGTGTTGTTAACATATAATGTGTTATAGATATACATGCAATGATTTTTACTATTAAAAATTACACTACAACCTGATCTAGTTAATAGTTTTAGTAATTTGATAGATTTTTTTACGTTAAAGGTTGAGCTATGTGTTATTTCAAATACGTACGTCTTGAATATAATAACCGTATTCATATACTGATATACAATAAATATGAATTATATATCTGCAACAGTTTAATAAACTTATTGTTCTAGCCCTCAGTAGCTTGCTATCTAAATGGCCTCACAAACATAACGTTGCAGACATGGCCGTTGTAGATAACATTTTTGTGAGAAGAAGAGCGAATTTGTGAGCGAATGTTTGTGAGGCACGTTGCAGACACGGCTAATTTGAGAAGAAGAGCGAATTTAAAGACCACCTTGAAACTGCTACACATTTTTTTAACACAGTATTGTTTCTGCATAATGATTTTTAAACCATAACTGAAGAAATTGACCCCTTTTGTTACTCTTTTAAAAACTTAGTTATTAGCAGAGGATAATACTAAAACTAACAACTGCAATGAAACCTTGACTTACTGTTTTCAACAAAAAGTACCAAGTGCATGCAATTAATAATAACAACTGTTCTAGACCAAAAAAAGCAATATAGTTACCAAATAAAAAAAAGGACTGTTTTTTTTAAGACAAAAGGCGTTATTCTGTTCGATCCTGAGTCTCTTCTGCTACAGTACCAGAGGGGATTTCAGAGACTTCTGTGGTTATCTCTTGTTTCTTTTCAAAGGTTTCAGCTGTTGTGGCATCTTTGTTCTTGTCCTGGTTCTCAGCCGAAGGAAGATCACTCTTCTTAAAGTATTTTGCAATAAATTCTTCAGCCATGCAGGTGGTGTATCTCTCTGTCAACAAGTTCTTGATGCATTTTATGTAGGAAAAATCCTGTTTGGTCCCATCTGTTGAGACAACAAAGAAACACCTGGTCTCCTGGAACAATGTGTGTTTATCCACCTGCGTTGTTTACCATACCCAAAGTTTTAATCTTCTCGTCTCCAAATATATATATCATAACAAACATCAAAACAATATGCCGATTTGTACCGTGATATACTCGACACCAGCACCAATCTTTGCTTCTTTTTGTGGATGGAAATTCAGAATCTTCTCCTCGACAAATATCTGATGTTCAGATGAAATTGGATCACCATCTTTGTACCTTCATCAAAAAGAACATATTTTCAGAAACATATGGAAAGCCATCATGAGAAACTAAAAAGCCAAAGATAAGTGTCTTTTGTCTTTGATCTATTGTCCAAGTAACTAAACATTCATATGTGTCCCCATCTTACTTTATATAATACAGTGATCTGGAAACTGAATTAAAAGAGCATACCCAGACTGATGCATTATCTTCCTGACAGTATTCAGGATTGGCTCAATATCTGAGAGAATATCTTGTTCCTCAGAGGTAAACATGTCCAACCATTGTCTTCTTGCTGTAAACATGTATTCCTCTCCAGTTCTAGGTGGCCTTAGAGGGTTCCTCTTTGCTTCCCAGTTACCTTGTGAGTGTTCAGATGGAAATCTCTTGTTTGGATTTCCCCACTGACTTCTCTGCTTTTCATTCTCGTCTCTGCTTCTGGTGTCTGCCAATGCCACCCATGGATTTCCATCATCTTCATGGTTTTCATGTGTGTTTCAATCTGGTTCTTTTCTCAAAGTCCAAGGGTCTATCACATTGTGAATCTCTTTTCCTTTGCTTGGAGAACCCCATGACGGCTCATCACACTTGTTACACTCATCATTTAGCTTCTCCCAAGCATCTTGATCTGATGACTTACGACTCTCCTTATTTGGATTTTCCCAAGAACACTGACCTAACTCTATGGCACTTCCCCATGCTGAGTACTTATTGGTATTCTCCTCGTTTGGTTTTTCCCAAGCACCACCTTTACTACTACCACTGCATGATCCTTGCTCCCACTTGGATGCAGCTAGCTCACCTTCATCTAGTAATTCCTCAAACGTAGGCTCTTCAAGAGTAGGGTCTCGCTGAGGAGAACCCTCACATTCCTCAATTTCTTGTTCTAAAACGTCAAAACCAGAGGAATCAACGTATGTATCTCCATCTGTACATGATCTAACCATTTGAAGGAAGTTGTACGAATCTACTCCTTCATCATTTAGATTAGTCTGCAAATATGTTGATAAAATAAAATAATGTCAAAATTTCCAGCCAAGTTACATGAGAGACTCACTTAAAAAGTGGTTCGTTAATATGGACTTCTAAAGAGTGATTCTACCTCATGTTTGTTCCACAACATATCAAACCCTGAACCCGTACCAACGGCCACATGCTTTCCCCAAGAACATGACCCAACCACAGATGATAGAGGATCTTTATGGCATCTTTCAGCAGCTTTGTCAAAACATATCATTGGATTCTGAAAACATTAAAGAAAATGAATGATACGAATATCTTTTGAAGGAACTCGTATTAAAAAAAATTGAGGAGCAGATGACTTACTATCAGAGTTGCTTCTGTGAATGGTGCCTTGATATCCAATGACTTGGTCAACGCCTTGTAACCTCCAGCATTGAAACCCAGCAGATTCCCTGAACAAGTCATGTGGTTTGCTAGAAGAACTTTATGTTCCTTTAAGACTCCTTTGGATACTTTTCTCACCGAAGTGGAGAGACGCTACAAAAAAGACATCCTTGCAAAGTCAATGAGTATAATGATATAACCATAAAACATGGGACAAGTCTCACACCTTAAATTAAATGTGAGAGCCAGTGCAAAATCAGGCACCTGAACTACTTGCTCAAAAGTGGAAGCTATTCCAAGAAACTCTTGCACTTGCTTTACAGAATATGGGATTGAGCGTCTTGTGTCTATCAGGTGAAGCACTGGAAGACAAGCGTCTATCACAACTCTCAATGCATCACCACTCTTCTTTACAGCATATTTGTCAGCAATGACATCCAAAACCCATTCCCCTTTAGACGCATCACCGTTTGGACTCTTCTTCTCTGGCCTTTTACAGATAATATTTGCTGAGCAGATCTGTGGATCACCTACACAGTTTAGAAACAGAATGTACAACAACATCATCAAGAAATCCTTTTTCAGAAGTATTAATATTCAAGAGAAAGGGTAAGAACGCAAGACAAATGCGATAATGTCAAGTACCTTTGATTACTGTTTCCATCAGAACTGGGTAAATTTGGTTGCAAAGGACATCAAGGGCTCTTTCTAGATTAGGGTCATCAGCATTGTAATAGGAGAACATCAAGCATATCATACCAGATTCCTTGCTTCCACATGAATCTCCAAAACAGCAGCTCTCACTGTTAAACCCAGGAAGAAAAAGAAAACCTCATAAAACTACACAAGTACACAATTCTAACTCAACATATAAAAAGAACTGGAAAGAGAGTATCTAATTTTCTCCTTTTATAGTACAATGATACATATTCTCAAGTCAACCATAAATGCTTAACGAACCGGACTGACAAAGTTGTTCTTTTCAAGTGGTGAGTTTTCTTCTTCTTCTGCCCCAATGAATTTATCATTTCCTCACACTTTTGTTGTATCTCATGCTTACTGATGGCCAACTCTTGCAGCAGAGTCTATTAAACCAAACACAAGTCAAAAAATAAATTCCAGGCCAAGGATAGCTATAGTAAGATACTTCTTCAAAACATCAAGGGTTTCAGAAAAATTAAATTATGCAGCAACCAGAGTTCAGACCTTGTTTAGATGAATGTGACCCTGAAGGAAGAAGTCGTTTACATAATTCTCCATATGAGATTGTTGCTTCTTGTATCTGCAAGAAAGTAAAGACAAAACAGATATTGCAAAGAGACATGTTAGTAAATGCAGAAAGGCACAAAACACACTTGAAAAGGGCAACAACTATGGTTATTAGAAAACAAGAGACTTACTCAACCAGAAACTCCACTGCAGTTTCTCTAAGACTTATTTTCTTCAATATGTTCTTGAAAGTGCAAGCAACATTTTCTTGGCAATACTTTCTCCCGCATAAACATTCATTTAGAAAGAGAATCACCCTACGATCATTATCTGCATTCTGGAAGTTGGCTTTGCAAAGTAGCACTTCCTGAGAAAAGAGAAAACAGTGTTAATGTACATAAAAGGATAAGTCAATATCCCAACAGCTTGATGGGCTCATTAGAGAATTCTCCACCTACATTAGCTCCCATGGTGAATTACTACTGGGTGAGGAATCAAGCACAGCTTTATAAGAAGGTTTTGAAATTGCAGTAGCTGCCAATACTCCAACAGCTTCTGCAGCTTCAAAAAAACCTCGATGCCCATGTTTAGAAGTTCCCTCAATCTCATACTTGAACTGAACAACTGAGTTCGTGCATGTGTTCCTTACTGTTCCATCGTACGAAATCACAATATCTCGAAGATTAGCCATCAGATTCTTGAACAGGGTTCCAGACTCAGTTAAACCTCTTAAAGATCGACCAGTGACCTCTCTGGTTGCGATGGCATGAACCATCTCTTCATATGGATCCAACCCATGAAGGAAGCAACTCTTCACTAATCCAAATTCCACAGACGAAGAACAAAACTGAGTCATGTCTTCAACTAGATTCTTAGTGTAAAATCTCTCTTTATCCGAAAGTTGAATACCCAAAAAACCTACTTGCTGCACTAGCTTATCAATGGATGAAACATTGTTCATGTCTACTAAGTTTCGCATAGAGTGTGATTTCAACATGTAATTAGCAGCGACCTCCTTCACATGTTGTATGTTATTCTCTAGCTGAAACTCATCTTCATTGGTTGATCTCAAACGTGACACCATAGGAGAAATTTCCCTGATCATGTTGTGAATGACACCAATGTTCTCCTTAGACATAGAAAAGTCTTCAAGGCTAATACTAAATCCATCAGTGTTAAGGTGTTCCATCAACATAGGCTGTAATGAGTCAAAAAATCCAAGAGCTTCCTTTGCACCTTTCTCCAACAAAATTGAATTTATAATGCTCTTCATGAAGGATGCCATTGTCTCAGCCCCATAATCAAAGAACAAAATTTCACTTTCTTCAACCATAAACTTGTCTCCTTTGCAGCTCAAGTGATCAGGAAAGGTAAGCTGCAGAATCTGAAATACCGTCCAAGCCAAGTCAGATTCACTGAACTTCCTTAGAGCGGCTGGTGATAAAGACAAAGAGCCATACATGGACAATTGTTGAGCAGCTTCTTTGTCCAAAAACATTTTTTCCAACATCACCCGGAGACAAAGCATTGCATCACATCCCAACTGAAAATTAATTTGGCCCGTGTGTGAGCTGAGTAACTGATTCTCAACTGAGAAAAGCTCCTTGACTTCAGCCTTTGCCGCCAGTGACTGTGGATATAAGATGTGGATGCAGTCGCCATCGAAATCAGCATCAAGGGGGCTACAAATAAGCGGATTGATCTTGATAGTATTGTCTTCATGGATGTACACTTGAAGGTCTTGAAGGGAATGCTTATGAGTGGTTGGTGGTATGTTAATGAACACAATATCTCCATCCCTCGTCATGCGATTTACGATCTGCCCAGGTTTTAGCTGAATGTGCCCTTTGGCTCCATATCTCAGTGAGTAGGTCAGAAAACCTTGGTTGTAACTCACGCATAATTCCTTGTTAACCAGCTCTTGTAGATATCCTATGTTGTAAACATTAACCCTCTCCTCAAAAGTGAGTCTCCGAGCAACATCATAAGGAATTCCAATCTCATTCACACGCCTGTAGGCATCACCAGTGATGACACCGCGGGAAGAGAAACCAGAACCTTTTCTTATGAAGAGTGTTTTCAATTTCTCAGACCAAGTCTTGGAAGAACAACTGTCCTCGTTGACCTTGCCTACACCATATCTCTTATCTATGTTTCTTGTTGTCATACCCCTCACCTGTATATAGTTGTCCACCACTCTGTAAATTTCATTAGCTTCAGCAGCATGTGACACAAAATTTGTCTCACCAGACCTAGAGTTTTTAATATCTAACACATTCTTCAGAACATCTTTTAACCCACTTCTGGATGGATCCTGAAGACAAGAATAACAGAAAAATGCATGATCTCATCAAGCATTGGCCATTGAGAGATACTGATGTTGTTGTAAGTTAGTTTCAGTTGACTTACCGTTGACATGGAGAGGAAACCATCAGAAGAGACATTGCGTATCGATAAGCAGTTCGGCGGTACTGGAAGATATCCTAGTAGATAGCCTTCTTGTGGCTTATGCCCCATTTCTGTAAGCTTCTTTCTTGTTTCTGGTGGGATTCGTCTTAAAACCTCTTTCACCTGTGTTTATTTCTCAAAAAAGTAACTTTCAGGAACAAATAAACACTGTAGGAAAGAAATAGACTATTTAAAGTAGAGAATAAGACCTCTCTTGCCAGTAGAGGTCTGGTATAATCGCTCCCATAGTGATAGCCATATCTTTTCAAGAAATTCCAACAATCATCTTGTAGTCTCGACCTAGAAGGGAGCTTTAGTTCTAAATAGTAAGCTCCATCCAATTTCGTCACTTGTATTGAGATGTGCACAGCTTCCTAATATATCATTGAAAGCAAAAAACGCTTTTATGTAAATTTATAAGACATTCTATCTAACACACAATGGCAGAATCGACATGGCGGCTTTACTCACCTCACAGCGGGCACCTAAAAGCCGCTTCCCAAGACCATGGCTTGTGCTCTGTCTCTGTAATCAGAAAAGTGAAAACATATGGCTTAAGGCTTTTAACCAAATCATACGACAAGGAAACCAAATGTAGTAGTAATACCTTAGTCTTCTTTATCTTTAGACAGTTCAAGCACAAAAGGCTCAGCATTTGTTTGAGCTCTGTGATATGGGCAGGATGGTATATTGGTACTGGCAGTTCAATATACCCAAAATGACCTGAAAATGAATTAAAAAGGATATTAGAAAGTTGTTATGTAATAGGAGATTCAAGAGCTTCTTCTATCATACACAAAACCAAAAAAAAAAAGAGTTGAGTTACCTTCACATTGATCAGGTTCCGTGGCACCACAAGCTTCACATTTGCCAAACTCGAGAGGTAACCCCAAGAAGGGGTTAGAAAGTTGGCTTGCATGGTTGATTGGACCCTCACTAATTGATGATGCACGCTATGAAAACAGTGAACCAGGCCAACGAAAACTCAGAAGAGCAGTTAAAGATATAACACAAAGCTTAAACTAAAGAGCAGAGCACAAGAGCAAATTTTTTTACTTGGGGCACCACAATATATAAATAACAATTAGTTAACTAATTTTTTTTAAAAAAATGAGACACAATTAGTTAACCAAATCAAACCTAAGATCTTAGGAGTAGCATGGGGAACTCTTACAACCTAAGCTAGGAACACATTTATTTGTCCAAGCCAAATATCAAATTTACAAAATCTGTGTACCCTTGCAGCTGCAAGTATATCCGCCCCTGAGAGGAGCAATAGTATGTATGCCGAGAAAGTTTAGGACTTTTCACTTACAATCTCGTTGTGAGTTGCTAAGGCGAACGTGATTCCTACGATTTCTGCTTCCATGACTCCTGATGATGACGATTCCTTGTCCTCCATGAAAAACCCTTACAAATAAAAAACCAGAGAAAAAAAGACCCCAAGTTATAAGCTTAAACCACATGTGGTAACTAAAAAAACGTTCCTTGAAACCGAAAGGTCGTGACTTTCTGAACAGAAATCTAAACTAAAGAAGACCTCAGTGTTTTTGTTGCTATGCCGCAGCAAAAAAAATTGTTCGTTGAAACCAAAAGGTCGTAACTTTCTGAACATAAATCTAAAGTAAAGAAGACCCCAGTGTTTTTGTTGCTTTGCCGCAGCAAAAAAAATTGTTCCTTGAACCCGAAAGGCGAAAGGTCGGAGCTTTCTATTTTAGGAAAAGTTTTCAAAATGAAGAGTCATTTGCAGTGAACAAAACAAAGAAATCATCACGTTCCATTAACACACACAAAAAAAACCACTGTAAAAGCTCTTCTTTTCTACTCCATTTCTTTCTTCCTTTCGCGAAAAAAAAAAAGCAGAACGCAAAAGACGAGAAAACACCTAGAAACGACGCCGGAACAGAGGTTTTTTTTTTGGAGTGAAAACTGAAAAGAGAAAGAGAGAGAGATAGAGAGAGGAGTGGAGATTTGTAAAGAGAGAATAAGAAACGAAGAGTCTTTATTATAGTCTATTTGACAAAAATCTCTACGACTTCATATTTTGGGATTCTTCTTTTCTTTTTTTTAATAGTTATTTTTTTAAAAAAGAGAGCGAGACTTTTCGAAAATTAATTTAGGCTGGATAGTAGGAAAATAGTAATTGTGTGAGAATTGTTATTAAATAATTAGATAGGCTTAAAATTAAAATGTGTCTTTCACTCTTCCTGTTCGATAAGTAAAAAAGCTTTAAACCATATACTACAGTATATCAAAATTTATGTATACTACAAATTAATGAGATGACCTTCGAGCTTATCAGCTTCCATAGGGAATCAAAATTAAGAATAATATACAAAGGCAAGATTCAGGGGAAACAAAAACAAAAACAAAAATCTGTCAGCTTCGTATTTGCTTCATATCGATTTTTTTTTTGTTCTTAACAGTGGGAGCCTATTTGATAGTATGAGAAAAGAAAATGACCCAATGAAGGTCTCCGAGAAAAATCTATACTATAAAAGTTGTAACATGTAGAATGAATTTAGTTGTCTCACTTAAAAAATGTATATCGATCGGTCGCGCATGGGTAGGTTAACTTCATATAAGCGTTTTATCTTTAGCATAGGAGCTCGTTACAAAAACTTCAAGACATTTAGACCATAAATGTACATCCTCCTCTGTCGCTTTCATATTTGTTAAATCAATACAATAAACATTGTTTGTTTTTTTGTACGTAAATTTACTTCGATTTCTATAAAAACAGGCACAAAACTGCAAGAATATTTTAGTTACAAACAAACACATTCATATGATTTTGGGAATTTGATCATCATTTAGAGAAGAGCCTGGTGAAGAAGTTTCCAGAAGAACTTGGAGGATTTTGAAGACAAGAGACATGAGCATATCTCCCTAAATTGTCAACTTGTCTTGCCTCACCCTTTGTGTCCTTTTTGCAAATCTTGCATGTTTTGTCCACCCATCCTTCCTCCACATATGTCCCATCCACTATTACATTCATCATTTTAAATAAAGAATAATTTACAAATTAGTTTATAACAAATAAATTCATCATTTTGCTCATCCATAATAATAGTTCTATAGATTTTTTACCTTCAACGTAGGATTTGAAAAAGTCCTTGTATGTCCCTCCGATTTTTCTTCGTAATGCCCCATACTACACATCATTACGAATATACATCAAACGTAATTCGATTTTGATTATCCAATAATATTCTTTATCCATGTTTTAACTATAATAAGCAAGCGTTACATGTTATCCAATAATTACACGTGTGGACCAAATTAAACCTGTTCTTGGGTCATCTTGCCACCAGATTTGGTGGCTTCACGAGCCTCGTAGAGAAGATCAGCGTCTTTCTCCGACCGAACCTGTGAGAAGTCCAACGCATCAGTTAATTGAGTAAACAACGAAGTCTCCTCCTCTTCCTTCTTCTTCTTCTTATTCTTCTTCTCATCATCTTTATCATCTTGCTTGGCCGACACAACGACCCATCTAGGACTCCGGTTAAATCTCGGAGAGGTTCTTGAGATGGGGACTTTGGTCGTAGATATGATCCCACTGCTGTGTTGAAGTGGCAGCAGTGCTCTAAAACCCATCTTTTGTAAATTTTCACTTAAATTTCCAAGTTAATGGAGATTGCAAAATTGGGGATACATTTATTTATATAAGATAATAAAACATACATGAGGTTGTGTGGTGGGGGTTGAATATATAACGGGGGCCATAAAAAATGAAGAATATGGCTTGTGATTGTTAATGTGGTTACGTGGGAGTTTAATGATCTGATAATTTATAAGCCTTCTTCCAATTTTGTTTAATTAATTTAGTCACTTGTGTATATTTTGTTAAATACGATTATTAGTAGCCATTTTTAAAAATTGTCTTTTTTCTAGGGGTCAGAAAATCATACTAACTTTACTAAATAGAAAAATGGAAACTTTCGTAAAATCTAGGGTTTTAAAAGCAAATTGCCTTTTTTTAATTTAATTATTAAGAGTCAAAGGTTATTGATTTTGGTGGAAGCTTTTTATATTTTCCAGAGAAGAGAAGAAGAATACACGAGACAAGAGTCATTCCAAGGAGTGTGAGAGATGGAGGTGGAGAAGGAGAAGTCGGAGTTGACATTGTACAACACGATGACTCAACTGAAGGAAGTTTTAAAACCCATCAAATCCTGGCAAGATCGGAATGTATGTCTGCGGTATCACCTCCTACGATTTTAGCCATCTTGGCCACGCTCGTGCCGCCGTCTCCTTTGACCTTCTTTACAGGTACTCTCATGTTTTCTCCTCCTTACACTTTCCGATTTCGCGTTTGGTTTTGGGGGGAAATTAAAAACCAATGCTTTGAAACTGTTCTGTGTCTACTGTTTAGTTTCTTCTCTGATTTTGATAAACAGTGTACCAAGCTTGGAGCTTTTGGTTTCTTCTTCTTTTCTTTGAAGTTGGTGTATATCTCTCTAATGTTGTTCTGGTTTGGTTATGCAGATACTTACGGCATTTGGGTTATGAGGTAACTTATGTTCGGAATTTTACTGATGTTGATGACAAGGTATAGCCTTTTTCCGTGCGCCTTGAAACTAGGGCAATGAGAACACTCCTCTCATTTGATTAGTATTTGCCCTTGTGTATGATTTAGGTTCACAACTTTCTAAAAATCTGAAAATATTGGACCTTTACAGGTGATTGACAGAGCTAACAAGTGTGGAGAGAACCCATTAGCTTTGAGTAGTCGCTTTTGCGAGGAGTATCTTGTAGATATGGCTTCTCTTCAGTGCCTCCTTCCCACTCACCAGCCTCGTGTCAGTGACCATATGGAGCTCATTATTACGATGATTGAAAAGGTTTGCTGTCTTCTTTCTTTCGGTTTCTTGCAATGTCCTTTGCACAGACATGTGCTGCTTGTGAAGATAGTGGGGTGAGTTATTGGTTACATAATGGACATGTAACCAACAACAATGTGAAGATGGGAAAATCACTGAACAACTTTTTTACGATTAGAGAGGTATGTTTCTTATTTGTTCCACTAATATAAATTGAGTCTTCTTTGAGTGTGTGTGTTTTCTCATGGCTAATGCAAAATTGTTGAATCTTTTGTAGATCACGGCTAAGTATCATCCATTCGCTCTGAGACACTTTTTGATGAGTGCACAGTACCGTTCCCCTCTGAACTATTCGGTGTGGCAGCTAGAGAGTTCATCGGATGCTTTATATTGTGTTTATCAGGTACAGTGCCCCCACAATTTGATTAGCATCTCTTAAGGAGAAATGGTTTGAATGTTTGTATAACTCTAACCCTGTAATCTTTGTGTAGTCAGACGTTAGAAGACCTTGTTAAAGCTCTATCGCCATATCGAGAAGAAATGAGTGAAGGTGTTGGAAAGGCTGTACAGACTTCCGAAGCCAAAGACATTATAAAGAAAGTGAAGAGTGAATTTGAAACAAAAATGTCAAACGACTTGAACACTGCCCATATACTCACGGGTGCTTTTCAAGACGCAATGAAATTCATAAACGTTTCAATCACCAAGCTCAAGAAAATGCAGAAGAAGCAGCGGATGTCGCTGGTAGTGTCACTGGTCGAGGTTGAGAAAGCAGTGAGGGAAGTTCTTGATGTGCTTGGTTTGCTCACAACTATAAGCTACGCCGAGTTTTTGAAAAAGATGAAATAAAAGGCATTAACAAGAGCAGGAATGGGAGAAGAAGAGGTCTTAGCGGAGGATTGAAGAAAGGAAAATGGCGCGGGAGAATAAACAGTTTAAGAGAAGTGATCAGATGAGAGAGTCGTTGGCAGTTAAAGGAATCTACCTGGAGGATACACTTGGAGGGACTGTCTGGAGACCCGCCACCCCTTTGATTTTGAAGCCTAAATTCGGTTTAGGCAAGACCGCCTTTATTTTTGCTATCATGTTTAATTTCGTAGGCTTCTTCATCTATAGTCGTTGAAACTCTTATTTCATCATTTGCTTAGAGTTTAGACAGACTGTTTGACATATATATATATAGATAATAGCATTGGTTATTTTAATTTTTGATAAACTTTGTACCACACACAAATCATGTTGTTGTAGTCTTACTAACTTTTTAAACATTGTCAGTAACCATCAAAAAATGTGGTAACTTAAAATATTGGATCACCAATTCTTTAATCGTTTTTATATGTAAACACATTTTGTTAAAAACGTTGGTTAATTTAGTAGCAATTCGTATGTCAAACACTCAAACTAAATGGGACAGATTAAATTACATTTTTTTATTTTATAAATTTAATTATATTGAGCTAAAATTGTAACTGATGAAAACGATATAATATGATGATTCATAAGCATATTCTGGAACTAGTTGTTATATAGTACTCTTTTGGAGTTGGAGATATCGATACGACTCCATTTATCTAGAAGCCATTTTCGTGTCTTGACTAATGGCGATTGTCAAGAAGATGAAAGATTTAGTCTTGTTCCTCGTTGGGCTCTTTTCTCTGTCTGTTTTGGTCTCTCAGTCGATCGCAGGGAGAGTCAAAGCGCCGTTGTTGCAGAGCAATAATGATGGGTTGGTGTTCAGCAAATCATTCAATTCGATCTATGATACGTCTATGTACGGACGCTTGCAGCTCAACAATGGCCTCGCTCGAACTCCACAAATGGGGTAGGATCAAGTAATTAGCTTTTTGGATTTTTTTTTGGGGTTTCTGCTTAAATGTGAAAGGAACAATTTTTATGTCTCAATTAGTTATAAAGTTTGGAAATTTTGAATCTGTCTTATTGGAATTGTGCTTTGTTAATGGACAGATGGAATAGCTGGAACTTCTTTGCTTGCAATATCAATGAAACGGTCATTAAGGAAACTGGTAAAGCTTTCTTTTGTTTGATAGCTTCTTATAAAAAGCTACTCACATGTTTCATCTTTCTTTTTTTAAAAAATTCTATTGTTCATTTGTGTTGATGATATTGTACTTACTATAATTAACAGCTGATGCTTTGGTCTCCTCTGGCTTGGCGGATTTAGGATATATACATGTCAATATTGGTATTTGTACCCTTGGACCTGTCTCTTCATATTTTGTCTATCTGAGATTAAAAGCTTACTGCTTTAACGTTTCACAAGTTTTTTTGTTTGTTGCAGATGATTGTTGGTCCAATTTGTTACGCGATTCAAAGGTAAGATTGCTTGTATTATTACTTCAGTAGAATTTGCTGGTCTGACTTCTGTGGTTAATTTCTTCTTTTTATGCTCGAAAATACTCTGTAGTGAGCTCCTGTCCTGAAGTACTGTGACTTTATAAATCACATTAGACGTTAGATGCTTATTGCTTACGTTTTTGTTTTGTAAATCAGGGTCAATTGGTTCCTCATCCGAAAACCTTCCCATCAGGAATTAAACTTCTTGCTGATTATGTTCATTCAAAAGGTCTTAAACTCGGTATATATTCCGATGCTGGGTAGGTTATTATTCATGTCCCTCTTTTGGTGTGTTATAAGCTCGATGAAATTATATGATGTGGTCTTCTCATGTTTCTGTTCTGGATATTTCCTTCTTTCAGCGTTTTCACGTGTCAAGTTCGTCCTGGATCCCTTTTCCATGAAGTGGATGATGCAGACATTTTTGCTTCTTGGGTTAGTTTTCAGCCAATGTTGTCCGAACTTTCAGTTGTCAATGAGCTATTCAAGTTAATCATGTTGAGATATTGTATCTTTAGTTACATACAAGATCACAGTGTTTTTGATATTTGGTGGTATCTTTGTTTTGGTTTCTCATTGGTCGACTTGATTTCCAGGGTGTGGATTATCTGAAATATGACAACTGTTTCAACCTGGGAATAAAACCAATCAAAAGGTTTGATCTTTATATGATTTGATATGGTACCATTAATCTTTGGTATAAGTTTTTGAATGACTTGATATGGTTTATGCTTTCTAGATACCCTCCCATGCGTGATGCTCTGAACGCGACTGGTCGCTCAATCTTTTATTCGCTTTGTGAATGGTACATACTCAAAATGTCTTTTATTCGTTTTGTGAATGGTACCTTAAATACCATTTATTTTACCAATTTATTTTGCGTATACAGGGGTGATGATGATCCTGCCTTGTGGGCAAAAGAAGTTGGAAACAGTTGGCGCACAACTGAGGACATCAATGATACATGGGCAAGGTGAAATCTCATTGCATTAGATAAATCCTGTATTTCATTTTCTTTTAATGAAGATCTTGTCATTTGAGTAGTATGATCATTGATTTGCATGGAGAGGGATTGGTTTGTTTAAATCATGATCTGATTACTGTACTTTCTTTTATGTTTATGAAAGTATGACTACAATTGCTGATTTGAATAACAAGTGGGCTGCTTATGCTGGACCTGGTGGTTGGAATGGTAAGCAGTCATTTTAAGATCTAAAAATATTTTTCTGCTATGAAGTAATAACTAGTACACTGAAGTACTGATCCAATTGTTCCCATTGCCTTAGATCCGGATATGTTGGAAGTAGGGAATGGAGGGATGACATATGAGGAGTATCGAGGTCATTTTAGCATTTGGGCTTTGATGAAAGTGTGTGACTAATTTCATGGCTTCTTCATTTTCGTTGATGTCCTCGACTTCATCTCATCCTTGTAGCTCTCTTGCAGGCACCACTTTTAATTGGTTGTGATATAAGAAACATGACCGCGGAAACTTTTGAGATTTTGAGCAATAAGGAAGTTATCGCTGTTAACCAAGGTGAATTCTAATATTTATGGACTTGTTAGCTTCACTGTATACATGATTGTCCACATATTCATTGGCAAAGAACGAGAATCTGAGAACATTTCTGGTTGCAGACCCACTTGGTGTTCAAGGAAGGAAACTTCAAGCCAATGGAGATGATGATTGTCAGCAGGTTTGAATTGGGAGCCAGTAAAATATCAGACTAATAGAAAAAGCAGAAAAACAAACTTGAGGACTCAAATTGATGATAACTGTTTCATTGCAGGTGTGGTCAGGACCTTTAACTGGTGACCGTATGGTAATTGCTCTCTGGAACCGTTGCTCTGAGCCTGCAACCATTATAGCATCATGGGAATTAATCGGTCTTGAATCTACCATTAGCGTCTCAGTAAGAGACTTGTGGCAGCACAAAGATGTAACAGATAATGCTTCTGTTTCGTTTGAAGCACAAGTAGGCGCACACGACTGTCATATGTACGTTCTCACTCCCCAGACAGAATCACACTCTGATGTATAGTTCTTTGTTGCGAGGCATTCATATCTCAAAGATTGCCTTGTGTTACTGTATACTCGTTGGTATCATGTAATACGTGAAAAGTATTGTTACTCGAGACAACTTTCATAGTGAATAAATGTATGTTACTCTCTCTGCAAATTGGCACAAGAACAAAGTAATATTCAGCAGATCTGAAGGACATTGATTCCAAACAAAAGACAAATAGCCAAAAACAACTGCTAATCTATACCACTGTTGTATGTTCCGTCCTAACAACAATGAAAAAGAGATCTCTAATGAAACACCGGTCAACAACATAATCAAGTTTCTGTTGTATCTTTTGAATCCTAAATAGAGTTTGTCCATGCAGTTAAGAGGACCTAGCACTCCTGAGGGTTATATGAAGATATCAACCAAAGGTTTGGTCACAGTCTCTAAAAGTCAAGAACCGTTCATGGTTTCGGAGGATCTGCTGCTCTCTTCTTTGCCATTTTCCAATACCAACGTGCTTGAAGATATAGCATCTACTAGGTTTTCTGGTGGTGGAGATTGGCAATTTTCATCTATCTGCGGATTCACACATCTTGGAGATTTGAGCACAGGCTGATCTGGGTCAGTACAAGCCTCTGGTCTCACACATTCTTCTCCTTTGTTACCGGTACAAGAAGTAGACACTTCACCAGAAAGATCGCAGCAACTACTGGCTTTCTCATCATCTATTGTCTCAGCGGAAGTTTTTAAATGATGAGCCGATGCGTTTCTCCTACTAGAGTCTCTGAACCTGTCAGAGTATAACTGTCGACTCTGCAACAACCAATGAGCAAAGCAATTCAGAAGCTTGCAGCAACAATTTAAATTTTAAGCCAAAAAGTCGGTCAGTGGGGTTAATCGCGTACCATGTCAGGAATATAAGTGCCGGTTCCTCTCCTCTTTCTCATGTTTTGACAGCCATTAGTTAAAGAGTGCAGAGGAAAAGGCTGCACTGAGGTTGATACATTGAGACCTCTCAGATAAAACTCGTTCTTTCGACAACTCACAAGGTCACGAACGATATCCCAACCACTCTGGTCCTTAACTTGAGAATTCACCGGGATATAGCTATGCTGAAATGTTCCAGGTATGCTATAGCCATGATAGATTTGCCCATACACAAGTCTTTCAAAGTAACCTTCGAAATCTCCACTAAGTTCAGATAATTCTGATCTTCCAGTACCAAACGCAGTAACGGGATCATTTACATCTTGCCTTTGACCCTTACCATTCCTCTCCAAAGAGTTACGAAAGAATCTCTCCAGTCTCCATCCCATGCTTTCACCAGGTAGTGAAAGAACATCTCTGAGCTTTCGAGCTCCATGTGTAAAAGCATGTCTTAATCGTTGGACATTTCCTAAAAAAATATTTTTAAGAAAATGAACTTTTTGACAACTGCTATATTTAAGGAAATGAACATTTTGACAAACGCTACATTGGTTACATCAAAATATTACCTTGTGTAACACTTTTTCCAAGGTTGTTGCTGTGCTTTAGAGGATCAACTATATTGAGAGGTTTGATAGGAAATTCAAGACCATTCCCTTCAACAGCTTTAGTTGAAGCAGAATATAACTCTACACAGTCTCTTAAAAACTTCTCGTCAAGCAATAAGTCATGCTCATTTTCTGGAGAAACTGCTGGAAAGGTAGAGAGAGAGAGAGAGAGAGAGAGAGAGAGAGAGAGAGAGCAATCAAAATGTCAAATAGAGAGAATGCTACATAGAGAAGTGTCTGTGATTTTTGGCATCATTCTTACCCATAAGTTCTGGCAGGGAGGATATTGGCACACGACCACTGACACTGATACAGTAGTTGCTCCAATCAAATGAACCATAATAATCCAAGAACTTATACAGAACCTGTTGAAAGATAATGACTGTAATCTCACCTTTTGCATATATCACTTCTTGTAGACGATGCTAAAGCTTCAGAAAAAGAGTGGTTACCGCTAAAGGGCCGGATAATGATGAATGAAAAAGATTGATGATGTGCAAGACTAGTACTGCCAATGCATATGTTGAGATCAATCCAGTGTTCGCACCAAGAATTCGACTCTCGTAGTAGCACCAAGCTTTAACTAAGATGATGCTACGCTTGAAAAGATGATCTCTCCCAAAGAGTTGGTCAATCTGAGGATACATAAAACCAGATATTAACAATAATTAAGTATCGAAGATATGCAATGACCGATCCAGTGGAATTCTAGAGCCTGATTTTGAATAGCTGATGGTACCTGTTCCAGGAAACATAAAGCACAGAGACCTGCCGTTTGATTAAAAGAGATATCCACAGCAATGTTCCGGATATTGCATTTTATGACTTTGACCTGTCATATATCAGCAAACTTTCTTAAGGAAAATTTAGGCAACCAAGAAAATACAAAACCAAAACCAAAAGGCTATAAACAAACAAACAAACCTGTGCAGGGATAAACTGAACACCTGTTGCCTGGAATTCAGACTCGCTGTCTTCATTTTGAAGCTTATTGCACAATTGTCCATAAAAATCGTCATCCATATTTTGCTTAGTAAGGACAGTCAGATCAATGTCTCCATCTGGAAGATAGGTTTTAAGAGGCACCGAACCAAATGCAAAGACCTGTAACAAGTTCCCATTGAAAGTTAACAGACGAAAAGGTTGTTTAACGTGTCAACAAGAGAACCAGGAGGGTTTCTAACCTCAATTCCATCATGACTCTTGATTAGAGATCGTACATAATCAATGATCTCATTCCTACTTCTGTCTGAAACAACGACAGGTTGGATAGTGCAAAGTATCTCATGAGCTCTCTGCTCTGCAATCATCCAAGATTCCCTATCTATTGGCAATGAATTCCCTTTAAGTTGTGCTGTTGATAGTGACAATGAGGATGATGAAGAAGACGAAGACGACGAAACTGACAATCTTTCTTGAATAATATCACCCATGTGAGCATAACTTCAAATTATCTTCAGGTTGATAATACAGGAATCCTCAACCCCACGAACCACTAATGTGACAGTGTGAGTGACATCTACAAACCACAGAACGTATAGAAATTAATATATTTTAACTGATTATTAGATAACAAAGAGGATACAAAAGCAAAATGTTCAAGCAAAACAAATGAAGTGAAAAGGTAAAAGCTTTGTTGTCTAATTGCTTGAGCTACAAACAGGGAAGGATAGTTAAGTGATTAGTACCTATATATCCTAAGCAAGAGACAAAAGAAAAAAACAGAGCATGTACCTAATGTTTATCTTCCGAAAGGCAAATCAAATATATCTACTATGGACCAGAACAGAGATAGCTACGGATGATGAAAGCTTCCGACCATCTAAGAGTTTAGGTTTAATAAAATCGAGGTTTAATTACCTGCGGTTTTAGTCCATTTGTCCTGATATTCCTTGGGGCTAATCTGTGAATATTCAAGAGGCTTTTAATTCCTGCGACAATTAAGAACAAACAGAAAAAAAAATCAAAACTTGAAACAAAGGGTTTAAAGATTGTAACGAATCGAAATAACATTTTTACACATGGAAATAATACGGCATTTTGAAAATCTCTAACTCTTGGTTCTGGTTTCATCATTTTAAGCTAAAACAAGGACCACGAAGATGACTAGAGACAAAAGAGAAACCCCCCCCCCCCCCCCCCCCCCCAAAAAAAAGAGAAAAAAACGAGATTCACGCGGTATAACAATTTTTTTTGTTTCTTCTTCTTTCTCAATCAACAACAAACCGATTCAATATAACACCCAAAATCTACACCAATCAAAAAAAAAATTATTATCCCAAAAATTATTGTTATCTCATCAAAAATAAAAAAAAATAAAAAATGAAGATTTTGATGTAAATTATGCTTCTTCTATTCATTGGAATTGCTCTAAAGAGACCAAACAACAATTAATTAACCTCAAGACAAAAAAAAATTCCAGCTTTTTTGTTTTTTAAGATCTTATGAATGAGAGTATAAACGTTACACTAGACACAATTTCAAACCCAAAGAAAACAAAATCTTCGAAAGAAACAAAGAGAAACAGATATGAGTTAAAATAAAACGGAAAAGATTTTTTTATTTTTTTTTTTATTTTTGGGATACCTATTTGTTGTATTCATTGATCAATCGAGAAGAAACCGAAATAATAATTTTTTTTTGTTTCAAACAAAGAGAGGAGAAGAATTATCAACAACAGGAATAGAGAGAGAGTAATGGATACTTTATAAATTAATTAATAATTTTATAAAAAGAAATATGGAAGGTTTATAATAGTGAAGACCTAAATCAATCTGCCATGTTTGTATCATCACCAATTTAAAAAAAAAAATAAAAAATAAAAAATTAACTTCACCTGCCCCCGTCAAATAAAATTTCAGCCCAATAAAAAAAAAAAAAAAATTGAATCTTCTTTCTTCTTCTTCTTCATCGTTGTCTCTCAGTCTTAGTAATCATAGTCATTAAAAAAAAAAAAAAAAAAAGACCCTAAAATTCTCCCAAGTCCAGAAACAGAAACTCTAATTCCATGAATGGGAAGAAAGCGTATCGTATCTTTTCGTGGTATCTACTGTAGACGATGATAAACTTGATGACGTGGCTTACTAATACGAGGTTTCATCTTATCCGTACACGTGTCTTTATTTCGGACAAGACTAATTAATTTAGATAAAGGATTTATTATTATTAAAAACAAAAAAAAAACATTAATCAGAATTTTTTTCCCGCTATGTTGTTAACTCTCTCTCCTAAAACCCTATCTTCTTCTACTCTCACTCTGCACAAATCTCAAAACCCTAGATGTAAATCCCCAAATTCAGCTCGATTCAAGAGCTCGAAACGGAGATTTCATCCCAT
This sequence comes from Camelina sativa, assembly GCF_030686135.1. Lineage (NCBI taxonomy): Eukaryota > Viridiplantae > Streptophyta > Magnoliopsida > Brassicales > Brassicaceae > Camelina > Camelina sativa. The sequence goes on from NC_141885.1 coordinate 20,749,018, forward strand.
TCTCGTGAAATCCGAGGTTCAGATTGAGAGGGATCTCGAATTCGAACCGGGAGAGACTTTTTTCCGCCACGAAAGCGCTACAGGACGAGACCTCGGCGTGTTGTCGGCGACGCTGTACAAGAGATCTAATGGAACCTTGCGGGTGCTCGACGCGATGTGCGGATGCGGAATTAGGTCGCTTCGTTATCTTGTTGAGGCTGATGCTGATTTCGTGATGGCCAACGACGCCAACGATGATAATCGGAAGGTGATTACTGATAATTTGAGTAGAGTGGAGAGAGGTACTGGAGACGAGAGGAGATGGGTTGTGACGCATTTGTTGGCTAATAAAGCCATGATTGAGCGGTACATGGTTGCTGATTTCTTCGATATGATTGACATTGATTCGTTTGGGAGCGATTCGTCTTTTTTGAGAGATGCGTTTAATACATTGAGATTGGGCGGTTTGCTTTACTTGACTTCAACAGATGGCTACTCTTCTGGTGGTCACCGACCTTATAAGTGAGTCAAAAAAGCTTTACTTTTTCTGAATTTTATTCGGTTTTTGATGAGTGGGTTCATTGGTAAACATCTGAAATATGTGAAAGTTTAAACATTTCTTTGTTTGTTTTGATGTGTAGTTCTTTAGCAGCCTATGGAGCATTTATTCGGCCTATGCCTTTTGGGAATGAGATTGGTCTGCGTATGCTTATAGGTGGAGCTGTGAGAGAGGCTGCTCTGCTTGGTTATCTTGTTACGCCCCTTTTCTCGTACTATTCTTATCACGGACCTGTGTTTCGAGTCATGCTGAGGGTTCACCGTGGGAAATTACATGAGGACAGGTTGTTTCTTCATTCTGAATTCTGACTAATAGGATTTGAATATTGTTGGTTATGTTGCTTTTTGTAATTGGAGTTTTCCTGTGTCTTCAACTGCAGGAACTATGGTTTTGTCACGCACTGTAATCTATGTGGCCATTCTCATACATTGAGATTTGATGAACTTGGTTTGATGGGATGTCCCTGCAGTGATACAAAGGCTTCTTCTTCACTTGTTGTGTCTGGACCAATGTGGCTTGGACCGCTTCACGATGCGTCGTATGTGACGGAAATGCTGGAATTGGCAAAGGAGTTGGGGTGGGTCGGTGAAGGCACGGGGATGGATCTGGAGAAGCTTCTCAGCATAATGATTGAAGAGAGCGATCCAAGACTGCCACCTGGATACACCAAAATGGATGAGGTCCTCTAAAACCCATAAGATTTAATAGCATTGATAAGAAAGGACGTATTTCATCCACATTACATGATAAGGATTTGTTTATTTTGTATATCAGATGGCCAGCCGTGCAAAGATGAACTCACCTCCGTTGAAGAAGATGATGAGTGCACTAGTTAAGGTGAACTATTAATTAATTGAATTCTTTGGCAGCTTTGATCTCTGAAGAAACTGATGTTAAATTACAACGCTAAAAGGCTCTGCTTTTTGTATTTTTTGCAGGAGGGATATGCTGTTAGCAGATCTCACATTATCCCCAATGCTCTCAAAACAGATTGTCCCATGTCAAATTTTGTAAGGATTGCCCAAGATAATTTGAAGAAATGACTTTTTGATATATTTTTCTTTTGTGGATCACAATTTTCGTAACATTTTTGGTAGGTAATTTCGGTAATCTCTGTTTCTTCCTGTTTCTACTTTACAAAGCAATCACGCCCCAATACTCAAACATATTACTAGTCAGTTTATTACAACTTAGGAGATACCAAATCGTTTAAGAATGAGTGAATCTTTCGTCATTCATACTTGACTTCAACCAAAGGGTATCAAGTTGCACTAATCAAAAAGAGTCGAAAGAGTAAAGTCAAATAAGCTGAGAAAAAATTGGTCTACAACATTTAAAGCTTCATGTGGCGAAATCATCTTTAACAAAATGTAGAATACATCTTCAAAAATTTCAGACAAAAAGGAGACTGAAACTAGAGTAGAAACAGTTTTGGGTTGCCAGCTTCTTAAAGTCTTCAGGCACGAGGAGCAGCAGGTGCACCACCAGCGGGGCGAGGAGCCTGACCAGGTTGTCCTGGCTTGGGAGTATCCTCCTATAACAATTTATGATTTTTTAAAATCATTCAGTCAGAAACTATCCCCAAAATATACACTCAACAGTACTTATACAAGAGACTACAACCATGTCAACTTTTTGCATCAATCAAGACTAGAGATTGAAACAATTCTTCAAAATAAGATACACTGTAGACTGTCTAACATAATTCTTAAGATGTATCAAAACCAGCGACATTGACTAATCAGCTGACTCTACACTAAATGCAGATACATTGTTCTAATTCAAACCAATTGAAGTTCCAAATTATTATAAATAAATAAAAAACACGACAGGTTAAGCAAAACTGATTGCCGAAGTACACAATCAGAACAAGAACACTGATTGCCTTAAGGACATAAACAAAAGGAAAAAACACATGTCTTAATTGAAATGAGTGTATTGAGGAGCTAACCTTGCGTCTGGCAAAACGAGGTGGAGGGGTACGAATCCTACGGTTGGTGGTGGATCGAACTCTCACAACGTGAGAATGGATGGCACATGAGACACAGTATTGCATCTTAGCGTAAAGCTTTGGGAGAGTGTAACCTACCAATCCACAACAACATTTCAAAATCAAATTAACACACAAAATTCCAAAATGGTAAAAAAACAAATACAATCAAACAACGCGTAATGAGGAAGCAACACATACCATCGTAGACGCTGGCTTCTTGAACATCTCTAATGGCAGCTTGTTCAACAATGTTCCTGACGATGAATCTCTTGATCGCCTTATCCTATTAAGTAAGATAACCAAATCAAATTTATTTTCATTCTTAGACAAAACTTAGTATCGGAAAATGATTAGTAGGGAGATCGAACCTTAGGGCAGCATTTGCCACAGTTGGAACACCTGATTGGGTTCACATGACCACGGTTGTGCTTGTTCCTTCCACCATTCCTACGTTTGAAAGTCTAAAACAACAAAACAAACTCGAATTCAATACACAATTTTGCTTTCCAAGTCTCTGTGAGCTTGATTATGTGTTCTAAACGATGAATTTAATCAAAGAACGAGAGAACACTTGCCATGGTGTGCAGCAGAGAGATACAAGCCTCTTCTTTGCTTCAATTCTCTTTGATGCGGCGGCGACAAGGAAGCACAAGATTGCAGTAACCCTAAAATTCGCGGAACAATCTTTAAATATATGCCGACCATTTCCGTTTAGGGTTTTATTTGACTATGACTTATTTGGGCCTTTGTTTGACCCATTTCAATCCCATATCTGCTTCAAGTTTTTCTAGCAAACGGGCCGCCACATACAAATAATTTTATTAAGAAAACCATTTGTAATTTTCAGTATTCTTTTGATTCAAATTTATCATTTATTGAATCTCAAATATCAAAACTTTATTTATTTTAACTACTCTTTCTGTATTACAATAGATGGTATTTTAGAATTTTCACATAAATTAAATTTTTTTTTTAATGTTTAGTTATAAATATATTCTTTATTTATAATAACATATTTTTATAATTATCAAACTTTTAAATTCTCATTTATTGATTCTTAAAATTCATAATTTTTTAATATTAATTGATTAAAGTATACAAAAAAAATACAAGAAAAAATCTTAGAAAATCATCTTTTACAGAAGAAGTATATTTTAACTTTTTACATCTTCTATATGTTTATAACTGTTTCAACAAACCAGACCAAATATAAACTTACTTTTATGTTAGTTTCCAAAACAACAACTAAAAAACCATTAACAAAACATTTATTATCTTTTCAAGGTACACTACACAGGCATTTTCAAAGCTTCTGTTCTGTTTTACAAACAAGACAACATAACCCCACATAAAAAAAACTACACACTCCATATGCATATTTTTTACATACATAAAACTCAGTTTGTATCAAGATCACGGCTATGCTTCTCGAATACGTCCGCTGCATATTTCCAGTTGATAACACTCCATATGTTCTTCAAGTACTCCGCTCTTGCATTCTTGTACTGCATTACCCGCACCGAATTGATCATAGTTAACATTCAGCTCGATAATTCCTTACTAAAACTTATGTGCTCTACATACTACTCTATATATACTAGGGAGTGTCATAATTGAGATTAGACAGAGTACCTGTGGATAGTACGCATGCTCCCACACGTCAATCCCGATTAGAGGAACCAAGTGTGTTCCTTTAGTCACCAGTGGATCCTGTATTTTCTCTATATGTCAAATGTTTCTTCTTCTTTTTTTTGTTTGTAAAAATTCTTGATAGCTGATGATGTTACATATTAGTTTAATTAATACGTTGATCTACCTGATTGGCTGTGGTCTCAACGACAAGTCTCTTTAGCTCTCTGTCTAGTCCAAGCCACTAATTAATTCAAAAGAACCAACACAAAAAAAGAAATTACCAATTATATTACCAATCAATCAACAATTTCATAGGTTTCATAAACTGAAAGAAATGGTTCATCGTTTGCTTATAGACTTGTTACATTAACACATTTTTTTCTGTACATTTTTTTCTGGACATTTTTTTCTGGACATCATACAGTATATTCTTTTTCCATTCAAACAGAGTCCCACATCACATATCCGATTCTAATAAAACAGAATATTTACGTCATGTCAGAATAATTTAGTAACTTTCATCACTAACCAAACGTATTGTTAATGAGACTCTAACAAGAAGCTTACCACCCATCCAGATCCCTGCACAGATGCGCCTTCTGCGTTCATCTTTTGGATCAATCCCTCTAAGGATCCGAAATGAGCATCAATCGCCGAAGACAAAGGATCATGAGGTGGCTTGCCACCTCCCTCCTATACCATTTTAGTTTGACCCATTATATAAGAGAGGAAACAAAAATAATCGTATATTGAAGATGGGAGTAAAGAAGAAGTAACATATTGGTACATGAACAGGGGCTAGAATTTTCCAGAAGATTGCATGGTTAACGTGACCTATAAGCAAAGCAAAAATTATATAATCAAGTTACCGGAAGATTTTAATTAGATCTTAGTCGTTTAATTAGAGCTATCTTTTGACCTCCGCCGTTGAACTTGATGAGGCTTTGGAGTTTGACGACAGCGGAGTGATCACCGTCGGCCATGGCAGAGCGAAGGCTGTTAAGGGCTTTCTTGTACTGAGTAACATAAGTCTGGTGGTGTTTCTGGTGATGTAGCCGCATGATCTCCTCGCTGATAGCTGGCTCTAGCGCATCATAAGCGTAAGGAAGATCAGGCAGCGAAGCTGTCTTCATTGATTCGAGACACGGGTCCATGGTTGTTGCTCCGGCGTCGTGAAGATTAGCTGCGAAGATCACAAGGACGATAATAAACACGATAGTGGTCATGCTTTATGTTTTATATATATATGTACACACTAAATTAAGCGATTGGTGGATTTTATTTAGACAAGTATATGAAGATATTAAGCCACGTAAGATTTGACTGATCCACTTGTCGATATATAACGCTTCATGGCTTTAGGCCTTTCGCATAGTTGCCAAGTCTGATAGTTGCTCGTTTTGTGTCGCAACCTTATTGCGATGCTTATTAATTATGATGTTCTTGTTGTGTGTGCTTTTGTCTTTGGGTAGTTTATGGCACAATCGACAAACTGATGAGTACATCAGCACTCAACTTCTAGAAGAATCCGGTTTTTCAGTTTTTAAAGAATTTGTTCTATCATTTTTTGAAAACCCATTCTGCCAACAATAGTATACAAATTTATGATAAGATTGGAAGTAAAGATCTTAAGGGAACAATTCAACAAGTTCATTAAAAATTTGATTAGAAAATTCTAAAGAGAAAAGTCTGAAAGCATCATTTCTGCCACTTCTAAAAGGAATTAAAAAATTCATTCTTTTCATCATTTCCAAAGCAATCAATGAAAGGCTGGAGCGTGCATGAGAGCTATGACCAAGGTACGTGTTTGAATTCAAATAATAAATGATAGTTCTTTTCTTGTTTTGCAGGAATCGACCGTTGTGTCTTTATTGAGTCTTTTATTTTATTTAGGTCCTAAATTTGAGTCAGTTATTTTGCAAGTTCAGTCCTTTTTATTTGTAATAATTTCGACCCTAGAAGGTCCCCCGCTGCTGTATCGTTATATAAGGTCTCTTCTCAGCATTGTAACCTTTGAAGTTTTTATGAAATAAAATGAGAGTTTTCTTCTGAGATAGAAGCAACCACCATTTCTCCTTCTTCTTGTGTGTGAATCCCTGAAGACTGAGATTTAACTTATCATAGATCCTTTCACAGATCTGTGTGTCGTCTTTCAATCCACCCTTCTATCTCTGCATCTTCCACTTCTACCAAATAGACAGAACATTGTTTTCAACCATTTGTCTATTTACCATCTCTTCGCTGCATTCCATCTATCATCCATTGAAGAGGTAGAACAGTGTTATCAACCATTTGCCTATTTCCATCTATCCACATAGGTTCCCTCTTCTGGGTTCCTATATCATCTGGTATCAGAGCTAAACGCTCCAAATCAGGTTTTATCTATCCCTTTTGTTTCAGTTTATTTCCATTTGTTTGCTTCAGTTTGTGTTTGTTTCCGTTCGTTTTGTTATCCATCGAAGAGGTAGAACAGTGTTATCAACCATTTGCCTATTTCCATCTATCCACATAGGTTCCCTCTTCTGGGTTCCTATATCATCTGGTATCAGAGCTAAACGCTCCAAATCAGGTTTTATCTATCCCTTTTGTTTCAGTTTATTTCCATTTGTTTGCTTCAGTTTGTGTTTGTTTCAGTTCGTTTTGTTTTATTTCGTTTCTCCCTTTTAGATCTATTGTTTTCGTGTGTTCTTGTTCTATTTTAATTGTTCATCTTTTAAAAATAAAACCCTAAAAAAATTCCGTTTAGATCTGTTGATTTGATTGGCTAAACCCCCCCCCCCTCCCCTAAATTCTAGATCTGTCAGTTTTTGGAAGTTTTCCTTATTTGAACTTTTCGACTTCCTGTACACTTGATCTCTTTTCCTAATCTTACAGAAAAATGTTTAGAACCATGGGAGAACAAGGAGAAGAGGTGAACATGGCTCAGATGCTTACAGCTATCCAAGCCCAACTTCAAACGCTTGGTGATAGCATGACACGAATTGAACAACCCCCACTTGCACCAAGAGCACCAGTTCGTAACTTGCCAAGAGGAAACCATGAGGTTGATGTTGGAGATCAGTCTGATTCAGAGGAAGAACATTAAGATCTTAAATAACACCAAAGGCCAAGGAGACACTACCAATAAGGTAGAGGACGATATGAAGACAACATAAGAGAAGGAGACTATGATCTTAAGCTCAATCCGCCAACATTTGCTGGAAAGGTTAATCCTGAAGCTTACATTGATTGGGAAAGACGTATGGAGCATATCTTTGGCTACTACAACTATTCGGAACAAAGAAAGGTATCCTTAGCTGTTGCTCAACTTACCGATAATGCCTTAGCTTGGTGGGACAGAGATGTGTCTGAGAGGAGGAGGCATAGGCATATACCAATCACTACTTGGGATGATATGAGGTTTCAGATAAGAAAGAGATATGTCCCAGCTTATTACCACCGAGAGCTACAAAAGAAGTTCCGGAAGCTCTCACAAGGAAACAAATCTGTTGAGGAATACTTTGAAGAGTTTGAATCTCTTAAAAACAGATTGGAGGTAGAAGAGTCTGAGGAGAACTTGATGGCACAGTTTCTAGATGGTCTTCATGATCGGATTGCTATAAAGGTGGAAAGAAAAACCTATCATGATCTTGAAGAGTTGTTGCACCTAGCAGTCCAAGCTGAACAATACATCAAAAGGAAGACAGCCTCTACTAACCGTAGTAAGACTCCATGGACACCGCCACCTAGGAAACCTTTAGACAAGGGAAAACCTATTGATGTGGACCAGAGATTTAAAAGAGTTGCACCTGAGGCATCAAAAGTAACCAAACCAGAGCAAGGTAAGCCTACTAACCAAAGAGCTTGTGATATTACTTGTTTTAAATGTCAGGGAAAAGGAAACTATGCAAGAGAGTGCCCAAACCAGCGAGTAATGATCCTTAAAGCCAATAGAGAGTATGAATCACAAGATGAAGAAGAAGAACGTGTTGAATCTGAGGAGGATATTGTGGACTATCCAGAGATGAGAGAGCTTCTAGTCATAAGGAGGGCTCTTAGCACTCTTTTTTATCCTGAAACAATTCAAAGAGAAAATATTTTCCACTCTCGCTGCTCCATAAACTCCAAGGTATGTAGGGTAATCATTGATGGTGGTTCATGTACTAATGTAGCCAGCAAGTATTTGGTTGATAAGTTAGGTCTCCAAAAGACAAAGCATCCCCATCCATATCGACTTAAGTGGCTCAATGATGAGGCTGAACTAAGGATCTCTGAGCAAGTCACCATACAATTCACCATAGGCAAATATTCAGATCAAGTTATGTGTGATGTGGTTCCTATACAAGCTGGACACCTTCTTCTAGGACGGCCATGGAAATTTGATAAGGAGACTTTACACAATGGTAGAACCAACTACTACACTTTCTCGCACAACAACAAGAAGCATACTCTAGCTCCACTCACCCCTCAAGAAGTGCATGACATGCAACAGACCATGTCAAAAGGAGCTAAGTCAAACAAAACCAATCTTAACATAACACTTTCTACTGCTTTGAAATCAATTAATTCACAGGATAAGGTGCCTACTAATGATCTTTAAGGAAGTTTTGTTTTCAGGTCAAGAAGAGAAAGACTTACCACCAGAAGTGCTTGAACTATTAGGAAGGTTTAAAGAGGTCTTCCCTGAGGAGATACCACCTCGACTACCGCCTATAAGAGGAATTGAACATCAAATTGATTTAGTTCCGGGAGCACCACTACCTAATAGACTAACCTACCGAGTAAACCCTAAAAAAGCAAAAAAGCTGGAAAAGCAAGTTCGTGATCTAATGTCGAAGGGCTACATTCGTGAAAGCCTAAGCCTTTGTGCTGTACCGGTTCTTCTAGTGCCTAAGAAAGATGGAACTTGGAGAATGTGTGTAGACTGCAGAGCAATCAACAACATCACTGTCAAATATAGACATCCCATTCCAAGGCTTGATGACATGCTAGATGAGCTTAATGGAGCTACTGTTTTTTCTAAAATTGATCTAAGGAGTGGTTATCATCAAGTGAGAATGAAAGAAGGTGATGAATGGAAAACGGCTTTCAAGACAAAACAAGGATTATATGAGTGGTTAGTCATGCCATTTGGACTCACCAACGCCCCAAGCACCTTCATGAGGTTAATGAATCAGGTCTTAAGGGAGGACATCTGTAAGTTTGTGGTTGTTTATTTTGATGATATCTTGATTTATAGCACAAGTCTTGCAGATCACGTAAAACATCTTGAAATGGTGATAAAAGCGCTTAAGGCTGAGCATCTCTATGCTAATCTTAAGAAATGCACATTTTGCACTGATCAAGTTGTGTTTTTAGGATTTGTTGTGAGTTCGCAGGGACTAAAGGTCAATGAGGAAAAGATCAAGGCTATATAAGACTGGCCAACTCCAACAACCATTGGACATGTTAGGAGCTTCCATGGGCTGGCTAGCTTCTATAAGAGATTTGTGAAGGATTTTAGTACCATTGTTGCACCCTTGACATCAATGATTAAAAAGAATGTGGAATTCAAATGGGTTCAAGCACAAGAGGATGCATTCAATCTGCTCAAAAACAGCCTCACACATGCACCCGTTTTGGTACTTCCTAACTTTGATAAAATGTTTGTGATTATATGTGATGCTTCTGGTACAGGAATAGGTGTTGTTCTAACTCAAGGAGGAAAACCAGTAGCATACTTCGGTGAGAAACTTAGTGGAGCTGCACTTAATTATCCAACATATGATAAAGAGCTCTACGCTTTGGTTAGATCTCTAGAAACTTGGCAACATTATTTGTTATCCAAAGAGTTTGTTATTCATACAGATCATAAGACACTCAAGCACCTAAGAGGAAAAACTACACTTAAGAAGAGACATGCAAGATGGCTTGAATTTGTAGAGACATTTCCATATGTGATTAAGTACAAGAAGGGCAAAGAGAACATTGTAGATGATGCTTTATCAAGGAGACATGCTTTGATCACTACAATGGAGGCTAAAGTCATGGGATTTGATCATATCAAAGGTCTATATGTGGAGGATCCAGATTTCAAAGAAGCCTTTAAGGAAACAAGCAAAGCCGCTTATGGGTCATACTACCAACATGATGGATTTCTCTTTCAGGACAAATAGTTGTGAATTCCACAAGGATCTATGATAGAGCTGCTAATAGGAGAAGCACATGGATGAGGACTTATGGGACATTTTGGGCGTGATAAAACTCTCAGTGTTCTTAAGGAACATTTCTTTTGGCCGCATTTGAAAAGAGATGTGGAAAGGTTCTGCGCAAAGTGCATCACTTGCTTGAAAGCAAAATCCAGGTCACATCCTTATGGTTTATACATGCCTTTGCCTATTCCTAATCTACCATGGGTAGATATTTCTATGGATTTTGTTTTAGGACTGCCTAAGATTAACAACCGAGATTCTATCTTTGTTGTGGTGGACCGATTCTCTAAAATGGCGCATTTCATTCCATGTAACAAGACAAATGATGTTACTCAAACTTGTGAACTCTTTTTCAAAGAAGTTGTGCGTTTACATGGAGTCCCAAGGACCATTGTTTCAGATCGAGACACCAAATTTCTCAGCCACTTTTGGAAGACTTTGTGGAAAAAGCTAGGAACTAAGCTACTCTTCTCCACCACTTGTCATCCTCAAACTGATGGCCAAACTGAGGTAGTTAATCGTACTCTCTCCACTTTTTTGAGAGTTACGGTGGGTAAGAATTTCCGAAACTGATTATCTTGTTTACACTATATTGAATTTGCTTATAATCATGCTAAGCATTCTGGTACCAAATTCTCTCCATTTGAAGTTGTCTATGGTTTTAATCCTCTAACCTCATTAGACATCACACCTCTGCCCCAAGCTGATTATTCTAGTGCAGAAGGAGTCACCAAAGCTGACCTTGTGAAGAAACTTCACCAAAGAGTTAAAGAGAAGCTTGAGAAGAAAAGCGCAAAGAACAAAGAGCATGCGGATAAGCACCGCAGGAGCTGACGTTTGAACCTGAGATTGGGTCTGGTTACACATGAGAAAAGAAAGATTTCCCAAGGAAAGAAAGTCCAAGATGTCACCAAGAGGAGATGGACCATTTCGGGTCTTAGAGAAAATCAATGACAACGCCTACAAGATTGAGCTACCAGGTGAGTTGAACATTTCTCCAACCTTTAATGTTGCTGATTTATCTCCTTTCCATGCAGATGAAATAGTTCTGCAGACCAAACTTTCTCAAGAGGGAGGGAATGATGAGGACATCAGTATTCAACTTCCAGAAGAACCCGTTCTTCCAGTTCTTGAAGAACCCATTCTACCATTTCTTGAAGAATCCGTTCTGCCAACAATGGTACACAAACCTATGACAAGGTTGGGAGTAAGGACCTTAAGGGAACAATTCAACAAGTTCATTGAAAGTCTGATTACTCTCATTGAGCTAGAAGATTCCAAAGAGAAGACTCAAAAAGCATCATTTCTGCTAGTTCTACAAGGAATTAAAGAACCCGTTCTTTTCATCATTTCTGAAATAATCAATAAAGGGCTGGAGCGTGCATGAGAGCTATGACCAAGGTAAGTGTTTGAATTCAAATAATAAATGATGGTTTTTTTCTTGTTTTGGAGGAATCGATCGTTGGGTCTTTATTGAGTCTTTTATTTTATTTAGGTCCTAAATTTGAGTCTGTTATTTTGCAAATTCAGTCCTTTTTATTTGTAATAATTTCGACCCTAGAAGGTTCCCCGCTGCTGGATCGTTATATAAGGACCCTTTTCAGCATTGTAACCTTTGAGGTTTTTATGAAATAAAATGAAAGTTTTCTTAGGTTTTATTCTGAGATAGAAGCAACCACTCTTTCTCGTTCTTCTTGTGTGTGAATCCCTGAAGACTGAGATTTGACTTATCATATATCTTTTCACAGATCTATGTGGCGTCTTTCAATCCACCTATCTATCTATTCATCTTCCACTGCTACCAAATAGACAGAATAGTGTTTTCAACCATTTGTCTATTTACTCGGCCTGGGCGTTCGGAACAAACTGAAAGAACCGACTTCTTCGGTTTTCAGGCACCGAAAATGAAGGAACTTCCGAACCGATCGGCAGAATTTTTAGGGAATTTCGGTTTTTGATTCGGTTCGGTTCGGCAGGCTAAAACCGATCGGTTATTCGGTTTCTGTTCTACATCACTCCATCTTCTTCTTCACCTGTTGGCGTATGTGTGTTTTGCAGAAGGAGAAGTCGCGGCTGGCGGCCATTAATCCCCTCTCTCTCACGATCGATTTAGGTTAGATAAATTCTATTTGTTCTTTTTAATTTGTTTTAGCGTTGAGCTGGTTCTAATTGTTTTTAGTAAGCCCAACAAAAGGCTGATGGACCATATGATCCACTAATATTTTTGTTTAATAAATATCCAATAATAGTGATCCAGTCCACTAATGTTTTTATTTTATTTTTACTCAGTCCAAAAACATGTTGCCCTAAAAACAAATATTGCCCACATTAACTCATTTCTTGTCCTCGTTTTGACTTTCGAGTCTCGACCTTGCCTCTCTCTGAAAATAGGCGATTACAAAGTGAGATTAGTCGAGAAACTTTTCAATCACCCGTCATCATCACCTTTCTTCTTCATCATTGTCACATACAACTCCTCTTTCTGTCAAACATTGTGTAGAAATCTACCTTTGTCTAACACAAATCCTAACCGCGGATTTCGGAGTGGTAATGCTTTCTTTTTTTGCCTTAGTTTGTGAAATTGTTTGTAAACCCTTTGTTTTGTAAGCTCATCTTAAAATCTAGAATTCTCTATCTTTTATGTCTTCTTAAAGCATATTTCACGGTTGGTAACTCGGAGTTACTAACTCCTTAGATCTACTTGCTTATCATTTTTTTTTTCCTATCTTTCAGTTTTAGATGAAGGATTGCATGTTGTTTTGATGACTGTAGGTGATCTCGACAGGGCATATTTCTTTACCGGGAGATCTTTGGATGCCATCATCAACGTCACCATCGCAGATCCGGCGGCTCCGGAAGAAAGTAGCGGCGTGGAGTCCATGAGCCCTAATTTTTGATGGACTTGTGTTTGTTCTTTAATTTGGGCTCGTGTATAGGCTTGGCCTATGATTTAATGGTTTGTAATTGTAATTTTTATGGTCCATTATCATAAATTCGATCTAATTCGGTTCGAATAAACCGAATTAGAAAAAAATTCGGTTTATTTCGGAATTGATTTTAATTTTAATAACCGACCTGAATAACCCGATTACCGAATAACCCGAACTGAACTTTTATTCGGTTCAATTCGGCTGAATTTATAGAAAACCGAAAATTTGAAAAATTGAGTAACCCGAACTAATTAACCCGGTAGAACCGAATGCCCAGAACTACTATTTACCATTTTTTCGCTGCTTTCCATCTATCATCTATTGAATAAGCATAACAGTGTTATCAACCATTTGCTTATTTACATCTATGCACATAGGTTCCTTCTTCTAGGTTCCTATATCAGAAACGTAAAATGCAAACCCGATATAAATCCAAACACTAGTCCAATGATCCAATCCTTATATGCAAAAAGATCAACGCAAATTCACATTATTGTGTCAGCGCAATAAGCAGCCATGTGTCACGTGAAATCATTGGTTAGTTGTTTCCGCGTGTTTTTATTTCCTTATTTCATTATTTCATTTGTGTAGAGTTACGGGACCATGGCCATGTTCTCTTTGGTGCAACCGGCCATGGTCTATCTCTATTACAAGGAATTTAGTAAAATAAATGTTAGGGAAGTCCATAGCGAAAATGAAAAGAAAACAAGCAAAGCCCATAAAATCATACGAACCACAAAACTTTCTTCAAAAACTCGAAACGAAAGGCCCAATACAATTTAATGTACACCGTGGAGTCTGAAGTGGCGTAATCAATGGTGTAGATTAAAAATGACGTGGAAGACACAAGAACTCCACAGTTTAAATCACTCACCAGCGTGTGCCCGCCCAAGCCATGCACACAGCTAAACCGCGTCGCCACGTTCTCCTACCCTCATATCGGCTTCACGTAAAATCCAACCGTCCGATTTAAATCCAACGGTTAATATCAAATCTCAATCGAGTCATTATCGTTTATGCACTTTCCCGGAAATAATCTACCTAAAGCCACCTCAGACTTTTGAGGATAACGTGAAGAATAAGTTAAACGCGATTTCTACTATCCCTAAATCTCAACCGTCGGATCACAAACAACTTACACAACTCCTCCATGCTGGAGAATATAATTAAACAACAAAAAAAAAATAGTTATATATATATATAAAAATAAACTAATCATGTCATTGCCATTGGATTGTGTGTGGCTGCGTCAGTTAAACGTATATTCTTATAAGCAACAAACAAAACAAACCATTGGTGTGAATTGTGATTGCTTCTTCTTCTATAAAGAAACCTTCAAATTAAATTCATTCATATATAATTGCGTGAAGCAATCTCCAATCTAAAATCCGCATCTCTTCTCCGATTCGTCTATCTGCAATTGAATCTTCTGGAGATGGCGGCGTCTGCGAGGATTTGTTGCGGAGGAAGTGCATGTGCCGTTCGTTGTGATCGGCGCACGGTGGATTTGAATTCTCGATCGTTTTGTGTTGTTCCGGTGACGAATCGGCGTAATTTTTGTGAGATCGGGAAGGTTTCGATGTCGATGGATGAATTTGCACCACCACCGTCCGCGGCGGTGAAGATCGATCGGGTCGGTGAGAGGAAACGTAGCGGATCTGTTGTGTCGAGGGAGAAGCTTGATGTGTGGTTGAGGGATTCGGTTGTTGAGATCGTTAAGAATCTTAGGGAGTCTCCGTTGTTGATGCACTTATACGCGGAGGCGAACGGTCGCTTGACTACGACGGCGACGAGTCCGGAGGCGGAGGATTGGCCGGAATTGAAAGAGAGGTGGGGTAGAGGGGAAGAGAGGACGCCGGAGGGGGTTATATTCGTGGAGAAGCTTACGGACGACGATGTAGCGGATCGAGAAGGAGATGATGGTGAGGATGATTACCACAGCGACGGTGGCGCGTGTGGAGATACAAGCGCGTGGGGGATTGTGGCGCAAGGAAGAGGAACGGATTCTGGACCGGTTTGTTATTTATTGAAGACGACCCGGGTTGGGTCCGGTATGGGGACGGTTTGCACACATTTCTGCTTGGTTAAGGTTAAGAGCTTCCGGGAGACGGCTATGTCACAGTTGAATAACTCGTGGTTGGTGCAGACTGGTCAATGAAACAAGTCAAAAGGATTGATCTGTATATTTTTATTCACTTTGGGTTTTGATTATGAAACCCTTATGGATATGATCAAATGATTTGGTGAACTAAAATGTAAATAACAAAAGGTTAAGTTGATTGGTTATAGTGATTGGTTTTACCAAAGAACATTGTTAGTTTGTTACTATTGTAGTAGAAAACTTATAATAGACCCAACTTGTAAAGATCAAGAGTTTCCTATATGATATGATACTCCATCACATTACAATATATGCTAAAAGTGTAGATGGATCGGGGGTGTAAATGTAGAAAATAGAAATCATAGCAGCAAGCCAAGTTTAGACTCCAATCCTATGCCGACGAGAAAATTCCGGAGTCGACCACGGGGACAGAGAAGAAGAAAATGAATAAACGACGACGACGACGTGGAACTAAACATAATTGTGATGATTGTATGTATTATTGGATCATTACAGCTCTTTGCCGCGTAAATCTGTCGAGAATGGATTAGAGATTTAAGGCCTGCTGGTTTAAATAAGGACGGTATAATAAACCTTTGTTCCTCTAGTCATTCGTATACTATTCTATGATTTGGCTCCATTTCAATGCTCTTATGAATCAAAACACTCGTGAAGTGATGAAACGATTTCTTTGACTTGGCACATCACCCTCTACGAGTTGTAGAAAGAAAGGAATCGGTGCTAGTGCTACCATCAACTCCCAAGCTTACTACCACTTATACTCGTTGTTGATAAGACATTCCAGAACATACCCTCATTTACCTACGAGCAACTCCGAGTTCTGCAAATTTATCTATAATTATCCTTGGACCGGTTATGCTGTTACATATTAGAAGTTAGTCTGTGCTTTTTTTTCCCTTCAATAAAAGATTGCACAAAGTATAAACATGTAAAAAAAAACTCAAAAGTTTAAACCGTGTCTATTGTTTTCTTGTCCCACAAACAGTAAAAATGTATACTATCGTAAACCGAAGAAATTGACTCGTAACGTTTAAGTTTTTTTTTTTCAGGTTCCATTAATTGAAATGAGAAAAGGTTAGCAATTATGGGTTAGAAATACTCAAAACGTTAGAATGCCATCTCAATTTAATGCAATCGTTTATTTTTCCAATGAAATTTCAAGTTGTGAATTAAAAAGTACTTAGAAAATTTTTGCACCAGGCTCGGTTTTTGGTTTGGACGATGTGAATTTAGTTAGTACATCGTTGTCTTCTATTCTTTTATTGAAACGATAAATTTATACTTCCACTGTCGTATTAATTTCTTCTTTCCCAACTCCGAGAGAGAAAAACATGGTCTGTTTCAGACAGGGCATGCTCAATTCCTCTTTTATTGGCCATTGAAACTAGGGTTCTTCTGTTAGTAATTACTCTAAAAGCCAAAGCAAATAATGTAGTTTAATTACCGATTCTTGAGACGTTTCCTCGATTCCCATAATCCAATAAAGATCAGAAGAGACTAATTGATGAGTTTTCACAGAGTCCCATGCACATGGTTGCAACAAATGAAGCTTCTTGAAGTTCTTGGGAGTATTATATAGCTCTTTCTTGATTCTGGATGTTCTTAGCCCTAAGCTTCTTTTGTTTGTCTCACAAGAAACTTTATCTTTTAAGTATATGACTGCTAAAAGAAGGTTGAAACCTGAGAGCATGGGCATTGGTGTAGGACACATTTTGGTCCCTCAAATATAATAAAATTATATTCAGAGTTTCTTAAGTTTGGTATGAGCATTGGTGTCTCTCAAAGTGGAGAAGGTTTGTTCCACTTCCCATGGCTATGGCTATACCATTTTTCTTAGGGCCTTACTTTGCGATTGACATGTGCGTGGGGAGTTTTATTTTGTTTGACTGGGAGAGGTTAGATGCGCCAAAGGCTGAAGCTTTTGCAACAGCAATGGCTTCTGGTTTGATATGTGGAGATAGAATCTGGACTTTGCCAAGTTCAGTGCTTGCTATAGCTGGAGTTAAACCTCCTATTTGCATGAAGTTTCTGTCATCTGTAACTAATCATAGAGTCGACAAGTTCCTGCAAGGATCCTCTTAGTTTATTTTTTAATGCTCAATGTGATGGATCTGTTGAAGAAGTAAAGTGTAATGATGTTTTAATTTTGAAAAAAAATGATAAAAGGTATATTGTCTTGATCACACAGTATAGATACATGAGAGACGGTTTTCTTTTGTTGTATTAAAATGAGCAGAGATGATTTATACATAACTCGATTAAGCATGATGAATCCATTATCCAATTCTTGCTTTGTGCAACATAATCATCATTCATCAGTCTCGTCGCAATTTCTCTCATTCTCCATCTCACAGAAACATAACTTAAAGAACTAATAACTGTTCATTCTCCCATCAGGATTCTCTTCTCCATCTCACATCAGGATTCTCTTCTTTTGTCCCAATCCACCATGACTCAGAGAACACAATCTACACAACGTGCATTGCCAAAATTGCTCTAGAGTTGAAGACACACAGAAAAAGAGAATGAACTCTAAAAAAAGAGACTAACCATATTATCAAAATAATCATCACATAAGACATTTTTGCCTCTAAAGAACTGAAGAGTCAAGTATCCGTTCTTAGGATACAAAATCGTTCTAAAAAGCTTCATCTGACCCTAAAAGAACCAACACTTTTCAACGATTCAGAACACATAAAGCAGCAGTAACGCCTCAACATTGAGTAACACAAGTGACCCAATTTAGGAATCTAACCTAACCTGGGGGAAATTGAGGTAAAGGACAGGGTTTTTAGTAGACAATCGATCGAGATCGCCGATGGTAGCGCCGGAGATAGGAGCGAGAAGACCAGGGAAGGAGAAGAGGAAACGATTTTTGCGCTGAGACTTGCGGATGATGTCGGTGCCATGGTGTTTCGAACTTGCTTTGAAGGTTTGAGAGAGGAATTAGATTTCGCCGGAGAATCAGAGAGCAGTTGGTTATCGAAAGCTAGGGTTTTTAATCTCTTCCTCTGTTTCGACTCTGCATCGTCTTCATCTGCTCCTTTCTTCGACGATGAAGCTGCCACGTGTAATGAAGGACGCAGCAAATTACGTCCCGTTTGGAGGAACGTTTCTTTGTTAATCTGTTTATTTCGATTTAAATTTATAATTTTCAGAACGAAGGACGGACCAAACTAACGCTAATGCACTTGCTCTGAAATGAATACTACATTTTTCTTTCATAACAATTAAAGATTTTAACAAAAGAGTCCCAAATTATGGAACCCGGTGAAGACAAATCCGATAAAACACTAATGTTAAGAACAATAAACAGAGGAAGCTACAAACAGTGAAACTGAAACTAAAACTAGATGACACAAAACATAAAACTTCGGAGATTCATCAAAGAAAAAAACACAGACAAGGATATCTTAGACTCTTACAAACCCAAATGAACAAACCGGATTCCTCTTCGCCGGAACTTGGTAGTGAAAATCACATGTTAGTTTTGATTTTTTCAACTCGAACCCAACTCATCTGAGCTCCCTGAAGGGCATCTGACCATCCTCAATATGTTAACAGCTTCTCCCATGTGTGGTCTACTTGATGGAACCTGAGAAGTGCAAATAAGCCCTAGTTTTATCACTGCAATAGCTTCTTCTACCGGAAACTTCCCTTGTAGCCTCGGATCAATACATTCATCTGCTCTTCCATCTTCAAGAGCTTCTCTCACCATATCACACAGAACCACAACATCATCTTCCATATACTCCACAGGTTTTTTACCTGTAACCACTTCAAGAACCAAGACTCCGAATCCATAAACATCGCATTTCTCTGTTATTTTCACCGTTCTACAGGCAAACTCTGGAGCCATGTATCCCAAAGCACTCTGTATCTTGCTGCTCAGAACGTACCTATCTAGCATGGGTAATAGCCTTGCTAATCCGTAGTCTCCAACTTTAGGCTCACCAGAGCTGTCTAGCAACACATTGCTCGATTTGATGTTGTAGTGGATGACGTTTGATTGGTGCAAATATGCTAAGCATTTGGCTGTACCGAGGATGACATTGAACCGGTCATTCCAAGAAAGCGAGCTACTACCTCCTGGTGCTTCGTGTAAGTGTTTATATAAACTCCCACCAGAGAGAAACTCATAGATAAGAAGCTGAAGAGATGTCGTCCAGTAATAACCTTCGAGTTTAACCAGATTTGAATGCCTGAGTTTCCCAAGTTTCTTGACCTCTCTTTCGAATTCTTCCTGAGACTTGACAAGACTCGAGACAGTGAGCTTCTTGATAGCCACGGGATACCCATCTCTGATAACTGTTCGGTACACTGCACCAAATCCACCTCGGCCGAGCTCACAGTCTTTGTTAAGCAGAGCATGTGTTCCCGTGCTAAAATCAGGTTCACCTGAGAACATCACAAGCTTCCCTGAGTTGCTATCAGTAGTGGGAGATCGACTGAAGTCATCTCCTCCTGAGAACGTGAGCGGTACAGCTGATCTTGAAACCGTTGATGCGCGCACTCTCAGATTAAGCACTGTGATGGCTATTACACCAACCACAATGGCTGCAGCAGCACTAATGGCTATTAAAGAAGATATACTAAGGAGTATCCTTTTGTGACCAGCACCAGGAGGCCTTAATTCACCCGAGTAAGGATCGATAGTTGAATTAGGATTCAACACAATCGGTTTAGGGGCAACAGCTGGACAAGAGTTATTGACAACAGCACCACAAATACCCGGGTTTCCTGATACTGAACTCGGAGACAATCCGTTGAATATCCCCCCTGCAGGTAGTTCCCCAAAGAGATGGTTATGAGACATGTTGAAGGTGTGAAGATAGCCGAGATTAGCCAACTGTTTAGGAAGCGTTCCGGTAAGTTCATTAAATGATATGTCGACTTCTTCGAGCTTTGTAAGTTTTGCGAGTTCTGGTGGAATTGAGCCTAGCAGCTTGTTATGTGACAAGATCCTGTTGAGAGAAACATGAAACATAATATACTGTTAAAGACAGAATCTTTACTGAGAAAATCTTTAACTGAATGCATCTTCAAGAAAAGAGACTTACAAAGACCGAAGGGTACTGCAACTCTTGATGGAAGGCGGAATATTTCCGTCCAACAAGTTATTGTCTAGTCTCAACTCCTCCAAAGAAACAGCTCCACCTGTTTCTCGAGGAATCGTTCCATTAAGCTGATTGTGACTCAAATCAAGGACGACCAAGTGCTTTAGTTCCCCAATGGTACTGGGGATGGGGCCGGTAAGAGAGTTTCTGGACAGATGCAAACCCTCCAAGTCTCTAAGATCTCCTAGTCCATCTCCAATCTCGCCAGAGAATGAATTGTGCGAGAGATCCAACACCTGGATCTTCTTGATACCTCCAGTGGAGTTATCATTCTTTAATGCAGAAACATCACGAGAACCATCTTGAAATATCCACATGGGAAGCTTTCCAGTCAGTGAATTCCCACTTATATCTAAGGCCAAGAGGTTGATACAGTTGGCTGTTGAGTCCGGCAAGCTACCAATAAGCCCATTCCCAGAAAAGTTAAGAACTTTCAGTGCTAGAAGGTTGCCTATGGAGTCTGGAACCTGCCCTGAAAACTTGTTCATAGAAAGATCCAAAGTCTCAAGACTCCTCATTTCTCCAATCCACTTTGGAACTTCCCCTTCCAACGCATTCTTTCCCAAATTTAGAGAATAACACAAACTGAGCTGCTGAAATGTAACTGGTAAGCTCCCAGATAGAGAGTTGTCACTAAGATCAATAGTCTTGAGCAGCATACAGCTCCCAATTTCGCTAGGAATAGGACCAGATAACATGTTTCTACTCAAATCAAGAGAACGCAAGTTGTTCAATCTGTCTATCTTCACAGGAAACTCTCCCTCTAACTCATTCCTCGACAAATCAAGCGATCTTAGAGTGTTCAAAGACCAAACCCCCGAAGGCATAGAACCAGAAAAACGATTCGAAGACAAGTTTAAAGAAGCAAGAGACGAGCACGAGCTTATACTAACCGGAATCTTCCCAGTAAGCTTGTTCTTGGCAAGAGACAAAACTCTTAACGACCCACATTGCTTGAAAAACTCATCAGGTAGCGAACCAGACAACGCATTGCTGCTCAAGTCGACAACTTTAAGGTTAACAAGGCTCAGCAGAAAATTAGGGTTGATGATTCCGGTGAGATTGTTGTTGGAGAGAGAGAGCTTATGAAGAAACTGAAGCTGAAGTATTCCACGACCAATTCGACCAGAGAGAGAGAAGCCATCTAGGGTTAGCTCAGTGACACGATTCGTTCTGGGATGACATTTGACTCCGGTCCAGCTACAAGGAGTGTAGTCATCTTCGTTCCAAGAAGCTAGCTTTTGCTCTGGATCTCGTAAATCAGCTTTGAACAAAATGAGACCCAAAACGTCGTCGTTTAAAGGCGGGTCTAGAGATCTCACCGGAGTCGTCACCAACACCACCGACACCAACAAGACTGAAAAAATCAGTGCTTTATACATCTCTCCTCGACCCACACTTCTCCGTTGTACAGATTTTAGTTGCGGAAGAGCTCCATTTTTGAGTTTTTGAGCTGAGAAAATAGAAAGAAAACAAAAAAAACAGATGAACAACAACAACAGCAACGACAACAAAAGAAATAGTACAGCTCCAAAAAAAAAACTTTTTTTTGTTCGTATTCAGGTTTTAGATTGAGTACAAGAAGATAACAGAAAAATCAGGAACAACGGCTACATTTTCGACCAACGGAGCGAATTCAGAAATCAGAAGAAGAAAAAAAAACACAAAAACAAGATGAAAAAAAATCAAGTAGACGAAGTAACTGAAGAAATTAAAGAATTTTTTTAAAAATGAGTGGAATTAACACTAGGGGTAATGTTAAGCAAAAGTCTAAGAATTTGAGCTATTAAAAAAAAAAAAAAGTAGGACAGTTTCGATCTGAGAATGAGAAAAGTTACTAAAAATGAGGAACAACAACAATTTTACCTGGAAATAATTATCTTCCGGGTAAAGCTTTTTTCTCAAGGGAAGAATGTTGCAGCTCAGGCGAGAAAGAAAAAAAACACCACCGAAGAACAAAGAAAAAAGAGTAAGAGGGACACGAGCTTCTTCTTCTTCTTCTTCTTCTCCTTTTTCTTGGTAGGTTTTGTAGCTTTTTAAAGAACAGTGAGAATTTGTTGAAGAAGTAGACGAAGAAAAAAAAAGAGGCAATAATAATAAAGAACAAAAGAAATAAAGGCAAAGAGAGAGAGTAATTAAAAGCTGCCTTTATCAACGGGCTGTAAAGAAGAGAGACGTGGGGCCCGATGAAGGTGGGTGGACTCATTAAATCGAAATTGACACGTGTTTTCATTTTGTTGGGTTTATTTTATCCGACTTGGCTGCCACGTGGCTTTTCTTTTTTCCTTTTTTTGGTAAAAGTGGGGGAAATTGAATGAATAAAATGATTGGCCAACTCATTTAACTATTTAAGAAAGAAAGAAGCAAATAAATAGAAAAAACTTTCTTTATTGGGTTTTACATGCTCTGTATTTTTTTTTTTTTTTTATTCAAGTATGTATAGTTCACATAAAATGGAAAATGTGGTTGGTTCTCTCATTCAGATTTTTTAGGTAATTTATGCAGACAGAGACAGTGGTTAAAAGTGGTCATCACAATAGATTTTGTTTAGGTAATTTATTCCCTTTTTGAAGAAAGAACATTAATGTAGTTGGGTTAGGAATGAGGATGCGTGACCTGGAAAAAATAAAAACAAAATTAGCAATCACTTGTTCATTAATAGTTGCAACCATATTATTAATTCATTTATGTACAAATGTCTTGTTCACTGTACCATACTTATTTATTATGGGTATATATTTTTTTTCTATGGAATTATGAAAATTAGATCACAAGCCTAAGGATATTTGGTTGACCTCGGAGGAGCAATAGATGTAAAAATTTGGTATCTTCTGTTTGTGCAAGGAATCATCCACTATGTGAACTTTTTTTTTTAAAAGAGGATGAACATGTGATGAATAACTAAGTGTCAAACACATATTGACATAAAATAAAACATTTGAAAAAAAAAACATATAATAGAACAATGATGATGAGAAAAATAATAATAATATAACCCATTGAGCATGCTCTTTGAATTTTTTTAGTTGTCTTTCTCGTTAGAGAGATTTGGTCCGAGTCAAGACATTTTATCAGACTGCGGTCTCTCTCCCTCTCCAATCCTATGTTTTCATTTTATATTCCTTTTGACAGTAAAATTGTTTATTTAAATAAAAAATGAAACTGAAAAGAAAAGAAAAAAAAAAGTGAAAAAGAACTCTCTTCCCCATGGAGGGAAAACAACCGTTCATGGAGATTTTTGGAATTTACTATTTGTTTGTATTTAAAATTTTAACAAGAAGGCTATTTAAATGTATCGAAGGTCAAATTCATACAGTTTCAAAAGCTTTCAAGGAATTTTTTGGGCAGTGTGAGCCGGACCGTAGATAATTCACATTTGCTGTTCTTCACTTTCTATCTCTATTATTTACTCTTTGTTTGTTTTTATGGTTGTTATTTATTTCCACATTTAATTTTTTACTCGAAACTTCATCTGTCATAACAGGATTGGCATTTAGGACCAACCACTAAAAGATAAAATTTTACTTTCTGGTGTATGGTAAATTTAATTTGTTCTGCAAGTTCCAAATTTAATTTGTTCTGCAAGTTTCTGGTGTACTATTTTATTTATGCTTTTATAAATAAATAAAAATTCTATGGTAACTAATTTCGTATAGGATGAGTCCAACTCTTCCATTTTAGGCCCACTAAGGTATAAGTATAACAGTGAGGCAGCAGGACTTAGCAAAGTTCTATATCCCCTATGATTTAGTGATGTTTTTGGTTTGTAAACAAGAAGAAAAAAAATTCGTGTTAACATTGCTTGTTAACTTTGCACCCAAAAAAAAAAAAAAAAATTATATTGTTTATTAACATGTTCACATGTGTACTTTAAGTTTTAACCTTCTTCTTACAGTGAAAAATATAATTCTTTTAAGCCAAAAATTGTTGTACATTCTTTTCAGGAAAGAAACCAAAAGAAATTGGACTTACAAGTGCAACTCGAAGCAATAACAACTACAAGGCCCAGGCAAACTATGCAAGTAACAGATCAGTCAAAAGATTTCGTATTAAAAACTTGAGTTTCAAGATAATTATAAATAAATAAATAAAATATACACCGAACAGTTCCACATTTTTAAATTCAAAAACTAAAATTCTAAAATATATCTATAATTTTCAGAGAATCGTGGGGGCTTCGTAACTGAGATTCTGATAGAGATTTGTGATCCATTTTGAATAGAAAAATGATTATAAAATTAGCATCTTCATTATTCGCACGATTAGAGAAAGCCAAACAAATGGAAAATAAAAATTAATATTTAGATTTTGGTTATCATCGTACAAGATCCCAGAAGCACTGTCACTGACATAAACAACACCAAGTTTCTTACCAGTTTCCAGAGAACAAAAACACACACAACTTGTTTTTCTTAAATAATAAGAAAATATCGAAAAATCATATCAAATCAGGTCTTGATAATATTGTTATCCTATATATCCATATATAAATTAGAAAAACATAATACTGTCTAAATATATATATTCTTCATTCATCAAAAAATCTTATTGATTTTTGTCGAATTGTCTCTTTCTTCGTTCTTCATATGTAAGTTTGTCTCTCTCTGTTTTCTATAGGTATTAATGTCGGCAAGTGATTCTTGTTCATCGTCAATGGAGGAAGAGCTTCACGTTTTAGCAGTAGATGATAATCTAATTGATCGTAAACTCGTTGAGAGAATCCTCAAGATCTCTTCTTGCAAAGGTATAATATATAGTTCTAATCTTCAATCTTTTTTCCTTTTAAAATTTCAAGAACCAGGATCTTCCATGGTTATGGTAAACACTGCCTCTAAAACTTTAACATTGTTTCTTTTTTTTTTTAATTGTTGTGCAGTGACAACGGCAGAAAATGGCCTTAGAGCATTGGAGTACTTAGGCTTGGGAGGAGATCCACAACAGAGTGATCCACTAACTTCCACCAATGTAATAAGCTCAATCCTCAGTGCACGTTTTGATTGGTTTAGAAAGGATTCAACTGTGTAAACCATGTTGGATTTTGTGTTTTCAGGTTATGAAGGTGAATCTTATCATCACTGATTATTGTATGCCAGGAATGACAGGTTTTGAGCTGCTCAAGAAAGTGAAGGTGTTTAACAAATTTTGTTACAAACCATAATATAAGTGTCTTATCGAGAAGATCCTCCACAGACTAACAAAATCTCTTTCTTTGTCTCTCTGTTTCTATGGTTTTTGGTTATTGACAGCAGGAGTCATCGAATCTAAAGGAAGTACCTGTTGTGATACTCTCTTCAGAGAACATTCCTACTCGCATCAACAAGTAATAATTATCATTCCTAAAGACACATTGCTTAACTAATCGTTCTGTCTTTTTTTTGTTTCTTCTTAGTGGTGAACTAAAGATTCTGTTATTTTCTTGATTGATATTGCAGATGCTTAGCGAGCGGTGCACAAATGTTTATGCAGAAGCCGCTGAAATTATCGGATGTAGAGAAGCTGAAATGTCATCTCCTAAACTGCAGAATCTGAAGATTCATTTTTGTTTTCTTTGATATAAGAGAAACTTAGGCTTCAATTGGTGACCAAAATTTAAGAAAAGAATGAGGAGGAATATTAGATTCCTCTCTATTCCACAATTTTTTTACCATTTGAAAGTAATATTTTTTTCCCTACATTCATCTACATTCTTCAAAAAATAAGGAACAATAGAACAAAAATGTTCTTCCTCAAAACTGATGAGGAACAAATGGAACAAAAAAAAGAACAAATATTCAAATTCGTTTTTTATTTTAAAATAAATAAAAAATATGTTTATTAATAAAAATTTCAATTTTGTAATATAAAAACTTTCATATTTTCACAATGTATTGACAAAAAAAATATTTTTGATAGGAATTTTATGCTAAACTAATCTTAATGCTCTATTTGAAAAATTTATTATATATACATTAGAATAATATTAGTATTACAATTGAAATTAAATTTATTTAATATTTAATATATTTTAAAAATATTTTTATTGTTTGGTTATCATTTACTATTTTGTTCATTTTCCTTTCATTTCTCAAAAACTGTTTATTCCATTCCGCATTGTTCTTTTTATTCCTTTTTTTTTTGTTCTTCTAATGGTTACCGGTAGGAGCCTTAAAGATTATTGTGTTACTAATCGATGACAAAGGTCGTGGTGATTATATCAAAAGCACTTCCTGTTCTTTAAGATTTGTGAAGACAAGGCCTAATAAGGATCTCTCTCAGTAAATTGATTTAATGAATTAGAAATGTTAACCGGGTCAGATTGTGAGGAATCTTAAAACCACAAGATACTGTATAACCTCTATAAATTAATAAAGTCGAGACCATGAAATTTTATTAATTTATAGAGGTTTTAATTTATTGATAAATTAATAATTAAATTAATAAAATATTAATTTATGAAGAGATTTTTTATCAGAAATTCAGAGTTTAGAAGAAATTGCTACTACTATTTTCAAGGTGATGATGTAGTTGAAGAAGATATGACGGTACCTTTAGAACCAGTTACACGTAAGGGAACAATTATCGCGTCAAGAACTCTCTACAATTTTTGGATGCGATTTGAGAAGACAACACCATAATTTTTTGATGCAGTCAGAAAGATTAGAGATGCTCTCCAACAAGAATGTAAAATCAAGAACAAACAAACAACAATAGATTCATAATTCACTAGATTTTCTTAGATATATATATATTTCTTAGATATATATATATATATATATATATATACTAGTTTATTTGATTATTAATTTATGATATTGATGGGACCATATTTTTACATAGGATTTTCAAAAAAATTATTAATTTATTCTTTTATCAAATAATGTCTTAAATTACACTAGTCCCAACTTGGAGCCGAAGAAATTTATTAATTTATAGAGGTTATTAATTTATCGAGTATTAATTTATAGAGGTTCTACTGTCTAGAACATTAGATAATATATACCTGTTTGACCAAAAAAATAATCTTATATAATAAGAGAAGGTTTTTTCTAACTTTGCATGATAATGTGACATCTGACACCCTACTTTTGTGACAAATGTCATTTTTTTATTAATTACAAATTTAACATTCTATTTTTTATTTAACTTTATTTTATTTGTATCTTATATGGTTTATAGTTTGTTAAAAAAAGATAATTGTTGTTTAGTTTGTTTTTTTCAATTTCAACATTATTACAAAAATATTTTCCTTCCACTTTTTAGTTTTAGCATCTAATATATTTCATAATGAAATCATACATCATATAACCTAAAAATAAAATACTAATCACCCAACTAAAAAATATAACAAATTGAAACCAAATAAAAATAGAAAATGGTTTTTTACTTTTAAAGTAAAAACTGAAACCAAATTAATTTATGATAGACTAATTTAAAAATATAGAAGATTTTCAAATATATATATATATATAACTCATATTATATTCAATAATCATATATAATGTATTAAATACACAATTCAAATTTCTATTTAATAGTATTCTATAAGTACAGTTTGACTATCTTAAAAACATATGTACTAAAAAAAAATGGTATCATAACATAATTGTTTTATCTTCCCCAAGAAATAATAGAAAACAATAGTTTCAAATTAATTTATTGTTAATTATTATTTTCTCCCGAATAGTTATATAACATTTCAAACAAAAGTAGTCCTTTTTAAACAAACAAAAAAAAATCTAAAAACAATATTAACAAGAAATTAGAAGATTGGACCTTCGCTCTGCAAAGAAAAAAAAATTAACGAAATAGTCTAAAACAAACACTATATTGTTCTACTTTAGTCCGGTCCAGAGCCTACTGACCAACCATTCAAGGCTAATGTGTTCTCGACATGGTCTGGAACAGTCCACATTATAGTTGGCATGTAATATTTGTTGTCTGGATATAAGCCTTCGAGCTTAACGTACCTCATACTGTTTCGCTTCGGGTCATAGTAAAGGAGACACGAATAGTCATCATAGAGGTATGACTCATCGACAAAAGCAATCTCACCACCACGAGTAGCACCTGAGATGTGCCATTTCTGGAAACCCTCCATCTCGTAAAAGAAAATCCTCGACCATCCTTTCGTCTTTTTCTCGACACCCACCATAACCCAAATTTCCATGTATTTTTCGCAGCACACGAATCCTAACTTCCCTTGGTAATTTATCAGAGTCGAAACGTGATCCATCAATGTTTTTGGAGCCTCGACATGGTAAAATTTCTCACGCCTTAAATCAAAACTCATCAGTTTAAATTTAGAAGCACTATCGTCATCATGATCCCATGCTAGGTAATGAATACTCCCGTTGATCGAAACTACACTTGCCATTGGAAAGTGATATCCAACGCCTTGGATTGTTCTCCACTCCTTAGCCGTGGGATCTCCCAACGTGAAAATTTTACAAGCCTCCTCCATATGGTTTAGCGGTATGAACAATGCTTTGTATTGATTCTCGAAAGGGTCGTATCCGAAGAAGCAAGAGGCCATGTCGTAGGGTTTCGTATCTGGTAAGTAAAAGGACTGCCTTGTGGTAGGATTATATATAGCTGCCTCATTACTCTTGTTTGACCAACAAAAAATCAAGCCGCGGACGTATTGCCTCATATTACCAGGGATTCGTAGTACTGATGATACTTTGTCAATATTCCGAGGGCAAGTATTAGACGAGAAGGCTATGAAACAATCCTTGTAGCGGTGTACAGCGTGCTTGCATAAGACATGGGCATCACGCGGAGGTTGAGTCAAAGACCGAGCCACGATCGAGTCTATGAAATCTCTACGCCTGCCGATAATGGATGACCATTGCTTCGAAACACATTGGAACCTCACTAGAGATTTCACCGGGAGCTTTTTTAGTATCTCCACAGTCACATCCAGAGCTATATCGATTACTACGCCATGACGAAGTCGTGTTGGCGATGGTGAGTTCTCGTAGCTATTCTCCTCACGTCCTCTCTTCATCTCCTCTCCTCTGTTTCGTTTTAAGAAATAAATTGATAATTTAGGAAGAACAACTAGGGCGGGGGTTCTTATATACGGCATATGCATATATATCTTTATTTTTTGAATTATAATATTTGGTATAAAAAAAAAAGATATCGTATATATCAGAATATTAATAAATTAAAATATACTAAAATTTACCTAGTTTGACACAAGTATAAATCAGAATAAACACTCAATCTGAGAAGAAAACTAGAATGAGTTTTTTTTCAGGTTTCCTTCGGTTTTAAGAGAGTTCTAGTCAAACTCAAACTGGTTTGGTGTAGTTATGTTTGGTTTAAATTGGGTTCAGTTTCAATTTGGATTGGTTCAGTTTGGTTTGGTTTACCAAAATTAGTCACATTTATTTATCTAGAATTAGAATGCGTAATTGTGTTATTAAAAAATTATATCAAAACACACCGTGAGAAAGAATCAAGCTAGTTGTAAAAACAAAAACAAAACTTGGAAGATAGAAAAATAGAGGAAGAGAAATAAGATACAAATAAATTTTTTTTTCATAGCCAGTATATCATGGCGTGGCTTAAAGTTAGGAATTTTAGGATTCAAAGAATAGATTAAGAAGAAAATAAAGCATCATTTATACTTTTAGACAATGTTTACTTAATTAAATTATTATAAAAAAAAATAAGCAGCTTATAGAACTAGGTAGAAAATAAAGTGTTGTTACATTCTTTTAGGACATTATTGTAGTATTGTGATTTTAAAATACTGTAAAAGTTTTGTTAACTAAATTTTGTTTTTAGTCTATAGTTTTATACTATGAAAACTATGGTTATATTTTTTTCTTGATTCGTATGGCCCCCAAATGCTTTGGTCGGGCTCGTTTGCTAGCAAATTACTGTAGACATCATAACGACATCCTAAATCACTTCCTCTTCATAATGTCTCCTTCTATTTTAGTCATAATACTTTTATCAGAAAGTTTAAATTATCAATGAACTTCGTGTGGTTTTTATGTATGCGAGAGAGACGTCGTGATGTTTCGATAAAGGGAAATAATTAATGGGACTTTAGCCTTTTTGGGCCGTCGTTTAAAACGTTTTGGGCCCATTAAGTCTGCGTATTGGGAATCAACTGGATTAATTGTTTTTGTTTTATTGACATAAAACTCAAAATTCAATAGCCAGAGAAACAACTCATTCATATGTCATAGTAAGAATTTATTCTCACAAGAAACCAATGGAATTGGAGACACCATCATAACCTATACACTTTGATATCTTTAGTGTAAGTGGCGTTGCCACCACTGCAGATACTTAAGTACAATATTCTACTCCACTTCTTTGTAGATGGTTCAGATAATATCTAGACAGACCATGTAAAGAGATATTTTTATATGTGAACGGTACAAGTCTGGTTCTATCAACGATCATGTGATTGAAGTAGATATATCAAATTAGTTCCACCCCGCAAGAGAAAAAAGAAGAAGAGTCACTCACATATTTTGGTTATATTTTTTTAACTTGTGTCAATCTCTCTTCTTTTTAGGTATTCAATTGTTTCAACTGTAATTTTTTGATCAGCCAATTATTTCAACCTTGAAATCGCAAGTCTTTTGCCTAGACTTCTCCAAGATCGCCTTTTTAATTAACGTTGAAAAAAAGGAAAACCTATGTATATCAATATTGAAAAGAAGACCATGACTTAGTCAATGTGACTGCTTCTTTCTCCTATCGTGTTTATCAAAACACTTACCCTCCCAAAAAGTTAAATTAATTTGTCGGACGATAGAAAACATACTCTCACACCTTCGTTAACCAAAAAGAGAACATAGTCCTTTTATCTTCTTTTTTCACATCCATAAAAGTATCTAGAAATAAATATTACCAACGTGTTTGTTATGGAGTAAAGATTTAGTTTAATTAATCCATGGTCAATATGTCAACACACACACACACAAAAAAAAAAAAGAGATTAAAGACGAAGGTAATTATATGATTGGAGACTGTATTACGTACGTCGCATTCTGAAATATTTCACAATCTTTGATTTTTTCAAAAGGGAATCAACATAAGATCCAACCTTTCTTTACGTGTTATGATATACAAGTGTAGAGATGTCTCATATCTACACACAAAACAGATCAGAGATCACGAAGGTAAAAAGAAGTAGTACGTATGTTTGTAGTGTGAGTAAATAAATATATATATAAAAAGGCATAATCGAACGATGGAGGAGATAATGACAATGATCTTCAACGGTATCAATCTGGTTAAGGAGCTTGAGTTCAGCTTATCGTCACAAGAGCCGCCAGAATCAGATTTATCTAGTTCTCTCGGCTCGATCTCCACTTTATTCGGAGACGCAAACGAGCGGCTTACAATCCTACTAGCGTGGAGGAACTCTTTGCCTCAACAGGAACCGGTTCGAATGATGGATATGACGATGCAGACAGAACCGGCTTTGACGCAGGACCACTGGTTAAGGTGCCCTGTGATGCGGACAGTAGAGGCTATTGACACCTCGAGGCCAAGGCATCAAAAAAGGTAAATTATTACAAATTAACATTTATTAATGTATGTACGCATGTGTAAATTGTTATTTGTATATATGTGTTATTAATGTGAAATTAATGCATAGGAGGATTATAGGAGAAGAAGAAACGGTGCTGGTGGCGGCGGTGGGGAGGATGGAGATCCCGCCGGACGACAATTACACTTGGCGTAAATACGGTCAGAAGGAAATTCTCGGTTCTACATTTCCCCGGTAAATTATAATAATTCATAAACACTAATGATGGTTTATTGCTTACGTAGTTGTACATTCGTTTATTGCCCTTAATTTATTACCACTTTTTATGTTTTGAAAATGGTTTCATTGAAAGACCATTAACATTACAAAAAAAGGTTTTATAGAGCAACTTCAGTTTATCTTTTGTATCATTTGATCCAGAGACATGGGGTCGTTATGCTAATTAACCTACGAAAAAAATTTGCACATTTTTTTATTTTATTTTTATGCTGGCCAATTAAATTAGTTTCTTTATATATATTTTTTGTTTAACCGAAATAGAATTTGATTTGGACATATACTCAAGTAGTTTGTATTTATATCGTTGTTGTGTTGTTGTTTGGATTCATCGCATGATATTTGTAATTGGACCAACAAAATAATTGTTTTGGATTTGATGAACGCACGGAGAACATTTGTATTCGATTCGATTAGGTTTTCGTGTTGGATAAACATAAAACCTTGTATGGTATATATTGAACAGAACTAATAAATAGTCTTTTAAATATTTTTATTTAACCTAATTAAATTTTGTTTAAGTTTATACTGAAAATTGTTACTGTTTCAGTTGGATTAATCAAATTTTTATATGTCCTATATCTAGTTACTAATTAGTACTTAATAGTTACTCGGAGTTACAACTTTTTATAATACTAAACACCAAAATTTGTAGGGCGTACTATAGGGGCACCCATCAGAAACTATACAAGTGCCCGGCGAAGAAGCAAGTGCAACGGCTCGACGAAGATCCGTATACGTTCCGTGTCACTTACCGTAGTTCACACACGTGCCACTTAACCAATTTCCCGATCTCATCAGCACATGCCACCACAACAACTGCCAACGTACCCGCCATCGTTAACTTGACCGAAGCTATGATTGGCAACATGGACTCCGTTGTTCCATTATTGGGTGAACCCTACTTTAACCATCATTGCCTCGTTCCTGGAGATGATGGTGATGGCGACACGTGGAATTCACCTTCGCAGAGATACGACATGTCCTCCGGTCCTAGTTAATTAAGCTTTTTAAGAATCTAAGTTTAAAACTGTTATGTTTAATTATGTTTATTTTTGTTTCGTTAAGGTTTAATTAATGTTTTTTTTTTTTTTTATCATTAGATCCTTTAAATAATGTTTAAATATAGGATGAAGAACGAAATCCATATAGAAAAACCTTTTAATTAAGTGGTGTGATAAGAGTAAGACTTGAGACATATAGTTGCTTAGTTTTAGAAATAAGTTATTATATCGAAAATATCATCATAATTTACAGTAGTTTTGATCAGATTCACAAAACGCTTAATTACTTTACCAAATATTTGCTACGAAGATTAGTGACAAAGATTATGAAAATATTTGAAAATATAACTTTTTGTAAGTTTTTTATTTTCCATGAAAATATTTCATATAGTTTAAATGTATGTATATTTATTCGGTAAAAGTATTCATTCGATTTCGTTGCATCTTTAAAATCATAATGATAACATATCAAAGAGTTTCAAGAAACTAGCTAGAAACAAAGCTTTCATCATAAAAATCCAGTATAGTTCCGTGTAATAAACGTTGTTTCCCCCCCCCCCCCCCCCCCCCCCCCCCCCCCCCCCCAAACAAGTCCTTACAGTAAATATATACTTTCATTCTATCGTATATACTATAAAAATCACAAGTTTCAGAATGTGATGAGAAGCTTGTTGGGGTTTTTCTTTTGTTGTGTTGCAAGCAGTGAATCAAAAACCAAAGGGAGTGTTTCATTTCTTTCTGTGTCACTTGTCTCATGTCTTGTGTCTCGTCCGCTTTTTGTCCCTTTGTCCAATATTTTTTTTTGTCTTTTTATTAAGAGAACACGACACTTATCCCTAAATAATAGGGACACTTTTTAATGTAATGTTTCCTTTTATATTATTACCCACCCGATAATACAAAAGATATAGCAAAACAAAGAATAGAAAAGGACCAATTCGTCGAGTTGTATTTTGTACACATGTAGTCGCTACTTGAGAGATGTTTAAGCCCTCGCGTAAAAGGCAGTGAACAGTCCTATATGCATTTTTCTCTTATTTTCCTGACTATTTAGCAGTAATACTTGTAAACAAAAAATCCTAAAACCCTAGTTGTTATATATGTATATACTTGTAATTATGTATGTATATCATAACGATCAAATAATTTGTTATTAGTGCATAAATTAGAACTTAGATTATGTGCATCCGTTAGTCTCTAACCAAGTTTCTTACTAACAAAATAATTAATAATATATAAAATAATAATTTTTTATTATGAGAGTTCATAATAAAATTTATTATATTATATATATATATATATATATATATATATATATTTTAAGTTTGAGACTTTTGTGAAAAGTATACAATGCTTTTGCTTTAAGGGCATCTACATCGATTATATAGCCATTTGGATGTCCAAATAATTAAATAATAATATTTTTAATTTAATTTAGTTATTTAATTATATTTTAGTATGTCAAACCAATCAAATGATGACAATTATAGACGTTGTGTCTTAATTGTTCTCATCAGAGACACTTTCTATTTATCTCTCCACTTTTTTTTTTAATTTTTTATTCTTCTGATCCTCTGTCAAATATGTCTGATGGAAATGCTCTAAGTATTTAAGGGCTTGGGAATGTTTACAAAGATATACTGATATAGTAATAGAGGGGAATGTTGCTACAAATAGAGTGGCTGAAATTTATGTAGTCATCAGTATATATAGACGTCGAGTCGTTGCAGTCTGCTGAGATGTTACCCTCGCGTAATAGGCAGAGAACAGTTTCTATATGCATTTTCTCTTAAATTTTCTCACCTCTATAAATGTATATACTTCGTAGAATAAAAGATCATAAACCCGACGTGGTATATATGTTAGTACACATTTGTAAATTGTAATTATATATGTATCATAACGATTATTTATTTTCTCCGTTTTACAAAATAAATATTATTTTAGAGTTTTCTTTTTTGTTTCACAAAAATATCATTTAATATTTTCATATATATATTTTTAATTATTTTTAAATTTAATTTTAGTCCGAAACTACTTTTTATTAGATTTCAGTTATTATTAATTTTTAGTAATAGTATGTATAGTTTAAAATTTTCTTCAAATGTCAAAATAATATTTTGAAAAAACGGAGAGAATATTTATTATTGATGCATTGATTAGAGGGGGAAAATAGGGAATGTTTACAAAAAGATGATAATAGAGGGGAATGTTGCTACAGATAGTAGCGGCTAAAATTTTATAGTCAGTACTACTCAGTAGACGTCGTCTTACGTCTAACTAATTCGACAGCGTATTGCAAAAGAGAAGGATTGTTATTTATACTACTATATGTACATTACAAACTACAGAGACACCCATTGGAGACGAGGACAAAATATATATGCGTTTTCCACTCTACAAGCCTAATGATTAACTCATGGCCTTAGTCTATAGTAGTGTAAACTCAAGATAGATTCGAACATGAATTGAAGATAGCGTAGTGCTCATTGTCGCTGAACTCGAAATCGCCGCCAGCTCCAAACATCATGAGCTCCTGATGAGAACCCAAAACATTGATAGATGTACTAGTGTCCCCACTAACGTAAATGGCCTGATGATGATGATGATGATCCTCTTCGAACACTATGTCAGGCCACACCAAGTTATTCTCCGTGGACGAACCATGAGGACGATGATTCTCTTCCTCCTCCTTCATCGAGGTCGTCAGACTAGGACTCTTGTGCTCTTCCATATCCATGGTGATCTCATCATGATGATTATCACAAGCCTTGACCATGGGTATTGCTGAGTTGGTGTTGCACGTGTGGCTTCCCATGTATGTGATGCTGAACATCTTTGGTTCGAGCTCCACCTTCTGTACTTGCTTTGTTGCCTTGCACCCTTGAGTGTACTTGTGTGTGCACCTAAAGTAACTTCTGCAAAACATAAATTAAAGAAAAAATAATTTAGGCCAAAATTTATTATATGCTACAACCAATTAAGCTCAGACCCACATTGATGGTAGATATAATTGCGGTCCATGTTTAAGAATACCCGGCAACATGTCACATACGAATATATGTGATAAACAACTATGTACATAGGGGTAAAAAGGACCTTGGGAATTTGGCATTAAGAATCTCCTTCTGTCCATATTTCCTCCAAGAATATGTGTCCTCAAGTATAGGCGACTGTTTAGTCCACGTCTCGGATCTCTTCCTGCTCATAATATTAATGAAAAAATTATTAATCATATGGCTCTTAACCTACTTATGATTCTTGCAACCAAAGCTAAATATTTTGTTTGTTTGTGACTAACAAAAACAGTAATTAAATCCTTGATGATCTTTTGGGAAAAGAAATGTGAAACTTACTTTCTTTTGTAGCATCCTCTTTTACCCTTAACGGGTCCCAATCTTTTCCGACTATCTCCGGAATCTTCAAACTTGCCGTCGTTGTCGCATGAAGCATTTTGAGAGCCCTCAACGGCGGCAAGAGAGGAGGAGGAGGAGGAGAGGGGTTCGACGGAATCAAGAATGGAGATGGCCTTGTTAAAAGTCTCTAAGATTTTAGCCGCTAAATCTTCCGCTGAACCCTGACCCGACCCGGGTTGAGAGAGGAGTTGCTGAAGCTTAGTGGCGAACTCATGGCCTTCAACGAGGTGGTAGTTCATAACTTTAAGCTTTATTGCTTTGTTAGTATCCATTTGTTTATTTTTAGGAAGTTTTTGGTGGTTTTTTTCTTTCTTTCTCTCTTGGTGTGGTTTGTATGATTAAAGGGAAAGAAGAGAAGTGTGTGTAAATATAAGGTGGAAAAAAAGATTTGTAATGATGCGTTTGTTTTTTTGTTGGGTTTCTTTGATTTTTATTTTTTTTTTTGGAGAGAGAGAGAGGGAGGAAGATGTGAGGAAATGAGAAGGAAGATAGAGATAGATGTGCGAGGAAATGAGATGGAACTTGAACTTATCCACCCTTTTTTTTTTGCTTGTGGAGCTTCCTGACGTAAGCTCGATGATGTAGTGGTCATGATGTCATTTCATCACTCAATGAGAATGGAATATAGAATATTGCTGTAATCCATACTTACTTAGGATCATTCAATGTGTTTCTCTAATCGGGTAACTTTTGGACCGAATTAGACTAATAAAAGAATCTAGAAAATATCCGTTCAAAGTTCAAACCTTCCTTTTCTATTTTTACTGATTTAGTAAAAGTTTAAACAGAGTGATGTAGTGAATTGAATTAGGGGTCGTATCAGATTTGATATCCAAATTTTATGATCTATTTTTCTATTTGCCGAAGATACGGTATTTTGAATAGTAGTTTTGCATACCAAAAATTCAAAACGACATACAGATAGGTCCTTATCAGCTATTACCGAGATGTATACTCCCTAAATAGACCTACCTAGTTCAAATAGATTACGTTCAGACGAGTCCTAAACGAATTGCTTTGACATAAAATAATTGAGTGATGGATATTGGAGCAGAGAGGCTTATCTAAGTTCGATTGATTACGTTGAGAATGAGAAATTACATGAGTAGAAAGTAAATTGGATCTCTAGCTCTCATTTGCCCTCCAGTACGACTAATTAACTTTTTATATATCATAAACATATATAATTAGACTAAGTTAACTAAACATCTCATTTGACTACTAGAAAATATGGCGTATCAAAACTAAACTTTTCTACCCAATTGTTTTTTCTAGAAACTCTTCTATCTTATAGTAGACTTAAATTCAATACATTCTATAATGATAACAACACAATGTATTGTTGAAAAGTATTAATATGTCGTCTCTCACTCGAATCACTCTGTTCCGTTTCGTCGAAAAGGTACAGTTAGGCATCATACGTATTTTTCATATATATCATCTTTTTATTATTTGGCTTAATTTTAGTAGAAGATAAATATTTTCAATACTTTTCAAACTCAATGGCCCTCGCTCACTATTTCCATGTATCATATACGTACACGTATATGGGTACTCCTCGCTTATTGTCAGAGATGTCCTAGTTGGTCTAGTGCACACTCACTCTCTTCTAACCAAGTTTAAACTAACGATCGGTGATATTTATATAGGACATGTTTGACATGACTAAAATGGTAACCGTTTTTTTTTATTGATTTTTAGTCCATAATTTTTATTTACGGAAATATATTAGTGTGTAATCTATTGCCGACTTTTTCAACGTCATGATTTTGAGACAATCTCCTATAATGAAGTTTAAGACATCATTTGAGCTAGGATCAAAAGATAAATCAATTTCAGAACACAATTAAATCCTGAACAGAGGTTATTACTATTAAGAATATTTTTTTTCTGATAAAAGGGATACTAAAAGACAAATTTTAGGATAAGAGTTTGGTTTTAGTTATTTTGGGTGTTGTTAGCTACCACGGCTTATTACACCTCCAGAAGGGCAGAAACCAATAAACTACTGACAAGATTTGTTCGCAGGTTCATAAATGAGACCTGTGTTATTAATGGCGTAAAGTCTAGTTGTTGTGTCTCAACATTTTCATTAAATTCAAAAGGTTGGTTCTGTAGCAAAATTTATTATGTAATCCAGTTGGCAAATCGCAAATACATTTATTAATTCACATATCCTAAGTCGCTGTAATATAGTTTTATATATTAATCAAACTTAATAGGCCGGCATTTCTTCTAATTAGTCTTTTTTACTCATAATGCATTGTCTATCGAATAAGAATTAGTCTCTGACCAATTGCGTATTAGTCACAGGAATAATTTTCAAGGGATGATGTAAGAAAAAAGTCAATGGGTGAAGAGGTGTTGACAAGGGTATAAACAATAATAGAATGATTAAAAATATATCATAATCAAGTTTTTGCTTAATCAAATCTGAAGATTAATTAGCTGTCCTTTCAGAATTAGTTATTTGAGTATCCTCCATTAGCAACTTGCCTAACTATCGGTTTTCAAAAACCTGTGGATGGTAACCTATCTTCTGTTTTTGGAAGGTGGGCTATATGCAGGAAATTATAAAATAAGAGTATATGCATTTTGAAAGTATAAAATCGGTAGTGTTTTCTTTATATAATACATTTTTTTGAGCTTAGAATCAGAATTTTGTTTTCAAATTACTAATGGTGTTAGTGGTATAATCTAAAACACTATAGGATTGCATTGCAAAATAATGATAAATCTCGATTTTATCATTTTATCATAAATCGTAGGAAATTGTATTGTTAAAAGAAGATAAGTGAATATCTAACAAATGGGGCAACCATGAACCACGACGCATCTCTATCACGATTTTTCTTCTAACAGATTCAATGGCTGTAGTTTTTGTTGGATGTTTATTTTTAGTTAATGATAAATCACTTTAAAATAGTTTTGAATTTTCAATTAAAAAAAAGAATCAAATTATCAAAAAAATTGGATATTTGTTAGATTTTTTTTTTCTTTTTAAAATAACACACCATCTACTTAAACCAAAGACTATAATGTTTTATACATAACATACATATAATGCACTCGAGAAATATGAATGCTTTATACATATCTTCAAATGGATCGAAGTATAACAACGACAATAATGATAGTAAAAGTCATCAAGTTGTGTAGGCAACTATTAATGTCTATATATGTATCCAAAATACCATTTAATAAGGGGTCCAATAGACATAGCTATGATAATTATTCATACTACAAGCCAACACCCGCGTAGCAAGTTAGACATGGATACTACAGTACAACGTTGTACTATTTGTTAAAAGTTTATGACATTATATAAATATCAAATATGTATACTACAACCAAATGATGTTTACTAGAATTCCTCAACTTTTTCTAAGTTTTCTATTTGTGTAAATGATGTAACCAAAAATCAGACCATAACATTACCTCAAGAGCTCAAATTTTATACTACCATTTAGACCCAACATAAGATGCTTAAGGGGTTTCTGACATATTTATAGGAATAGATTGACTATATACTCTAAAACAGCTGTTTTAGTTTATGAACAAAATATTCAAATCGCAGAGTCGGTAAAAAAAGGTGCGTTTGAAGTCGTAGAAGTTGCATAAGTGCCGTGGTAATAAACAAATTGCTGAATCATGAATTGGATAGTAATTGGATTAGAGTGAATAAAATAATCATTCGAAAGTTAAATGGTTTAGTAATGTTATACAGTGCTCAACTTTTGTGTTTTATTTAGCTAGAACGGTGCATGAATCAAAATAATGTACAGTTGATTGTGATGTGTAAAAGAGAATTATTGCAAAGAGGAGTGAGTGGGTATCGTATGCTTACTATGCTGGTACCAATAATTGTACAACCCTTGAAACAATTTTTTTTTCACCAAAATAGTTCTGTGAGATCAAAAGGGGAAATAAAACAAAGGAAATAATGGGGAAGCTTCATATTTCATATCTACAATGAGAAAGTTCCTATTGGAAAAAGAATCAAAATATTTGTTTTTTTTGGGGGAAGAGAGAAACATAATTTACAATGAAAATTCAAAAGCTTGCTTCCACAATGATCACTCTTTGTCTCTCTCTTCCCCCTTGAGGACAGTCACAATCTCCCTTTAGATTTGATCTCTCTCTCAAATCGTAACATAAATCTTGACATTTATTACCTGTGGTTCTCACTGTTTTTTTTTTCTTCTTTTTTTTTGTTTGCAGTTTAAAAAATCTTTTAATAGTAACCATGTTTTTGCTATGGAAAGCATGCATGACCCTGATTAAATTTCTAATTACTTCAGATTTCTTCAAATATTACTGAAGTTCGTTTTTCATATTTTTTTCCAAAGAATGATGATATTATTGTAGTTTAGCTAGGGAAAGTTAAAGATACTCCCAAAAAATTTATGTAAACACTTCAATAAATTGTTGAGTAAATCTCTACCACTTTACACACTAAACACTTGTACGGAAACGAAACAGAAAAAAAAAATACAATGGGTGATCTGATTTGGTTTTGCTTTGTTTGTTTTAAACCCTTTATATGAGTAGTCTTTTGACCTCTTTTGCAGTCCGTGAAGATGTGTTCATAATCATAAAAACGTTTATAGATGGGGGAGTCATGGGACCATGTCACGGTCTAGTCAAAGAACAATGTATTTAATTATACATTAATATGTTGTAGACGTTCATATGATAATAGTTTGCTGTATGTGATATGATCATATGATGTAGTCACATGTATATTTTTTGCATAATGTTGACTGAGTTTCCCAACTAGAATCCATGAGAATATGAGATCATATACCATTTGAGTAATGAAGAAGCAGGACAAGTTGGAGAAAGAGGGTTTTTACATCACATTGCTTAAAAACGTCACGTTGTTCAAGAGTGTGTAGCTAAAATGGTACGAAGCGTAATGATGATTCAAAACGGCACGTTTTTCAAGTATGTATATGTCGAATGGTATAGAGAAGTGTGGTAATTACTCAAAACGGCACGTATTTTAAGAGTGTGTTGTGTCTACAGAATGTCATGAAGTGTGAAAAACGATGTCTTGCTTTCCTCTGAAAGAGATTTGGGCATATTCGTTACGGAGAGATCGAAAGCTGAGATGGCAGGAGAAGCAACAATGTACTTTGAACATAGCACAAACAAGATTCGATTTTTTTTCCCCGTTTCCATTGGGTTTTACTGGTTATGTCTGAGAATGGGTCGGAGCATTTCCGAAGTCGTCTCTCTTAAAAGGTAAGAAAGTGACCACCTTTGAGTTTTCGTTTCAGTGTGTACTGGGGTAAAGATTGAAACTTTACTTATTTTTTTCTCAGTGTATTCTAGTATAGAGCCATAAAAAATTTCTTGTCGATTCTGCTGTTTTTGTTTTGTCTCTTTGAAGACAATGGAAGCAAAGGAGAGATCATTAGCATTATAAGAGCACATGGATCAATGTGGTATAATAATTCAAGTTTTCCATAAACGGTAATTATTTATTTATTTTCTTAAATTCGCACAAGCAGAAGAGAGTAACACTGGACTTAGTGATGCCTGCTCACTTGGATATATCATGTAGGAGCAGCTTTTATGTTCATATGATCTGAACTTTGTATCTCTTTCTTTGTAGTGCTGGTTTCAATGGTTTTGATCACCCAATGCAGCAAATTATTTGTGTTTGCCTTGTTTTGTGCTGCATGTTATGATTTCTCTTATGTTTTGCAATGTATGAACTCAAGTAATTTTAGTTGTTGAGTAAAGTGGTTATGTAGAGTCAATTCCACTTTATTTAATGAGTCTCGAATCAGCACAAATTCTGTTAAAAACCAGATTTATCTACTCAATAAATTGATTTTTTTTTAATCATATGTAAGAAACCTTACATGTAATCCAATCACTCTGAAAACAAAATTGAAACAATGTACACACTGTTTTGCATTGCAGGTAAAGCCTTGAAGCATGGGGGGAAAAACTAAGAAACCGTGGAAGAATGCTTTTCTGTTTTCTTGTCATCAACGTTTTTGCTGAGGAACAATACATCAGATAGTGAACCAGATGAGATAATGGGGGAACGAAGTGGTGAAACTATGTGGGAGTTTATTGTTGAAGTTATTGGAGAACGGATTTGTGAAGCCATCAGGTAATGCAGTGGAGAACCAATGGGAGTATGAATTGGTGACGTGAGAGGCGACCGTAGAGGTGAATTTTGCGTTTGGTATAACGCATGACGCAAACCCACTATTTCAGAAGGCTCTGTTATGCTGTGGATGTGAGCATATGGTTCAGAGGTTAGTCTTGACTTCCCGGTCTCTTTCTGAAAATGCTCTAGCTGGTCTCTTGATATCTCCTCCTCACCTTCACTATCTAGTTCTGCCATTTTACTTGGAGATTTATAGTCCTC
Organism: Camelina sativa; assembly: GCF_030686135.1. Taxonomy (NCBI): domain Eukaryota; kingdom Viridiplantae; phylum Streptophyta; class Magnoliopsida; order Brassicales; family Brassicaceae; genus Camelina; species Camelina sativa. The sequence continues at coordinate 20,792,110 of NC_141885.1, forward strand.
TGAAGACACCCTTGAACTAAATGCTGGTAAATCTTCGTCAGCATCACATTTTTTAAAGGTGTTCCATGGATTTTCTTGCTTATCATGAGCCATCAATATCATCCTCTCTTGTTCAAGTGCGCCGTCAAGACTGAGCCTGAATATATCATCTGCGTCTGGTTCATTCTTTGTCCCTACCTCACATTCGTGGCGACGAAATGTCAAAGTTCTCCCTGGAGTCCATTCAAATGTCTCATCTACTTTCATTGATTCATTTTCATACTCCTCCAAGTCCAGTGATACTGTATCTTTTGCCATTTCGCCTACTTGTAGCGGTTCTGTTCTGCCATCAATCACCAGCTGGGGCTCCTCCACATTGAACAACTGTCTTTCTTTTGAAAGATCATGGTCACTGAAGGAGCTCCTTGAACTATTTTGTGATCTGCCATCAGCATCGTCGTCAATTTCCAGCATTGCCCCTAGCTCAGATTCATGCAGACGAAATGTTGGAGCTCTTTCTGAAGTCCATTCAAGTGTTTCCTCCACTTTCATTGATTCGTTTTCACATTTCTCCAAGTGCAGCGATGGTCCATCTTTCACCATAACACCATCTTTTAGCGCTTCGGTTTTGTTCTCATCCACTAGCCAGGGCCCCTCCTCATGGGACACCGAAACAACAGATCCATCTCCAACAATCTTGTTTTGCCCAAGCGTTTCATTTGTCTCATATTCAGACCTGACTATGTCAAAAACGGTGTTACTCAACTCTTGTCTTTCGCTTGAGCTCTCACACTCATACTGGGAGTGCTCTATTATAGCATCTTGAGAATCATGAAGCATGACTCTCTCTTCTGATCCTCCATTTTCGTTGAAGGAACTTTGTGAATCGGATCCTGATCTTTCATCAGGATCCTCGTCTGGTTCAAGTATTGTCTCTAGCTCATAATCATGCATGCAAACTGGTATGCTTTCATATTCCTCCAAATGCAACCCCGCTCTATCTTCCATTATCTCTTCCCACGTTCTTTCACCTACAAATCCGCTTCCTTCTAGATAAACTGTTTCTAGTGTTCCATAGGAAGTTTCTAAATTCTCGTTTGGAGACTCCATTTGATGAGATAACAGTCCCTCTTCACCTGCCCCACTCGCCTTCTCGAGAGAAACAATAGATCCATCTTCGCCCACCTTGTTCAGCTCAAGAGTTTCGTTTGTCGTGTCTCTAGACCCCTCTAACTCACACCTGATTCTGTCACTGATATTCATTTCCAACTCTTGTCTTTCTTTAAAATTCTCATACTTATGCTTGGACTGCTCCTCATGGATCCTGGATATTGTGACTATAGCTTCACATAATTGGGCATTATCGTTCACCAAAGATTTCAGGGAAGACTGTGGTGTAGTTGACATTGCATCTGGATATATGTTTGAGATGTGCTCAATATCTTCCTTGACTGATGTATCCTCAAATGTTTCACTATTGCGTAAGCTGCTGTCATTGATTGAATCCCCAATATACTGTGATTTCCCCAAATGCATCCACGGTTTGTCTCCCATGTTCTCTTCCCATGTATGTTCGTCTCCACATTCTTCATTTTTTTGAGTCTCCTCCCATTCAAACTCGTGAGTGTCTCTGGTATCCTTAGACAGTACGCATGTTTCATAGACGTATTCATTCTTGTTTAGAAGTTCCTTACAATGAGATATCGGTCTCTCTGCAACTCTCTCAGCTTGTTCTCTTGTTTCACTCATCCTTTCGTTCTTGTATTCTGGAACCTCCAGGGACTCACCTGATCCTTCTCCAACTACCTCTTCTGGCTTAATATGTTCATTGTTCTCATATTCAGACTCTTCTAAATTGCAATTGACTCTTTCAATAATGTTATTATCCATCTCGCTTGACTTTTCTGAATGAGCTTCCTGAGATTGCTCTAGATGATTCCTTGAAGTCTCTGCAATAGTATCACTTGATGCAGGTTGTTGCTTTCCTAATCTGTGGTTCACCAAAGGTTTCAGATGAGGCTGCAATGCCTCCAATTTTGAATCTAAAAAAATGCTAGATATGTTCTTTATGTCTTCTTTAATGCCCTTATCCTCAAATGCTTCCTGACTTCGGCTCAATAAAACAGCATCGGTGCTTTTGCAGATTATATCTCCATAATCGTCGTCTAAACACCGCAGATAACTTCCATCTGGATAAATCTCTTCATGACCTTTTGAAGCTGAATCCTGGTGATTAGTAACAGTCTCATCAGCAAAACCCATGCCAGAATCCAGAAAGCTAGGTGAATCCAGGACGGCATCTGTTTTCCCTCGAAGAGAGAACTTAAGTATACCGGAACAACTGCCACATCTCACTTGATATCTCTTATGTTTTCCTTGGGGAGACACCTGAGGAAGCTGTAGAAGTTCCAAGCAATAGGAACAAGTAGCAAAAGGCGCACCACCAGCTGAAGGAAGAATATGGTGCTTCACCACAGGATTCCTTTCTCTGACATACCGTTTCTTGTCCCTGCGAGAGCTCTTCTCACTACTAGTGTCACTCTTAGAAATCCCTACGGAATGCTTAGAGTATGTGGAACGATGTGGGGCTGCAGCTGCTTGATAACTACTCTCAGAGTACACAGAACGAATCGGGGTTGTAGAGTTACTGGATTCATATAGATTATGATACTGAAGTTCGTGCCGCTGAGCCTGCGAAGACCGGGGATAGTACTTTCCATTAGATGTCTCACCCGGAAAACGGGTAGGTGAGGCAACAGAAGATTCTTGAAACGAGCCTTCTCTTCCATATTGCTTGAACTGGTTTGGTTGATGATGATAATAAGACTGCTCTGATGCAGAAACGTGAGACCCGTGAAAAGGACTACTGTAGCCATATTCATATGCAGAAGAAGGGGAAGGACTTGCTGGATAGAAAGGAACCCGAGGTGGGTCTTCGTATCTTCCTTCATGTTGTTTCCATTGCGAGGTACTGCTGCGTGAGTTATACGGAGAGCTTCTTGCTGAAGCAAACGCATCAGAATTACCAGTCACACTGAACTCATCAGCCATTCTCATCCATTCTCTGTGGATATCGGAAGTCTTATGCTTGTTAACAGTTTCTGAATGATACCCCCTTTCAACAGAAGGTGATGCCCTTGAATTGTACTCCCGTTGAATACTCCTCACTGGAGTTCTACTACCACCTTCTGCAGATTCTACCTCGGTACTTAAACTATGGTTTTGAGAAGAAAGAAGAGCGTTGGGAATAGTGTTTGTGTTATCATTGCCTTCCAGTTCCAAACGTTTTGCTGCATTCAAAGAAAGAACATAAGAAACGGAAAACACTTATGCATGAGGTTGGTTACCTGTAAACGTGTGTAGAGAGATAAGAAGGCTATCGTACCATGAAGAATCGAGTCGCATCCACCACATTGGTAGGAAGTCGCATCTAAAGGTTCTTGGAGAAGTTTGTGGCACTCGGGACATCTCACGATTCTAGACTGAGAAGATAATCCGGGAACGGGTTTACTCCTCATGCCTCGGAACATATGCTTCAAGTCTTTACCACTTGCCAACTACAAAGAACAAAACAGAAAAACAAGAATATCAGCTCAAATCCAGAACCCGAGTAACCTGCAATAGGAAGAATCAAAGATTTCGAAGAGACAGAAGAAGATGATAAAGAGAGAGAGAAGTAGTCACACCTTAGAACGGATAATGGAGAGCAGTCTTGGTGAAGGTGATGAATCCGAGGATGGTTCAAGAGTTTTCTTAGTAGAAGATTGGGATCTGCTCTGTTTCTTCTTCTTCATCATGGTTTGGTGATTGACTTATCGTTGATGAATGATCTTTTTTTTCTTTCTGGGTATAAAAGTTTGTTGGTGATCTTTCAAGCAAGCAAGTAGCAGGGGAGGAGGTATATAATATGAATCAGATCAGGCACATGAAGTCATGAAGTACAATAACGAATATATAAATATTTGCTTTATAAAAATCAAAATGTGTAATGGTCAAGGTAATGATGCTTTAACAGACTTGTATATACTAATTTATTTATTAAAAATTTGCTTCTTCTCGTTTTTGTTGTTTGGAAAATTAAGATCTAGAAGTTGTTGCATTGATTATTATCACCACTGGATTTGGAAGTTGAGGTCCAGTTCTTTAATTAGGTCTTAACGATTTGGATTTGAAGAGTCAACTTTGGAGATCGCCAAGAAACACACCTTTATAATTATTTCTTTGTTTTTCATAGCTTTTTATATCAAGAAAGAACGAATCGAAACGTCATGGGTTAATCATAATTTTAAAAATAAGAAAGAAATCAACGTGCATCTTAGTAATTTGCCAACATAAAGCAAATGGTTACTGTTGACAAAACCATGTTTTGGGTTTGAAAATTACGTAATTTATTGGTGAATATTTTTCTATCGAAAGTTCTTTCTTTCTATACCGTGTTTGACGTTTTCTTTTTCTTCTTTAGGTTTTCAGATAGAAATAACACAGTGAAATTAGAAATAAAAATTATTAAAAGAAACAAATATGCACAAGAAGCCATTCGTTTAGTGACCACTTGATAAAATATGTATCTGCAGAAAAGAGCTCTAAAGAAGAGCCAGAGCCGTAGCTGCTAATAAACCTTCATCACCAAACTCTTCTTCATCTCCATGTTGTGTTTTTGTCAGCCAGATACAAGATTTTGTCTGAGTCATAGTTTTGAATGTTGATAAAAAGCATTAGTTTTATAAAATCAGATCTGTAAGGATAAGATAATCCCAAACAAAGCAATAAAAAGAACTCATGATACTTACTTCATCCGCAAGTAACTTGTGGTTTTTGACAGACAATGGAAAAACCTAACTCTGTTCTGTTGTGTGTGTGTGTTAGAGTTTATGGATTCTTGAGAAATAGATCTGCTGCTGCTGCTGTCTTCTTCTGAAGCTCTGAGGTTTCTGCACCAACAAGTTTATCCATTTGTCTTCCATCTTTAAGGAACACTACCGTTGGTGTAGCTTCCACATTCCACTCATTACTAAACTCCTGTGTATTGTTTTTTTCACCAACTCAATCTCAAATCCTAAAACAATCGATGATCATTCTTCTCAAAATACATAAGTTTTTTTAGTTTACTTACAGCGAGTTCTTCGACATCAACCGTTACAAATATCATTGAAGGGTATCTAGAAGCAAGCTCCCTGAATACTGGTTCTATCTTCTTACAAGGTACACACCATGGCGCGCTGAAATTCACCACGAGCTGTTTTTGATTGAATGATTTAGCCTAGTTACTCTCAGAAGACTAGATAATTAAAAGTGGAAAATATAATTTGAAAAAGCAAGCTTACAATCTTGCCATTACTGTTAGCTTCTGTGATATTTTCTTCCCATTTCTCGATTCTGCTCACCGGATGGACCTTACCTTTGGACCCGTGTTGGCTTCGGGTTTGAGTCTTGTTTTTGTTTTTGTTGTTATTGATGCAGCAGCAGCATATACATGACCATAACTGTAAACACATATATGGACACATATTCTTCATTTTTTCTCTCAAGCTATGGCTATTAATGAAACATTGAATTGTTACAACATTGGAACATTCAAAGATTTTGTCATTTTTGGGGAAAAAGCTTTATCAGAAAAAGAATTATAGTACCTTTCTACAACAAGGTGTTCTTGCACAACGATTTCCCATCAACTCTTTACACAATCAAATCCAAATTTGCTTCTCATTGGCTCAGCATTCACTCCCTGAATCAAATTTTCATCAGGCCAAAACGAAAATCAAAACCCTTATGTTTCAATAATCTTGAAAAAGAGAGGTTCAAATGACACATCTCAAGGTTAATTTGTGACCTTGATCGAATCTATGTGTGGAAAAAAAACAAGGGATTTGAGAGAGTTTATTATTAACGTTTAAATCCTTTCAAATTAGGTGTTTTGGTGTTCTTGTATTGAGAACAGTTTTAACCCTAAAGACTAGAGATCCAAAGATCACAATTTTCTGTAGAGGATTCAGAAGGAAAAACAAGAAGAATTCATCAGATAAGGGAGGGAGTCGCAAGAAGATTCGATAGAAGCAATGATAAACGTATATTTGGTTCTTCGTTGGAAAACTATATCTTCTTGATGATGCAGGTGGTTTTGATGAACCATAATAACAGCTTGCTAATTTTGTAAAATGGTGAAATTGGTCAAAGACCACATAGATATGATAGTCTCATACAGCCTTGACTCTTTAAACCGGTACTTAACGGAATGACAAAAACATTATCCTTCTTCTAGCCAAAACCGGTTTACATAGGATAAAATGCAGCTTTTCTTCTGAAAAATTACAAACCCTGAAACAGTAAAAAAACTCGGCAATTTATTCTGCAAAAGTTTGAAAGTTATGGTTTTACACAGATTTGTGGTGATGTTCTATACCCACTGAAGATGTTAAGTTTGTGTGAATGTCTGATAGAACCAACTAAGAACTCGATTTTTCGAGCTTCTCAAGTTCTTCACGCTTCTTTCTTTCTGCTTTTTCAAGTTCAATTTCTTCACGCTCCTTTCTTTCCGCTTCTTCAAGTTCCATTTCTTCACGCTCCTTTCTTTCCGCTTCTTCAAGTTCCATTTCTTCACGCTGCTTTCTTTCGGCTTCTTGAAGTTCTCTTTCAGCGTCTTCTTCCTCTTCAATTCTGTCAAGATTATCAAACTCTTTGGTAGCTGCCATTGCTTTCACCACAGGATCTCTTAGCTCAGAGATCAAACCACCACCGACTCTGTACTCTTCTTCATCACCAATAAGGAATAAGCGTTGATCAGGACCAGACGCCATTGGAATATCCACTGCCAGTAGCTTCATATCATACTGAGAAAAAACAGACATCAACATCAGATATACACCAAAACTCGCAGAGAGGTTTAGATACCGATATCTTTTACAGTTAGAACAGAAACCGAGTCAAAGAAGCAAATGAAGAATAAATAACCAACCAAAGCAAATAATAAGATACACCCTAGGTTTTGTTATAGAGAACCCCAAACCTCACCAAAATATTCAAGACCATAAAACATCATTAGTTAAAGTGGCATTGTTAATGAACTCTTTACTAAAAGCACCTAACATGTTTACATGGCTTATTTTGAAGGTAACCTGGGAAAACTTTTTGGAACAGATTACTAACAATAATAGTGATAAGATAACAATGTGATCAATCTAAGAAGAATGGGTTCTTTACGTAAAGGGAAGGTAGAGAAAGCAAAAACCTGGCCTTTCTTCTTCTTGACTTCGACACTAACGAGGCCCTTTCTCTCAGAACCTTGAACCGGGAATAGGAGAAAGCAACGCTTGTTCCTAATTGATGGCTTGAATTTCTTGAATGTTATGCCACCACCTGACATCACATAAGCACGCAAATCTGATCCTGCCAGAGGAGCACCCATAACTTCAAGAACACCAGCCGCCGTATTGAGCTTCCTCATGGTGATCCTATAGACTTTATCGGGATTTATCGTGAACCTTGCGCGAAGGTATAAACCCTAGTAACAGATATGTACACAGATATATTACAATGAGCAGTTATAACTCTATTAAGATCAGAGAAGGAGAATGTAATGATAACAAACCAAAGTTAACAACAGTATTTACAATCCTTGATAGAAAGTTGAAGGCTATAAAGATTAACAAAACAATACAGTTGCAAAGGAAGATTCAGACTTTAAATATGTCATAGCTGTGAGTTCAGAGACCCACCACTGAATCAATCCAAAGTTGTATCTCAAAGTTCAAGTTAATGCCAGAGTTGTCAGAGATAAGCACGGAGAGAGATTAATACTTACAGCAAATGCAACAATAGCAGAGGAGAGAGCAAGGAAGCCGTACTTGGCCATTCCCTCAGAGAGACCCACGAATGTGCTAGCAATTCCAAACATGATCCTCCACAAGAAAATACAAACAAACACAGCTACTGCTCCAAACACCAAAAGGTTATTCTTCTTCCAAAATGCGTCAACGTGCAACCCTAAAGCCATTCTGTATCTAGCAAACGTCGAACTAACAGCTTGGATTGGCTTGTCAACAAGCTTCCTAGCGAAATTCCCATCGATTTTTCTAAATCCAGAGCTCGAAAACAATCTAAAAGCCGATGCAAAGTTCATATTAACACATTTGGGCTTAACCAAGGCTACGCCACAATTCTGCAAACTCGGTACGAGCTTAGGACTTGATAGAATCTGGGATAATCCCACATTTTTCGAAGTGGGTTTCGACAAAAAGCTGTGGAAACAAGTCTTAGGCTGAAGCTGAGAAACCCCATTCGAAGGAAGAATCTGGGAAAAGCCAAAGTTTTTCGATATGGGTCTCGACGAAAAGCTGTGGAAACCGGAGTTTGGCTGAAGCTGAGAAACCCCATTTGAAGGAAGAGCAGGAGACGACAAAGCGGAGAGCTTTGACCGGCCCGTTGCTGTGACCACGTTAAATCGACTGTAATGCGATTGAACAAGTCTGTGAACTGCTTTGAAATCGGAGGGTTTCACCATCTCTTTTTAGGGTTTTAGATCGAATCGTAGACAAAGGGTTTCACCAAAAACTATATAATCTCCCTCCCCCCCCCTTTAGATTGAGAGAAAATGCAGAAAAACACGAGCGAGATAGTGTTCGATTTATGGATCAACGAGTCAGAGCATCGGAGTCAAAACCCGTCACCGGAGCTGATACTTCGATGCTGACCGGATTGAATTGAAATATAGGCCCGCTTGGGCCTGGTCCAGGTTAAGCCCATTAAGCTAATACGAATTTTAATTTAAACTATATACAGTACTTTACTTGTATTAGAAATAAAGTTTAATTGTATATGACGACAGTTGACTGACCCCATTAACAACGAATTTAAAAAGAAAATAAAAAAAAGTTCTGAATTTTTCTACGAAGATTAAAAAAAAATCAAACAAGTTAGTATACAGAGACCGAGACGAACCTTCTCTCATAGCGAAGTCATTGATTTTGAGGAGAAAGGTAGAAGATTATAGAATCAGGATCGAGATTTGTTCGTTTATTGAAACAGCATTATCGATTTTCAAAATATCGTTGTTTGATTCTTCGCGCTCCAGTGAGGATTTTGTTCATCTTCATTGTGTTTTGTGTTCGAATCAAAACACAAAGTTGTTTTGATTGGAATCTGAAATTGTGGTTGCTATGTATGTTGTGTATTGTTTCTTACGCGATTGTTGGATTGATTGTATACGAAATTGGAATTGTGGATCCTTTGTTAGGATTTAGGAGTATGAACTTGCCTCGGTGGTTTTGTTGATCGTAATGTCTGATGAACACTGAACAGATAGGGTTTTTAGGTAGGTGAGGTTTGATCAATTGTGGAATTTTGATTTCTTACATGGTTTCCTTTTGGGGATTTTTTTTTAGTATGGAAGTGATTTTTGGATACATTTGACTGTGACTGACCTGTGTTATATCGTCACTAGTCTGTCATATCTGAGAAAAGAGAGAGCTTGTTCATCTGTTGGCACTTTGGCGTTGGATTAGCTTAAGTTTCTATTAAGGAATTGTATTAGTCTTTGTTGGAATCAGATTCTGAAGCGTTTCAGTTTTGTATTGTCGATGCTTTGAACTTGTGTTTGATTGGCATGACACAAACTCTTGAAGTTTAGTCGTTCAGCTCCATTGTTTGGATTTTCTGGACAGTGTGTTTTATGAAGTCAAATCAATCTTAAAATTCTTCTTTCTTGGTTATTGATTTCAGCTTGCTATAACTGCAACGCTTCACATATTATAAGGGAAAATGGACTCCCATAAGAACCTCCAACCAGGTGGTTATGACTCCCGGAATACCTTCATTTCAAACTCTCATGGGCCTCCAGAACCAGAGTTTGGTGAAAGTGACGAAGCAGAGTTGGTTTCTGTTTCTTGGAATCAGGATTACAGCTGTTTTGCTGCTGGCACGAGCCATGGTTTTCGTATATATAATTGCCAACCTTTCAAGGAAACTTTCAGGCGAGAGCTCAAGGATGGAGGGTTTAAAATTGTAGAGATGCTTTTCCGGAGTAATATCTTGGCCCTTGTTGGTGGTGGACCTAACTATCAGTACCCTTCTAATAAAGTCTTGATTTGGGATGATCATCAGAGCCGCTGCATCAGTGAATTTTCTTTTCGTTCGGAAATTCGTGCAGTGAAGTTAAGAAGAGATCGAATTGTTGTTGTTCTTGAGCACAAGATATACGTCTACAATTTCCTGGATCTAAGACTTCTTCATCAGATTGAAAATCTGGCAAATCCAAGGGGACTATGTTGCCTCTCTCATCATATGAATACATCTGTGCTGGCCTGTCCAGGTATTCGTCGAGGACAGGTCCGAGTTGAACATTTTGGGCTTAACATGGTTCAAATCATTAATGCTCATGATTCTAATATCGCGTGCATGACCATGACATTGGATGGCTTGCTCCTTGCAACTGCCAGTACAAAGGGAACCCTGATTCGAATTTTCAACACAATGGACGGAACTCGTTTGCAAGAGGTCTGGTAACTATGAACTAGCTTTCAATTTTCTTAACACCATCACTGTACCATATGCTATTTAAGTCACGTTTGATACGGGTTCTGTCTAGTAAATGGTTGAGCAAACACATCTGTCATGATTTAGTTACTCAATAGCTGTTAATAACAGTAACGGAATCTTATGCAGAGCATATGCTAGTTTTATATGCTCATTACTGATAAATTAGTCTGGTTAGTGAAATCCAATGCTGCTTTGTTTACAGGTCCGAAGAGGCGTGGACAGAGCAGATATCTACAGCATTGCTCTATCACCAAACGTGCAGTGGCTTGCGGTATCAAGCGACAAGGGGACTGTTCACATCTTCTCTCTTAGAGTGAGGGTCATTAGGGAGGACGCCAACTCCACTGAACATGAGACTTCTTCAAATTCCCTGCAGTCTCTTGTTTCTCCAGCCAGTGGTGCCAACCCTGGTTCGTCATTGTCTTTTCTGAGAGGTAAGGTAGAAAATTAGGAGAATATCTGAAATGACTGTTACCGTGAAGTACGTTTGATATGCCTTGTTTCTCTTAAAAAATGCTTATGGAGTGAAAGGACAGAAAATTTAAGTATATTGAGAGAATACATAAGTGAAACTTCCAAGAAATAGCTTCTTGGTTCATGAAAAAGTCAGTGAACTTTATAGAAGCTTGTGGCTTATAGAAACCTTGGGAAATTTTATGTGTCACAAAGTTATTATTTTTTCCATTTCATAGCTTTCAAGTTAGCAAATCAAGGATTAGCTCATGCTTTTGCCTGGTACCTAACATTTTCAGACATTGTTGCAGGAGTTCTACCAAAATATTTCAGCTCGGAATGGTCATTCTCTCAGTTCCATGTACCCGAAGTCACTCAATACTTTGCAGCATTTGGCGCTCAGAACACAATTGCGATTATCGGCATGGACGGAAGGTAAGGAAGACTTTCTAAATCTCTTTGAATATATTCACATCATCATCCACAAGTAGTCATATATGTGGTTCCACCACACAAGTTAGAATATCAAAAAAACATAAAATAACCAAGAACCACACATCTGATTCATCGGCCTTACAGTTTCTACAGGTGCAATTTCGATCCAGTGAATGGAGGAGAGATGACTCAGCTTGAACATTCCCGGTTCCTGAACTCGTAGGCGCGAGATAGTCAGAACACGTGCTTGCTTCGATTTTTATGTACATAAAGCATTGGCTCGGTATATAGATTTGGTGAAACTGCATTACGGTTTGATACTTCCAAGCATTACTTGATTGAAGGAATTGTATTCTTGATTGAAACATTGTATATACAAAGGATTTATATCTACACTAATTTCTGGAAATCAAACTGCGATCCAAGTATGATTATTAAATTTCACGTCAGAATGTGGTCTGATAAATTACAAAGACAGGGGATTATAGACCGAACATAAAATGTAAGATGGTGCAGCATACATGGCTATTACAATAACCTTATTACTAGAATAAAGCACCAGTGTTCTCCTATGGTCACAGAGAGTCTATAGTTTTGAAGACAGGCCAGTCTTGTGGTTGAGAGCAATCATCACTTTTCCAATTGCCTTCCTGTCTTTGAGGTCACCAAATGCAAGATTGGCCTGTAAACCAAATGGTGAGCGTTTAGTTACATGTTTTGAGTTTTGATATCATGAAGATGAAGAAAATTGATGTTTTTACCTGGGAGAGACTATAGGTATGAGAGATGTGAATAGTGATCAATCCTCGGGAAAGCCATGAAAGTAACTCTTTGATTGAATCTTCAAGGACACCAGGTTGGTGGATCCTGTAGCTGCCCCAGTAAAGACCATGAACCGTCCAGTTCTGCACCAATTCGTTACTACAACTTATGAAGATTTGATTCTCTCAAGAAAAAAAAGTTCCTTCTTCTCTAGTAAAAGACAAATCATTTACCTTAACAAGGGCTATATTAGCAGGGATGACGGGTACTTCACCGCTGGCAAAACCAATCACAAGAATCTGAGCTCCCCAGTTCAGAACTTTCATGGACTCTTTGGTTAGTTTCCCTCCAACAGGATCATATAGAACATCAACTCCTCTAAGCTTTCTTGTCTTGATAAACTCTTTAACACTTGAGATAACATTTTCAGTGCCTAGATCAACAACATGATCCACTCCCATTGATTTCAACAGCTGAATCTTCTCAGTTCCTCTGTTCAAAAAGCAAGAGACTCAAAAACCAGAACCAAGAATCGAAGTCCATTGAACCCAAAAAATGGAAACCAGCATATATATACCTAGCAACTGCAATAACAATGGCTCCACAAACCTTGCCGATTTGAACAGCTGCAAGGCCAACACCACCAGCAGCACCTAGAACCAGTAACACCTGCATCAAAATCAATGGAATCTCTCAAGTCTCAACCTTTACTAACTCAGATTCACATCAACCACAAATCAGGGAGATGAGATATAATTACTTGACCAGATGTTAAACGAGCTCTATGAACAAGTGCTACATGAGAAGTCCCAAACGCAACAGGAAGCGCAGCTGCATCAACCATGTCGCATCTTTCGGGTACAAGGAACATGCTAGATTGATCGGCGACGATGAACTGAGCAAAGGAACCGAGATCGGCGAAGGAACAAACACGATCTCCGACGCGGAATTTGGTGACGGCGGGACCAATCGCGTCGACGATTCCGGAGTAATCGGAGCCAGGGATGAACGGTAAAGCAGGTTTCTCCTGGTATTTTCCGAGAATCTGAAGGTAATTGGCGTAATTCAAGCTCGTAGCTGTAACTCTGACTCTCACGGCCGTATCTGAATTCAAAGGCGGGATCGGATGAGTCTTGCTCACTTCCACCGGCGATTCTGGACTACCTGGCTTCGTCGCCGTCGGATCTCCCAATTTCCGGCAAACCAATGCCTCCATTTTTTTTGGCTATCTCTATCTCTCTCTTCCTTCTGCTGAAAGAGTGAAGAACTTGAAATGAACATTGACATTATCGTTCAATAAGTATATCTGTATATAAATATGAGGGACTTTGAAACGACGTCGTTTCACTCTACTTTTTGGGTCATAACGTTTTTACAGATAAATTTATTCGCTTTTACTAATATATATTTTGTTTGTAGCATTTTAATTTACTTGTTCGTTAACCGTATTAAACCGAACCGGACTGTTTCCCACACAAGTCAACCAAGTCCGTTGGGATGACTTCGATCAGAGATCACCAATTGGATCTGTCGTTGACCCAATCTTAGCGGCCAGGAGATTCGACTCTCGTATCTTGTGGCTTTCTTCACCATGGGTTCCGGAAGAAGGTCGAAGCTTGGATCGTGAGTCCGCTTTCATCCTTTCCTTTTCAAATTGGGATTTTGTAAATTTCAAAGCTTTGGACTCACCTTAGTTTCCTTTACCCTTAAATGTTGTAGCTTTCAATTTTTTGAGACTTTGGGTTTTTTACTTATACAGGTCGAAGAAGAAGGAGACGCAAAAGAAGAAGAAGAGTAAGAATGAGAAAGCAAAGGACCAAACTTTGATAGTGCTTCCTTCTGATCTCTTACAACTGGTACTTTCTCGTCTCCCTTTAAAAGACAACATCCGTGCTTCTGTTGTCTGCAAAACATGGCACGAAGCTTGTGTTTCTCTTCGAGTGGTTGATACATCTCCTTGGCTTGTATACTTCTCCAAAACAGACGACTCCTTTGAGCTTTATGACCCATCAATGCAGAAAAAATACAATCTTCAGTTTCCTGACTTATCCTATTTTCGTGTTTGTTACTCCAAAGATGGTTGGTTACTCATGTACAATGCTAATACTTATCAACTCCTTTTCTTCAATCCGTTTACTCGAGATCGCATACCCGTGCCTCCGCTTTGGAATGCATATGATCAAATAACGGCTTTCTCTTGTGCTCCTACTTCAACTAGTTGTGTCTTGTTCACAGTCAGTTATGTCTCTAGGAATTACATCACCGTCAAGACATGTTCTGCTAATGCTAAAGAGTGGAACACATATGAGTTCAAGAATCAGTTACCGCGAAACTTCAACACTTTCGAGCAGATTGTCTACTCCAATGGTGTCTTCTACTGCCTCACTAATACCGGTTGCTTAGCGCTCTTCGACTCATCTTTGAATTCTTGGAATATTCTTCCCGGGCGACCTCTCAAACGTCCTGGAAGCAACGGATGCTTCATGACAGAACACCAAGGAGATATCTTTCTCATTTACATGTACAGACACATGAACCCGACAGTGCTTAAACTTGACATTACAAGTTTTACATGGACTGGGAGGAAAACACTGGGAGGCTTGACAATCTACGCAAGCGGCTTGTCTTCTGAATCGAGAGCCGAGCAGCAGAAGCCGAGTGGAATCAGAAACTGTTTGTGTCTCTCTGTTTTCCATGGATTCAAGAGGACTTGCATATGGTATAAGGTTGATGAAGAGAGTAAGATTTGTTTGAAATGGAAAAAACAAAATCCATATGAGAATATCTGGATTACGCCACCTCAAAATCTCCTTGAGCACCCTTTTGTTTGATCAAACACAGTTTTAGAATTACTTTTTTCATACAGTACTTTGTTCAAACACATACAATATATTTTGAGACATGCTAATAATAGAAAAGGAGAAAAGTCTCAGAATCTGGTAACAGATACAAACCACTCTTGATTTTGATCTCATACTCATCACTCATAAGCTGATTAACAATGTTGAGTCCTAAGTGAAACAAAAATTAAAACAATCAAACAAACAAACAAACCAAACAAATAGAAATGGTGGCCATATCAAACTGATGATCAAGTAAAAGAAAGAAAGAAGAAACCTGCTGCCTATAATAAAACTCTATGCAGCAACATTGAATGATCAGTAGAAAACCCAAACATGCACCTTCCTTCTTTGAACCAGTGCGAAAAAACACAAAAAAAAGTAGCCGCACACAAACACACAGAACAAGAAAATCCGGCGTCAGGGGAAAAAAAAATCAGGTGGTTCGTTAATGACATTGTCTGCTTCACTGATCACTCAATCATCTGGACCAAGAAGTGAAACCTGCAGATTTAAGCAAGCCTGTCTTTTCAGTTTTAAATGGTATAAAGTACAAAACCACTGTGATTTTGAGAGTCTGAGAAGAGCATTTTAACAGAAAGATTTGACATCATATTAGTTTTTGCTTACATTGCAATCGAAAGCGTATTTTCGAGCAAGGACTATTGCTGCATTACGTTCTTGTTCTGATTCAAAGGTAAGTATGAAAGTTGGACTCTTTCTTGGTTGCCAGAACAACGCCTTGGTAGGATTCTTTATATTGCCTCTAACTCCACAAAGCTGAATAATTTTTTATACCAAAAAGCCATACAAACTTGTAAGAATCATTCATTTGAAAATTAAAGAAACGTTTCTGTGAAATAGAATGAAGAAAGAGTATAAGATACCTGCATGGATGTCGAATATATTTCTCTCGCCTTTGAGATCCATCCTCGAGACAGCTTTATCCTTGTCTTTCCAATGGTAAAGATATGAGACCGGGATGCATAGTCTTGTCCATTCATCTGTGTTATAACCACCTGAAGCAGAGTTTGAAATGTTCAGCATATCACAACATAATTATTAACATTCATTCTGAAATTGTTGAAGAAAATGTTGTAACATACACTGAATTCACTATTAGATTTTCGCATGAGAGACTCAACGCGTGATTGCAAGGCAGAATCTGCAGTTCAATAAGCCAGACATTAGCTTTATTGTCCACTTAATATCTTTGTATCTGTCTATAGTTTCTGTAATACCAACCAGGATCAACTGGATCATCGGTTGTAACTGTGAATTTTTGTCCATTTGAGAGAATGTCTGCCTGTAAGATCCTCCCAACATCAAATGGTTCTGGAGCATACATCGATTGGATGGCACCTAAGAGCAAAGACAATGAACTGCTCAAGCTAAACCTTCATTAACTAAAAACCAAATGATGAAGCAAAGAGATAGGACCAAATACCAGATATAGCTTCCCTTCGACTAGTTTCACATGCTGCACGATACCACTGAATCGAACAGTTGGAAAGATCAGGAGCATTTTCTGAAGCATTAACACGGATTCTTAAGCAAGAGCCGAGACTTTGTTTGCCTTCCAGAACAAATGGACAGGACTTGGATTCCTCAGCTCTCTTGATTATTGCTATCTTGAAATGTTTGATGGTTGTTGATAAAGGCAAGAACAAAGAAGTGAGCAAAGACCAAATCTAGCAAATAAACTTAAGAGCAAATATGTTGAAAACTGAATCCGCAGAAAAACATACCTCTTTATGAAGCTTAACAGAGTTCATATACTTCTGTTGGATTCGATTCCTTAAACCATAAAGCTCGTGTTGCATGCCCATCACCTGGATTACAACATAGTCTTTTATAACACATAGAGTTCATAACTTTTAATGTGGCCTTACTAGAAATTGATGAAGCACCTTTGTTGGGTGATGCATCCGTTTGATTTGCCTAGCTTCTTGAACCTCCTCAACCAATTTCTCTACATCCTATAAACTGAAAACATGAGTTGACTAGAAAACTTTACTGTAAACTATATGTACCTGGTATTAATAGATAACAATACTAACCGGCCCCTGAGCTCTAGAAGCTTCAGAAATCCGTTCTTGTTCTTCAAATGCCTCTCCAAGTTTCAGCACAACGGCTCTTGCAGTTTCGATCTCAGCACAAGCGAATGACTTTTCTTGATTTACTAGTTTCTTTGCATCTTCTGAAGTCTGTCATCATGAGAGTAACATTAATCAGCTTAAGTCGACACATTTTTGCATCAATATCAATCTATACTCTAGTAGCAAGACCTGCTTGAGGAAGTTTCCTAATTTCTTTACTTCAAACTTTTCTTGAATCAATTCACCTTCATTTTGAGTTAACTTCACAGCTAGAGCTTCAACCTATTCTCAGACATCACAATTTGACCCAAGTCTCATAAAAAACATTAGATCCAGAATGTAAAAAGAACTTTATGTAAAATGTGATAAAAGAAATGTTAACCATGGAGATAGCTGCCTCCACATCTTCCTTGTTCTGTCCATCCGTACGTCCTCTCATGTATTCTAAAGCATCCCTTAGCTTCTTCAACATAACATGTCCTTCCAAAGAAGCCACCTCTCTTAATTTAGCCTAAAAAAGAGAGTTGCAAAAAACAGATTTAAACAAAAAAAAGAAGAGAAATGTTGAATGAAAACAGAACAGAGAGAACAGCTATGTAGAAACTAAACCTCATCAGCCAAAGTAACAGCTGCAGCCAAGTTCTTGTCGAATTTACTAGCGAGGTCACGGACCGAAAGCCGCTTGTGCTGATCAGACAAAAGCTCGCTCTCTTTCTCGACGGTCTCTTTCACTGATGGACCTTTATCATCTTCCTTAGGTTCCTCTACGATCTGGTTATCAGGTCCTAATTTGTAAGTTGGAAAATGATCAGAAGCAAAGCTCACATCTACTGATACTGGAACAGCTGATTTAGACAATGTCTCTTCTTCGATTTCAGGACAAACTTTAGTCATTTTTTTCCAGGATCTTTATCTGTTTCAAGAGCAAATCAAGAATCATTAAATAATTCAAATCAAGAACACGAGATTACAGACTACTAGAGAAAGTGCAAGCAAGATGAACCTTATAAGTGAAACAAGGATCAATCTTTGACGTTTGACATAAAGATTCAAATTAGTTTTATTGATCTGAATTGGAAGAAAACTGAGCTCTCTATCTAGTATCCAGTTCATAGGAAAAAAGGACAAAGAGACATAACAAGAAATGAAATATACAATTGCATTACACTAAATTGAGAATGTCTAAATTTCTGCAACCAAACATCGACGTCATGAAACAGGAAACGACAAAAACTCAGGAGAAAAGCAAGTAGAATCAATTTAAACTCAAGACACACAACACAAACTTACGGATATACACACTCAAGAACCAGAAACAGAGAAGAATCTCAAGAGTGGAAGAACGAAGAAGAAGAAAAAGAAGAAGAAGAAGAAGAAGAAGAAGAAGAAGAAGAATAAAGACAGACAACAGCTGGATCTTTAGTCTCTCTCTCTAGTCTTCGTCGTCGTTTGGCATCTTTTTTTCTTTTTTAGCTTTTACAAAAGCGTCAAAGACGACAGGATAAATGAACAATGCAGAGAGAAGCAAAAAAGAAAGAAAAAAATAAAGAGACACTTTTGTTTCTCTCTCTCTCTCTCTCTCTCTCTCTCTCTCTCTCTCTCTCTCTCCCCTCAAAACTGCTTCTTCTTCTTCTTCTTCTTTCTCTCACTCTCTCTTTCTCTTTCACACCATCATCATCGTTAGGGAAACCCGAAGAGTGCAAAAAAAAGAAGAAACGATTATTTTGTTGACAGTAAGTGTGTCTGGGTCTTTTGGTTTGTTGGATTGGGCAAAAGCAACGACGCGCTGTTTACATTGCGTTTATACCACGGACCCTTTAGCTTTTGGTGTGGATCTAATTAGTAATTATGAAGAGGACCCTATCCCTTTAAGTCCTTAACCACCATTGTAATTATTATTACCCCATCTATTGCACCTTAAGCAAATAATCTAATAATAAGATACTAAACTTACAAATCCAATATATAAAGAGTTAGAAAAAATACATCATTACTGGTTTTGATTTGACTAAAGGTCATATTAATGATTTCTTTTTTTTTGGGTTTTGGTTTAATATTAGTTTTGAGGTGCTATATATTAGAAAATAAAACATGCATTAGCGAGACACATAAACCAAAAAACCAAATAATCATTGATATATCAATTTCCGAACAAAAACAGCGGATATATATGTCAAATCCTTCTACATCATGTAATGTTAACTAAAATTAGGTGATCTCGATTACTTAACTATTGTAGTATAAAACAAATATGCAAAAGCATATCGAAAGTTACCAACATTATAAAATAAAAATGGGAAAGGGAAAAGGAAGTTAACAACCATTATTGGGGAGAGGTGAGATACTGTAACATTTGGCGTGTAGTCATGAGTACTACATTTGGTGGAATCTATGTTTTTAGTTGAAAGGTCAAAACTCAATTAGTTTTGCCTTAAATGTAGCTAGCTATCTTACCCGTTAACATCACGAGTTATATTTATAATTACTAAGTATATTAAAGTGAGCTTTTATTTCATTGAATCGTGTGTGGCACATATTTTTATCAACTGGTATAAACTCAGTGGCATATAGCAATCGCTTTTACGCGAGTAATTTTGTAAAAATGTAAACCATCTCTTTTGTTAGCAAGATTGACTGAATTAAACAATTAGTTAGGTTGATAATTATTAACTACGTGGCCCATGCATGGTTGTTTAATTCGATAACCCATCACGCCTATTAATCATGTTTGGACAAATAAACAGAACAATTGGAGAAAATATCATTAAGACC
This sequence comes from Camelina sativa, assembly GCF_030686135.1. NCBI lineage: Eukaryota > Viridiplantae > Streptophyta > Magnoliopsida > Brassicales > Brassicaceae > Camelina > Camelina sativa. The sequence goes on from NC_141885.1 coordinate 20,811,980, forward strand.
AGTAGTAGAGTGGGGCTATCTATAATCAATTAAAAACACTTTAATATTAAGGAATTTCCTCGATTAAATTCCTAAAGGATAATATTCTATTTTCAATAAAGTGTCAAAAAAAGGCTAAGCAGAGCATGTGATATATTTCAGGTCACGTTAACATAGAATAGATGGATGGTTCAAACATCATAATCGCACTTTTACTTTCTGTTTGTGGTATAACAAGAGACAGTACTATATATAATGAAAGATGCAAATTGACTTTAATTAGATATCAATCAATATACTATTGTTTTATCTTAGTTTTGTAAGCTGTAAAGTATTTCTTACTTAGTTAATTCCTAGATAATAACCCTTTTGTGCCTTAATGATGTGTTTGTGAACTCTGAGCATTAAGCATATGCATGGGGTCCAAGTAGAATCCAATGATACCAAGTCCAAATCTACTCGTCATCACTTTTTTTCACTTCTTGTCTTCTTTTTATTTTTTGCTCTTTTGTTGGCTTTTACTTATTGTCTAAGACGACCACTTTAGTTTTATTTTCTTTTTCCTCTAACCTCTACATATCGTAAAAGTTAATAGGATCTGACGATTATTTATTTTGATAAAGCAAGAACTGCATTTGTGTTAAAAGTTGTTGAGATCAATTGGGTCAGCTAGTTTGTTGCGTAGAAAATAATTTGATCTAAAAGAACAAATGCAGAGGATGATATGAGCATTTCTCTGCCACACCTTCAACTGAGTCTTAGCTTGATACTCAATGAGCTCACCTTGATAAATAGACTCTCTTTAGCCATGAAGATTATATAAGATTTGACTCCAAACTCATGTTTACGACAACATGATCAAATAATATTTCTTCAATATTGAAGAACCCATGGTCTCGTCTCATATGATTGGTGCTTTCTTCTTACATTTCATTAAGATCTACATTTCCCAAAGATTTATTTTGGGGGTTTAAGTCTTTCATATTTCTCCATATATATACACTCTCTTTCTCATAGCTTTGAGTCCAAAACTTTTTATAGAAAATCCAAAACGTTTAAAAACAGGGAAAACAACAAATGAAGATAAGAAATTTCATAAAAGATTATATCATCTTCCCAAAATGATGATAAAGAACATAGCAAGAATAGAATAAAAAGAAGTTCGTTCATCAACGACTATGGACGGAAGAAGACGAGTTGCTTACAAGGAATATCATTGATTTCAAAACTAAAATCAGAGAAAACCATTAATATATATCACGGATTCCTCACAACAAACACACGCAACTCGTCTTTCATTCCACAATCGTCGATGAAGCAACTTCTCCTCATTCGTTCATCCATGGCTGCTGGTGAAACAACGAAGCGGAAGGAGTTTGAAGATTGACATTGTTTGAGATACTCCATAGTTATGATGGTCAAAGATCTGCTTCTTTTTAGGTTAAGATTGTTTCAAAAAGAAAAAAAGAGAGAGAGATTCTGGCTCTGATACCATAGATACGAGTAACAGAGGCGCAGAAAAGTGTTTAGGGTTTTTCTGTATATATTAATCAAAAGGTTTGTACAAGGACATATATATATATATATGGAGACAGAGGAAACCCTAGTTTCCACATTTACGAGAATGAGAGAGAGAATAATTAGTATTAGAGGTGATGATGTGGTTTACACATTTGATGTTGGTTTAGTGAACCGGTTTGTACCGGATAGATTATGATTGTATATAATCAATTGTACATCGACATTTTATACTTAACAGAAACATTTATATTTCCAAATCCTCTCGAGCTTATCTTCATCTTCTTCATAGAGCTTTCCTTTCTGTTCAACATCGATGTTAAACGTATGTATATTGGTGAGAATCATATTGTGAAATAAAAATAATACGCTTGTTTTAGTTAATAATTTTTGATGGATGTCGACAAATAATATTGAGTAACCAATAAAGAAGTGGGCTTTGTGGGCTCTGTGATCTAGTAAGCCCATAAGATAAACTTGAAAAAAAAAATGTGTATGACGTGGCAGAATATCATTGGTTCCGAAAAAGAGATTGGCGGGTGAAGTTGTTGGATGTACCGTCGACGAATCTAGGGTTTTAATGAGCCACCGTGTTTCAATTCTATCATCACATATTTCACCTGTCTCCGCCGTCATGGCTTCCGAGAAAGAAGCTGCTCTCGCCGCCGCCACTCCTTCCGACGATTCTCCCACCATGTAAAACCTTCCCTCCCTGTTACGATCTTTAATTTTGTTGCTCATCCTTCTCTGGTCGATTTGTTAGTAGATCATCAGTTGTTGTAGCTTTATTGTTCCAATTGCCAAAAAAAAGTAATGGGCTGTCCTTTGTGATGTAGTGATGAAGTTGGTTTTGTTAACTATGTAATGATGGATGAGTACAGTGACAGACTTGTTTGAGGTGCTTAGAAGAGTGAAACTGTTGCATAACTGTTGAAATGGCAATATCTTTGTTTAATTTTGTAGTAGAAATGACTTGAGAGAGTTTGAGAGAAGAAGCTCGTTTTGATTTATATGTTTGGTCATTTCCATATAGCCTATTTGTTTGTAGATTCAGTTTGAATTGTTTTTTGTTGAGCTGAATTGATGATGTTGTAACATGCAGATTTGACAAGATCATTAGCAAAGAAATCCCATCCAACGTGGTTTTTGAGGATGACAAGGTCCTTTTATATCCTATAACCCTTTTGATAGACTTTATCCTATTTTCTGCACATCTGGAGATACTCTAAGTAGCTAGCTCAGTCTGCTTACCATTTGAAGCATTCTATGAATATCAAATATAAAGATGGCCTCTGTTTGACTATGTTTTTTTTGCTATGATAATGTCAGTGTTAACAACCGAAATTTGTTTCTTAATATCTTTACCACTTTAAAGCTTGTCAGTAGTTTGTACATACTTCATTAACTGTTCCTGGCATGTTTGCTAAAATCATGTTACAGGTTCTAGCTTTTAGGGACATAACGCCTCAGGGTCCTGTTCACATCCTCCTTATTCCTAAAGTGAGGGATGGCCTAACTGGCCTCTCTAAGGTACCTATTTCTTCACTTTACACCTCTCAAAATTGAACTCTCTCAAACAAAATCTAGACATAAGTTAAATAAATGTTCAGCTAAGAGCATGTCAGTCATTAGACTCGATCCCATAAAGAAACACAATACTAAATAACGTATTATTCTTCTACTGCAGGCTGAGGAAAAGCACATCGACATCTTGGGCCGCCTTCTCTACACTGCCAAGCTTGTAGCAAAACAAGAAGGCCTAGCAGAGGGTTTCAGAATTGTTATCAATGATGGTCCTCAAGGCTGTATGTATTTATATTATATATAGCTCCACTTTTCTATTAGCCTTTATCATATTCAACACATGGAAAATAAAGAGACATCATGATTGGTGATGTTTCTCATATTCTTCTGGTTTTGCAGGTCAATCGGTGTACCACATTCATGTTCATCTCATTGGAGGACGCCAAATGAACTGGCCTCCTGGCTAAAAGGTCTTCTTGAAGTGGATTGTTGTCCTGATAATAAGATTCAGAGGGACGCTTAGAGTTTGCTCCCGTTTTCTTCTACTGTCTCTAATCTCTATAAATAAAATAAAATAAGCTTGGGACATGACTTTTATGATTGTAATGCAAGACCTTGTTTTATGTTATGAAAAGGATGTTTTTACTATTTTCTCTTCTGGAATCTTGTGCTTGCTTTATTTCTAGTGTTGACTCTGTAAAAATTGACTGCGTGTTAAATGTCAATATTAGAAAAAGCTTGTACCTTTTGAGAAACCGGAGAGCCCCTCTTTGAGGAATACCAGAGACGCATGAATTGACCATGTAAACGTCAACTACGTGTTCATGATCATCTAAACATTATAGTTTATAAAAAGGTTGGTAGCGGTCACGTCTTTGCTATTTTCGTATCTATATAGAGCTTCTCGTTGTCTGCAGAGAAAGATTTGGTTTGTTTTTGTTTATTTTCATCTGATTCAGCTCTAACCGCACCTGAATGTTCACAACATACGCTAGTTTCACTTTGTCTTTTTAAGTCATCTCACGAGAATCATATCACTCATCGTACACCAAATTCATGGCAGAGGAGAAACCAAGTAAGAGCCTGACCAGCAGTAGCAGCAGAGGTTCATTCAAGAACAAGAATCCGTTTAGCCGTGTGAAGGACGAAGAGGACAACAAAAACAAGAGAGGATTGTCGATGAGGAAGTCGTGGTCGACGGATTCGCTTGGTCTGCTCAGCAACAGCAACCAGTTGGGGAAAACGATCTGTATCTGTGCCCCTACAAATCATGAAGGCTCATTCCGTTGCAGGCTTCACCGTTCATCAGCCACAAGCCATGGTGCAGCTGCAATGCAACTTCATCTCCCAAAGCCCTTGCTTTCTTCTCGTCGTCTTGATGACCACTAATGTCAGTCTCTTGCTTTGCTCACAAAACCAATAATGTCACATAGTCTCTTGGGCTCCCGATTTTGTTGAAGATTGATTTTTTTCTTTCTATGTGATGTATCCGTCTGGTATTCATGTGTTCATATAATGAATGTTTGTGTACGTAAAAACTTCTTTAAGTCGCTTTTTTGGTGGTGGGAAGGTCAAGTATATAAATTTCTTGACAAAAGTATCCTTAGAGAATAAGATTGTTAAGAGAGAACACAAAAGTTTCAAAATTTGTTTAATGCTTTCATCAGCACACAATGCTACAAGTGTCTGAAGCTTTTCCCTGTTGACATGCAGAAACTAATGGTAAATGACATTCATATGTAATGGAACTGATCGTTAATTTCTCCATTTAGCTATGACCAATTCGCAGTGTCTTCACATGCCTCTTAATCTTTAAGAACCCCCGAATACCTGAATCAGCCAAAACGAATAGACAAAACCATAAATTTGATAACATATGCATGTAAATGAGTTGTGCTAAACCGGAACAGCCAATGAAAACCATAGTGGGGTCAGATATATATGACAGATTCGGGTTGTAAACCTGCACACAGATACTATACGAGTCTATAATCTTGAGCTTAAGATATAACCGATTGGCTATGCATACTGATTTGAGCCATTAGGAATGCCAATGAGGTCTATAAACATAAGTTGGACTAGCAATGCATTAGGTCAATAGGTTTCAATGTGGGCACGATTCCAGGTTTAAGCACCTACTATATATGCTGACATTGATCTACCCCAGGCTAAGCTGCTACTATATATGCTGTTATGTAGACGACCTGTGATGCTCTCACTATTCAACTAAAAGAAACTTAGTTGTTCTTCAAACATAAGAGAAAGAGTACTGACCGATGCTAGAACATCCGTGGAGAGCCCCGGCTTGCTCTGAGATGTCTCATTTTTAATTGAATTCTTCTGTCTAAACTGGCGAATCACCCTCTGCGGAAAGACTGGTGCTGCTTCAGCATTGCTACCCGATTCTTCCTGAATCTTTCGTTTCTGCCCACCGCAAAAACAGAAACATTACAAACCAATAATCAGGTTAGAGTAGTGAGAATTACAGAGAGAGAAACTAACAACAGAATTCCTCCTAACGAGAGGGCCTACAAGTCAACTCTAGAAGATTTGATAGCAAATATAAAGAGATCACAAGCTAATAAATTTCCAGACAAGAAGACATCGACCATATAAGAAAATAGTATTTCTGAATATACAATATTAGAAAGAGTGAGCACCTTTTCCATTCGTGCATCTATCTCAGTCATGGCACGCGACTTCTCTATCTTAGATAGATAAAAGTCCTTCTCTCTCTTTGCAGCAGAAAGAACCATGTTTAGTTTCTGTTCCCGTATAGCACTTTTGTATGCTGCACAAAGCAATCCCTTTGTAGATTAGAGATCATATAGAAAAGTAAAATGGTCAAGAAGTTCAGCAGAGAAATTGTGTGGTTAACAATACCGATTTCTTCAGTAAGATCATCCCATTTAAATTTGGTCAAGTACTTGATGTTCCAAATATCGTAGTATATTGATGACTTCTTTTTCCCCCCTGAGAAAAGAAGACAGCAAACATTAATAATCACTTAAACATGTTGTCAACTATACATACTGATATGATTCATTAGGAATACCAATTTGTTCTCCATTCAGCATATCTGCAACACGTTTAGCTACACTTTTCTTAGCAAACTCCACCCACCTACAGTCAACGAACAGAATAAGATATTAAAAAGAATCCAAATTATCAATGTGGAGAAGTATTTTGAACCCATATCTTTAAACATACCCTTCAGAAAATATTTGCCCACGAAATCCACCAGCCCGCTTACGGTGCACTTGTGCTTCAGCATCTGAATAGAAATTGACTAATGTATCAGCTAATTTCGAAAATACAGAATGACCAAGACGTGTTTTTAACATTAAACAAGGACTCAAAAAGTATATAAAAAAAAAAACTCACTTTCAGGTGCAAGATAAATCCTTCCAAGTTCTCCAAATTGAGAGAGAATCTGGCGAAGTCTAACGTGATCCATGTGTGGTGGGATACGACTCAAGTAGCAAACACCTCTATTGTCAGCCTTAGAAGCTTCCTTAAGCAATTTCTCTTTCAACTTCTTTTTCTTCCTATCAGCCTTTTGACTACTCTTCATTGTTTCCTTCGACTCCTCCTCCTGGGAAATCCCATTCGTAGGCTCGTGAGATTCCTCACTCTGCATCCTTCTTCAACAGCTGCTGAAACCATCACACAAAAACAAATTCTTCAGATGACTATACAACAAAGTATGAATTTTTTTTTTTTTTTAATCAAATTTTACAATTGCATAAATGTGTGGACTTTAAATTCTCAACTTGCAGATGAAAGAGGCCCTCTCAAACCCTAGACAACAGAATCAACAAAATTTAATTACTGGACCTCCCTCTAATCGGGATTTTGGGAGATGATAATGAAACAAGATGAATCTTCAACAAAAAATCTCAACTTTTTCGTCGTTTCTAAAGGAAAGCAGGAAAGTTTACCCAAATTAAGTAAGTAAGAGGAAGCTAGCGACGTCGGCGAACTTGTATCCTCTGTTCGGAAGGTGAAGAAGACGATGTGTAACTTTGTTTAGCTTGTTTGGCCTTTAGGGTTAAAAATAAATTCGGTTTATGTATAAAACCGGTATTTCGGTATCCGGTTATTGGTCGGTTATTTAGATACAAAACCGGTCCATCACTTACATTTACAGAGGATGTTTTTAGGACTGGAACAGCCGTACAGAGATAACTCGTGATCCTATTCTATCTTCGTTTGTTGGACTTACACGATCACACTTTTTATCTCATGTGATTGCGCCAAACACAAGAAAATATCAGACAAGAAACAGTTGGAGTACCAAGGTATCTTCTTCCATATTCAGGATTCCTACAAGCTATTTTAGTCTTGACTCATTCATGAGACACATTGAAACCTTGTAATCGATAGAGTATGTTACTCTCTCTTTTTCCTCATTTTTGATCGATCTCTATCGCTTGTAATGATCAGAATAAAGAAACTTGTACTAATTAAAGAAGCATAAAAGAGGACACAAGTAGAGACATATGTTTTTTTCATACATTGTGTTGAGGTCCACACAAGTAATGGCCTTTGTCCATATCTGCCAATAATTCATCAGTGTCACAGATACGGAAAGTCATAGTCTTCGTTCGTCATCACATCCCCGGATGTTGAGTCGTCTTGACCTTGAGGAGGAGGAATCGGTGTACTTTGCTCTTGTTGTTGCTGCTGAGTATCGACACCATCTTCTTCTTCTTCATTACTGAATAATGCATCAACGTCAAAGAACCTGTCCTCGTCAGACATATCAAACAAGTCTTCTTCGTTGCTGTTAACCAATCCCCTTTTACGCCTTTGGTTGTTTCCCAACGTAGTAATATAGTACGGTTTTGTAGCCGACTATGCCTTTCCCAGCGTTGATCTTCTTAGCAGCTACTTTAATTTGGGTTCCAGTATCCTCCATTGCTGCCACGTTTCTTCTGTCTTCCGCCTCGGCCTTTACCTAGTTTGGTCCTCTTGGTGGAATCGACATAGGAGTTTTGGTTCGTTTGAGAGATTTCACAATTTGATCCGATGGCTAATTAAACAAACAAAACATAGAGCAGTCTTAGAGCAAGTCCAATGGTCGGATATAAATTTGAGTCTCTTATAAGAACTTGTAGAATCCTAACTAAAATTATCACCTCTAACTAGTAATTATTAACTATTAAGGAAAGAGTATCATCATATCACCTATGATTACTCAAATCTCATATATTACTCTAATATACATTAATTATATTTTTCTATGTAATTTCTTTAATTATGTCATTTGATTATGGTTTGTGCTTATATATAAGTTGTATCATTCCATTTGATAATACACAACAATAATAATACAATCATATTCTCTCTATTCACATGGTATTAGAGCCACAATGATCTAACGATCAACTTCGTTCATGTTTATAAGCTATGTGCTTCTTTTGTTTAGTTTTGTTTTAAGTTAAGTGCTTCCACATTCAAGTTCATCATGAACCTCTGAATCTAAGCCATTGAGCTTCTTTTTATTCAAGTTTACCATCTTAGACCTCTGAATCTAAGTCAAGTGTTTTTTTTTCTTTTATAATTTTTATTTTTAAGCCAAAAGTGCTTCTATCATTCAAGCTTATATATCATAAAGTCTTTGAATCTAAGTCTAATTTCTTTTGAGAAAAACACAAAAATAAGAAATCAGATCTCCTTCTCTAACCATCGCTGATGCCAGCCACCTCAACATCACACAACTCGTCACCGTATCGGGTCTTTAGCAAATCTTATTCAACAACAACAACTCATCTTCTCAATTCATAATCGGATCTCCTTCTCAACACTTGGACTTGTCAATCTCAAGCCGTTATTTCTGCTTCGCTACATTACCCCTTGAAATTAAGGGGGCATATTAAGGAAAGAGTATCATCATATCACTTATGATTACTCAAATCCCATATATTACTCTAATATACATTAATCATATTATTCTATGTAATTTCTTTAATTATGTCCTTTGATTATGGTTTATGCTTATATATAAGTTGTATCATTCCATTTGATAATACACAACAATAATAGTACAATCATATTCTCTCTATTCACAGTAATAACATTCAAGGAACAATTCTGATGTTAAATGACGAAGAAAAGAGTTTTGATAAGAGTCCAGACTGGCCAGTGTAAATGCTAAGTTCAAGCATTTATTCTCAAAGCATCTAAAAACACTACCTAGATGCAGAGATGCAGAGATAATTATATCCTGAACCAAAGTAGAACTACTACTTGTCCGAAATCTCATGTCTCCGTGAATAATAATAGATTACTTCTAAACATAACTAATATGCAAAACGAGACAAGCTAAACAACAACTGCAGAAGAAAACATGCAAACTTTGTAAATTCAATAACACACTAAAGAGAGTTGACTTTACAATCATATCATATAGAATAGCATCAAACAAAGAGAGTTTAAAAAAATGACAGAGATGTATAACAAGCAATATACCTGGAACTGCATTAGAGCCTGGGTAAGCTGCAGCAGCGCTTCAACTAAGCAAAACAAGGAGCAAGAGATGTGAAAGTGTCTACCAATTTGTTAAGCCTTGTCTGCAACAGAGCTAACCAAAAAAAGACTTACTAGTAAAAAACAAGTAAACCATCCTAATTCCAAAGTCCTCAGACTCATTAACTCCTTTGTTCATACATGTGTTTAAATCAGCTACTGAAAACCTGAAATCACAAGAACAAGAAAAAAAACAAATCATAACAAGCAAAAGAACCAACGTCCTTACAATATCAAGCCAAGTCTGCAGCAAAATAAAACCAGTACACCCTAACAAAGAATGAACAAAAACATATCAAAACTTTTGTAACAAGCCAACGATTTCCAACTGAGCAGCTAAATCAGAACAACAATCATAAGCAAAACAATGAAGCTTGCACAATTTTTTGAGACAATAAGAAAGCTACAGAGAAAATTGTTCTAATCAAACCCAACAAATAGGTTCATTTTTATAGCTAGGAGAGTACCTGTTCGTGGAGAATTCGCAGGGAACCAAAGCACTTTCCTCGAACCATCACCCTCATTCTATGCTTCTTTCTCCTGCATAATCCCAAGGTGTGATGTCTAGTGCTAAACAATAAAAACAAACCATCAACCCCATCAAGCATATACCTTTCTACACATTAACTCATCTGAAGTCGAACCATCAGTAATTTGAACTAAACAATGATTTACAAAACTCCTTAATTCTTCTATATATGAAGACGCAATTGCATGATCGAGTATCAAAGGCTACTCCATCAAAACCGTGGGAGATTGAAAAGAATTACTTACCTGGGAACATTGTAAGTGAGAGGGATAAGATAATTTGAAGGAAGACCAGCGACATGTCCTCCAAATTGATGCACATGAACAACATAGATCCCAGCTCCACGGTTCATGTGTTCCTCATACTGACCATGATTCAATCCGGGAACAAGACTTGATTCTAGTTCAATCTCCTTCGATTCCAGTCTCCTCCTATTCCATCTTCAACGATTCCAACCTATTCAATCTCCTCAAATTGAATCATTCGCGAGAGAGAGAGAGAAATCATGCCAAATAAATTTTTGCTCTCAATAAAACTTTTTACCCAATCATGCGCTGACATGCCACAGTTTGTTATCTGAAATCGAGTATACTAAATAAGAGGAACTCTTCTTTTTTTTTTCCTTTTCTGATTTTTTTTTTCTACTTTACTGATGCAAACGTGATTATGTTTAAACAAAATAGTCTTAACGAGGCCTTTTTTTTTTTTTGGCCTAATAGTTAATTGAATTCTCAGCTTGTTTTATATGTAATTATGTACTCACTAAACGCTAAGCTGATAGTAAGCTACTCACTTTTGATCGATCTTTCTCGTTTATAATCAGATTAAAAGAAACATGTACTAAGTGTACTAAGTAAACGACGACACAAAAACTTAACGAGTTCGGGTTTCCATTAATGTGGAAAATCCACTATATATGTTTATTTATACATTGTCTTGAGGTCCACACAAGTCGTACCCTTTGTCCATATCTGCCAATAATTCATCAATGTCATAGAACTGGGCGGGATTCCAAGTCATACTCATTAATCTTGAAATTATTTTTGATTATGATTCAAATAAAAGGAAAATAAAATATCATATTTTTAAAAAATCTTGAAATTATTTAGACAAATGATTTGATCTTCTGGCACAAAAATTGTAAACCAAATATTATATTTTTTATAACTTGAATTTTTTTTAACAACCATAACTGTAATTTTTCCAAAACTATAATATTAATGATCTATTCTTTTATTATCGGCAAATTGTTATTTGAGGGATTATGATGTTATGGTAAGTATATAAAATATTGATCAATGATATATATATATATATATATATATATATATTATAGAAATATTTGGAGTTAGAAGCCTATTATAAATTAATTATTTAATTGGACAGTTAATGCACTAATCCTTATATCAATTTATATCTATAAGAAGTTACACAAGCTATATGAGAGTTACAAAATGCAATAAATACATAATAATATATTTTAATATTTATTATGTTTCTAATTGTTATTAGTCATTCATTACAATACTAATAATATTATGGAGGTTACAAAAGTGTCAACATATAACAGAAGTAAACAATTTCAATTAAATGAAATTTAGTACTTTAAAGATGGATATAATTATTAATATGAGAGTTACAAAAGATGTGATAGAATATGAAATTTACTAAAATATGTAAGAAGATGCACCAAAAATACATTTATTAGTTGTTTTGAGTATTAATTTTTTAGTTAATATAACTATAAATATATGATAGGAATTTCAACCTAATCAAATTAATATGAAAGTTACAAAATATGTGACAGAATATGAAATTTAATAAAAAATGTGAGAAGGTTCATGAATAAATACATTTTATATTTTTCAAATATAAATAGGTACTATGAGTCAAAGTCTATGACTAATAATATATGATAAGAATTTCAAGCAAAACAAATTAGAATTATATATATATATATATATATATTCATTTCTTTCTTTATAAGACATATACTTTAGTTATTTCTCTCTAAATAATTCTAGTTAAATATATATATATATATATATATATATATATATTTAAATCTACTTTAGTTTTTTTTAATTAGAATCAAATTGAAAAATAATGTAATAATCATATCATGTTAATTATTTCTATTAAAGTTGAGAAATAAAAGAGAAAATCATTATTTTGGTCAATATCCTACCTAAATTAAAGAATAAATTGAACATCTTATAATCAAATTGGAAAATAATGTAATAATCATATCATGTTAATTATTTCTATTAACTTTAATAAATAAAAGAGAAAGTCATTATTTTGGACAATATGCTACATAAATTAAAGAATAAATTGAACATCTTATAATTTATAATATCAAATTATATGTTGTCTTAAATATAAATATAAATAATATAATATATTTCATATAAAGTCAATTGAAAAAAACATATCATGTTAATTATTTCTATTAAAGTTAAGAAATAAAAGAAAAAATCATTATTTTTTGACAATATGCTACATAAATTAAAGAATAAATTGAACATCTTATAATGTATAATATCAAATTATATTTTATTTTAAATATAAATAATATAATGTATGTCATATAAAATCAGTTGAAAAAAATATACTTAAAATATTAAAAAGAAAATGATACATGTCATAAAAAGAAAGTGGCAAATGACAATTTTTTTAGAGCTTGTCAAAAGAGAATTTTATTTTATTATATAAGATTCTTACATTTAGGATAGACTGGTAGAGTAAAGTATGTGGCAGACAAGCCAATGATAATTAAACTTTGTAATCATTAATTACAATAAGATAAATAAATACTACTCAGCCAACACAAGAACAAGAACAAAAGCTTTCTCGTCCATCTCCATTTAATGAACTGTCGGCAATTTTCTATCCTCCACAACCAAAAACGATAATTACTCTTTTAAATCTGATCTGTTTTCAGGAGTGTCGTCGATCAACACCAGTATAATTTGATCTCAAAACCCCTATCTAATGGAGTGATTTAATAATTTGTGTTTTTAACTTGTCCATATATATTTTAACAAAAAAAAAATCCATATATATATTAAAAAAAGAGTTAATTGGAGTTTTGATACGTTTTTGAAACATAATTATCAAAATGATACACTCACTATTTACAATTAGAGAAACCCACATTTGACACTGTTCCTTTGTTTTTCTTTTCCTTTTTTGTCATTCAACAGTTTTATTAATTACATTTGCTGTCATTGTACTTTTCTTTTTCTCCCTATTTCTTGATTTCTCAAATAATGATTGATAAATTTTTGTTTTAGAAAACTTCTTAGGTACACAAAATCTATATTTTTTCTTTACTATTTGATATGAACTTTGTTTAATAATTCTTTTAATATATTATATACATCTTTTGTATCCGTACACATTTTTAAGTGTACAGATGTCTATACACCTTATTAAGTGTACAAAGTTTGTACATATTATTAAGTGTATTGATGTCTGTACACCTTTTAAGTGTACAGATGTTTAGACACAAATGTACATATGTTTAGACATAAGTGTACAGATGTTTGTACACATTATTAAATGTACATATGTAATTTTTACAAAACCATTGCATTACACACATTTGAAACTGTAAGTATTAAACAAATTACATCTGTACACTTAATAATGTGTACATGCATGATGCATCTATACACTTAATAAGTTGTATAAACATTTGTACACTTAAAAAAGTGTACAAAAAAGTGTACAAATACAAAGATATAAAAAAATATTTAATATTGTCAAATAAAATCATCAAACAAAATGCATATCAAATTATCAAGAAAAAAACATATATTTTTTTTATGTGGAAAAAATTTGGAAAAAGATATATTAATAAATATTTGAATAATTAGAAAAAGATAAATATGATAAAAAAAAATGAAAAAACAAATCTAAAAACAAGAAGACCCTTACTTGTAATTTTGCACATTTAAACCCAACCCTACATTTTCTCTATCTCACACCATATCTATTACACACACAGTACATATGGGGAATTTTTCTAGTTTTAAATAGTAATTGTACTATAAAACCTATTATGTTTCCAAAATGTATTGTTTTGCTAACAAACCCAAAAAAAATTTGCCACCATTGTAATTTTAATTTTTTAAAATAAGAGTACAGATGTGAAATGTCTCTATCGTTAAAATATGCATCTTAAAACAAAATTTATTTATTTGAGTTGATTGGCTTTACAACAAATCTCCTATATGTACCTCACCAAAGTTCAAACCCACTTAGAGTTTAACATTATACATCAATAGTATGGATTGTTTTGAACATAATAAATATTTGTGTTTACATGTGGAAAAAAAAATCTCATATTTATTAAGCATTAACACCTTTATTTTGATCAATTTTCATAAAAAAATCTTGTCATGTTGATAGGCAAAAACGGAAAATTTAGCGTTTGCTTTTACAATTGCATTCTATGTATTAAGAGTTAATTTGCAGAGATTGACATCGTTTACCAAAATGTGTATCAAAAGCTTTCAGTCGGCAAATTATTGTAATAAGGGATGATAGAGTTCGATTTCATCACTTTGCATGCAGCTGCTGTTTGTTTTTGCAACGAGTACTGGTGACAACAATATTCTCAGTCAAGCCTAAAAAAAGGTTTTTTTTTCATTTGCTTGGTTTACTCTCTATCGGTGTTAGATTCGTGTGCCTTACGCTAATGGATAGTTATTCGCATGTTTTACTCTATGATTGGTGTTTTGTTTCTGCAATGAGCTAAATGAATCTTTGCAACATCAGACTTAAAAGAACCTACCTGGTCAATACGGATCGGAATCTTGATTCAAACATTTAAGCTTTCAGAGGAAAGCAAAAATCTCAGGAGAAGAAGAAGCCATCAGTACTGTTTTATATCTGTATCTTTAATTATGTGTTAAGTGTAAGTTTTGATATAAGAAGATGTTGAAAAAATTGTGTATTAAGTGTGTTATATCAAGACATTAAAAGCAACGAGAATTATGTCTCTGGTTTTGGAGAACATTGCCCATAAAAAAGGAAACAGAGCTATTAACAACTAGTAAAAAACACATGGAAATCTTATCTCTGATATTGACCAAAATGCATAAGTATGAGTAGGCTGAGATCAGTGAGTGCAATCTTTTATCATTCCTTCTGTGTCGAAGCCTTCAAATAGACCATAACTGCTGGAATCCTCATCCCCGTTCAGTGAATGTGGCTTAATGAAATCAGCGAAGAAACCTTCAAAATCCTCTGGGATCACTGGTTCCTGCTCAAAGCTGGTCAACTCAGGAAAGTTATAAGGAAAAGGCTGCGTCTGCGGCTTCTGATGCTCTGCTGGAAGTAAACAGTACTGTGGCTGTTGATACACCATATCATAAGGAAGAATCGGTGTACATTGCTCTTGTTGTTGCTGCTGAGTATCGACACCATCTTCTTCTTCTTCTTCATTACTGAATAATGCATCAACGTCAAAGAACCTGTCCTCGTCAGACATATCAAACAAGTCTTCTTCGGTGCTGTTGTCGTTGCTCAAGCGAGTCATGGCCATCTTGGATCTTGAATCTTGATCACCTTGCGGAGGAGGAGGAGGAGGCAGACTCAGCTCTTGTTCTTGTTGTTTAGTAACGCCAACATTTTCATCCTCTAGCGTCGTCGTCATGAGAAACTGTTGTTGTAGATAAGCAAAATCATAATAAGGCTGCAGTTGGTGACCTTGAGGAGGAGGAGGGAGAATCGGTGCACTTTGCTCTTGCTGTTGCTGCTCAGTTACGACACCATGTTCTTCCTCATAGTTTAACAATTCATTGATGGGGTTAAAGAACCCGTCTTCTTGGGTCATCACCATCCCGGATCTTGAATCTTGACCTTGCGGAGGAGGAGGAGGAGCAAGCTGTTGTTGAACGCCAACATTTTCTTCCTCTAGCGTTCTTATAAGTTGCTGATACGCATAATCATAATAAGGCTGCAGTTGGTGTGAATCTGGCCGGGATGCCCCAAACTGCCATTGATGAGGTCGGTAAGAATCTAGCGGGCCTGGCCAAAACTGCTGTTGTTGATACGCCAAATCACGAGGCTGCGGTTGATAAGAATCCAGCGGGGCTGGCTGAAACAGAGGTTGTTGTCGATACGCAATATCATGATGAGGCTGCGGTTGATAAGAATCCAAAGGGGCATGCGGTTGATGAAACTCGACACTAGGAGGCTGCTGCTGCACAACCTTCTTCTGCTTCTTATTCTCTTCTTCCTCTGCTTTCTTCTGCTTATTTATTGCTTGTGTGCTCCGATAGATCTTGCACATAGAATAGCCCTACGTATACGCACCAACCAAAAGAAAACTCACAATAAAATCAAAAAATAAAAAAACTTAATAACTTGGGAATCAAGAAACGCATGCATACCTTACGTCATCATCAGCAGAAGGACACTGATCAATCCAGTATTCATGCATCAACCAACTAGTTTTTTTGCCATTAGGTCGTTTCCCAACGTAGTATGATAGTGCGATTTTGTAACCAACGAGGCCTTGCCCAGCGTCAATCTTATTGGAAGCAACTGTTGCGTGCCAGTATCCGCCTTTGGCGACACGTTTCTGCCTTTTGCCATCTTTACCCATCTTGTTCCTCTCCGATATAAAGTACCATTCTGTATCATTAGCCTTCTTGAAGTCCACTACATATTTCCATAACAAAATACAAGTAAGCGATTGCACAAAGAGAAAGAAGAGATAAAGGTTGATAAAAATAAACCTAAATAATTAAGAATCAATAAATTTGTTCTACAAGAGGAGACAAACCTGAAAGTTCTTCAGGATTGGACTCGTAGATGTTCACGAGATGTATAGAGAGGGTGGCCAATAAGTCTCTGTTTCCGCCCAAGTAGTCTTGTTTCCGTCCAAGTAACGAGATGACCTCCAAGTCTTTTGGTCTATAGTTGACACCTGGTGGAAAGCAAGGTCTCGTTGAAGGAGAAGAAGACATGTGATGATCATCATCAGCTGAAGAAGAAGGGATCCCTGACGGTTCCGGTTCCGGTTCTGGCAAGGATCTTTCTTTACGCTTGTTTCTTCCAGGCATCGACATCATCGAGTAGCTTTAGACAATCAGATAGCAAAGTATCAAAGTACGTAATATGATTTTTAAGAGCTTCAACGTAGGTTCATGATATATGCATGTATCTTTTATTTATATGGATTGTAATAAGTCGGTGGCCATATATATATTATCTATGAATTTTATCAAAATTTTGAAAAGATATACAATATGTATTTGGATTCGAAATAGATTAGATTTAGATATGTTTCGAGACTTATTTGATATTATCTTCGTTCATCAAAATATATTTAAAACTTTTTTTTTATCTTTGTTATTCAAAAATAAGAGAAAAAGAAAATAAAAAACTGACCGGTGAAGAACTAAGGTTTGCGCTGAGATATCTCATTATAAGTTGATTTATTCTGTGTGTAAACCCTTCACCCTAGCTAGCTAGGTTGACAGTTCCAGGCTGGAGCTGGATTGAGAGATTGGTGATCAAGTTCATAAATTTGTCGTTGATGACAAAAAGCATCAGATAAGTAATTATTTACTTATTTACTCAGAACTCAGATAAGTAATTAATCCACTTTGCCATTCTTGCTGGTTACAATCCAGAGCACTCGAACAGAACAGCTTGTAATCTCTCAGTCTCTCTGCAGGTCTGTGTTTATGATATCCAGATACATTTAACAGTGAAAAAGTTGCTATTTCATATGAGTTGCTGTAAATAATCTGAGAGTTAATTTGCAGAGGTTGACTTTCGTTTACCAAAATGTGTATCAAAAGCTTTCAGTCGGCAAATTACTGTAATAAGGGATGATAGAGTTTTGCATGCAGCTGCTGTTTGTTTTTGCAACGAGTACTGGTGACAACAATATTCTCAGTCAAGCCTAAAAAAAGGTTTTCTCATTAGCTTGGTTTACTCTCTATGGGTGTTAGATTCGTGTGCCTTAGGCTAATGGATAGTTATCCGCATGCATGTTTTACTCTATGATCGGTGTTTTGTTTCCGAAATGAGCTAAATGAATCTTCTGCAACATCAGACTTAAAAGAACCTGGTCAATACGGATCGAAATCTTGATTCAAACATTTAGGCTTTCAGAGGAAAGCCTAAAACCGAGTCTTGCTCCTCCTCCTTCTCCGCAGGGTCAAGATTTAAGATCCGGGATGGTGATGAGTTCTTGGTCGGTCGGTACAAACTGATAACCCGGCGGGAAAACGAACGGTTTCTTCGAGAGAGAAGAGAAGTTATCAATGATCGAAGGCGATGAAGAAGGATTGTCGCGGTTCTGTTTTGGTGACGGTGGTTGCGTTTGCCATTCCGGCGGTTGGGTTTGCCGTTCCGGCGAGGAGTATCTTGCTTTGCACTTGTTTCTTGGTGGAATCGCCATCGGAGCTGGTTCGTTTGAGAGATTTCGAATCTTAATCGTTTTGCACAAGTAACAACATAATGATCATTTTTAACCTCTATTTATATTAAGGGTGATTTACAATGCTCCTATGCGAGGGCAATGTAGTTTTACTAATCATCATCACTAATATTTTGGATGTGTGAATATAATGATCTTTAAATTTATTTAAATCAATTATTGATTAAATTTTCAGCTCTGTTTTCTCTCTGTTTTTTTTATCTTTAGTCAAAACTACTTACAAACTGAAGTAGGTAGCAATTGTCAGCAAACCAGTTTAGTTGATTCTCACTCGTGGCGACCTCAACAATGCCCCTTTGATAAGATCTCTATCACTGGTACTCGCTTCGATTCTTCTCTGCAAGTCTTGCAATCCCAAGAAATGCTCTCAAGTCTCACACCTTCTGCAATTTCTTGGAGGTTGGATGCTTCTTTTCTTTGGTTCCTCCCCAGAGATTTTCGTGTCTTTGTTATATTCTTGTTCCACGACATAATCACGACCTCTGCCAATCACCAAATAATGGTCAAATTTTATAAAATCAAGAAACAAATAACTAGAGGGCTACAGACCTCAAACCATAATGACAATCTGTATATCAAGGTAAAACATTGTCAGACTGTCTGACTCATCTATACAGAGAAACCTGGCTCCACAATTTTAATCTATCAGACCCAAAAGTTCCAACATCATAAGCAGCCAAGAAACAAAAAGTTGGGATTCCCTCACTACAAGATAACACAAGTGAAATGTATTAGCGATGTGATGATACCTGTGGCAATGATTGTCTCATCTCCTCTCTCTCCCTTTTCCATTTAAGGAATCTTGTGGTGATAATTCTGTAAACGAAACGGAGTTCATATTGACATCGAATCAGAAAATAGAACAAATTGCAGAAACCTCATATTATCAGCAAACTTATTTAACAAAACACCAAGAGAGTAAAACATGTGAATAACTATCAATTAGCACAAGGCACACGAATCTAACGCAGATAGAGTAAAACAAGCTAATGTCAAACCTTTTTAGGCTGAATGAGAATATTGTCACCAGTACTCGTTGCAAGAACAAACAGCACCTGCAAAGTGATGAAATCGAACTCTATCCCTTACAATAATTTTCCGACCGAAAGCTTTTGATACACATTTTGTAAAAGAATGGCAATCTCTGCAAACTCTCAGATTCTTTGTGATCCGGAGAGTTGTTCCTGCAGGAGTTCTCATCAATCCATATGCAATAGCCAATTTTTCACTGTGAAATGTATCTGCAGATCCTAAAAACCGGTCAGAGAGAGTAGGAGCAGCTCTGCTTGAGTCCTCTGGCTTGTAACCAGCTAAAATGGCACGGTGGATTACTTCTCTGAGGTCTGAGTAAATAAGTGCAGACTCTGGATGCATTTTGTCATCAACGACAAATTTGTGAACTTGATCGCCAATCTCAATCCAGCTCCAGCCTGGAACTGTCCGTAAATCATGACGTCTTATTAGTTTTCGCATACTAGCAAAACCTTGCGCATCATTCGCTGCAGAGTATATCGAAGTCATAAGCACATAATCCCCTGCATTGAAAGCCTTGAGCTGCACCAATTTCTTCATGGCCACTTCTCCTAATTCCAAATTACTATGGATTTTGCAAGAGCCAAGCAAGGTTCTCCATAATACAGGATCTTCATGGCAGGAAGACGCGTGTATCATCTCGAGGGCCTTTGCTAGCTGACCTGCACGTCCATAGAGATCCACCATGCATCCATAGTGTTTAATGTTCGGGATCACATGGAACTGTGAACTCATGATTTCAAAATACTCAACTCCTTCGTTAACTAGACCTTGATGACTGCAACCTAGCAACAACCCAAGGAATGTAATGGCATTGGGTCTAACCCCAGAAGCAACCATCTTTCTAAAAAAAGATATAGCCTCTACGCCATACCCATGAACTCCATACCCAATAATCATTGAGTTCCAGGTCAACACATCTCTCTTGCGCATACCATTAAAAACACCAACAGCATTTTCAAGGCTACCACATTTTGCATACATATCGATAAGAGCATTACTCACAAAGACACTACTCTCACATCGAATGTCACAGGCGATCCTGTGTAGCATAACTCCCATATTCAAAGCACTAACGTGAGCACAAGAAGATAACAAAGCAACTAGCGAGTAAGCGTCGAGGCACACACCTTCATTTACCATTCGCTTGTACATACCCAACGCCTGATGATGTAAACCAGCATGAGAAAAGCAAGAGATCATAGCGTTCCAAGAAACCAAATCTCTCACAGGCATTTCGTCGAACAGTTTGGATGCAATATCAACACTCGCATTCGCAGAATAACAACGAACGAGGCAAGTGGAAACATTGGCATGAGCAGGAAATCCAGAACGAATAATCGAACCGTGAAGCTCCAAACATTTCGGAATCGAACGCAGCCTCTCACAGGCTTTGAGAGCAAAACTGAAAGTGAAGATATCGGGACGTGAAACAGAGGAGTGAAGCATTCGATTGTAGAAGAGAAGCGAAGAGAGAGGAGAAGAGGAAACGGAGAAGCCACGGATAAGGGAGTTCCAAGCCGAAGTTGATGGATCAGAAGAATCGAAACGGTCGAATAGAAGGAGAGCGTAAGACAGAGAACCGGTGACGGAGACGGCGCAGAAGCGGAGGAGATTGTCAAAGATTGAAGGATGGTGTTGGAGACCATTGACGATGACATGAGAATGGATCTTACGGAGCTTGTTCATGCTGTTGCAACCTTGTAGCATTCTCACTATCACTTTCGCTTTCTCGCTCATCCTCTCTCTCTCTCTCTCTCCCGCAAAAATAAAAATAAAAATATATACGTTAAACTCGAAAGTTTTAAAATATATACGTTAAACTCGAAAGTTTTAAAATATATAGATTTTGATGACGAATAACAAAGATAAAAGTTTTAAAATATATTTTGATGAACAAAGATAATATCAAATAAGTCTCGAAACATATCTAAATCTAATCTATTTCGAATCCAAATACATATTGTATATCTTTTCAAAAATTTTGATAAAATTCACAAATATTGTATATGGCCACCGGTCGACTTATTACAATCCATATAAATAAAAGGGATACATACATATATCATGAACCTACGTTGAAGCTCTTACAAATCATATTACGTGCTTTGATACTTTGCTATCTGATTGTCTAAAGATATTCAGATGATGTCGTCGATGCCTGGAAGAAACAAGCGTAAAGAAAGATCCTTGCCAGAACCGGAACCGGAACCGTCAGGGATTCCTTCTTCTTCAGCTGATGATGATCATCACTTGTCTTCTTCTTCTTCAGCTGATCATAGTTTGTCTTCTCCTCCTTCGACAAGACGACTTTGCTTTCCGCCAGGTTTTAACTATAGACCAAAAGACTTGGAGGTCTTCTTGCTACTTTGCCGGAAACGAGACTACTTGGGCGGAAACAGAGACTTTTTGGTCGACCTTCCTATTCATCTCGTGAACATCTACGAGTCCAATCCTGAAGAACTAACAGGTTTGTCTCCTTGTAGAACAAATTCATTACTCTTTTTATATATCAACTTTATCTCTTCTTTCTCTTTGTGCAATCGCTTACTTGTATTTGTTTTGGAAATATGTACGTACGTAGTGAAATTCAAGAAGGGTAATGATACAGAATGGTTCTTTGTATCGAAGAAGAACAAGATGGGTAAAGGTGGGAAAAAGCAGAAACGTGGCGACAAAGGCGGATACTGGCATGCAACAGTTGCTTCCAATGAGATTGACGATGGACAAGGCCTCGTTGGTTACAAAACCGCACTATCATACTACGTTGGGAAACAACCTAATGGCGTAAAAACTAGTTGGTTGATGCATGAATACTGGGTTGATCAGTGTCCGCCTTCTACTTCTGCTGATGATGACTTCAAGGTATCTATGCGTTTCTTGGTTCCCAAGTTAATTATTAAGTTTTTGTTTTATTTTATTGTGAGTTTTATTTTGGTTGGTGCATGCGTGTAGGACTATTCTTTGTGCAAGATCTATCGGAGTCCACAAGCAATAAACAAGAAGAAGAAAGAAGAGAATGAGACGCAGAAGAAGGTTGTGCAGCAGCAGCCTCCTACTGTCGAGTATCATCAACCGCAGCCGCAGCCTCATCATGATATTGCGTATCAACAACAACCTCTGTTTCAGCCAGCCCCGCTGGATTCTTATCAACCGCAGCCTCGTGATTTGGCGTATCAACAACAGCAGTTTTGGCCAAGCCCGCTAGATTCTTACCGACCTCATCAATGGCAGTTTGGGGCATCCCGGCCAGATTCACACCAACTGCAGCCTTATTATGATTATGCGTATCAGCAACTTATAAGAACGCTAGAGGAAGAAAATGTTGGCGTTCAACAACAGCTTGCTCCTCCTCCTCCTCCGCAAGGTCAAGATTCAAGATCCGGGATGGTGATGACCCACGAAGACGGGTTCTTTAACCCCATCTATGAGTTATTAAACTATGAGGAAGAACATGGTGTCGTAACTGAGCAGCAACAGCAAGAGCAAAGTGCACCGATTCTCCCTCCTCCTCCTCCTCAAGGTCACCAACTGCAGCCTTATTATGATTTTGCTTATCTACAACAACAGTTTCTCTTGACGACGACGCTAGAGGAAGAAAATGTTGGCGTTACTAAACAACAAGAACAAGAGCTGAGTCTGCCTCCTCCTCCTCCTCCGCAAGGTGATCAAGATTCAAGATCCAAGATGGCCATGACTCGCTTGAGCAACGACAACAGCACCGAAGAAGACTTGTTTGATATGTCTGACGAGGACAGGTTCTTTGAAGTTGATGCAGTATTCAGTAATGAAGAAGAAGAAGATGGTGTCAATACTCAGCAGCAACAACAAGAGCAATGTACACCGATTCTTCCTTATGATATGGTGTATCAACAGCCACAGTACTGTTTACTTCCAACAGAGCATCAGAAGCCGCAGACGCAGCCTTTTCCTTATAACTTTCCTGAGTTGATCAGCTTTGAGCAGGAACCAGTGATCCCAGAGGATTTTGAAGATTTCTTCGCTGATTTCATTAAGCCACATTCACTGAACGGAGATGAGGATTCCAGCAGTTATGGTCTATTTGAAGGCTTCGACACAGAAGGAATGATAAAAGATTGCACTCACTGATCTCAGCCTACTCATACTTTTGCATTTTGGTCAATATCAGAGATAAGATTTCTTTCAATCTGATTACAAACGTGAGTAGCTTACTTTATAAGGTAAGCGTTTAGTGAGTAAAAGAAGCTTATTGGTTGCATGCATACATGGCCACATCGTTGAATGATGCTAGTTACCCGATTCACATGCAGGTTAAGTAGATCTTCAATTGTCCACAGAATGCAACTCTAAAACCAAACGCTAAATTTTCCATTTTTTCCTATGAACATGACAATATTTTTTTATGAAAACTGATCAATAAGGTTTTATGCTTAATAAATATGAGATTTTTTTTTCCACATGTAAACACAAATATTTATTGTTTTCAAAACAATCGATACTATTGATGTATAATGTTAAACTCTAACTAGGGGTTTCAACTTTGGTGAAATATATATAGGAGATTTGTTGTTAAGCCAATCAACTCAAATAAATAAATTTTGTTTTAAGATGCAGATTTTAACGATAGAGACAATCACATCTTTATTCTTATTTTGAAAAATAAAAATTACAATGGTGGGAATATTTTATATATATATATATATATATGGAAAAGTAAAAAACACAAATTATTAAATCACTCCATTAGATAGTCATTAAATCAGATTTGAAAGAGCATTCGCCGGTGGAGTCATCAACACTTCGCGTTTCTGATTGTGGAGGATAGAAAATTGCCGACAGTTCATTAAATGAAGAAAGCTTTTGTTGCTTCTTACCACGTTCTTGTTCTTGTGTTGACGGAGCAGTATTCATTTATCTTGTTGTAATTAATGATGACAAAGTTTAATTATCGTTGGCTTGTTTACCACATACTTTACCCTTCCTGTCTATCATATATATAACGTAACAATTTATGTAATAAAGTAAAGTTCTCTTTTTTGGCAATCTCTAAAAAGTTGCAATTTCACATTTTTTTTTGGTAATATGTATTATTTTCTCTTTAATATTTAAGTATATTCTTTCAACTGATTTTATATGACATACATTATATTATTTATATTTATATTTAAGATAAAATATAATTTGATATTATACATTATAAGATGTTCAATTTATTCTTTATTTGATGTAGCATATTATCCAAAATAATGACTTTCTCTTTTATTTTTTAACTTTAATAGAGATAATTAACATTATATGATTATTAAATTATTTTTCAATTTGATTATAAGATGTTCAATTTATTTTTTAATTTATGTAGCATATTGTCCAAAATAATGTCATTCTCTTTTATTTTTTAACTTTAATAGAGATAATTAACATGATATGATTATTACATTATTTTTCAATTTGATTCTAACTAAAACAAACTAAAGTATATTAAAATTTATATATATATATATATATTTTTTAATATAAATATTTAGAGAGAAATAACTATAGTATATATCTTTTAAAGAAAGAAGTCAATATATATATAATTATAATTTGTTTTGCTTGAATTCCTATCATATACTATTAGTCATAGTAACTATTTATATTTGAAAAAAATAATAAATGTATTTATTTATGAATCTTCTCACATATTTGATTAAATTTCATATTCTATCACATATTTTGTAACTCTCATATAAATTTGATTAGGTTGAAATTCCTATCACATATTGTAACACTAATAAATGTATTTTTTTTGGTGCATCTTCTTACACATTTTAGTAAATTTCATATTCTATCACATCTTTTATAACTCTCATATTAATAATCATATCCATCTTTAAGGTACCAAATTTCATTTAATTGAAATTATTTACTTCTGTTATATGTTGACATTTTTGTAACTTCCATAATATTATTAGTATTGTTATGAATGACTAATAACAATTAGAAACATAGTAAATATTAAAATATATTATTATGAATTTATTGCATTTTGTAACTCTCATATAGCTTATGTAACTTCTTATAGATATAAATTGATATAAGGATTAGTGCATAACTACCCAATTAAATAATTAATTTTTAATAGGCTTCTAACTCCAAATATTCCTATAAAAAGAAAGACACACATCTCAATAACCCTCATATCTCAAACCTCACATAAGTTTGTAAATTCTATAATTTTTTGTATTCAACTAACATTACCTTAAAGTATTTATTTATTTTCCTATAATAATTAATGTTTTTTCAAACTCATACTTTAAAAAGCTCACAAGTGGCACTCATTCCTCTCCAGATTATAATATTAAATACATAAAAAATATCCTTAAAAATATCTTAACATTTTAGCAATGTCCTTTTTAGTTATTATAAATATATACATATATATATATATATATCATTGATCAGTATTTTATATGCTTACCATAACATTATAGTTCCTCAAATAATAATTTGCCGAAATTAAAGAATAAATCATTACTATTATAGTTCTAGAAAAATTATAGTTATGGTAGTTTTATTTTAAAATAATTTTAAGATATAAAAAATATGAAAATATTATAATATTTATTTGTTGACAAAAAATAGAATATTTGGTTTTTGTGCCAGAAGATCAAATCATATTTCTAAATAATTTCAAGATTTTTAAAAATATGATATTTTATTTTCCTTTAATTTGAATCATAATCAAAAATAATTTCAAGATATAAAACAATATCATATTTTTATTTTTCCTTTATTATAGTCATAATCACAACTTGTTGTATATGTATAAATTTTTTATAATGTAATTCCCATAATGTTTGCCAGTAAACAAAAATTTATTGATGTCAAAAAAAAAACTAACACTCATCATTTTAATACACTTTAATG
Organism: Camelina sativa; assembly: GCF_030686135.1. Lineage (NCBI taxonomy): Eukaryota > Viridiplantae > Streptophyta > Magnoliopsida > Brassicales > Brassicaceae > Camelina > Camelina sativa. Next base: position 20,838,451 of record NC_141885.1, read on the forward strand.
TAATAATTGGAATAAAATATATGTTTTATTGGACAACATATTTTGTAAGTAAGTATATTACTTATGAGGTATCATTTATCAATATTGTATATAATTACCATAACATTGTAACTTTCAATAATTTTTCAGTAAATCAAGAATAAAATATTTGTTTTATAATTATAAAACAAAAGACAATTTTATTCTTAAATAATTTCAAGGTGTTAAAGAATAATGATGTTTTGTTTTACTTTAATAATAATAATTATCACAGTTGACAAAAAAAATAATATACATTATCACAATTTATTGCATATTAATTCTTTAAAATGTAACTCCCATGATGTTTGAAAAAATAAAAAAAAACTTTCAAGATATTAATACACTTTAATGTATTAATTCCATACAATTTATGTTTTTAAAAATAAGAAAAAAGCACAAAAAAAAAATTACGGCATATTTATTCTTTAAAATATAACCATATAAAAAACTGAAAGCCTCTCACAATACTCCTAATGATATATTGATACCACAAATTTTTCTATAAATAACAAGAAAAATTCTTCGTCAAACATCATATTCTACTTTGCATATAAATTTTTAAATTTTGTAACAATATTAATGTTAATTATTATTGAATGTATTTTAAAATAACTAAATATATTTTATTACGTTTTGTTTACCCATGCATCGCGTGGGATTTTTTTTAGTTGGTAATGTATTTATGATCAAGATACTTTTGTTTTAGGAAATATATACATTACACATTATGCTTATTATATTCTTGCCACTAAATTAATAACTTGTCTTCAAAGTTGGATGTATGTAAAACTCTTTTTTTTTTTTTTTCGGGCAACCGTATGTAAAACTCTTTAAATATTTTACTTTATATCAAGTTGGATGTAAGAAATTTTTAACCTAACTAAAAGTTTACAAATATATCAATTATTAGAAGTTTTTCTAACCAAATTACTTAGGTTTTTTTAATTCAAAAAAAAAAGAAGATGGAAGGGTATTTTCGTCAATACCTTTTCTATGTCACAGTAACATCATAAACCCTTTCTCATTCATCAACCGCCGTCGTTGTTGCCTCTCTTACCGGACGTTGATTTTGTTCTCCTCCGGCGAGTTCATCAGAGATCACCAATAAATCATGGCCACAAGGTTTTTTTTTCTCTCTCGCTCTATCTCTCAATCCTCTCAGAACCTATCAGTTTTGTTTAATTAATCGTTATCTCTCTCTCTCTCTCTCTGATTGTTAGCAGGAGGTTAAGAGGATTCAAGAGATGGATGAAAGCTAACGGAGTTGATTGCAGCGACGCTCTAAACCTCGTGGACGACGAAAACGATGGTGTCTCCGTGAGAGCATCCTGCGATTTGAAAGAAGGAGATGTTGTCGCCAATATCTCGAAACCTGCTTGTCTCACAATCAAAACGAGTGGAGCTCGTGAGATTATCGAATCCGCTGGTTTAGATGGAAGTTTAGGTCTCTCTGTAGCTCTCATGTACGAGAGAAGCTTAGGTGAAGAATCACCTTGGTCTGGTTATCTTCAGATTCTTCCTGTTCAAGAGGATTTGCCTCTAGTTTGGTCTCTTGAAGACTTGGATTCTCTCTTATCTGGAACTGAGCTTCACAAGGTTTCTTATCTTAATTTTGAAATACCATTGCGTTTGATCATGGAATCTTGGGAATTGAGTTGTGAAGTCACTACTCATCAGTGTGAATTTTTTGTAGGCAGGTGGTGAAGGAAGATCATGTTCTTATATGTGAGGATTGGGAAGAAAACATTTCGCCACTTACCTCTTCACTGCCTCAGAATGTTGATCCTGATTCCTTTGGGATTAAAGAGTATCTTGCGGCTAAGAGTCTAATTGCTTCACGGTCTTTCCAGATCGATGACTACCATGGATCCGGAATGGTTCCTCTTGCAGATCTGTAAGTTTATACCTCACTATTGTTTTTTGAGGCCTTGTTTATGTATTAACCTAAGACCCTAGTTGGAGTTGAGGCCAAGCATAGTACCATAGAAATGCTTTCCTGTATCAGTTTTTTTAGGCTCTATCAGCTTTGCATCAATTTTAACCTCGTTGATGATGTTTGTTTAAGGTTCTATGTTGAATCACAGAATGTAGACATATAGTTAGCTACTTAGTTTATGTTTTTATTGCATCTTGTATACCGTCCAATTTGCCTAGTTATCTGACCAACATTTACTTATTTATGTTGTCCTGGTAGAGATTTTCTCTGTGTAGACTTTAAGGGTCTCGCCATCTCGTTAGGTTCAATCACTTCGATTAGATTTACACCGAGTCTGTTTTAAGTCCTGTCAATGATTGCAGACAATCTATACATTTAGCAATTAGTGTGCTGAATTTTTTTTCACAGCCTGATTCATGATTGCAGCATCTGTGTTATATACTTGCAATTGTGCTTTTCCGTTTTGAGTCTTTTGCATGTGGGAAAAATGGTCCTTAGAAGTTGGTTTTTGTTGAACTATATGTGGTTTTAGACAAAAACGTGATAATTTACTCATTGTCCACTCTTCTGAATCTTGCCTGTTTATTCCATATTGCAGCTTCAATCATAAAACTGGGGCAGAAGACGTTCATTTTACTGCTGACTCATCTCACAGTGAGTCCGATACTGAAGCTGATGAATCTGACAATGGTGATGCTGTAAATGAGGCCACTGATGAAGACGAGCCTTCCAGTAAAAGTTCATCCTCGCCTGAGCAATTTTTGGAGGAAGTTCCTGGTGAAAACACTGACAACGAAGCCGAAGAAGAAGAAGAAGAAGATGAAGAAGAAGAAGAGAACTCTTCAATGTTGCAAGATGATCTCTCCGGTTTAAAAATGATTATGGTGAAGGATGTTGCAGCTGGAGCTGAGGTATGCTTTTTGTTTTGGGTGCTTATTACTAATAGTCGAGTGAGTCTGTTAGAATCATATTTCATTTGCATTGATGCCATAATACTCTTTGTAGGTATTCAATACATACGGTTTGATGGGTAACGCTACGTTACTCCACAGGTACGGATTTACAGAGCCTGATAATCCTTACGACATAGTAAATATAGACCTAGAATTAGTAACGGAATGGAGCTCATCCTCATTCACAAGCCGGTACACTCGATCTAGACTCGCCCTGTGGAGAAAACTAGGTTGCGCAGGATGCGAGAGCCAAAACTCTGAATACTTTGAGGTTTCTTCAACCGGAGAACCCCAAACCGAGCTCCTGATCCTACTCTACATACTGCTTTTACCAGACGACGCATACAATAAACTGGATCTAGCAATATCAACAAAAGCAAGTCTCTCAAAAGAAGGAAAAGGATCTTCATCTCCCTCTTCTCCTTACGTGTTAACAATTGGGAAACACAAGTTCAAGCTTGGAGAAAGTGAAAACGATGTTCTTCTCACAGACGGTGTCAGTGAAGCTCTTCTTACTATTGTGGATAAGCGAGAGAGCTTATACGGATCATTGACATCTTTCGAAGATGACATTGCTGGACTCAAAGCTTGTTGTCTTCCTAAAGACAGGAGACTATATCATTCGCTAGTGTTGCGTGTGAGTGAGAGGAAGATTCTGAAGCAGCTTAGGAGCTACATCCGTACAAAGGCCAATGAGTTATCCGGCGGTAAGCGCCGTAAGAAGATGGTTTCAAAATCCTAGCAACAAGACCATAAAACTTGCTTCGTTGACATTTCCTATTTTCATTTTTTAAAAATTTGTCTACTCACATTAAATCTGAGCATATTTGAATTATTCTTTTTTCTAAAAAAATTATAGTTCGAAATTTTATAAGATGAAAAAGCAAATAATGTAACGGGTGGTGTATATCGTGAGTATATTGAGAAATCTTCAGACGGAAGCAAAGAAAGCGTGACAAAAAGCCGGCGGAGTGTCAGACAGGTAGGGACTGTAAATACGGAGAAAGCTAGAGGGTAGTTTGATAGTACTAGACACGTGGCACGTGGGATATTATTACAGTCTTTCAGAATAATAACACAGAGACAAAGACAACAAGTGCTTTATTTTATGTCTTTGTTTCACCAAGGGACTAAGCTAAGCTTTTTTTTTTCTTTCTTATTAACTTTTTTTTTGTTTTTGTTTTACAGTCAATAACTCTCAATAGAGTGTAACGGAGAGATTCTTCTTCCTGGATAGCTCTCCCTTTTTTTCTTCGTCTTCTTCCTCCAAAATCTAATCTCATTACAGCTTCTTTTAAGGTTTTCTTCGTCTTCCTTTGGATCTATGTGAATAGGTATGTAACTGATTGAGTTTTTAGCTCTTCTTAAATTAACCAGGTTATCCAATTCTTGAGTTTAGCTTTTCTTGTTGGATTTGGATCCTTGGATCAGATTTGCTTAAATACGTCGCCGTTAAGGTTGTGCTTTTAGATCATCTCTCTCTCGGATACTTTCGTGATTTTGCTCTGTTTCTATTTTCTTGGATTGGTTTTGTTGATTTCGTTTTGGTGAAGCTTGATCTGGGTTTTTAATAGATCTTGTTTTGGTTGATTTTATCCGTACGAAAGACGTGTTCGTTTATCACTAGTGTAGATCGTTTGCATTGTACGTTCTTCATTGTTTTTAGTTATCTCTTCATTGTGAGATCACGGTATGGTTCACATTTGGAGATTTTTTATTTAGCGCAAATGTGGTTGATTCATAGAGTTTCTGAGTTCCTGGAGTGCTTGGTCTTTTTTTTTTTCAATTGGTTTGTAGTGATTAGTATAAGTAGTGAGCTGCGTTAATGTTCTAACCTGTGAATAAAAAGGGTCTCTTGTTGAGGGAAACAATTTGTTGTAAAATTTGGTCTTTGTTTGCTGAATTATGTTATGACTTGTGGTTACATTTGGATCTTGTAGTATGGACTAAAGCTCTGAGGTAAGCTTGGAAAGTAAGGATATGGCCAAAACCTCTTTGGTTTACCAACTTAGCAAAAAAGTTAGCAGGAGTTGGTGAACAGTTCTCCCTACCGGCTTTTGCAGGCTACATTAACTAGTACCTGACTGACTGGAAAATTAATCTTTCAAGCTATTCAAGCACAAGGACTTTTGTTTTTGCTGGGTTTTGTAACTCTGCACAAAGGAGATTGTGATAGAAGAAGAGGAGGTGGAAGAGGATGTCAAGTGTTCGAAATACTCATTGGTGTCACAGATGTCAGCGTGCTGTTTGGCTTCGAGCTCGAGATGCTGTCTGTTCATATTGTGGAGGAGGATTTGTTGAGGAAATCGATCTAGGACCGAGTAGCCCCTTTGATATGCTTAGAGCTCACAGGGATGTTGACCGTGATCCAACCTTTGATCTCATGGAAGCTTTCTCTGCCTTTATGAGAACCCGCTTAGCTGAAAGAAGCTATGAACGAGAGATCACCGGAAGACTTGGTGGCTCTGCCGCCGGTTCTGAAAGCTTTTCAAACTTAGCTCCTCTATTGATCTTTGGTGGTCAAGCTCCCTTTAGATTGGCTGGTGGAGATAATAATCATTCAGTTGAAGCTTTTGTCAATGGTGCAGCACCTGGAATTGGTATCACACGTGGCACCAACGCTGGAGACTATTTCTTCGGACCTGGTCTTGAAGAACTGATTGAACAGCTTTCATCGGGTACTCATCATCGAGGCCCACCACCAGCACCAAAATCATCAATTGATGCATTGCCAACCATAAAGATCACACAGAAGCATCTCAAGTCATCAGACTCTCACTGCCCGGTTTGCAAGGACGAGTTTGAACTGAAAGCAGAAGCAAAACAGATGCCGTGTAACCATATCTACCATTCTGACTGCATCGTCCCGTGGCTGGTTCAGCATAACTCATGCCCAGTCTGCCGTAAAGAGTTACCATCAAGAGGATCTTCTTCAAGCACGCAGAGTAGTCAGAACAGAAGCACCAGTGGAAGAGAAAACAACAGAAGAAGGAATATTTTCTCAAACCTCTGGCCATTCCGCTCGTCTAGCTCAAGCTCGGGTCAAAACCGTAGAGAAACAAACATCACAGCGACTGCAGAAGAAGGGCACTATCATCATAATCACCAGCAGCAACAGCAACAATATCAACATCAACAACAACAGTCCAATATGGGTTACAGTGGATGGCCTTTTGACTATTAAAGGTTAATCTAACTCTTTGACTCTTTTTAAGCATCTTCTGTTTCACTTTGGTCTTTGTATCTTTCTTTTTTTTGCTTTGTCATGTTTCTTTCTCTTACTTTGTTCATTTGTTTACTGTAGATCTTCTGTTTCTGTGTGTTTACAGTATATCAACTTTGAGTTTTAATTCTGGGACTGGGATAGTGTGTATCTCACACACACATGTTAGCTTGTTATTGAATTTGCATTAAATAATTTTATTATATAGAGACTTGTGTATGTTTCAGCTGGCGGCCAACCAACCTTCGATCTGTCTTTTTTTTTGTTATTATTAAAATAGTTCAATCTTGATTTACGTTTGTTTTACTTCAACATTTCGTAAGCAAAAAAAGCTGACATACCAAGAACCTGAGAAGTATGATGTGCTAACAAAGCTTGACCATTCTAGAATCTCTCATCTCAATTATGAATATAGTATTAGATTGTGTCTTTAGTTTAAAGACGAAAGTGATAGTTAGATAACCAAATTGTGTTAGATCAGTGACGTACCATTAAAACTTCTTGTGCGAAAGATATAAATATTACTTACGAAACCTATCTTTTGGCCATGACGAATATGCGAACCTACGAATAGTCGATTCCGATTTATTTATTTTTGATAATAAGTTTTTTTTTTTGGAAAAGAAAGAAGAGCATTAATTAGACACATCACAGTAGAAGGTAGTATGATAAATATCGTGAAATTAAACTCTGAATTAATAAAAATTCATGTCACCGACGAAGAGAGGGGGGGGGGGGGGGGGGGGGGGGGGGAGATTTCTGCCGTAGACGAAAAGTGACAAAAATGTTTGACCTATAAGTTTTATTTTTTTGTTTTTTTGTCTCTTCTTCCGTGATACAAGTTTCACAACTACTTGTCTTCTCAACAAGTTACTCTCACAATTCCCATCAATATAAATTGTCTCTCTGACTCTCTTAAATACCTTGATAGTATTTGTTTTCTTGTTAGACATAATAGTAAGTGTATTTGATTTACGGTTTCTTAATTAAAAACACTCAAAATAGTTGGGAGTTTACATTAGTTTGCTTTCATAAATGTGATGTTGTACTGTAGATTTTTTTTTTTTTTTTTAATATAATTAGTAGCTACACACTGAACCATTTCACAATTGGACTTGGAACAAAGCATTAGAATTGGAGTTCAATTTAGAACCAACAGGAAGTCGCATACAATTCTAGGGTTCATCCTTAGGGATGAATCTTAGGGTAAACGTTTCTTATTCACCCCCTCTTAATTAAGTAAACAAATTATTGATTAAAGAAACAAATTCTGTATATCAATTAATTCTAAATATTATATTATAGTTTTAAATTATAAAATCTAAACCCAAATCACTCTTTTTATAAACCCAAATTAAAATATAATTTTCTTTAATTGTAAAATCTAAACCCTAACCACTATTTTATAAACCCAAACCGATATATAATTTTGCTTAATTTTAAAATCTAAACCCTAACCACTATTTTGTAAACTCAAACCGACATAGAATTTTTTTTAATTGTAAAATCTAAACTCTAAACTCTAACAACTCTTTTGTAAACCTAAACCGACATATAATTTCATTTAATTGTAAAAACTAAACCCTAACCACTTTTTTGTAAACCCAAACCGATATATGATTTCGTTTAATTGTAAAATCTAAACTCTAAACTCTAACCACTCTTTTGTAAACCCAAACCGACATATAATTTTGTTTAATTGTAAAAACTAAACTCTAATAATTTTTTTGTAAACCCAAACCGACATATGATTTCGTTTAATTGTAAAATCCAAACTCTAATCATTATTTTATAAACCTAAACCAACATAATTTCCTTAATAAAAAATCTACAGAATTGGTTTCCTTAACTTGTTTTGTCTTTTTATTTTAATTTTGATTTATTTTATAAATATGATATGACATGATAGTTTGTTGTATTCTGATTGGTTTATTAAGAGGAGGTGAATAAGAGTAGTTCGGAGTGAACCCAATAATTTTTCAAAAATATGTTGAGATCAATATGTGTTGTCGTGCTATAGTTGTGTTGGATGACTTTTGCATAACAAATTGAACTAGATAGAAACCATCAATTATAATTTTTAATATTAGAAAGTCCATCTAATTTGTATCATGTTTTATAATAATTAGCCCAAAAAATGTATCCACCCATCAATCTTATTTTTAAAATTTATTTTATTATTTTCTTGCCTAAAAGAATAAAAATAATATAGAAATAAAAATTCGAAATTCAAACTGACACGAGCTCACACACCCACTAGTGGCAACTGCTCTGTACATAATTACTAAACAAATCTTTTTATATGTAGAAAAAAAAAAAAAAAAAAAAAGATAAAAGCAAAGCTCCCCAGCACAAATACATATTTTACTCTTCCTTCTCCCACAAAAGAAAAAAATAAAAAAAGAGACTTATTGTCATATTTGCAGAGAAAGCTACTTCACTCCTTTCTCTTCCCTTCGTCTCTCCGTCTCCCCTCATCCCTACATTTTTCTTTCCATTCCCACTTGAAACCGTTTCTGTTGCTTGCTTTTGGAGCATCATCGAATTTGTTCTTCTGATTTATCCTATTCTGGTTGGGTGGGAGAGGAGATAATAGCCTTTGCCCCCTTTGATGGCAGCGGCAGAATCTGGAACCGATCGGAACAACTTTGATTTTGGATTTGGAGTTTTCCCGTGAATGAATCTGTTTGTTTCGCTGCTGTCTATGTATTATTGTTGTTATGGGGAAGAATACTGACGAAGAGCAGAATCTTCCAGTGAGCGACGGAGCTGCTACGGCTAGGAATAATAACGGGGGAGGAGGAAAAAACAGATGTTGTTGCTGCTGCGTTCGGATCTCTAGCTACTTTAGTCTCAGATGCGTTTTGATTCTTGCTTTCTCCGCTGCTGTGTTTCTCTCCGCCTTGTTTTGGTTACCTCCATTCCTCGGTTTAGCAGATCGAGGTGATCTAGATCTCGATCCACGGTTTAAAGGTAATTTAATCCTCGATTTTTCTATTCATGATTCCGTCAAGGCTCACCCAAATCTGGCTTTGATATGATTTGTGGTTCAGATCTAGGGTTTCTGATTCGTTGGTGTTTTTTTTTCTTTCTGGAATTTCACATGGGGAAGATATGTAGTAGCGCAGAAACTAACTGAATGAGCTGTCACAAAGCTTAGAGAAGAATAAACCTCTGCTTTATATTTTTAATGGATTTGCTTTCAATTCTTTGAGGAAGATGATGTAGGACTTTCAATTGACTTGGACTTAGAGAAACTGCTATTCTAAGCCTTTTCTTTATATCAATTCTGATGTAAAAAAAAAAAAAAACCTGTGGATTTCAATTTGGATATCTTTTTTCCTTATTGATCCAAGACTACCTGAAACTGAAAGGTAACGTTTCTAAAAATGTTTCAGAATGTTTTTATTCAACTGTAGCTTGCTTTAGCATGATTTTGTATTTCTTCTATGCAATGATCTGTTTTCCATTTATGCTTAGTATGTTCACCATAATCTTTTTTTTTTTCTCCATTTCCCGTTTTGTTACTATACATATAATATTCTCTCAAAGCTAGTTGGTAGAATCAATTTAGAAACTTGGCCTAGTTGGTGCATAGTTTTTTGTGTGTGGTAGCTGCGGTTTCCAGTGATTCTGGTTTGGTTTCGAAATCTTATCTTGTTGTTGCCACTTGATTGGGCAGCCAAGGATTTTTTTGCTTGGATTATGGAAATTGTTTCGTGACGGAACAATAATGTTGCTTTTTTGGTGTTTGTTTCTTGTGCAGATCACCAAATAGTGGCGAGTTTTGATGTTGGAAAACCAGTTTCATTCATGGAAGACAATTTGTTGCAGCTTGAGAACGATATCACCGATGAAATAAGCTTTCCCATGACCAAAGTAACTACTCACCATCCTTATCTCACTTTGCATGGATTTCATAATTTCCATGTTCATCATTCTGTAACTTACTGTCAACTTTCTTGACACAGGTTGTGGTATTAGCACTTGAACGCTTAGGCGATCTTAACAGAACAATGGTTGTTTTTGCCATTGATCCCGAGAAGGAGCATTCTAAGATACCTGCCGAAATTGAGAGTCTGATCAAGGCAGCTTTTGAAACTCTTGTTCAAAAGCAGTTGTCTTTCCGCCTGACTGAATCCTTGTTCGGGGAACCATTCTTTTTCGAAGTGCTTAAATTCCCTGGAGGTATCACTGTGATCCCTCCCCAGCCTATATTTCCTCTGCAGAAAGCGCAACTTCTCTTTAACTTCACATTGAACTTTTCGATTTACCAAATTCAAACAAACTTTGAGGAACTCACTAGCCAGCTGAAGAAGGGTATTAATCTGGCTCCCTACGAGGTATGACAGTTCTAATTTTACAATATCAATATCTGTCTTATTGCTAATGAATTGAAATCTTAAAATCCATCCTCTCCTTTTTAAATTGCAGAACTTGTACATAACCTTGTCAAATTCCAGAGGTTCAACAGTGGCGCCTCCTACAATAGTTCATTCTTCTGTTCTGCTCACATTTGGTTCTTCTTCGAGGTTGAAGCAACTTGCTCAAACAATCACTGGCTCCCATTCCAAAAATCTCGGCCTAAACCACACCGTATTTGGTAAAGTTAAGCAAGTCCGTCTTTCCTCGATCTTACCACACTCACCTGCCACATCATTATCCCCTTCCCCTTCCCCTCAGCCTGAAACCCACGAACACCACCATCATCATCCTCATCCCCATCATCATCATCATCATCATCATCACCACCATCATGAACTTGCTCCAGAACCTTCACCTCCAACTAAAGGCCTTGCACCTGCATCAGCACCAACCAAACACAAACACTCACCTTTACCCCCGGGAAAGCCGCCTTGCCCTTATGAGCAGAGGAGACCAAAAGGAAACTATGCTCTGAAACATCATACCGCACCACCAACGCCTGCACCACACCGGTCTCAGCCACACCCACACGCACACCCACCAGCACCAAACCCTACCCCGCCACGTCATCATGCCATCCCAGTATCTAGTCCACTTCCCCACGTTGTATTTACTCATATCCCACCTCCATCAAAAAGCAGCCCAGAATCACAACCAACCAGAGAACAAACTCCCTCACCTGCTCCAACTCCATGTAAGTCTTCTCTCTCTCTTCTCAATATCTGCATCCATATGGATTTGTTGTTGATTTCACTCAACTCAACTAAAAAATATCTCAAAATCTGAAACAGCTTCGGCGAGCATTGGTCCAACCTTCAAAAAGGCATCATCGAAGCTCCTTGTAGTAGTAGCCGTCGTAATCATCTGTCTGTAAAAAAAAAAAAAAAAAAGCGCCGGAAGAAGCTGCTTTTAACGTTCAAGCTGTAAAAACTAGCAGCAGTTCAGAAAAGCACAATTCCTCCCGTCACGACATCAATCAAAGGTAATTGTATAAAGGAACACAAGGGAAAGAAAAAAAAATGTATGTATGAAAAATGAAGAGAGGTTTTTTGTAAAAGAGAGATGTTGAGGTTTGCAACACAAAAGTGTGTCTTGCACCTTACATCCGAGAAGAAAAATAACATAATATATATAAAAACATTTCTGTTTTAATTTGTATATAAAGTAATCTTGTTTCATGAAGAAGCATTTATTGCTACTCTAATATTATGACCATAAGACTTTTTTGCATTTTCTTGTTCCTGTGAAAAATATATATAATCTCTAGCTTCAAGGATTCTTTAGTTCTCTTAGAGCATCATCCATTAGCGTCTGTTAAGAGTTCAGATTCTGCTAAAACTGAATCTTCTATGATTGACAAACAACAGTTGCATTACTTAGTAACAAAACAGAGTTTTATCATGTCTATTATTGGCAAATTTCATTATGGTTTTCTCTCCTACAAAAGCGGGAAATTTCAGAATCGTAGATAAGAAGAACAAACATTTATAGCAATTTAGGAGGAAAGAGATCAAAGAAAGAGAAGAAAAAAACCTAAATTTGAAAAAAAAAAAAAAAATAAGGAGAAAGAAGTGTCTGGGAAGGGGAGTCCCAGGAAAAAAAAAAAAGTTTTTTTTTTCGGTGACGGTGTCGGTTTTCTGACGCTCCCCTTTTTGTTCAATCTTTCTTCGTTCTTTCCCTGGATGCCTTCACTTGTATTCAGGGTACGTTCAAATTCTTCTTCTTCTTTTTTATCTATCTGCTAAATCCATATCAACTCGGTGGAATCATATCAAAGATTTTCCAGATTTAATGACTTGTTCTTCAAGCAATGGTTCTCGAATCTTTTAGGGCTCTCTTAATAATAATGTTATGTGAATGTAAACGAGAAGTTTGCTTTAAACTTGCAGAAACTTGCGGCGATTCACAATTGGAGGAGTGAGGGATTGATTATAAGGTATATCCCCTCCCATTCGCGTTCCCTAGACTTACATTCATATTTTGAACAACAGTTTCTTATGTCATCATGTAACTAGAGTAACCAAAAAAAACATTGCAGGTGCTAATGGATTCAAAGAACACCATCTTATCTCTCTGTATCAATCCGGTTTGCTTGCTGTCCTGGTGGTGATCTGTCTTTTAAATGATTGACGAATTCATAGAAGAGTGTTGCCACCATTAATTCTGAGCCAATAAACGGTATTGGCATGAACTGTATGGCCGTGGCTCTCGGTCCACTAACCGAACGGTGCCCGCAGTTTAGCCGATCTTCACAAAGATGCAGACTCCTATCTTTAACCAACCTCGACTTTAACTTTCTTGATTTCAACACTGAACAAACCAGTACTCTCTCACACTCCTTGGACCACCGAAGCATCTCTACTCCATGCTTCTCCATATCCGGTAATAATCTAGATGGCTCCGCTGCTGCTCCGCGCGTTGAGATTCTCGGTGGTCAAAGAGTCCCCACTATACGCACCCTTGTAGCTGAAGTAACCATTGCTATAGTTTCTGGAGCTCAGCCTTTGCTTTTACCAAGTGGTTTAGGAGGTGCTTATCTCTTGCGAACCGAAAATGGTCGCAGCATTACAGTTGCAAAGCCTGTTGATGAAGAGCCTTTAGCTTTCAACAATCCAAAAGGAGGATCTGGCGGTTTGATGCTCGGACAACTAGGTGTGAAACGTTCAATCCGAGTTGGTGAAACAGGAATCCGGGAATTGGCTGCTTACCTTTTAGACCATCAAGGCTTTTCCGGGGTTCCACCAACTGCATTGGTCAGAATCTCGCATGTTCCCTTCCATGTCAGTGATAGTGATCAGGCCGCCTATAAAGTTGCCTCTTTGCAACGATTTGTGGGTCATGATTTTGACGCTGGAGAACTTGGACCAGGAAGCTTTACGGCTGCATCGGTCCATAGGATTGGTATACTTGATGTGAGAGTCTTGAACCTTGACAGACACGCTGGAAACATGTTAGTGAAAAAGCTACAAGACCAAGATGAGAGTACTTGTTGTAACAGAGTTGGTGCAGCAGAGCTCGTGCCTATAGATCATGGTCTTTGCCTACCTGAACGCCTTGAAGATCCTTATTTCGAATGGCTTAACTGGCCTCAAGCTTCGGTTCCATTCACCGACACTGAGCTTCAGTATATATCAAATTTAGACCCTTTCAAAGACGCAGAGCTTTTGAGAACCGAGCTAGTAGGCTCTATGCAGGAGTCTTCCTTGCGGGTTCTTATTGTCTGCACCATATTCTTGAAACAAGCTGCTGCAGCAGGGCTTTGCCTTGCAGAGATAGGCGAGAAGATGACTCGGGACATCTGCAGAGGGGAAGAGAGTTCTAGTTTGTTGGAGATTCTTTGCAACAAAGCAAAAGAAAGCGTGAGTTGTGGAACTGACAATGATGATGATTATACAAGTGAATGCAATGAAGTAGAAGCAGAGCTTGAGTGTGGAATTTTTCAGTTTGACGATGAATTTGAGTGCGAAGAGCTTCCAGATATGTTACATGTGCCTTTATTCACAAGAGTTCCATTTATTGCTGCAAATCTATCTGCTCTCATGCGATGTCCACCAAACCAGTGGATTACTACATATGATAAAGTGGCCAATATTGCAATTGGCACTAACAGAGAAGAGGACAGGAAAGATAGGAGTATCGTGAGGAGCAAGAGCCACCCGGTCTGTGTGAATCATGACGAGAAAGAAGGTGTTTATTTTGGGGACATGAGTGCAGATGAATGGGAGATGTTCTTGCATAGTTTCCAGATGCTTTTGCCTGAAGCACTTGAAGGTTCAACAAGCAAAGGACCAAAACCAAGATTGGGATCTTCCTGCAAATTCTGAAGAAACAATATATTCTTAAAAAGAAAGAGAGATGACACCTCGATTAAGATTACATAGAAGCAAATGGAAAATGAGACGAGCAAGCTAAGGCCGTCCAATCCAAAATTAATTGTTAATTAGCTTCTTCTTTCTGGTTTCTTTATTTGTATCACTATATATATATTGTTAAACACTAAGTAGCATAAATAGCTACAAGAGAAAGATTAATGTAACTGAGGTACTGATCTCAATTCTCAAGTGAATTTATGTAAGTTCTTGTTGAAAGCTAGTAAAATACTAAAATACATAATTTGGACTGAACGTGTCGTTTTAAACGCTCTCAAACCAGTACAGCGTGTCGTTTTATTTCTGGTTAAAGGAAAAATAAAAATCTTGCCGTTTTACTATACCATAAAAAATAACATGTGTCACCCGTCGTTCTATTTATAATCATTACTTGCATGTCAAGTGACCTAAAAGGTCAACGGAAAGATCGATCGAGCCTTTTCGAGGAGTGCGAGTGTGTGACATGGAAAGATCATGATAAACGAGAGGTGCTTCTATACGTTTGTTCAGATCAGTGTTACAGTTCTATCTGTCATATGTGAATTGAAATTTGAGCCCTACTTGCCAAGACATATTATTGGAGAAAACGGAAGAGCTTATTATATTCTCTATAGAGATATAAAGGCCCAACTTTATTTCAATTGATTGAATATAAGCCTAAAATACATAAATTTTTTGACATAAATAAAAACAACAAATCATTGGTATACCATTAATCTACTAATATAAGCCTTAGTTTGGATTTATTTTGAAATCCCCATTCATGCTTTTCCATTAATGAAAATGAAATCAAGATATTGAAGATGGTAAAATTAAACCGGAACACAAAGATACCATATTTGTGTGCTTTTCGCGAGAGAGTCTTGTTTCTTGTGACCTTTAACCTTGGGAATAAGTGTCCCGATGACATGTTTTGTCATGATGTGGAGACAAATACGTCCCATGTGATAAACTTCTAGACAACATCCGTTTTGTTTCAGCGGACCATGGATATACATTTCTGCCGTGACATACATCGCGCACCTTGAAGATATCTTAGCCATACATTTGTTAACCAAGTGGTCAGATTCAGGAGGTTGAACCAAACCGGTGGTTGCAGATGCCAACGCGGCCATGGCGATGATTGTGAAGAAGGCTGCAGCCATGGATTTGGTGACGGTAGTTGTGTTGATGGCCATGATGTATTGTATTGTGAATTGTTCAATTGTTTCTTCTTTCTAAATTCCGGGGATTTATACTATAGGAAAGATAGTTGTAACATTTTTGAGAATTTATTGGTAAAAAGTATGTTTCCTCTACATAAGTCAGAGTAGATGTGATTCTGAGTTTTTTTACAAAGGATACAAAAATGCGCATTGTCAGACTATATTACAATCTACAAAGGTTAAATTGATTAGCGGATATTTGTTCAATGGTCAAAGTGATTTGGAACAGTTATTTTAATAATAATTACCCTTCTAATGAAGATTATAGAACAAAAACTACAAAAACAACAAGAAAAAGTTGGATCAATGATATAGAACAAAGAAAAAAGTTGCTCCTCTATCTAAAAAAGAAAAGAAAAAGAGACTTCAATAGATCTAATTAAGCTCGTGAACCTTTTTTTTTCTACACACGAGGCTACGAGAAACCCACCGCCACCTTAGCTTTCCCAGGAGATTGCATTTCAACGTCTACTACTTCCTCATCGATTCTTGGCATCATCGTGAGAACCTTGATTTCACAGCCGTTACAACACTTGACAATTTCTAGAAATTTCTCCTCAATGTTCTCTTCTTCATCCCCTTCTTTTCCCCATAGGACCGCGCAAACTCCCACCAATAAAATCGTCATTCCAAGAACCCTAAAATTCCAAAGTTGAATTAAAAAAACAACAAATGGTTAGTTTAGAAACATGATGATTAGTCAGAACCATATGATCTAATTGGGACAAAGTCAATCGAGTGGCTTACCCGCCGAGGTATAAATTCTGGCCGAGGATGAGGAAACCAATGATGGATCCGATGATGACAACAAGAGGGTTAAAAGCAGTGACAAAGACAACGCTCTTTTGCATCGTCATCATTCCTTGAACGTAGTATGCTATGCTAGACGATATTATGCCCTAAAAATTATAGATGACACATTATATTATAAGTATTCTGGTTTGACATATAACACAAGTTATAAATTTATAATATATTCAGGAGAGGACGAACCGCGTAAACAGAGGCGAGAAGGTTCATGTCAAAGCCAATGTTCCATGCAGCAAGGTTTGGCACCATCACAAATGTTAAGGCTGTGGACTGTAACGTTCCCATGAAACACACCATCGTCGATAATGATAGGTGAGATGAGTATCTCTTCAACATAGCCGCCTAAAGATATAATGAAATGTATTGTCCTAATTCGTTAGAAGAATATAATGCCTTTTTATAGATATATTATGTGATCTATAATCAAAGATGAGTTAAAAGTTCAGTGAGGTAAAAAAGATTAAGATGTAACTAATCCAAAATATTTTCTTATAACAGAGATCAGTATTTAATTTAGACATTTTTTTTTTCAGTTTATATATATGTATGTGTCATCCGTCACAATAGATCTAATTAAGTACCTGAAGAACAAAATAGGAAGCCCAAGAAAACGAGGCGATGAGGAGGAAGACGGTGGCTTTGAGGTAGTCCTCACCGGCCGGCACCGAAATATCTCCGATGAGGTGAGATCGGAGATTGTTGAACAGATGAGTTTTGAACAAAATCATCAACATGGCTCCAACCACTATCACTAATGTCCCCACCACTTTTGCTTGGAATCTTACTTTTCTCATCTCCACCTTCTCCATCCTTTTTTGTTATTTCACCAAAATAATTAAATCACACATCATCATCAACGTGCCATATTGTATATATTAAACCTATTAATGTATTTGCGACTGTTATATATAACTAATTATAAAATTTTGTGCTTTTAAATTTAGGTACCTGCAAATTATGGAAATGATAAAGGTCAAAGCAGGCACGATATTGGTGACGGCGCCGGCAAAAGTTGGTGAAGTAAGTTTGAGACCGGCGTAGTATAAATTCTGATCAATCAAAGGCCTGTTGTAAAATCCACAAATTAATATACACATATATCAAGCTAATGTTTTTTGAAAAATAAACCAAATTTTAAAGACTAACCCGAGAAGAGCTAGAACAAAAATCTGCATGAATATTGGAAATGTCATCTTCGGCCTCACTTTTCTACAAAACCCAAATAATCATAATTCAAATGTTTGTATCCGGTGAGAACTTTCTACATTTATATATATAGTGTATATATGTTACCTCTCAAAGAGAAGAGCAAAAGGTGCCATAGCAGCCGTGGCAAAGGCGTTACGATAAGCCACAAGGACGTAATGGCTCATGCCGCGGTCGAGCACAACCTTAGTCACGAGGTTCATACCGGCGTATCCGAATTGAAGACATACCATAGCAAAGTATGGTTTGGTTGATTCCGACATCTTTAACCCCATATCAAATAAGTCTATCTCTTTACACACAAACTCTTTTTTTAATTTATATAAGAGAAAGGAATATAGGAACGGAGAAGGAAACAACCACTTGTGCTTGTGGAGGTTTGTGCTCTTTCCTACGAACAAATTGGTGAGAGGTTCTCTGTATTTATATAGAGCATATCATATTCGGATGAGTTCGAATGCACTTTTTTTTTTCTAATAAGAATTAATTAATTAATTATTTCTTTCCTTTTCTTTTTAATGACGTTGTCATTTATTATTCCGTTAAATTTCTCTTCATTTTTATTTCCCTTTCGGCTTGCACCTAATTATATCAAATGTGGTCATGTGGATAATAACAACAATCGACCATACTAATAATTTATAGTAATTAGTAAGTGCGTATAACATTTTTTAACATATACATATACATGATCAAAAGGTGAAAATGGAAATATAAAAGCATACGTACATGATCAGTGAACACACAATCTCCTCCAATTCTATCATAACCACTAAACGAGTGTGACGATTTTTGTTTAGGAAAAAAAAAAACGAAACCACAACACACACACACAAGTGGATGGAGTGATTAATTACAAGTGGCAGCAGAAATAAAGTGGGACCCACGCTTACGTTGTTTGTAGGACCCGCATATGAAATAATGTTGCAAAAGTTGCTAATTAGGAGAGTGGATTTTGGTGTTTTTGTGGGAGCAGTAACCATATCCATATATATATAGGGCTGTTTTATACTAGTAATTTATACTATGTCCTGCTGTAAAAATATGAATGCTGATGCCGTATACAGAAACACAGACAACTCACACAGAAATTAATAATTTCTGAATTTGTGTGTTTTTTTTAATCATTCACAACGTAATTAATTAATTATCATTAGTTATTCTTAATCCATTTTCTTTAGTTTAACAACTTATGACACCCTAAAATTAGAACTAGATCGTTTATGGACATAATGAGTGCGTGTCAGCGTGTGTTGATATTAAATCTTCACAAAACCTGTTTTTTTTTAACTTCGTCCACAATATATTAATTAATCAAATACACTCTTTTGATACAAAATAGCAAATAATTTGATTAAACTGCAGCATTGAATAAAAAGATCAAAGCAAATCTCAGGTGATTAATTTATTAGTGATATGTTTTTATTTTTTAATGGGGGTGCTTCGTTAATGTTGCAAGCGCTTCATTATTTTTTTTTTAAAAAAGGTTAAATAAATATCAAGTTGGGCATGATCCATTACCTTCTCTAGAATATGCATTAATACATCACTTTATCTGAGACCATATTGGATACTTGACAAAGTTAGGGAAGATTTTTGCGAAACTCATCTCCTCTAATAATTTTTGATTTACCAGTAAATTATTATTATCATTCATTCCATCTTATTTACCAGTGAATTAATCAGTATAGACGTCATGTATGCATGGTAAAATATTTATTTATGATTTGCATCAATCGACAACATACCTGTTTAAAATGCTTCATTATAATATCAATTAGAATATATTCCCTGGCTTAAGATTTGGGATTTTATGCTTCCAAAGAAATGGATCACATGCATAAATTTATTAATCAGAACTATATATTAAGTGACACATACTGGATGAGCATCGTGAGCTGACCCATTGGAATAAAACATGGGTGTTTATGTTATGAAGATGCTAAATCCTCGACTATAAAATTAGGATAATAGATTTGATTAATAGAAAAATTAGATAGACAAGAAGGATAAAGTGGGATGAAGCATGTGGGTGCGATTTTTGGTAACAAAGAGAAATGGAAACAAAGAGGCAAACAAATCCAAATGGGCATCTAATCATACTCCAGCATTTGCAAATTTATTACTCTACCCACTCACATTTTCGACTGATTTTTTTTTTTTAATGGCTTCGTGGTTGAAATTAAAACATGTGCATATATTTCATTATTAAGTATCTTTATCATTGACTTTTTAGCATTTTACTTCTTTTTTTGGAACAAGCATTTTACTAATTTTATTTCAATATTTTTGATTCTTAAGTTTTATTTAATGTAGTATAACTTCTGCTTAGTTCATTTCATTACCAAAATGTTAACATAATTGAGCGTAAGTTATACATATAAGAGGAAATTAATAGGATTGAGAGGAATAAATGAGTATACTTGCTTGTTTTGCAAGGATGTCCGCCACATGGTTGACCTCTCTCTCCCACATATGATTGAAAACATGCAATGGAAGAGAAATGAGATACCCACAAGTGAATATCTCCCATTATTCTCTTGTTACTGGTTTGCATTCTCCCTCTTTCATAATATATTTTATAGAATATATCAATTATGTTAACACGATTTTCCCGTTTCAAGGTTCTATAAAGGTTTGCAAAAGAGAAAACAAAAAGATATGAGGAATAAATGAAGAGAAACATAAAATAAAGTTTAGATTCCACCGGCCAAAGCTTTGGAGTGCGTAAGTGAAGAGAAGACGGTATAAAATTATGGGATTAAGGAAAAGCGAGATGGGCCTCTCTATTGCTTCTACAACTCTCTTTTGTTTGTCTCTTCCTCCGCTAAAAGATATTAATTAACAGTTGTAGGAAATGATTCATTCAAGTAAAGAAAGTTCACGATGCATGTTGGATGTTCACGTTACATAATTATTTCTTGATTCGAAATTATACATGTAATGCATGGCTAAACTATAAGAGCATTCAAACTAATTTGTTCCATATATACTTCCACATAAATGGCAACGTGTATATAGCGGATTCGCATGCTAATTTCTTTTAGTATATATAAGATATGAACATGAGCTGTTTTAATATGATTTAACTTAAGCTTGAATCCGTTCTAAGTAATAACTTTTCAATTGTAAAGCTTATTTACTCCATATACCTATTCATTGTTTTCTGTATTAGATCGTTTGTAATTAAAACCAAAGTGAAATTGACTGATACACTCCAATTTTTTGTTGGATATCCGAATAAAACCAATAAGAAAGCTACCGATCTTGTATTCTTGTAATGAATGACCATTCCAAATACGATTAGTTTAGGAAGCTGTTCAAATATCGTAACACGAACTATTGATATGATTTGATGGTCAAAGATTAAGATCAAACAAGATATTTTTTCTAACTTTAATTACCATATATATAAATTATTTTCACTAAAAATAGAAAGCAAAAAGAAACAAGTTCGTTAATTGGTTTTACAAAAGTGTTCAAAAAGAGAACTGCTTTTATAAATAATGAAGTTTGACTGATACAAACTAATACAATGCACGTAGAATCGTAGATCAATCATAGATAACATATTCATAAGCATTTATAATTTTATATCATCAAAAGTTTTGGTTTCTCTACTTTTCTTTTCAAGCAAAGTAACAACGGTGCACCCTTCTTTTCTCGTCGTCTTTGCTCTTTCCCGTGAAATCATTCTCTCTTTTTTTTTTTTTTTTAAATTGGTAATAAGACCTATAACAACTTCTAGCTTTAATTTTTTAAAATTATGTAACGTTTCAGTAGCAAACACATTCCCATATTATAGAAAAAGGTGTATGTATATTCACGCGCTTTTTCTCCATGATCTTTTCATAATATAATAGTATTAATCTTTTGAAAGAAAAGGAATCGTCGTAGATATGTCGGATCTTTGATATTTGTTTGTATCCATGACAAGTTCTAGTATACTATCTCATCTCCCATACATTTATATATCTCCTTTTGATAATCGGATATTCAGAAAACATATATGTCTAGTGGTCAAATTGTTTTTGTACCACCGGGTTTTAAAACAAACATAAGAAACAAGTCTCAAACTCGGTAGATCAAAGATAGTAATTCTCTTTAAAGATGATAAGTTATGAGATATGGATCGTCGTCCACCTTTGTTCTGATGTTGGAATTATCTACGAATGAATCTAATGAAAATATCTAATGGATCTGTTAAGATATTGACATGTAACGTAAAGGTTATGAGATGATTGAATAGAAAGATTCATGCGTGTGTCAAGAAAACACTTGATCATAATCAAAAGCCAAAAAAAATCTCTAATTCCTCGTAAAGAAATGTATTATGGAAACCAATATTAGTCCATTTCGTGATTGTACGTACGTAACATCAATCTCTTTACTACTGCAGCTGATCGATCAAAAAGAAAAAGAGCTCACAAGGAAATTATATAAAGCTAAAGTTTTTGGTCAAAGAATCCTTTTGAAAATAAAAAACATATATATCTGAGAATAGCATAAACATCTATGACTCTTTTGTAAGTGCACAATAATTTTTTGACAAAAAAATGTCCAATAATTTGGGCAATCTTGTCCTGTTTATCTTTCAAATAATTGAACTGAGTATATACATCTTTTGGTACAGTAGAGACTGTAGAGTTATAAAAGATGAATGACATGCAAGTTAATTATAAGATTCAGACTCAATAGAACCAGAGTAGCTAGATTTGTTTTGGTTTATTTGATTCATATATAAAATAGCCTTCACATCTTTGTTAACGGCAAAATTATAGTGAGTAGTGACATTATCAGTCATTCTCAATCAGCTTTCTTGGCAGGTCGTCTTTTATTAGAGAATGTGCTACTCGCAACAGAGATTGTCCAGGGTTATAGTAGGAAGAACATCCCACTCAGTACAATGCTAAAAGTTGACCTGAGGAAGGCTTTCGACTTAGTTAGGTGGGATTTTATCATATCAACTCTCATAACTGTTAATTTACCAGAGGTTTTCATTGGATGGATCCAGAAATGTATCTCTACGGCTAGTTTTTCAATCTCAATAAATGGGCAAACAGATGGATTTTTTAAGAGCACTAAGGGTCTGAGACAGGGAGATGCTCTGTCGCCTTATTTGTTTGTATTGGCCATGGAGGTTTTTTTGGGTCTGTTACACTCAAGGTATGAATCGGGTTATATATCCTACCATCCAGGAACTTCTGATTTGGAGATCTCCCATCTGATGTTTGCAGATGACGTGATGAGATTTTTTATGGGAATAGTTATTCTTTACATGGTATTTATGAAACTCTAGAGGAATTTGCAGGCTGGTCAGAGTTGCACATGAATAGGGAGAATACACAACTCTTTCACGCAGGCTTGAGCCAACTAGAATCCAATGCTTTGTCAAGCTATGGATTCACAGATGGGTCTCTGCCTATTAGATATTTGGGTCTGCCCCTGAAGAGTAGAAAAATAAAAATTGCAGAATACGCCCCTCTAATTGAGAAGATTTCAACTCGATTCAATTTCTAGGCTACCAGATCTCTATCTTTTCCAGGCAGACTTCAACTGATTGCATCTGTAATTTCTGGAATTGTTAACTTCTGGATATCCACCTTCATTCTCCCTCTTGGTTGTATTAAGAAAATTGAATCTTTATGTTCAAGTTTTCTCTGGTCTGGTAGCATCGATAAGAGAGGAATGGTGAAAGTGGCTTGGTCTCAAGTCTGCTTGCCAAAAAAAAGAAAGAGGCATGGGCTTAAGGAGGTTTGCGGATTGGAACAGAACTCTGTGCTTAAGAATGATCTGGCTCTTGTTTTCTAACAGTGGCTCTCTCTGTGTTGCCTGGCATAAGCATCACAACTGCAGCAATACAACAAGTTTATGGAATTTGCCTGAAAAACACACTGATTCATGGAACTGGAAGTGTCTGCTAAGGCTGCGAGGTCTGGCTGAGAGATTTCTCAAATGTAACATTGGTAATGGTAGGCTTGCCAGCTTCTGGTTCGATAATTGGACACCTATTGGCCCTTTGATAAAACCCATTGGCAGTCACGGCCCTAGAGACCTTAGAATTGAGTTAAATGCAAAGGTTTCTGATGCATGTAGTTCTGAAGGTTGGAAGTTGGCTGATCCGAGATCTGAACAGACACTGAGCCTTCATGTGCATCTGACCAGTATAGACAAGCCAAGTGATGAGAAATGATCAGACAGTTATGAATGGATAACAAAGGCGGCAATGGCTTCTCTTCTGCAAAAACTTGGTATGTGCTAAGACCAAGAGCAGCTACAGTCGATTGGTATACTTCTGTTTGGTTCAAAGGAGCCACACCTAAACATGCTTTCTTTATGTGGACTGCAAACTTTGATCGTCTGCCTACAAAAATCAGACTTGAGCGCTGGGGTCTGCAAATCAATACTTCTTGCACTCTTTGTTCCGCTCATCCTGAAACAAGAGATTATTTGTTGTTGTCGTGTGATTACGCTTTGTTCCTTTGGAATGTAGTGAGCAGGAGATTGGAACAGCCACCCATATCTTTTCATACCTGGTCTGATTTACTCTCTTGGTTGAAGGTTAAGAACATCAGGTCGCCCCCTATCCTGCATAAACTGATTGCACAATCAGTCTTGTACGCAATCTGGAAACAACGTAATAACCTGCACCACAATCAGTTTCATGTGTTGCCATCAGTGTTTTTCAAGCATATTGACCGAGAGATCAAGAACACCATCACTGCCAGAATTCTCAACAAGCGCTTCAAGAAGCTAATGAGCTTATGGATTTAACGAAGTTAGAATTTCCTCTAATTTGTCATGTTGCTTTCTTGTTTTATCTTTTTGCCGAGAAACCAACTACACAGACTGTATAATTTGTATCACCAAACTATTCATATTTATATGATATTTGCAATTTAGCAAAAAAAAATAGTGAGTAGTGACTACTAACACATCATGAATTAAGTTAAGGTAACACTAAAACGTACGCACACTTGTATGACCTTTAAGGTCTAATTCTAAAACGACACCGGTTTTGATGTTATAAAAGAACACAAAATTTGTATGGGCTTATTTGCTTTTGCTTGGGTGTAAGTTATATGGACTTGTAACCCAATAAACCGGCGATTTTGGGCCCTAAAGAAACCCACAATTGTGCGTTCAATTTAATTGGTTCGGTTCACTTCTGGTTTAAAGCGTACCGGAACAACCACCGCCGAAGATTAAAAAGGTGAAAAAGGCAACTCAAAGAAGAAGACAAAATTAAAGATATGGAGCTCTTCATCTTCTTCCTCTGTTTCCCTATCTTCATCTTCTTCTTCATCTTCCCCAAGAATTCTTCTTCAGAATTCGGTTTCAAGTCGTATCCTCTCGTCGGAAGCTTACCTGGTCTAGTGAAAAACCGTCACCGTTTCCTCGACTGGACGGTGGAGACTCTGTCCCGATGCCCAACCCAGACGGCGACGTTCCGGCGGCCAGGGAAGCTTCAATTCGTCATGACGGCGAATCCAGCTAACGTCGAGTACATGCTCAAGACCAGATTCGATAGTTTCCCTAAAGGCGAGCGGTTCATCTCGATCCTTGAGGATTTTCTCGGCCGCGGGATTTTTAACTCAGACGGTGAGATGTGGTTGAAACAGAGGAAGACGGCGAGCTCTGAATTTAGTACTAAATCTCTCCGTGACTTCGTTATGAACAACGTCACCGTAGAAATCAACACTAGGCTTGTTCCGGTGTTAAAAGAAGCTGCGACCACCGGGAAATTGATAGATCTTCAAGACATATTAGAGAGATTCGCGTTTGATAACATCTGTAAATTAGCGTTCAACGTTGATACAGCTTGTCTCGGAGACGACGGAGCCGACGGTGTCAGTTTCATGCGTGCCTTTGAAACGGCGACGGAGATCATCTCGAAACGGTTTCAGTCTGTGGTTTCGTATTCATGGAAGATCAAGAAGAAGCTCAACATCGGATCAGAGAGAGTTTTGAGAGAATCAATCGCGACCGTTCATAAATTCGCAGACGAGATCGTGCGTCAGAGGATTGATCAAGGGAGAAGTAGTACAAGTGACGACGAGAAGGAGGATTTGCTCTCTAGATTCATCAGCGACGAGGAGATGAATTCACCGGAGATGCTTCGTGACATTGTCATAAGCTTCATGCTCGCGGGACGTGACACCACTTCCTCTGCTTTGAGCTGGTTCTTTTGGTTACTCTCTACGCATCCAGAGGTGGAACATAAGATTCTACAAGAGCTAAACTCGATTCGTGAGCGAACAGGGAAGCGAACCGGGGAGGTTTACGGGTTTGAAGATCTTAAACTGATGACTTATCTGCACGCGGCGTTAACCGAGTCTCTAAGATTGTATCCGCCAGTGCCGGTGGATACAAAGAGTTGTGCTGAGGACAATGTGTTGCCTGATGGAACTATCGTAGGGAAAGATTGGGGGATATCCTATAACGCGTTTGTGATGGGGAGGATGGAGAGTATTTGGGGGAAAGATTGTGATCGGTTTGATCCCGAGAGGTGGATTGATGAAACAACGGGTGGTTTTAGAAGTGAGAGTCCTTACAAGTTTCCTGCGTTCCACGCGGGACCAAGGACGTGTTTAGGGAAAGAGATGGCTTATATTCAGATGAAATCGATAGTTGCTGCGGTTTTAGAGAGGTTTGTGGTTGAGATTCCGGGGAAGAAGGAGCGTCCTGAGATTCTGTTGTCGGTGACACTTAGGATCAGAGGAGGTTTGTTTGCGAGTGTACAAGAGAGGTCTTGAGTTACTTGTTTCAGAAGCAATATTTGGGTTTGGTCTACTCGTATCTTATTATACTGTCCATGTTTTACTGTAAACAAACACGGTCTTTAAGTGGATTATCGAAATACAATATCGGGCGTGACGTAGGAGAAGTGTGTGACCACTATGGTTGCATTCGAACTCGTTAAAAGTTCGGTCTCATTGACACAAGCTTACCACCTTAGACCTTCAAAAAGCATCGGATGACATAATTGATCTCTCTTAGGCTCTATTCTCTCAGATATTGGCATAACGGATTCAAGACTTTTGGCAATCAGTATCATAGCCAAGCAATTATATTTTGCTTAACCGTCATAAGTGTGTTAAGCTCTATGGGAAAGACTATTGTGATTAGAATAAGATGAAATGAAATACAATGTCATTATCTATTAAGAATTATGATTATGATTTCATCTAAGAACATTCTTTCTTACTAAAAGAAATTTAATAATTGTTGAAAGCATATTATTTTGACCCAATCCAAATAATAAATAAAACTCAACCAGAAACTATTTACTAGCAAAAAATCAACAAGTGCAGATTTTTTATTAGTTTTTTTAAGAGAGTATGTACTGAATAGCACAATTTTGGAACAAAATTAAGTAAATACCACAATGGTACGTTAGCGGCTCAGATCGCACAACTTTGCACCTTTATGTGATTACTTTAGCCCTTTTTTTAGCTGACTATCTCTCTCTTTTCCTCTCTCTCCCTCCCCAGCGTTGAATCTCTCTCTCATTACATGTTTTTCTTTTAAAAATGTTATTTTTTTAATACACATGTAGTTTTAAATACACAATTAAACTATCTCACACATACCAGGGTGTTTATGACTTTATACTTACTCTCATTTATCCAGTCATGATATAAAGCCAAACCGATGGTATTTACTTAATTTAGTTTTAGAATCGTGGTATCTATTAATGTTACCCTTTTTTTAATTACCACACCACAAAGACTTAGAAACTAAACCGTTCTATTTTTAGGACTGGTAGCAAATCTTTATGAACCGAAAATTCAGATTTTGTCAAGACAAAATCACTGATCAGTGAGTGATTGATTGATTACACTTGACTTTTCTCAAATCAGCGATCCCACCGGACCGGACCGGTCATATACCGATTTAAACCGTAAATTACAATTCCTGGCTTTTGGATAGTAACTAAAAACAAAACACTGATGAACCAAAGCCAACTCAAGAGAGCATCTATCTATCATTCTTTCTCCTTCATCGGACCGGACTTTGGATACGTCTTCTTCTTCTTCTTCTCCCCTTCGCTGTCTCTGTCGCACAAATCACATTATTTACCAAAATTATACAGTTTGTTGAGTTTCCTCTCACTCTCAATTGAAGCTCTCGCAGCCTCTTCATTCTCTCTCCAATTGGTTAGATCTTCAGCTTCTTGTTTTTTTTTTTTTTTTTTTTAAGATGGTGACCATTTATATGCGTTAAGGATCACGCTTGATGATCATCATATCATTACCTTTATTAATTCCTTGTACTGAACTTTTGATCTGGCGAAAATGTAGAAAAAATTCTCATTTTCGAGATAGGGTTTTTAGATTTCGTTGCTTTGCGGATCCTATTTCGTGACATTGTTGATTTTGTTATATATATATATATATATATATATGTTAGGGTTACCAGTCTGTGGTAATTGTTCGTCTAAAGTTCCCATTTTTGGATATTTTTCACATGTTTGTGTTGTGCTCAGGTTTCTGATTTTATGTATTTTTTACTCCTTCCTCTTATGGCTATTGGTATCTTCAAAGATGAAATTTTTTTTTTCCAGTTTTGGTTCATCGCTTCCTCTCCTTGATTTGACTGTTTTGATTGAGTTGTCCTCTTATTATTCTCGTTGATAAATGCTTGTCTGTCAGAATGATGGAGGCCAAACCAAAAAGAAGGATTGTTACAGAGAATGGAGATACAGGGGAGGATTTAGTTCTTGCTACATTGATTGGAAACGGTGATGATGTCGGTCCTCTTGTCAGGCATGCATTCGAAATGGGACGGCCTGAGCCTCTCGTTCATCAGCTCAAAAACGTGGCGAAGAAGAAGGAAGCTGAAATTGAGGATCTTTGCAAGACCCATTATGAAGAATTCATCGTTGCTGTTGATGAGCTCCGTGGTGTGTTGGTTGACGCTGAAGAGCTTAAGAGTGACCTTGCAAGTGACAATTTCCGTTTGCAAGAGGTTGGTAGTGCCTTACTGGTTAAGCTTGAGGAGCTTCTCGAGTCTTATGCAATCAAGAAGAATGTAACTGAAGCTATTAAAATGTCGAAGATCTGCGTTCAAGCTCTGGAGCTGTGTGTTAAATGTAACAGTTTCATATCTGAAGGCCAGTTTTATCATGCCTTGAAAACCATGGATTTGATTGAGAAGAGCTACCTGAAGCTTATCCCACTCAAAGTTCTCAAGTTGGTAATAGAGAGAAGAATCCCAGTGATCAAATCACACATTGAGAAAAAAGTTTGCAGCCAATTTAATGAATGGCTTGTTCACATTAGGACTTCCTCCAAAAATATTGGACAGACTGCTATTGGTCTCACTGCTTCAGCTCGCCAGAGGGAAGGAGAAATGTTGGAACGTCAGAGGAGAGCAGAGGAACAAAACACTGGGGGTTTGGGAGAATCGGCATACACTCTAGATGTTGAAGACTCGGAACAAGATTCTGTTTTGAAGTTTGATCTGACACCTCTGTATCGAGCTTATCACATCCACACTATTCTTGGAGTCCCAGAACGATTCCGTGACTATTACTATGAGAATAGGCTACTACAGCTCAAATCAGATCTGCAGATCTCTTATGCACAGCCATTTGTGGAATCATACCAAACATTTCTAGCTCAGATTGCAGGGTATTTCATTGTGGAGGATCGGGTGATTAGGACAGCTGGAGATTTCTTGTTGGCTGATCAAGTTGAGACAATGTGGGAAACAGCCATTTCCAAAATTGTAGCGATATTGGAGAACCAATTTGCCAGAATGGATTCGCCTACTCATCTGCTTTTGGTGAAAGATTATGTGACTCTCCTTGGTACAACCCTTAGACAGTACGGTTATGAAGTTGGTCCATTTCTTGATGCCCTTGACAAGAGCCGAGATAAATATCACGAGCTTCTTCTTGAAGAGTGTCGAAGGCAAATCGTGACTGCTATCACAGAGGACACTTATCAACAGATGGTGATCAAGAAGGAAGCTGACTATGAAAACAATGTATTGTCGTTTAATCTTCAGACCTCAGACATTATGCCGGCTTTCACTTACATTGCACCCTTCTCTTCTATGGTGCCTGATGTTTGCCGCATCATCAGGTCATACATAAAAGGATCTGTGGATTACCTTTCCTATGGAGTGAACACTAGTTTCTTCAGTGTTCTGAGGAAGTACCTCGACAAAATCTTGATTGACGTATTGAACGAAGTTATCCTCGAGACGATTAACAACAATTCAATCGGTGTATCTCAAGCTATGCAGATCGCAGCGAACATATCTTTCCTCGAAAAGGCCAGTGACTATTTTCTCCGGCATGCAGCTCAACTTTGTGGAATCCCAAGCAGATCAGTTGAGAGGCCTCAAGCTAGTTTAGCTGCAAAGGTTGTCCTCAAAACATCAAGAGATGAAGCCTATCTTGCTTTGTTGAATGTGGTTAACACCAAGTTGGACGAGTTCATGAAGCTCACAGAAAACGTAAACTGGATTACAGAGGAAATGCCACAAGGGCCGCATGAGTACATAAACGAGGTTGTTATATACCTCGAGACTGTTATGTCAACGGCACAACAGATCCTCCCAATGGATGCTTTATACAAAGTTGGAGTTGGGGCTGTCGAGCATATCTCAAACTCCATCGTCTCTACATTCCTCAGTGATGGCATCAAGAGATTCAATGCTAATGCAGTCTCGGCCATTAACCATGACCTGAGAGTGATAGAAAACTTTGCTGATGAGAGATATCACTCAAGTGGGCTAAACGAGATTTACAAAGAAGGAAGCTTTAGAAGCTATCTGGTTGAAGCTAGGCAGCTGATAAACCTGTTGTCGAGTAGCCAACCGGAGAACTTCATGAACCCAGTGATTAGAGAGAGGAACTACAACACTTTGGATTACAAGAAAGTGGCTACAATCTGCGATAAGTTTAAGGATTCTCCAGACGGGATATTTGGAAGCTTGGCAAATAGAAACACAAAGCTGACAGCTAAAAAGAAATCCATGGACATGCTCAAGAAGAGACTCAAGGAATTCAACTGATTCTCTTCAATAAACCGTCTAGTAGGTCCTGACCTCCCGACTCACACGTCATCATCATTTAGCTTTTACTGTTCCCTAAATTTGATTCTTCTGTTTAACCTCTGATCTTGTTTTTTGTATTTCTTCTTCTCTTTCTGTGATCCAATTTTATTAATCAATTTCAGTTTTGGCCTAATCGAGAAATAATCTTCTTTATAGCTCAGAATCTTGTATTAAAAAGCTTATAGCTTTAGATGTCTAATTTGACAAAAGTTGCAAACACAAAGGCATGGATGCCATAGGAGAGTTGTGTGGACCGAAGACCTCTTTTGTCTTACAAATTTGCCTTATCCAAAATAACACCAAAAACATTCATCAAAAGCTTTCTCAACCTCTCAAAACAATTAAAAAACCAAACTTTAGCTTTTGTATTCCCGTCCGACAAGAATGGCGACCGCGACTTTAGTTCCGACATCTAAAATCTTCTCTTCCTCTACCAAATGTCCAGCTTTGAGTAAAGCAAGGACCGGCGTAATCGTTGCATCGTCGCAACAACAACAACCAAGAAGGAGAGAGCTGCTGCTGAAATCGGCTGTGGCTATTCCGGCGATTCTGCAGTTGAAGGAAGCTCCAATATCGGAGGCGCGTGAGGTGGATGTCGGATCGTTCTTACCTCCGTCTCCGTCTGATCCTAACTTCGTCCTCTTCAAAGCCAAACCTTCTGATACTCCTGCTCTCCGCGCAGGTGATGCCTAATCCCATTCTTCGTGTTCTGCATTGTTCTGTTTACTTAATGAACTTTTGATTATCAATCTAATTTAGTTAATGCTGTTGGTTAGAGTTACTTATATTCAATTTGGCTTATTCACAACATTACCGTTTGGCTCTGTTTTTGTTTCCACTTCCTTGTGCTTTTGAGTATGGTGGATTGGTTTTTCTATTAGCTTTTAAATTAATGATCTTTGAAATCTAGTCTGGTTGCAGGAAATGTTCAGCCCTATCAGTTTGTTCTACCGCCGAATTGGAAACAGTTGCGTATAGCCAACATTTTGTCAGGTAATTACTGCCAACCGAAATGCGCAGAGCCATGGATCGAAGTGAAGTTTGAGAACGAGAAGCAAGGCAAAGTTCAAGTTGTCGCATCTCCTTTGATCCGTTTAACCAACAAACCAAATGCAACCATTGAAGATCTCGGTGAGCCAGAGAAAGTGATTGCTTCTCTTGGTCCTTTTGTCACCGGAAACTCTTATGACTCTGATGAACTTTTGAACACCTCTATCGAAAAGATCGGAGATCAAACGGTAATGATGACTGCTTCTATGACTGATCAATCATTGAAATAAGTTTCTGATTATTTTTTTGCTTTATGTCTTCTTGTTTGTGACAGTACTATAAGTATGTGTTGGAGACGCCATTTGCGCTCACAGGAAGTCACAATCTTGCAAAAGCGACAGCAAAGGGTAACACGGTGGTTTTGTTTGTTGTGAGTGCTACTGAAAAGCAATGGCAGAGCTCACAGAAGACTCTTCAAGCCATTCTTGATTCTTTTCAACTGTAAATCCTGAGTTATTGTTGAGACTCTGGACTCAATAAACCAAAGAGCAAACGGTATGTGTGAATTGAGTGTCTGTGTGTAGTACAATTAACTCGGATTCTTTTCTACTGTAAGTTCAAGCTATGACTCGGTATTACATAGTTTTTTTACTATTTGTTTTGCTTCGTGATCAAATGAGTCATATTTTGCTCAGCATGTCTCTACTTTAATTGCCAAACATTAGACAATGAATAGGCCTGATGTGTAACTTTCTGGGGTTATAAAAGATCAAAAGATTACAGGGTTAGGATTTCTATATCTAATTCACAAAAAACTAACAACGGTACAAGATGTTACTTAGATTCATAGTGTGGAAACTCCCTTCTTTTATGGTTTCTGCATACAGATGAAGTCAAGTGGTCACGAGATGAGGGACTTCAGGTTGTGGAAGGACGCATGAGTATGTTACATACTTCACACCATCCACAAGCAAGACTATAAAAACTTGGGACAGTGGATTTGTTCCTCCCATCATCTCATTACCGCCTTCTCTGGGATCAACAAGCACAGATACAACCATTGATGGGGAAGGCTTGGTGTCCCGGAAGTTCTCGTTGCTTGAGCTGTTATAATCTTTGGTTAGATTAACATCAGATACTGGAAGACCACCACGGAGGATTCTTCTGTTCTTTTTCCCATTGTGTGTATCAATGGTGTTCTCAGACTGTTGAATAGGTGGAGAAGCAGGAATGATGGCGCCTGAGGTTGTGGAGACATCAAACTGAAACACGTCGGTGCACATCCCGGAACTGAACATTGGACCTATCAGTGGATACATTCAAGAAAAATAGGTGTTATTATACGCAAAAAAAAAGACTGCTGTTTATGTCTCAAGCGGAGAATCAGCAAGATTGGAATTGGGAACTTGTGAATACCTGCAACACCTTCACGAAACCATTGCTGCATTTTAGCATTGGCTGTTGTTGATTTGAGTTGGTCTTTCGAAGCATCAACAGAGCCAGAAGATGACAGAACTTTCCGCTTTTCGCTATAGACATGCTTAGACATATCCCCTGTCCTTGTCGAGTCAGGTAAAGGCAATGCATGAAAAATACCTTTATTAGTAGTTGCTTCATCGCTTTTCCCTCCTTCGTTCTTCGTTTCAGAAGCCACAGCTTTCTCGCTCGCCAAAATAGAATGAATGATCAAATTCCCATCGATCTTCACAAGCTTTTCATTCCTTGGAACAAATAGAGATGCAACTAGAGGTTCACTACTATTTCCACGAGGTCCAGAGTTCTTTGTTGCATAAACGTTTCTTCCCTTTTCTTTATCAGAATCTCTGCCACAATGTACTCTATTACTAGTAACAGACACATCCAAGTGAAGATTAACATCTAAAACTCTTCCTCTAGACTGATCATAAACCCAGTCAGTAACGTAGTTAGACTTATACTCTCCAAAGGGAGCCAATGAACCAAACAAAGACAGACAAAACAGAAGACCAAGAACACTCAAACTAGCAACCTTCTTGAACTTCTTCGCCTTAGCCACAGATTGTTTTGGTTTCAACCGAGGAATAGGAAACAAAGTGGCCACTTGAGAACCTTGTGATTGAACCATGTAAGCAGGACATTGCATCCACGGAGAAAGCACTGGATAATACATTCCAGGCCGTGGAAGAAGTGACATTCCGGATCCTACTTGGTGCCTCAAAGTGACATTCTCAGCCATGAAGTAAGACATCTTACTGTTCAAATCCGTAATAGTGGAATGCATATTCTTAACTTTATCTTCTAACTCCTCAACGTAATGTCTCTTCCTCTGTCTTGAAAGGTGAGCACTCTCACGGTTTCTAATGAGTCTCACGTTCCTCTTCTTCTCATCACCTTCTGCACAACCATCTTGATCCAATATCCTGTACTTATAGTTCCTCAATTCTTCTTGATCAATCTCTTTTTGCCCCTTCGTCGTAATTGATTTGTCCTCCTCAACCTTAAGTTTCTGATCGAAGTGATTTGTCCGACTCAAGCTTTGTATAGTAACAGAGCAATCAGAATCCTTAGGCGATTCTCGATCGTAGCAGCTTGAAGTAGATATCAACACGCCGTTCGTGTCCTTCTCCGCGTATTCGTTAACAGAATCGCCTGAAGTTTCCGACGCCGGAGTAAAATCACCGGACATTTCTCCGTCGACGAAGAAGGATTCGTTCTCAGAAGGAAAGTAAAGGTCGTCGACACTGTCATCAAAATTCAACTCGTAGTCTCCGTCTCCGTCGTCGTCGATGAAAAACCTAAGATCGGAGATTGAGTTCTTAAGTAGAGGAGCTTGATCGGAGCTAGAATTGCAGAAATTATCACAGGGAGGAGGAGAGATCGCGATGGCGATGGAATCGAATTCGGAAGAGAAACTAAGGTAAGTGTCCTCCAAAACTGGTTCCGCCATTGTTGGAAAGCTTTTTAAGGTTTAAGAGTTACTAAAATGAGGAGGAAGAAGAAGAAGAAGAAGGAATTGTTAAGGTTTATAAAAAGAGCCAGCCAAAGACGCGTGTGGGTTTCACTGTAGATCTGATTGAGCCATTGAATGGGAGACTATATATAATAAACGCGCCTTATAAGGAGCGTGGGGGGAGCTTTGGACTGCATTATATTGCATTAACTTGGAGTAATGGCAGGGGTTTATATGCTCTTTTGGATTTAAATTTAATTACTATTATGTACATGTCTCTCTGACTCTTTCTATCCCAAAAATAAAATAAAAATAGAATTCTATGTTTAGATTTGGATCTTGAAAAAACAAATCTAATCTACTTTTTTTATATTCAAACTTTCCAACTCTTGTGTTGTTTTGGAGTCTCTTTGACGTCACGCATGTCTCCTCTCTTTCTAGCATCCCATCATTATTATCGATGTGTATAAGATATTTCTGACGGTAAAATATCTTGTCGATCAAATACTATTTTACTCTTGGCGATTTGGAATAATGGATGGTACATTCTGCATGTTATATATTACTCTTGGCGACATCGACATCATAAGGGATACCTCACCACAACTAGTAGCACCCAAAACTGGCAAAAAAAAACCTCCATCTCGTAAAAGAAAATCCTGGACCATCCTTGTGTCTCCTCTTTCTCAGCATCCTTCCAAATTTTCTTGTCCTTCTTGTTGTAATACACGAATCCTAATTAACTTCCCTTGGTACGTAGTTTATTAGAGTTGAAACGTCATTTTTCAATGGGCTTCCACATGATAAAATTTCTCAGACCTAAAATCAAAACTCATCAATTTAAATGTAGAACTAGAGTCTAGAATGTAGAATAGAGGCTAGAGCCATGTCTCGTCATTGCTCGGTAATAGACAAACTGCACCCCGAAATGGAAAGTGAGATCTTATAGGTTCCTCCACTACTTCGTCTTGACAAGCATGCTTCATATAGTCTAATTAATGGTACGAACAATACTTTTAATTGATCCTCGAGGTCGTATCCAAAGAAGCATGTGCCAATATGCATGATCTCTAGTAATTAAGGACTGCCTTGTGGTAGGGTTATATATAAACTACCTTAAAACCAAACAATCAAACAATAAATCAAGAAGGCTGAGTCACAGCTTGGAGACACACTAGAGCCACTAGAGATTTTGCCGGGAGTTTTTTTTAGTAACTCCACACGATTAGGTCGAGAGGGATATTGATATACTTAGTGGAGAGTCCAACCTGAATTATAGTGGTGCCCGGCTAAGGATACTAGTAGAGTTGGGCAAAATATCTGAATCCAAACCCAAACTTAAAAATATCATATCGGATATTTTTAGTAAATAAATCAGATACCTGAATCCGATTAGATATATCCGAACACCCTAACAAATACTCGAAACTATTCAAAATTATATATCCTTAACAATACATGAGTTAATTTACAAATTTTGTGAATAATTTTATAATCACTAGATAAATTAATTTTCAAACGTTAGTTTTGGATAGATTATATGATTCTAATTTTGAATTTGATATTATTTAATATTTTAGTAAGTCAATAACTATCGATCTCGTGGCTCTTCTCTTCTCTTGTCTTGTCTTCATCACAATTTCTGTTTTGTTTTGTATTATGAAACCTACAGATATATAATTAGGAAATTAAACTAACAACCAATCTTATAAATAAATAATTATGATTGTAAGAGAAAATTTATGTTACATCAAACAAAAAAATGTATGTGACTGAGTATAAGATATTTTTTGCAAAAATAAAAACTTAAAAGGAAAAAAATAATAAAAAATAAGAGAAAATATAAAGTATCCTTTTTCCCTCTCTGTGTTTGCTTTTGCCTTCCCGAGAGAGAGAGAGAAAGATAAGATTTGGCTTTGCATATTCATCTTCTCTCTCGCCGCCCTCAATATGCTCCGATTTGGATTCACCTCTTCCTCTTGATTTTTTT
This sequence comes from Camelina sativa, assembly GCF_030686135.1. Taxonomy (NCBI): domain Eukaryota; kingdom Viridiplantae; phylum Streptophyta; class Magnoliopsida; order Brassicales; family Brassicaceae; genus Camelina; species Camelina sativa. Next base: position 20,875,079 of record NC_141885.1, read on the forward strand.
CTTCTCTTTTGCTGCGGAGAGAATAGGAAACAAGAAAGAGACGCGGCGAGGTGATTAGAGGAAACAATATCCAAAACTCTCTCTAGTAGTAATACATCAATTCCCTTTTTCTAATGGACGCAGCGTCGCCGGAAAACGCCGCGGGAACCGGTGGTGTGGTTATGGGAGATAATGGGTTTAATGCGGATCCTTTTTTGGTTGAGGCTTTGCAGAACCCTCGCCATCGTCTCACGAGTTAGCTCCCTTCTTTTTTTTGGGGGTCTTTGTTGTTTGATTCGTGTCGTAAACTTTAATATCCTAAAATTAGAGCTGATTCTTGTCGCCTGGACAAAAAAGTTTGGATTTTTGATTGGTGGTTTTATCTGAATTCTAGCTTATATCGTGATTAGGGATTTCAAGTAGTTTTTATGGAAATTGTTTGCTCGTTTGATGGGGATTTCGATATGTCTCTACTTCTCTGAATTGATTTTGGGTTTTCAGGCAACTATTAGCTCTCTTCTTAGATTTGCGGTTTTGGAAGTGCCCATTTGCCTTGTATTGTAAAATCACTGTTAATGTTATCAAAGCTATAAACTTTCTTGTATGCGTTTGTTTCATACCATGAGCAAAGTGATTCATAAAGTAGGTTTTGGATCAGAAGTGTTACTTATTAATATACTTGTGAAAGATCTTGTATCTGATGCTTGTTTGAGTTATTAGTTATATCTTCTTTATCTGGTTTTGCTGATAGTAGCTTGGCTTTTTTTGTGTGGTTATCTGGTTTGGTTGGTGGTATCCTGGCTTTTGTGTAGTTTTATATTTCATGAATTACTCTTTACTCCTCAATTTTGTTTTTCTGCTGTACCTAAGCCTCTATTTTGATTTTTCTTGTTATGTCAGTTTTGCGGATGGAACTTGATGTTCAAAGGTTCTTGCAGAACCCTGAACAGCAGCAGTTTGAGTTCCAGCATTTTCCTACCTCGTATCTTCGTCTTGCAGCCCATCGTGTTGCTAACCACTATGGACTAGCTACAGCGGTTCTCGACAGTGGTGCAGATGGAAACGAAAACAGAATCCTTGTGACCAAAACAGCAGAGAGCAGATTTCCTGCGGTTTGCTTGTCTGAAATCCCTGTGGCTAAACCATCAGAAAATGGTAAATTTGAGCGCATGAAAGTTTCAATCAAGACTCGGCCTTCTAAAGGATCTGAATTTGGCGCTGGTGAACTAGAAAAGAGATGTGGTCCTCTTAGAAGTGTTGAGGAGAGGAAAGAAGAGTATGAAAGGGCTAGAGAACGGATATTTAGTGGTCTTCCAGGTCTTAATTGTGATGACTCTTCATCTGAAACTCAGGTGTATGGAAGGAATACGAGTATTAACAGAGATGACAAGCAAGAATCTAAGAATGCTTATGTTGAAGCTGAGAGGAGCTTAAGCCTCAGGGAGAGTGGTCCAACATCTCGTGTTGCAGTATTTAGAGACATAGTGAAGGATCGGTTTGACCCTGATTATGACCGCAGACACGAAAGGTGTGTAAAGCAACTGCGAAACTATACTAGCGAAAAGCAACAGTCAGTTTCATACATGATGGTTGATGATAATTGTGTGTGTGAATGCAGGTACATTAGGAGCCTTCCGGTGAATCAGAATTTCAATCTACCACCCTTCAACTTTCAGCAAATGCCGACACCATACTACGAAATGGGATTCACTGGATATAACCAAATTCCAAGTACTCCTGCTTCCCTTGGTTTCGGGCCACCTCCAAGCTCTATTACGAGTCTCTATGGCACCACATTTTTAAACCAGGCTTCAAGGGATGCTATGTATATGCAGTGGCCTAATGCAGCTATGTTGTATGCTCATCCGTATGAGCAGTTCATGAATGCTTCTCTTCAGGTAAATAAACACATTTGATTTTCCTCTCTTTCTATTATTCTCTTTGAAATTGTGTTCACAGAATGAAAACTTGTGCTGTTTCTCCAGGCACAGTTCTGCAGTCAACAACCAATGAGCTTCGACTATAGGCAGAACCTCTAGGGGCTTGTCTCTCTGTCAATCTTTTATCTTTACCAGTATTATTTTTCTAGAATCTAGAAACTGTTGTAACGGGAATTTTGGAGTTGTAATGTCAGAGTTCAGATTAAAGATACCTTTTTATTCTTTTTTTACGATGATCAGATTCTGTCTGTTATGGAAACCAATGAACTACTTTTGTGGGTGGTACTCATCGACATTATCTGTTTTAAAGCGAATAGTTACTTTCATAATGGTGGCTTACTTTAGGTTTGCATTGCAGGAGATAAGAATCAGTCATCCAAATATATACATCATGCTATTCGTTTTGTTGATTTGTACAAGTCTTTGTGAGACCAACAAAACCAATATATAATATTAATAAACTAAATACGTATGTTAATGATGGAGAATTGCCCAAGTTTGCTGGTTCCAACATTTGTTTACAAACCAATGTGGCGGCGAAGAAACAGTGCAACGGATTTTAATGGCGTCCTGGAAACATGATAGCATCATAGCATCAAAGTGAGTAACTTTTGACAACTAAATAAACTGAACAGACTGGATAGAGATGTTTACCATAGAGGTCGGCTTTTGTTTCCTGATTGTGTAACCTCCTCATCTCTTTGTGGATCTGTATGGACAAGTCTTTGGAATTTTTCAGACAGTGCTTTGTAAGACTGAATCTCTGTTGGTTCGATTTGGCTAATCGCAGCTTTTAAATGTCGCATACTTATTTCCTCCATTTCAAGACTCTCCTGATTGATATAAAACGATATGAGACACTTGCGAAAAATTTCAGGCTTTCCACTGAAAATAAGGACTGGTAAATCAAGGAAAAAGAGCTTACTTCGAGTGCAGCAATAGCTGCTTCTCTGCATATCAATGATATGTCAGCTCCTGTGTAGCCTTTGGTAATGGAAGCGAGTTCCTTTAAACAAATATCAGAGCTGCATGGGATTTTACGCAAATGGATTTTGAGTATTGCTTCACGATCAGCTTCATTAGGCGGTCCAACATATAACAAGCGGTCAAAGCGTCCTGAAATATAATAACATCTTAAGTCAGTATCACCAAACGAATTTTCAAATTTTTTTTTTTGTGAAAATCAAAAGAATCAGAGTAAGAAAGTAATTGACCAGGTCTTAGTAGGGCAGAATCGATCTTGTCTGGCCGGTTTGTAGCAGCAATGACGGTAACACCAACTCTTTGATGCAAACCTGATTTCGACATGTAAGCAATCAGGTCCCTGCAATTTGACACTACATATAAATATCGATCGTTAGGGTGGTGGTTACTAACCATCGAGCTCCACAAGAAGTTGGCTCATAACTCTGTCTGAAACTGACACTCCATCATTTTCTTTGCCCCTAATGGAGGCAAGACTATCAATCTCATCAAAAAAGATAATAGAGGGGGCATTTGCTCTTGCCTTCGCAAAAAGGGACCTCACAGCCTTCTCTGATTCACCAACCCATTTGCTGAATAGTTCTGGACCTTTGACTGCAAGGAAATTAAGCCCGGCTTCAGAAGCTACTGCACGTGCCATAAGGGTCTTGCTACATCCAGGAGGACCGAACATCAGTATCCCACTTGGTGGCTTTGTACCTATTCTCTTAAACGCGTCCTGATGTTTTTGAGGCCATTCTACTGCTTCCATTAGTTGATTTTTCACCTCGTTTTGGCCACCAACATCTTCCCAGTTAACTTTAGGAACCTCTAGTATCACCTGAGAGTTTCACACCAACCAGCAATTAGACTGAGATAGAGTAAGTCTAGTTTAACACTGGAACATCTTTAAATAAAACACTATAGGTAACAGACATCTGAACCTTCAAAGAAAATTACCATGACACTGGACCACCGAAAATTTTACAGTTCCTATCCTAACCAGATAATATATGAGGAAGTGACAAAAAAATAAATCCAATCCTGGTGTCATTCAGGCAATTTGAAACGTGACGTGAATAAAGTGAAGAGATCATCATCTTAAGTAGATCAGAAAACTAGAGAAAATGGGTCAGAATGAGGGAAACAATTATACGAAGAGTTGAGAGCAGCTCCTCATTAAGTCAGCTTAACTTTCTAGGAGGAATGGCCATACCTCTCGCATGGCACTAGGTCTGATTTTGGTCTTAGCAGTTTCAAAATCTTCAAATCCTACACTTAAGGTAGGTTCCCCTTCTTTGCTAAGTATCTGTTCAGAACAAGAGTTGCCACCGTTTTGAATACCATCTGCTACTAGAGAGACTGTCCCATTTAAACCCAATGATTGCTGATCCTCTGGAGTAGTGGTTGAAACTGTGACACATGATGATGCAGAATCCGAATCATCAGATGATATGTCTGACATAATTGTCGAGGATTCAGCAATAGGTGCTTCTTCAAGAGGCGAATTGTTAGAGGAGGAGCTCTGATCAAGATGCCGCCTTAAGCAAACAAAGGCTGCCTCACAACACAGTGCAGACAGATCTGCACCAACAAAACCATGTGTTGCCATAGCAAGCTGTTCAACCTGGATGACTGAAAGTGAATGATGCATCCCACGGAGAATTGTGTGAAGTATATCGGACCGTTGTGCAGAAGATGGTACACCTAAATTATTTAGGAAATAGTTAAACACGTATTAGGGAGTAAGAATCTGAACTATATCAAACATGGTCTGCTTTTCACAAGGTCCTCGTCTTACCAATTTCAATTTCCCTGTCTAGTCTTCCCGGCCGTCTAAGGGCGGGCTCAATGCTATCAGGTCTATTGGTTGCAGCAATTACAACAACGCCATCACTCCTACTTATTCCATCCATTAAATTCAGTAACGTAGCTACCATCCTCTGAGACAATTCTTCGCCTCCTTCTTTCCGGGCAGGAGCAATGGCATCCAAGTCATCAATGAACACCTTTATAAGAAACAAAATTTGCAAGCAGCTACGAAATTAATATGCAGAGATATCTGTTGTTGGGGTATCAAGTGAATATCAAAAGATCACAATAAAATCTGGTAAATAATAAAGAGGATAGTGTAAAATTCTAACCACAGCAGGTGAAGCATTGCTAGCAGATCTGAAAACCTCATCTAGAGCTTTCTCACTTTCACCCAAATACTGGCTTATAATCTCAGATCCATTCACAGAGAAAAAGTTGACACCAGAATCACGGGCAAAGGACCGAGCCAAAGATGTTTTCCCTGTGCCTGGAGGTCCATGAATAAGCACTCCCTTTGTAGGTCGCAAACCAAGACTAAGATGATCATGCCAATTATAAACATATTAATAATTAGTAAAACAAAAATCTAAGAAGGTAGTAGTATTAACAAAATTAACAACCAGATGGACTTAGCCTTGCTATATGACGATGCTCATATAAGTAGTAAAGCATACATATCAGCGGAATAGTAACAGCTTTCATCAGGAAAAAGTGAATAAATACTCATTTTATTGGCTAGACAATATTCTCAACCTTCCAAGTGAGTTCAATGAGCGCGACACGGAAAACTTAGGTGGACTACATACAGACTTTTTCCACTTTACAAGCATGTTTATTTGGCTAATACAGAGTCTCTTACAATATGCTCAAATTGCTTAAATTACTGCAATAGTTACCTTGATAAGGAATTCTTTGTGGATGAGGAAACAATTATGTCCCTCAAAATTGTATATTCTTTAGAGAGACCACCTAACTTTGCGAGTTCACATCCTGAATTTTCTCCTTCATTGTCTTCATCAAACTGCAGACCTTGCGCAGATGTTCCAGATGCTAAGTCCAATGTATGATGGAGGTAGACTTTAGTTTCCTGATTTATCATAAAAGCATGATTTCTATTGGACGTATCAGATGGCCTTTTATCAGCTCCTTTGACACAGAATATACAGATTTCTGAGAGAATTGGTACAGCGACGAAATTCCCATACAGCAGGCTACAAGGGTAAAGCCACGAACTTGCACAAATCTGCAGAAGCCTTTTCGAACTTTCATTGCTCAACACCTCTCGTAAATCAAGTGAGCTTTCAGATGAAAACTGCTGCTTGGTACTGAAAACAGGGTCCTCTTTGATTGGTGAAGCCGGAGATTTGGGGCGAGGAGAACTAAACTTAAGCAAGTTTGATGGTGTCTTAGGAGTTGAATTCCCATTTCCGTTCTGCTCGTGAGAACTTTGAAAACCATTATTAGCTTGTAGTAACATATTCCTGAAGGGAGTCAACTCCAAAGACAACTCTTTGCACGCAAGAAGCGAAAGATGATTAACATCATTACTGAGTGATCCACCATTCCCGTTTAACTGATCACTTAAAGAAGGCCCGCTAACAGGGTAAACAAAAACAGTCCTGCCTGAGACAGGACAACCAAGCCCATAGCATAGATTCAATGAAATACGAACAGCATCCTTCAAAACCTGCAATTGAAAAATTGCAAAAGGATTGAAATTTTTCATTCAACCAAAAAATAAAATATCAGACCGCAAAGATTACTTCGAATTCTGACCTTTGAAGAAGAGAAAACAGTGGCAAGCACAAAATAGTTCCCTGGTTCATTTGCAATGCTACTACTATCACTGTCATCTCCATATTCAGCTTTTATCGAGCTGAGAGGGAAGCTTCTCGAAAATCTACTCTCCGGAGAAGCCAGTGATACCTATTTATCATTAGCATTTTCAAAGCTTTAGAAAGAATCAAAATTTTGCATCCACAGCTCAAAAGGAGAAAAAAAAAATATTCAATTTTTATTACCGATACAGTGGAACCAGGGCTGAGAGAAGCAGCGACCATCGAAGTTTCCGATAGCCAAATCTTAGAGCCTCTGATAGACTCTGATGCAACATCGGCTACTCTTCCAATGATTGCAGCTTTTCCGAGAAGACAAGGAAACGAAGCTGACGCTTCTTCAATACTTCTCCTAAGTTCTTCTTCGTTGATAGAATCTGTGTCTCGACTCGTTGTTGAAGACGCCGGCGTTTTGGGAGACGCAGGCGGTTCTGAATTGGATAGCCGTGATGGCGTCCTCGACTGCTTCTTCTTCGAAGGCATCTCTATATAGCTTTTGCTTCTCTACTACTCCGGAGAAAAGAAAAAACAAAAATTGTTCACCAGTGAGTTACAGAACGCCGGCGACAATCGCCGGAGATAGGGAGAGCCTTTCAATTTAGGGTTTAGTTGGTTTTAGAAATTAGTTAAACTAACCAAAGCCCTTTCTTTTGACTGTTTGAGCCCAAGCTCAAGCCCAAGCCCATATATATTAGCTGCAGAACTCGAACATCTTTTAGAAAGAATCATTACTGGGGTCGATTTGGTTGTTGAGAATAAAATTTTATTAAAATTATATGATTAATTGATACATGCATGCATGAGCACAACACAAGTACTTTGTGCCAAAAAAAATAAATAATAATAATAATAATAAGGGGAGTTTTTATTTTATTTTATTCGTTTATATCATAAATCTTAAATCATTAATTCTCTTTAACTGGATCATCGCTCATCCCTGAAAGAATTGCTTTTTGAGACCCGGAAGATGAACGTTGGCAATGTAATGCTTCCAGTCAATGTCTTTGGTATTGAACTCAAACATCTTTCTCTCTTCCATAGACATCTCATGCATCAAACTTGTTGTATTCGTATCGTCAAACCTAGTATATATATATATATATAGATTTTGAATTATGGGTTAGTAGTCTCATGATTGCTTTATAATATAAGAACAAGGCCAAGTATATATGGTGTATATTGATTACCGCGCTTGAAAGAACATGTAAGGCTTATATGTTCTTGCCATGGACACAAAATAGTTTAGCCTCCTCTTTCCCTTATCGCTCATTGTGGATATATGTGACTGATCTCCTTCTTTTATTTTTATCGTGTTGGACACAGAGGAGGTGAAACTCTCTAAGGAACTGTGGTATTTCATAGGCGCTAAATCTATCTCTGTATCTTCCAGTGGAGAGTCACGCAGATGTTGGTAAGAGAGGTCCATCAACTCGCCAAATCGCAGTGGGTTTGCATGAGATGTAGAAGCGACAATGTAAACTTTGAGCTCTGGTACACCACAACCATGCTTTGCCATGGCTGTTATTGCCGCGTTCACAACCATATCAACAGGTGTGATGTCCAATAAAGATTTAGAATCTGCCCAGAATCCAGAAATCTGGCCTTTGCCATAGCCAACGATGATTGGATCAAGCATTCTGTTTTGCATCAAATAAAAAATTTCAGTACTTAAAACCACAAACTAATCTAGTAGTCCCTTGTTTGTAAAATCAATTTTTTTAACCTTATTCCTTGGATCCAGCCAGGGAAAGGCTCCTTGTAAGAGCTTTCGATAGTACTAGGCCTTATGATCACCACAGGCAAGTCTCCTCGATTGCTTTTAAGTATAGTCTCACCCATGGCTTTTGTGAATGTGTAACTATTATCCCACCCATAGTGTTGAGCCCTGTTTCTCATAACATAACGACATATTGTTTCAGATTTTCGTAGATAAGAAAGTAATTGTTGTTACCTAAGATTAAAACTTAGAAGGTGCATGCTGCATAAGGTAAATATTTTCTCGTTTATTCTCACCTTTCAAAACCGAGTTCTTTCAGTTTATTGGTTTCTGCTCTGCCATGGAACTTTCTTACAGCTTCTGAAGCTAGTTTCAGCTCGGATTCGATGTTCAAGTCAGAAGTTATGTTTTCTCCAATACACAGAGGAGTCTCTAGTACTAACCCCTCACTCTTGCCAGTCACGTAAGCTACGTATCCAAAAAAAAAAAAAAAGAAAAAAAAAAATCAGTTTCTGAAAGTTTTCTGCAAACACCTTAATCTCGGCCAAAACAATTTTTTTTTAAAAAAAACTCATACCAGTTGAAAAATGGAGGAAAATTTTTAATTTCTTGCATTCTTTTCCGAAGCTTAAGAGCCTATTAGGTCCAAGAGCATTGACACTTAGGGCGGAGTCGTATCTGTTTCCGTTTGTTTGGATTAAAAGCAAAGTCATCAATTAATTACTACAGTTGTTAGTTTGCGAGCAATGAAAAACATAGCGAGAAGAAACAGACAAAACACCTGTCGTCGAATGTTGTACGACCACCACAACTGATAATGACATCAATCTCCTTACTAATCATGTCTGCTATTTCAGGTTCGATCCCTAGATTGTCTTCTCCAATGTCACCAATTACTGGAACCAACTTGCTCTTCATAAAGGTTTCGTAAGAGCTCCCGTGCATTTGCTTCAGAAGCTTGAACAGATCAGAGCTTATGATCTGTTTGAAACAAAACAAAACAAAAAGGATACAAAAAGTTTAAAGGAACCAAACTTGTAATGGTTGAGAATGGAAATATGTAAAACTAACAGACCTCATCGTAGAGTCTCTTGTTTGCTGATTCTTGATCCTTGGATCTCATTAGAAGGAAGATTTTCCCAATCTCAGGACTTTCCCTCAACATTTTCTCAATCAACACTGCAATGAAGAATTCATTAACCTAAAAAATAGTTTACTTGGCTAAGAAGAAAACGCAAATTTAGGGTTTTTACTTACCTTTGGCAAGAAACCCTGTTGCACCAGTAACGAGATAGCTTTTTCCTTTTAAGAAACGGACGATTCCAATTCCTTCACTGTTAAGATCTGTTTCTACCTCAGGCCTCTCTAACGACGTCACAGCTTTCAATGACGTCTCACGATAATAACACGAAGTTTGGACTCTACGACTAGTAGTAGTCTGTGGCCAACAACGAGCAAGGTAGCGGTTAGGTTTGCCGGTAAAAGAGGAGGAGAAGCTGACACCATTCAACTTGACGGCGTTGGTCGTGGCGAGCAGATTTCTGGTTGCCATTTTTAGCCACCAACAAATTTTTTAAATTATTGAAGGAAAGTACACTACAGAAAAGGTGTTGTTTTAAATCATTTATTTTTTATATTTTTGCTATCAGATTTAAGTGATGTAAATATAATTTGTATCATTTTAAAAAAAAAATTTACTATTTGTTGATGCAAATAATTTACATCGATTTATTTCAAACATGTTATATTAAATCAGTTATAACAAATAATTTTAAATTATTGTGTCAGTTTTTATAAATGATTTTAAAATTTGGTATCATTTATGAATAACTGATACTAATAAAAAATTTCTTGTTTCAATAATAATAACAGATTTATTTATTTTAAATATTTTCGAAATTATTTTAATATGCAAAAATTGTCTGTGATATCTATTAAAATCTTTTTGAATCTGTACTAATATCTTTTATTAAAATTGTTATTTACAAAATAAATAAAAAAACATAAATACATTGCATTTGGAAAAACATAAATATATAAACATAAATATATATATTAATTACATTCATATCATCAAATAAACTCTCTTCAACTCAAGTCTTCACTGAAAGAAATTCCTTTTTGAGACCTGGAAGATGAACGTTGACAATGTAATGCTCCCAGTCAATGCTTTTGATATCGAACCCAAACATCTTTCTCTCTTTCATTGACATCCCATGTATCAGACTTGTTGTATTGGTGTCGTCAAGCCTGGTATATATATTGACTTATTGGTCAGTATAATTAATCTGTTAGCCTTTTGCTTTAATAAAAGAACAAAAAGGGTAAGTATGTTACTTACCGAGCTTGAAAGAATGTGTAAGGCTCATATGTTCTTGCCAAGGACACAAAATAGTTTAGCTTCCTCTTTCCTCTCATGCTCAATATTTCTCTTCCTTCGTTGTCAATCACTCTTTCCTGTTTTGTGATTGTGTTTGATAAAGAGGAAGTGAAACTCTCTAAGGAACTGTGGAATCTCATACGCTCTAAGTCTATCACTGTTTCTTCCAGTGGAGAGTCACAAAGATGTTGATGAGAGAGGTCCATCAATTCACCAACTCGCATGAAATTCGAATGAGATGAAGAAGTGACATTGTAAACTTTAAGCTCTGAGATACCACAACCATGCTTTGCCATGGCTGCTATTGCAGCGTTCACAACCATGTCAACTGGTATAACGTCTAATAAAGCTTGAGAATCTCCCCAGAAGTCAGCAAGTTGGCCTTTGGCATAGGCCACTATGATTGGATCTGTCATTCTGTTTTTTGTTTTTTTTAATATATTTATTAAAAGCCTAATTTTAATTTTCAGTTAAAAAACCACAAGCTAATATATCATATAGTCCTTTGTCAAAAAACAATTTTTAAACCTTAATCCTTGGATCCATCCAGGGGAAGGCTCCTTGTAAGAGCTTTCGATAATACTAGGCCTTATGATCACCACAGGCAAATCTCCTCGATTGCTGTTTATCATAGTCTCCCCTATGGCTTTTGTGAATGTGTAACTGTTTTCCCAGCCATAGTGGTGAGCTCTGATTCTCATAAGAAAACAATTGTTGTTACATAAGATAAAAGCGTAGTAGCTAGGTGCTGAAGTAAGTAAAATGTTCACGTGTATTGTATTCTCACCTTTCAAAGCCGAAATCTTTCAGTTTCTTGTTTTCTTCGCTGCCATGGAACTCTTTTACAGCTTCTGAAGCTAGTTTTAGCTCTGATTCGATGTTTAAGTCAGAACGTATGTTTTCTCCGACACAGAGAGGAGTCTCTAGTACTGTCCCCTCTTTCTTGCCAGTCACGTAAGCTACGTATTCAAAAAAAAAAAAAAAAAAAAAAAGCTTCTGAAAGTTTTCTACAAAAACCTCTTATATACTCGGCCAAAACAATTTTAAAAAACTCATACCAGTTGAAAAATGGAGGAAGAGTTTCAAATTTTTGCATTCTTTTCCGAAGCTTAAGAGCCTATCAGGTCCAAGAGCATTGACATTTAGGGCAGAGTCGTATCTGTGTCCGTTTGTTTGGATTAAAAGCAAAGTGATTTATTAATTACTACGGTTAATTTGCAAGCAGTCAATAACCGAGCAAGAAGAAACAGAGGAAACACCTGTCTTCGAATGTTGTACGACCACCACAACTGATAATGACATCAATCTCCCCACTAATCATGTCTGCTATTTCAGGTTCGATCCCTAGATTGTCTTCTCCAATGTCTCCAATTACTGGAATTAACTTGCTCTTCATGAAAGCTTCATAAGAGCTCCCGTGCATCTGCTTCAGAAGCTTGAACAGATCCGAGCTTATGATCTGTTTGAAAAATGAAAGAAAAAAAAAAGGATGCAAAATGTGATTTTAAGGAACCAACATTAAAATGGTTGCGAATGAAAACATTTACAACAGACCTCATCATAGAGTCTCTTGTTTGCTGATTCTTGATCGTTGGATCTCATGAGAAGGAAGAACTTCCCAATCTCAGGACTTTCCCTCAACAATTTCTCAATCAACACTGCAACGAACAATTTTTAAACCTGAAAATAAGTTTAGTTGGATAAGAAGATAACTCTAATTTAGAGTTTTTACTTACCTTTGGCAAGAAACCCTGTTGCACCAGTAACGAGATAGCTTTTTCCTCTTAAGAAACGGATGATTCCAATTCCGTCACTGTTAGGACCTGATTCTGCCTTAGGTTTAATTGACGACGTCGCAGCTTTCAAAGACGTTTGACGATTACAACACGAAGTTTGGACTCTAGGGGTACTAGTAGTCTGCGACCAACAACGAGCCAAGTAGCGGTTAGGTTTGCCGGTAAAATAGGAGAAGAAGCTGACACCATTCAATTTGACGGCGTTGCTCGTGGCAAGGAGATTACTACTGATTGCCATTTTTAGCCACCAAAAAATATAAATTAACGAAAGGAAAGATTTTAAGAAAAACCTAAAATCCAAAGCTTTTGTGGGAGTGTATGTATAGGGAAAGTTAGAGCATCATTAGTGGAGTACCTCTCCTAAGTTACTCTCAAATTAATTTATCATATAGTTAATACTAATTTAAGTAAAGCAACCCTAAGAGTATTTTTGCAAAATCATTCCTTTACTAGAGAACCCAAAGAAGGTTGCTCAATTTTTTAAAATCATCGTCATCATCATATACAAAATTTCGGATCATATACGAAGAAGAAGAAGAACGAAGATTCATCATCATCATATACAAAATAAAATCAGAGACGTGACAATTACTTGATCTCAATCACGCCGTGTTAGCATTATATATTTAAACCATAGATTATATGCAGACTCCAAAGTTAGAGAAAGGAAAAAACAGAGATAAGGAGAAGGAAACCTGATCACATCTCCATGATACTTTATATTTGCTTGGATGGTCAGAATATCTGCGACTGAAATCTCTGATTAGCATCATTGCAGGTTCTTCACACACCGAGTAACCTGTAACATAAGGAAGCTTATTAGTTACTTGAATCAGAAACTGTAACATGTGTGGTCCAAGTAGATGATTTGGGCAAGGAAAAACAAACATATGTATGCCAACAGAGTGAAGATTGTGCAGGATCAAAGGTTGCAGCTAGAAATAGCGAAAGGAAGAGAAAGAAGCAAAACAAATACCTTATTCTCCGGACATTCCAAGAACCTGTAAAATATGAACACCATTAACGCCAGAAGGCAAGCAAAAGAGACATTAACAGATCAAGTATGGTATTAAGAGAAGTCAACTTACATAGCTTCCACCATCCTTAGATCAGATTATTATTTGCTAGCAAAACACACCTGCAAAACAAAGAAAGAAACGTGAGGTACAGAAAAAAACAAAAAATAATAAGAGACGTGAGAAGAAGAAGAACGAAACCCATGAAAACAAACTTTAGCAAAGAAGAAAAGTGTGTCCATTTCAAAGCCATCACTGATCGATAAAAGAATCACCCAAAACCTGAAATAACAGAGACAAGTAGGAATAGATAAAAGACATTGCAATACAAAAAAAAAGATAAAAAGTACAAAGTTTGCTACATCTCAGACTCTCAAAAACTTCTTCAATAGGCACATTATCCTGGTAAAACAAAATTTCTTCAGACTCTTTCTCTCGCAGATCAATCAATTGAAATAAACCAAAACCCTTAATCCCTAAAACCGAAATTCTCATATTAATCCCAAACCCTAAATCCCAATACAATCGAATTGTAAACCCTATGACTCATACCCTGCACTAGATACACATTATGGTGAGAAACCCAAACATTTAAAGGCCACAAGAGATGAACCTTGTGTATCCAACGCGGTAGACGGTGGACCTCGCCGTCTGCCTTAAACCACCAGAATAAACCTACTTGATTCGAGGACTGCTTTAAGCCGGGCTTCAGATGAATCCGATTGATCGACAGAGAAAAGATTGAGACCATTGCGAAAGAAGAACGAAGAAAAATGGGAAATTTATTATTCTTTTCTTTTTTTTACTAATCAACGCACCAAAAACCTCCACGTAGCGGTTCTCAAGCGTTGCTCAAGCTTCTTCTGGTAGCAACGTTTCTCTTGTTAATGGACCCAATATTGGGTTTTTTAATATATTTATGGGCCCCAAAAACTTGAGCATCTCAAAGAGAAACGCCCAGTAAAGATATGGTCTTAGCATTCTCATTGCACATCTTGTGAGGATGTCTTTTAATAAAAAACAAAAACAAATATAAAAAGTTGAGGAATGAGAAAGACATAAGGTCTCTAGAGGATTTACGTACACACTCTTCTCATCCTTTTTGGCTTAAGCGTCATAATTTTACTGGTTCAATTGTTTTAAAAAAATAAATAATAAAATTAGATTATACTATTATGTTAGAATATTAATAAAATAAATTTGAGATTCCAATTTTAAAAGATGACCGATGGTTATGCCCTTGCTTGACCATTTTTACTGTGGGAGTGTATATATAGGGAAAGTTTCTTAGACCATCTTTATTGTTCATCCTCCTATGGGGTCTTTAACATAAATTAACAGTTAAATTTTAAGACACTCTATTTAAAGTATCTTAAGTGTTTATGTAAAATCACAAATATCTCATGGTAAAACACTCCCCAACTTCTTTCATCTATCTATCGATCTATATTAACATTTTTGAAATACATATGAAAAAATAACATTTATGTTATACTTAATTACATGGAAGATCATTAAAACAAAAATATTTCCAAATTTATCTAATTTTCACAAATCTTTGTACCTGATTCATACATAAATATATGATTCTCCTTTCACTTTTATTTGATCTTATATTTA
This sequence comes from Camelina sativa, assembly GCF_030686135.1. Taxonomy (NCBI): domain Eukaryota; kingdom Viridiplantae; phylum Streptophyta; class Magnoliopsida; order Brassicales; family Brassicaceae; genus Camelina; species Camelina sativa. Next base: position 20,890,140 of record NC_141885.1, read on the forward strand.
TATTAATTTGAATTTTATATAAAATATTTACTTAATAAAATTTGTGATTTTTTCTACATATGATGTGATTCAATTTTTTTCAAATTGACATATATTACTCAATCGATAAATTAAAAAAAAAATGTGACAATGGTTCAGAGTCATACTATAAAATAAACCAAAATAGTTCCAAATATGAATGAATAGGGAGCTTGACATGTGTACAATTTGTTTCCATTAAATTCTCTTTTAGATGCAAATACATTGTTAACATCATTATCCATTTTAATATATATAATTATATAAATTTATCCTATACAAGTTTATAAAATTATATAAACTAATGTTATATAATGAAGTGACTTTAGTGCAGTGACCAATGGTAAATCTTTAATGCACAAGACATTATCACACCAGAGATCAAGTTCCGCTCACAATTTTTGACAAAAAAAAACTTATCCTATACACTTTTTTATTAAATTTTCTTTTAGATTCATTATCCATTTTAATATATATAATTATATAAACTTCTCTTAGGAACTTTGTTTATTCAGAACTATGAATTATACAATTATATATGTTTTCTCTTATTTTATAGTATACTATTTTACACATTCTTTTATTAAATAATTAACGATGCTTACTACTTAGGGCACCCAACAATATCGGTGTGGCACTAAAGAGATTTATGTATAATATTATGTTACACAATTTCTGCGTGCTCCTCTAAGCTTTTAAAGTTCAGATCTGTACATGTTGATGGATTGTAACCAGATACATTCCTGTGATGAATAGAACATATTAGACACAATCAGATGACTAATCAAAGCTTAATTAAGGTGAACGAACCACTAATACTCGATGGCCTTTTCATTTTGTGAAAGTATATATCATTCTAAGGTGAACGAACATATGATATATACTTTCTTATGTTCGGTAGTTCGCTCTGTTTCTTCTTTATAAGCACACCAAAAATTGGTCTTTACTGTTCAAATATAAGTCACCAAGAGTATCTACATTGGTCATAAATGGGATGTCTTCTCTAATTTCTTAATATTAGATTAAAGACATTGATGAAGAAAGAGAAATCAAAATGGAGATGCTAACCACTACAAGAAAGCATGTCGATTTCGGACGGAATTTCTGACGGAAAAAATCCGTAAGAAATTTCCGACAGTTTTCCAAGAGGTTTCCGACATATTTCCGAGGATATTCTGAGGAAACGACAACTCTCAGAAAACCCTCGGAAATTTGTTATTCCATCGGTAATATTTTGGAAATTGCTGACGAAAACCCAGTCGTCGAAAACTCGTCGGAAAATTGTCAAAACTTCCGACGACTTTCAGAGGGACAGAAGACCGTTGGTAAATTCTAACAGATTTCCAAGGGATTACTGAGACCTATGCCATTATATCCGTTGTGATTATATCCATTACGATTATATATATAATTTTGTATGTATTTGTATATTTATATATTAAATACGTATCAATATATATATTAGTCTTGGTATTACATACGGAAAACCAAGGAATATAATATGGTCTCGCAAATCCCTCGGACATTTCGTTGGAAATCCGTAAGAAATTTCATAGGGCTGTCCGAGGGAAGACGAATGAGGTCATATTGAGGAAAAAATCTCGTTTCCAAGGAAAACCCTCAGAAACCTCCGACAAATTACCGAGGCTTAAACCGCGTCCTCTGAAATCTGTCGGAAAATTCCTCCACGTCCTCTAAAATTCGTCAGTAATTTCCGACGGTTTTCCTAGGGATTTTATTTATACAAAGAATTTAGTAATTTAGATACATCTAATGTGTTGTCTAATACTATAATAAGTCATATTTGACAATTAATTAGATTATGAAACATTGTACCACAAGAAAAATACAACACTTGAAAGATTACATTATCTACACTTAAGTGTTTATAAGATGATATTAGAGATATAGTTGAAACTTAGTGGAAATTGATTTGATTTATAAAAACTATGTGACTTTCTATCTATTATGATCCTAATTGTAATTGTGTTGACAATATGTCTTAGGCAAGTTTTAAACAACTATTAAGATCAATTAATTTTAATAAAACAGTTATAAAAAATAAAATCCGTCTAAACGTTCTCGGAAATTTCCTACGTTTTACCAAGGGGTACAATATTTTCGACGGATTTCCAAGGGATTTGGACTGTCCCGATGAATTTCCGAATTTTGTGTTTTTTGGGTTAAATAAATGGTTGACTAGCCAATAAATATACATGCAATTACTATACGACGGATTTCCGAGGGGACCCAAAATATTTCAGACGGATTTCCGAAGGTATTTAATTTCCGACTGTTTTGCGATGCGAAAAATTTATGCCCGCCTATTATCTCATTCACGCGGCAAAACCCTAATTATTTCCTAGAAATTTCTGACGGTTATATCCCTCTGAAAGATTTATATATACACATACGGCCTCACAATTTTTTCCCAGCCGAACTGCGCTGTTAAAACCGTTCGTTTCTCCTCCGCTGGTGGTCTTCTTCCTCCCTGCCGATTGTTGCCTTGCCGCCGGTCTTTCCTCCGCCGCTGGTGGTGTTCTCTGGTCTTCTCCTCCACTCTGATTTTCGGGCTTCTCCTCCACTCCTTCGTCGGTCTTCTCCTCCACTCCAGCATTGGTCTTCTCCTCCACTCCGGCATCGGTCTTCTCCTCCAAATAATCATGTAAGTTTCTTATTTTATTATGATTTTGATACATGATTCTTAGTTTTGTTTGTTAATATTTTGTTAGAATTAGGTTTTTGAATATATTTAATTAGATCCTAATTGGATTTGTTATTAAATTAGGATTTTGATTTGGATTTATATTAGAATTAGGAAGAATTTAATTTAGAATTTGGTTTTTATAATTAGAATTAGGAACAATTTACTTTAGAATTAGGATTTTAAAAATATTTTATTTACTTGTTAATTACTAATTTATAATTAATTTTAGAAAGAATTATAGAAAGAATTTACTTTAGAATTAATTTGTTGATTATTTATTTAAATTGTGTAGGTTTTTCTTATAATTTTTATATTAGTTTAAAGATTTTGATTGGATTTAGTTTTAAAGTTGTTATATTTTGGGATTTGAAATAGTTTGGTAAAAAAAAATACATTTTATTTGATTACTAATTTATTTAAATGTTGTAGGTTTTTCTAATAATTTTGATATTAGTTTAAAGATTTTGATTGGATTTAGTTTTAAAATTGTGTCTTGAGGTATATTTGAATATAATATTTTAACTTTTTTTTATTTATTTCTAATTACTAATTAATTATTTTTTGTTACCTAGGAAATTCCTTTAACCAAGGGTCGGAGACCCGGTTTAGGAAATCTTGTGTCACGAGATGGGAATGTCTCTTTGGTTTTTCCTCGGGACAATGAACTTGTTCAACAAGTTCAAGATCTTAACCGGATCGTACAAGAAAAAGACGCGACTATCGAGGAACTGAAGCAAGAAAACCTCAAGATTAAGGAACAATTTATCCAGACCCAAACAACACTCTCCCAACTTCAAAGTTTCATTTCCTCCCAATTTCCTGGACAATTCCCTTCTCTTGATCCTACAAAATTTGTTTTTTTTTATAACTATTTTAGTTTTATGAAAATTGTTATTTAGTTAGATAATTATGTATTGGGATGCATATATTTTGTATTACGATATTTATATATTTATTTTAAGCTTTTTGATATATATATATATATATTGTTATTTTATTTATTATTGAGAATTTCTATTTTTGGAGAAAAATAGAAAATTTCTATTTATTATTGAGAATTTCTATTTTCGTAATTTATATATAAGATCCCTCGGAAAGTCCTCCGAAACTCCAACGTCGTCAGAAAACCCTCAAAAACTATATCCCTCGGAAATCATGTCTCTTGGAAAACCCTTGCAAAAGTGATGCCCTTGAAAATTATTTGGTAGTTTGACGTCCTTGGAAATCCCTCAGAAATAATTAACCCTTGGAAATTCGTCGAAAATTTCCGACGGATTTCAGACGAGTTCTAATTTCCGACAAACAATTTCCGAGGACTTTTTATTTTTGATAATTTATTAAAAATGGTTGTTTCTAAGGGTTTACTAAGGATTTTGTGCCTTGAAAATTGGTTGTTTTCTTGTAATGAACTAAGTGACTTGTTAAATAAAAATTATATTATAACGAGAAAGAAGAAGAAAAAAGATCGCTCATTAAGTTACTTAGATAAGAAACGTTTATCGTATAAAACAGTTAGGTGTCATTTTAATGGTTACTATTAATAAAAAGTATATATATATATATATATAAATATATATGATTAAAATATAATTTATTTATTTTAAGAAATGTTAGAGCATTTCCATTGATTGCATTTAAGCTAAGCAAAGTTGTTGGCTTAAAAAGCTAAAAAATAAATCAGAAATCCTAATTAACTAACAATCTATCTTTCGCTTAGACATTTTAGGAACGATGCTTAGCTAACACTTGTCAGCCTCTCAATAAAACTTGAGGAGAAAAAGAAAAAAGAAAAGCGGTGTTTTGGCGTTTGTTTATCCCTGTCTTTTCTCTTTCCGTCATCGAGGAAGAGCTTCTTCTTGATTGAGGAAGAAACTCGTCATACATCCATCGACGAGTCGGGAAACCCAAGCAGGAGTCTAATCTTAATGAGGTATGATCCAATTTCTACACTTCTCTTTGTTGTCAATCAACGTTTGATTTGACAAAAAATAGATCTTTGAAAGTGATCTCTCTATTGTTTGTTAAGATTAGGAATTGCTAATTGGGAATTGGAAATTATTTAGTCGATTGGAAATTGTTTAGTCGATTGGAAATTGTTTGTTTATTCTTTGTTTTGATCCTTCCCCGGATCTGATTAAGATCTCTCAGATTTCTCTGTAACATATTGTTTATGCAGATATGAAGGCTAGGAGGATTTCAGGATCCGAGCTCGGAAGCAGCTATGAAACACGGCAAAGCTTATGCGGATGAAGGCGAAGGAGGGATGGTGGAGAAGCTGAGTGGAGCTGTTACTTCTTGGCTCGCTGGTATGACCGAGGAAGTGACGCAAAACGCTACAAAGTCTGTTCAGGACTCTTCACAGTCACTTGGCTCCATCGTTGGTAAGGCCTCTTCCTGTTACAAATAGCGTTTTCAGCTTGTAGCATATGTGACGACTTTTGAATCAAAAGTTTTGAGTTTGGTGTGTAAATGGTTTAGGTTGTAACTCTGAAAGTAGAATGTAGAATTGAGGTTTGAATCTGATGTTGTGTGTATATGAGATGAACCGGAGCAATAGCTATGAAAAGCTAAACTCTTTCATATTATGTCTTTGTAGTTCGATTATTTAGATTACTTGGGTCAAACCCAAGTTTGCTTTTTTGATTTTTCTTTCCATGATTCATCAAGTCTAGATCTTTGCTTTCTTGGTCCAGAAACGACGATTCATGATATGAAGTAACAACCTTTATTTGCTTCTGGGTCATGGTTTTGTCTGCTTTTCGTCTTTTTTGCTTTGTCTGGATGGAAATGATTCATAATCTCTGAGACCTAGTAATAAGCTCAAGATTATTATGTTCACAAGAGTTGTTCTTATGCGTGATGAGATGATCTTAGGAGTAGTTCAGTATCTTTCTTCAATTCGGATTTTGAGTTTCTGAGATCTGTTTTTTTCTTTTTGTTTTTGTAGAGCTAAAGAATCCGATCTGAGGAAGAAGTTGACTAAACAGATCGAAGATGTTTAAGCAGATACTTGGGAAGCTTCCAAAGAAACTTTCTGCCAAGTTTTGAGATAATGGTGGATCCCAAACTGCATATAATAACAATAATAAGGAGGAGGTGATGAAGCTTTGAGTCAGAGATCATCAGCAAACGGAGATAACACTGATTGTGTTTCTTTTGATGTGTTGCCAAGGTTGAGAGATGTATCAATCTCTGAGAAGCAAGAACTGTTTCTTAAGAAGCTTTTAGACTTTGCTGTGTAGTGTTTGATTCCGCGGTGGAGCTAACCAAAAACCTCAAGGAGAAAGAGATGAAAAGGCAAACACTTCTTGAAGTTGTGGATTATGTTATCACTTCTTGAATTTATTATACTATTATAATTTCTAAAATAATAAATTTAAATTAAAGACCGTAATTTTAGATACTACAAATGGACCATAAAAATAGAAAGTTTCTTAAGAAGTTTGTTAACTTCATTTTTATTCACTTTTATTAGTTTCTTAAGAAGTTTGTTAACGACAGCCAAGTAGCGGTTAGGTTTGCCGGTAAGAGAGGAGAAGAAGCTAACACCATTCAATTTGACGGCGTTGTTAGTGGCGAGGAGATTTCTAGTTGCCATTTTTAGCCACCAAGAAATATAATAAAAGGAATTCTTTTAAGATATTACCAAAAATTGGAAAGGTTTCGTGTTTTTTTGGATGTGAAAACGGAAAGTTTTAAGCTGGTTTATTAAAAGCTTTTGTGGGAGTGAGTGTATATATAGAAAAAGTTACTTAGGAATTAGTGTAATTAGGTTATTGTGTGTCATGCGGATCGACCTAGTGAAAATCGTGTGTTTGGCCTTGTGAAAAACCTGCTTTTGGTACTTATCCTCACACAAAAGCAGGTTTTTCACAACGCCAAACACATAATATTAAATTGTATCTTAAATTATCAACATAAAAATCAGTCAATCATAAATATAAGCTTTCACCGAACGTTGTTGTTGTATAATCATTATGTTGTACTTACAGATAACGAAGACATGCTATTCTATAACGAAGTGTTAATATTGACAAGTACCATATCATGATTGTTGTAAATCATATTGTATTCTACTTACGTACAGATAAGAGTTACTCAATGATCTGCCAAAAATTCAAATAAAGCAACTGTTCAATTTGTTGACTTTAGAAGCCTAAGATGTCTCACAAAAAAAAAACGATGGTTTTGGAGGCTTTCATGGAGTCATAATGCCTTCAACAACAAGGATGCAAACTATTAAAGGAGTCATGCTTAAAAATTCCGGAAAAGCCTTGTAACTATCTTAGGGCCGGGACATACTCAAATGTATGCAGATTTACGGGCTTTGGGCCGGACCAATTCGCCTATATATTGACATGCCTAAGGAGAGAGCAGGTGAGCGAGAGACTTAAACAAGAACTCATGAACACTTCATAAGAAACTCTTGATACATGTCACTATGTATATGTATGGGTCTGTTTTTTTTTATAACTCAAAATTTAATCATAAACAAGTTATATCAAAATTAATATTATTTTGATAAAATACCCTATTGTAAAGTTTCCTTCCTAAAACAAGGGATGTGAGTATGTGACTATTGCACTTTGGTTTCACTCACCCAAGTAAATCAAAAAGAAAACACATCATATCACAACCCATGACACAAATTTGGAAAACTCTCATTACGTTTCATGCTTTTAGCTGACTAATTGCTATCACATCCAGATAGTCAATGATCACTTTCTTTAACTGGATCTTTGCTAATAGAAATGCCTTTTGAGACCTGGAAGATCGATGTTAACAATGTAATTCTCTCAGTTAATGCCTCTCATGTTAAACTCAAACTTCTTTCTCTCTTCCACTGACAACTCCTGTATCAGACTTGTTGTATTTGTATTGTCAAACCTTGTGTCAGTAATCTGATACCTTTGTCAGTCATGGGTTGTGATACCTTTTTGCATAATAAAAGAACAAAGGCCAAAGTATGTTACTTACCGAGCTTTCGCCAATGACATCACTCGCAACATACCTATAACTCAGCCGTCATTACCTCTGTAAAAGCGTTATGGCTGAGTTATTTAATACACATCAACGGTTTCTGACGTAGCGTCTGTCGTGCCAATAACATTTTTGTAATTACGTTTTTTCCGGTAACATAAACCAAAGGCACACTCGGCATTTTGAAAATATCCGAAATATCCTAATAATAAATAAAAGATTTGTTGATTCTGGTAATATTACCTAGTTTGGAGTACAGAATAAATCTCCCAATATAAATCTACAATCTCTTTGTTCTTGAAGACAACCTAAAGCTTCTCATTCTCTTTGTTGTTTACATTTGAATAAAGCTCCAATGAGCTATTGTATTTTCAGTTTTAGATTTCTCTTTCAATAAGCTCTTTAAGAACATAATCTATCTTGTTTGAGATTGTTTTCATAAGGTAGTGCATAAAGTAAAATTTCTTGTTTGTCCTCACCTTTCAATTCCAAGTTCTTACAGTTTCTTGATTCCTTCGCTGCCATGGAACTTTCTTACAGCTTCTGAAGCTAGTTTTAGCTCGGATTCGATGTTCAACTCAGGAGTTATGTTTTTTCCAATGCAGAGAGGTGTCTCTAGTACTATTCCCTCTTTCTTGCCAGTCACATAAGCTATATATATCAACAACAACAACAACAACAAAAAATAGTTTCCGAAACTTCTCTAAAAGAAACTTATTCTCACATAATGATAATAAAAAAGCATACCAGTTGAAAAGTGGAGGAAAAGTGTCAGTTTCTTGCACTCCTTTCCGAAGCTCAAACCTCTACCAGGTCCAAGAGCATTGATAATTAGAGCAGAGTCGTATCTATTTCCGTTTGTTTGAATTGAAACCAAAGTTAATCATTACAATTAATTATAAACCAATAGAAAAACAGAGCAAATATAAACAGAGTAAATTAAACACCTGTCGTCGAATGTTGTAACACCCACCACTACTGATAATGACATCAATCTCCTCTTATAACTAAGTTTGCTTTTTCAGGTTCGATCCCTAGATTGTCTTCTCCAATTACTGGAATCAACTTGCTCTTCATGAAATCTTCATAAGAGCTCCCGTGCATTTGCTTCAGAAGCTTGCACAGATCCGAGCTTATGATCTGTGTGGAAGAAGAAAGGATACAAAATTATGAACAAAATGGAAAAGACAAGTTGAGAATGGAAATGTCTGAACTCTGAACAGAACTCATCACAGAGTCTCTTGTTTGCTCTTTGCTGATTCTTGATCTTTGGATCTCATCAGAAGGAATACCTTCCCAATCTCAGGACTTTCTCTCAATAATTTCTCAATCAACACTGCAGCAAACAATTTTCCAATCCAGGAACCTGTTTATTTGTACGATAAGAAAACTCTAATTTAGGGTTTCTCGTACCTTTGCCAAGAAACCCTGTTCCACCCGTAACGAGACAACTTTCCCCTTTTAAAAAACGGACGATTCCAATTCCTTCAGTGTCACTACTTGTTTCTGCCTCAGGCCTCTCTAACGACGTCACAGCTTTCAAAGACGTCTCACGACTCACGGTAACAACATGAATTATGGACTCTACGAGTCGTCTGTGACAAACGACGAGCCAAGTGGTGGTTAGTTTAGTCGGAGAAAGAGGAGACGAAGTTGACACCATTCCATTTGATGGCGTTGCTTGTGGAGATTTGTGGTAGCCATTTTTTGTTACCAACAACAAGAGTAAACTGAAAGCTTTTCATTTGTTTTTTATAAGAAGTAAGAATTAATACGGTTAGGTTATATGGTTGGACCTTGTCCATTGACATTTACCATTGTGTACCGAAGCTATTAATTCAAAAAGAGTAAGAGGGACTGTCGACCCTAACAAAAAGTGTAAGAGTACACATATGGATCGGTTTTGACAAGAAGCTTTCTTGTAATGAACGGAACATAGTAAATATATACAATCAAACTAATCAAAGCGTTTAAAGGTGAACAAACCACTGTGTTTGAGGCTTTGAGTAGTTGAGTGCTTTCTAATACTGATGAACATAATTTTGTGAACGTATCTTTCTAAGGAGATGAAACAATATTTTGTTAATACTCAAAATACAGAGCAATATGGTAAACTGTAAACATATATGTAAGCCTTCCTAGAAAGCGATATTTATAATCGTTAATTATACTCAAAATCCAAATGTACATTTTCGTGACTTTAGAATCCCTAAATATCAAAGGTTCTCTACACTAAAAAGAATCTCTCAGATGTCTCGCAAAGAAAAAGGTTCTCGATGGCTTTAATCGAATCATATAATGCCTTCAACAAACCAGGATGAATTAAGAGAATCGCGTGCCTTCTTCTCAATACCTATGTCAACATTGCTTTGGATCGTCACAGTGCTACTCAACTGGTATAAATATAGTTCACTTGTGTTGAAGTACCGGGTGGCTTATTAGATTAGATGAATGCTGTTGTCACAGCAGTGTTGTGGTAGTTAGGAGTTTATGGAAACGAACTTTCGTGTTCATAAATGTTATTCCTATACTTACTTGCCCTCAACAAATTTTCAATCATCAACACTGCAACAAACAATTTTCCAACCCGATATATCAGTTTACGTTGATACGAAAACAGGGATTGCTCGATTGTGTTTGTGTATTGACAAGGAATGTGAGTGTGAGAGTTGTACTTTGCTATTAGCTAACTATAGAAATAGAATATCACTTCTTGATTACATAAGAAATACATATTCATTCATACATACCGAAGTTTAAAGGGACAATAAACCAAACAAATCAAGAAAATACATATAAAACAAGATCAATTCAGAACTTTATACAGTACAGTATAACTTACTCATATAACTCGCATCTTAAACCCTAGTTAATTGATCTATCCATGTATCAATTTAAATCTTTTTTTCTATTTCTTTGGTGGTTAAAATTATGTATCAAATTCATAATTTTATATATAATCTACTCGATGAAACCCTAATTTTAGTCACATAGAATCGATGCTTCCAAAGTCATTCACATTGTAAAACCCATTCGAGAAAAACCCAGAAAAACCTGCCGACAGCTGTGGCAAAAACATCTCTTCCCCAGCCAACGGCTCGTAACAATCACCGACTCTACCATCGAACAGCTCCTGATGATGGAGAACACGTGGCGTCAGATCCTCCGGCGTAGAGACCGCGCACGGTGGCGGAGAAGGGTTGTGGTCGGAGGAGGATGGCGAGTCGTAGATGGACTCCGGTTGAAGATCTACCGCGTCTTGGCCAGTCAGCTCTTGAACAAGCTCTCTGAACTTGGAAGCACAAGTCTGGACTCTCATGGGGTTTGAGATGTAACGGACTTTGATGGGTTTGTTCGTCTTCTTCTTATGCTTTGGTGATTTTCTTGAAACAAGAGATGGGTTTCTCTGTTCTAAGCTTGTGGTGGTAAGAAACGTCGATGATGATGACTCCATATGAGAGGATTCAGACAGATGTTTATGTGTTTTTTTTTTATTTGCTTTTCTTTTTGTTTTTCAGTTAATTTTTCAAGCTTCGACAGAGCTTTATATAATGTTGTCTTTTTTACATTTGTTTGGAAGGTGAGAGGAAATTAATAGGAAAGAGAGGTTGCAGATGAAAGGAAACAAAACGTATTGAATGACGGCGCGTGTGCCTCACCTGTTTTCTGATAGGTGGGTATGACTCGAAATATCTAACTTTTTAGGGAGTGTAACGTGCATCTCACTCGAGGAAATAGTCGCGTGGTCATAAAAAAGTATAAGAAAGGTTTTAAGTGGTGATCAAGGCGAGAGCCCGCGGCTGCGCTCATATATATGGTGGAGATGATGGAGCTATTCGTTGATCCTCCTCCACGTGAATACCACTCTCAATCAAAAGAAGATATATAACGTCATATATTACATCATCATTACTCTTACGAGATTACGTCACTAAAAACTAGTCATGAATGATATATGGAAATAACCTTTGAGAAAAGTCGCATATGTTTTTGTTTCCTTAATACGAAAAAGTTCGAAGTCAATTTTGTAAGTTCGGTTTCCTTAATTGAGTTTGGTTTTTGTGTTCAGTTGTTGGTTATGTCGTACAATTGAATGTGTGTTAACTAAAATTTTAATTTGTAAGTGATTTTGAGATGCACTTGCACTTCAGATTATCTATATTAGCTAGCACAAACGATGTGGGTACCTAACCTACCTATTTCCTACGAGTTAGTTTGGTCTTTAATATTCAAACAGATTCAAGAATACATATCATCATAACTCTTACGAGATTACGTCACGAAAAAACTGGTCATGCGAAATGGAAAAAATATTTCTAAAAATGAGAAAAGTCGCATATGTTTTTGTTTCCTTAATACGAATTAATGTTCGAAGTCAATTTTTATTTATTTATAGATATTTAGATAAGTGAGTTTGGTTTTTGTGCTCTCAGTTGTTGCTTATGTAACTTTAATTGTCTTCAATTGAATCTGTTAAATAACCTTTTTCAATCATAAGTGATTTTAAGATGCACTCATTTCAAATGATCTGATTAGCACGAACGTTGGGTTACCTTAACGTCTTTATTATTCAAACAGATTCGAGAATATAGGAGACACAGTATTTTCTGTTCTCTCAAAAGTTCCACTTTTACAAATAGATATCATATTATTAATTCCGTAGTACGATACTTCTTCTTGTTGGTTATGTTACTTTTCACGTGACCATATAACCAAACTACAATAACAAGAGAAACCATTATTGTTTCAAAGTTCTCATCTATTTATTTTACAGTTTTTTTTTTCTTTTCTATTTTCTTGTCAAACTATATAATCTATAGATGAAAACTGTACTAATTAATATATATAGCCAACAAAGAAACAGTACAATAATTTAAGAGAAAAAAAAAGAAAAAAAAAAGTGAATAGTATTAATTATAGTAAGGATTAAGAAATGAAGGGGAGATGAGGGGTCCAGGTGGGCAAGTGGGAAGAAAGCAAGTAGCATCAGTGTGGTCTCACTATCACTCTGTTTAATCTCTCGTCCTAATTAAAAAACAAGTCTTTTTCTTTTGCTACAAATATGAGTGATTAATACTTAATTGACGTGTGATGTATGGCGGAATAAAAAAAAGTCAATATATTGTAGTATTATATTTACGATTTACGATAAGACAAAAAAAAAAGGGAGTTATCAAATGCTTATATAGGTGGTTGATAATATGATTAGAACAAGAGGATATGATAAAAAAAAAAAAAAAGAAGATTAAAAGCATCTTTTTAAAGATCTTCAAAAAAAAAATTCAAAGAAAGTCAAGTCACGTGTAACGTAGACGTACGGTAGACCCCTCTTTCCCAGTTCTCCTGACAAATTCATTTAATATTTCCACTTTTATCTCTTTGTCGAATAAAGTTTATCACCAAATAAAGTCTTCTTAAGTACCCAATACCCACACGATTACTTATTAATTACATATTATTCAACGTTAAATTTCTTATCACAGATAACATAAGCTTTAAAATACAACCAATACTTACAAGTTAGACTATTATACGCTGCGTATTAGATATTTCAAATACTTACAAGTTACAACAAGTATGCATGAAACTCCTCCTATAGATGTATTAGATCTTAAAATATTATTATACGTGTTGGAAACTGGGTGATTAGTGAGCACATGGGTTGACTTCCAAGTAAACGGATTCAAACGACTTTTGCTTCTTTGTGGAAAAAAAGGGGTTTGTTTTTTTTTTTTTTTTACCCTTAACGGGGTGTGTAATTCGATTATATGATCAATAGACATGCATGAAAAACAAGAGAATCATGTTCACATTCATCAACGTAGATAATAATTAGAACGTTTCAGAAACTAGTAGAACAAAGTTGAGTTTTTTTAAAAAGTAGCAACGTCGTACTAATTAAGTTCGTATACCATAAAAATCATGTATACGCGATGATTATGACGAATGCAAAAAAATCTATAGCTGTTGATATGGCCTAGGTTTTAGTCTCTGGCTAGTTATACATATCTCTATCAGAAAGGAACATGCATGGCCACACAAACACATCATCTTTTTTTTTTTTTTTTGTTATTATCAGAAACAATTAATTAGATCTTATCTATTTAAACTTTCATCTTCTCCTCCTACCAAAAACCAGAAAATATTTATTTGATTTATAACTCTCATTTGTCGTCTTTTTTATTTTTTAAAGTTTTACTGTTTGTTTATTCACTGGCGGAACTAACTCACTTTAGATTAAAATTGATGTCTGCGCCGATCCTGCATTACTTTCATAGGTCTTGCGAGTCCATTGTTATATAAGACGATTTTTTTTTTTTTTTAGCAAGAAAAATTCTTATCATAAAAGAACATGGCCCAGCAAAAATTCAAGTCATATACTCCCATTTAGTTGGCAATGACATTGGACACACACGCCAATGATAGATGGACAAATGTGTTATCATGAAGAGATGACAATTTATTGCTGATAATCTTATCACGTTTCAACAAAAAAAAAAAAGAGTTATCATTTTGGGCAAATGCAAGCAAGCATGTCGAGTATTAAAAAAAAAAAAGTCTATGAAAGGAGTCAAACTCGGTGGTCCACAATATTATAGTATTATACGATAGTAATGTTTTTAATTTCATAAATCAACTCATCATCATGTTGGTCAACTGATTGAAAAGATTAGTGTATATATCCGAAAGTTAGAGTGTAAAACCAGCCCATGAAAGGCTGATAAATGGGCTTTATCGGCCCATTAAGTCTCACCGCCTCATCTGATTGTAAGGAATCGATCGCACGGAGGAAAAAAATATCTTCCCTCTTCGAACCCTAAACATTTTTTGTAGAGAGATATCGATTAATAATTTCACTGGTAAATAAACTGAAAGAGTGTTGAATTGTTCGGAATCTATCTTCTCGTTTTGTTCGATTCGATCTCCCAATCTCGTAAATTCTGCTGCAAAATTTCTCCGGTGGTGAGCAAAAACATCCTTTCGGATTTCGAAGTTATGGTCTCAGTCTTGTTTCTTTTTTTTCATTGAAGCCAATTACTAATTGTCTCTCTTCAATTGTATTTTTTTTTCAGGTGTAAAGCTCAATGGATACAGAACTGAATTCACCTCCGCATCATGATGATGGTTATGGTGATGGTGATACCACGGCTGCTTTTCGAAAGCCTTCTAATGATGGTGCTAGTAGAAAATATCGCCGCCGAGCTTTAGCTGACGATGGCTCTTCTTCATCTGATGGTTAGTTCGTATCTCCAATTCTTTTTCCAAATAGCTTATTATAGACTGTAATATTATTAGCGTATTTGTTATTGTATTTTGATGAACGGCGCTTAGGAGTTCTTGTTTTTGATTGCATCATGTAATTGTGCATCTTTGTTGGTCGTTTCGTTTTGTTTCCTCTTTCATCTCTAGCCGTAGCTCAGTTTAGAATTGTTGGTTCTTCTTTTGTAGGAAGTCCTGAACGTAATCAGAGTTCTGATTCTAGGGGAAATATTAGGAAAGATTCTGAACCACTTCATTCGAGGAAAGAGGATAGGCGGGAATCTGATCGCAGTCGCTATGGTAGAGGTGATTCACATAAACATGAGAGGTACTCTAGGGATGATGATAACTATTGTTCTAAGCGTGAGGGGTACAGCAGATATGAGCGTGATGCACCTCGATCTAGCCGTGATTCAAGGGGTGGCCGTCATATTGACCGTACAGGAGTAGAGACTGAACTTAGCAGGTCAAGAATTGATTCAGACAGACATTCCCGTGATAAGTATAGCAACTTTGGACATAGAGTCAATAGTAACGATAAAGTTGAAGATTTGTCATCTCGCTGGAGATACGCAGACTCAAGAGTGGAGGGTAAAGAGAAGGGTTTCGTGCGGGGGAGAGATTTTCTAGACGAGAAAAGAGAGAAGGGTTTCGTGCGGGGGAGAGATCTTCAAGACGAAAAAAGAGAGACGGGTTTCGTGCGGGGGAGAGATCTTCAGGATGAGAAAAGAGACTCCCGCTGGAGTTTTGGTGACCGCTATTCCCGTGATGAAAGAAAGGAACATGGCAACCCTGAGATTAGCAAGGAGAAGGATGTTCATGTCAAATCTCCAAGAGACCGTCCTGATGTGAAATGTTTGGCAACTGAGAATCGAGATACGCATTCTAAGAAACTGAAGGGGTTCATTTCAGAGAAGTTTACTCATGGCAGTAGTAATGGTAAGACTCTTAAATTTCAGATATTTTCTTTCTGTGGTTTATACCTCCTTGCTCTAAAGTTATTTTGCAACCGCAGAAGAGAAGCAGACATCAATCATAAAGCCTTCCCCTAGTGATGTTGATGCTGCCAAAGTTGCAGCTATGCAGGCTGCTGAATTAGGTAATACTGTTATGATGTTATTCTAAATCTTCTAGGGTTTTTCTCTTCATTTATTTTGACTTTCGGATTCGACTTGTCCTTGCTTTTGTTGCCTTTGTATACTTGTGATCTTGCCATCTGAAAATAGTTAATTGAAAGTTATGTGACATCCTATATAGCTCGTTAACATTGTATTCCAATTGAAAATGCTTACACAAAAGCCTACTCATTGTCTACTTTTCCCTAGTTCTTACCTAACCGTTTTCCTCGTTGAATTCAGTGAACAAAAACCTTGTTGGAACGGGTTACCTGACAACAGATCAAAAGAAGAAGTTACTGTGGGGAAAGAAGAAAAGCACAACAGCAGAAGAGGTATCATAATGAATGATGACCCTACTTGGATATGTAAATACAAATGTAGTGATATAAACCGTAAAATCACAAATTTTCTTGTGATTCTACTTTTGCTTATTTTGCTTCGAACCAGTCTGCTCATCGTTGGGATAGTGCTAGTGCGCTAATTGGTGACCCTGAACGACAAGAAAAGTTCAACAAACTTATGGTAAATCTCATCCTTCCTTCCCTACTTAAATGTTTCGCTTCCTTTAATTGTCTTCATACCTCAGTGATCATCATGATATATAGGGCATGATTCCAGAATTTTTCAAAGTTTCATATTTTTTTTTTAAAAGCATAGAATTTGGCTGTGTATAAAGTAATAATACTAACACATTTTCAGAGTCTGAGGTTGCGTTGGTGCATCATTGTAGGGTGTGAAAGCGAGTACGGTAAACCAAGAGCAGAACCTAAGCGAAGTCGAGGTAGAGAAGCAGAAAGAGTTGCAGATGGATTTAGAGAAGCAGTACACAGCGGGATTAAGGAGGAGAGATGGACGAACCGTAGGGTTAGGTCTTTGAACCTCTTTGGTAAATCATTCTCGTACTCTTGTCTCCTTGGAAGGATTCTTTTGGCATCTCCTTTTTGTTGTACTCTACTACTCTTGTTGAAGCCCTTAACTATGATGATCTCCATGTGTGTAAGAATTAAGTTCAGTAACCAGGTTTTGAGTTTAAAATCTTTTTTCACCGACGCATATTCTGTACTTATTGCTGAATTTTCTTTGTCGTAGAAGTTTTTTCTTTACTCAAAATGATACTAAAGTCAGTAAGTTTATCGTTATTTAATTTAATAAACGAAACAATTAGAGTTTCAGATTCATGTTAAGCTCTCGAGTTGACTTCATCTCAAGATACAATTAGAAGCTTCAAATTCGAAAAAAAATCAACAACGACTGTAAGTCTCTATTAAGCACTTAAAAACAATTTAAAAACACTTCAAATATAACCTTGATCAGTTCGATATCAAACAAAGATTGCATTTTCTTCTTCTTGACTCTAATAATCACACAAAATGGAAATTTTGATACATATGTAGTGTGTTACCCTAATTAAACTGATGAGTAACTTACATGTGTTGATCACTGTAATTCCTCTTTTTTTTTTACCTACTTCAATCTGTTAAATTCTCTATAGAGCTAAGAAATATTCTGGACTATTCTAATAGAGTTTTTTTTTTAATTAATTGGTCAAATTAGAGTTGTCAAAATTTAACATAGCTTTCTCTCTCTTCCCTCTCTCAATTTTTCAGAGAGAGAAAGCGATGAGTAAAATTTTCCGGCAACGATGGCTTCCTTAGCATTTGTTGACCGATTACTCTTCCGGAATCGTCTGGCTTCTACAGCAGAGTTGTCCGGCTTACTGTCCAGCACCGTTTTCGTTTTCACGGTGGCGTGTGGCTGGCTTCCTTTCCGACATCGGTGGTGACCTTCACACCGTTGGTCGGCTTGCTTCCGGTACTTGTTGGCTCTTTCAGCAACGGTGGCTGGCGTTCCTTCCGACATCGGTGGTGTCGTTCACACCGTTGGTTGGCTCACTTCCAGCACGGTTGGCTCACTTCCAGCGACGGTGGCTGGCTTAGCTTTAGTTTTTTTTTCTGTCTTTTTCGTTTGGGTTTGAATAATCTGCGATTCATGAGTTGTTGTTATCGATTTCGATAGCTTTCTTCTCGTTTAAGTTGCAGATCCTTGGGCTTCTCGTTTATGGTGTAGATCTAATTTCTTGAAGATTGAAAAGTTATAGTTTGAAGAAGAAGATTAAGAAGTTTGGCGTTAGGTGGAGTCATATTCTCAGCTAATTGGAATTCGCCTTGTTCTCTGGGTGTAGATCGAGATTTTTTTGTTCTTTTCCGACGATTTCGGCCGGATTTGAAGTTTCCAGGCGACGTTCCCTCTGTCGGTGATCGGCGACTCCAACTCTTCGACTTCCCACGTGTCAGCCATCATGTTTCTCTCTTGCCACGTGTTCTGTGTTCCAATGCTTACTCTTCAATCTTCAGGGAAAGATTTATTAGTTGGGCCTATAGCTTGTGTTTTATTTGGCTTGTTTTTTAGGCTTGTTTATTTTAGTTTTAATGTTGGCCTGTTGTACTTAGGTTTGTAATGTTAACCTGTTTACTTTGGCTTTTATACCCTCGATAAAACACTTGTGACAAAAAAAAAAAAAAAAAAAAAAAAAAAAAAAGTTGTCAAAATTTTGCCAACTAAAAAAGTGAAGATTGAAATAATGATTTTTATCATATTTTCTGAAATTTGATGTTTTTAATATCTGAAGTAAATTGAATTGCTTCTCCGAAAGAAAGAAGATCAAAAGGTTGTATGTTTGTTGTTGTTTGTTGCATCGATCTCGAAAATCCCAGATTGATTTGATTTTGCTCACCGATTTGTTTCTTCGTCGCCCGGCGAAGATGAACGGCGGTCCTTCCGGTTTCCGTACGTATTCGTCCTGCCATCGCCGCTTGATCATCAGTTTCTTCTCTCGTGGTGCTCTTTTAATGTCGATTTCTGAGTTTTTGTTCGATGTTGTAGATAATGCTCCGGTCACGAAAGCCTTCGTCATCACGAGTGCTCTTTTCACTGTCTTCTTCGGGATCCAAGGTCGTTCTTCCAAGCTCGGTTTGTCTTACCAGGTATATTCGCATTTTCTGTGGTTTATTGTGATTTCTTTTACTCAGGTTTTAGATTTTGTTTATGGAGTTTTACTTTAGGATTTTGCTGGGTGGACTAGGTAGGGTACCCCCGATTTGTTCGATTTTGACATTCTCCAACAATAATGATGATTTTGACACTTTGATTATACTTTAGCCCCTGTGGTGCTTAATAATGATGTTTTGCGCCCTACTGTTTTGATCGTCCAAGTGTGATGTAGTTCGATAGCTTGCATCGGATTATCTGTTTGTGTTTGCCAGTAACCTGATAGCTTCCCAGTTCAGGATCCGAAGTTATCTCTTCTTAGTTGCTATGTAAATCTAATATCTCAAAATTACAACAGTTTCTTATATAACCTTCTTCCAAACTCGTTACAGGATATTTTTGAGAAGTTCCGGATATGGAAGTTAATCCTGTCGACTTTTGCCTTCTCCTCTACACCGGAACTGATGTTTGGATTGTATTTGCTATACTACTTCCGAGTTTTTGAGAGACAGATTGGCTCAAATAAGTACTCGGTAAGTCATGATGCTTGTAGCTCAAATCTCTCTACTTGGTAGATATATCCTCATGTGTTTTCTGTTTCTTGTTCCGCTTGGCAAACTGGTGGTAACTAGAAAGGTTTACTGCTGATAATTTCTTTTGAAGTTCCACTATTTTCCTTCTGCTTACAAAAGGTTTATGAGATAGTATTGTTGCTGCTGCAGGTTTTTCTCTTGTTCTCAGGGAGTGTATCTCTACTACTAGAGGTCTTGTTGCTATCGCTGCTTAAAGGTAACCATCATTCTTTTTCAGGACAGCCTCTTCAAATTCTACGTCTTTTTCTTATTAGTAAGATTTGCAATAGTTGGGGTACCAATGTTACAAATAAGAGTTTGGTTGTTGGTTTGTAAATTAGCTTCATTACCACACTCCTGCAAAAACTATGAAGGGAAAAATGCACAAGGAAGGATTGAGGTGCTCTGAATATTATATAGGAGCTTATGAATTATGTTTAAATCCCTGTGACGATCTTAATTAGTTTCCATATCCGTCCTTGTTTTTTATTTGCTCTAATTTTCATGAAGAGCGTTTACTGGATTTTCACCTGGTCCAGAATTTAGATTATGTGTTTTTTTTTCCTGGCGTGTCTGCTATAGATTTTATACATTGTAAAACTTAACTTAACTTCACTAAGGAATATGTTGACCTTGTATCTATTATAAAGGTGACTATCTGTTGTTTCTTTTTCCAGATACCACCACAAACTTACTGACCTCTGGACCATACGGCCTGATATTTGCTTCGTTTATACCCTTCTACTTGGACATTCCTGTTTCAACGAGATTTCGCGTATTTGGTGTCAACTTCTCTGATAAGTCATTCATATATCTTGCAGGAGTTCAGGTAAACAATACCATAGGTTTAATGTAACTATCTGTTGTTCGTTTAGTGTTCTTAGTATCAGTCTGATAATCTTCTTGGATTGTTTTTTGAAGCTTTTACTATCTTCTTGGAAAAGATCCATCTTTCCTGGAATTTGCGGCATAATCGCCGGTTCCTTGTATCGTTTGAACATCCTTGGCATCCGCAAGGCAAAGGTTATATATCTTTCTAACCTTTTTAGTAGATACAAATACATCGTTATTTATCTCTCTGTCAGATTGCTGGCTTCTTAGCTTTCTTTCTATGTCACTAGAGTAACCTTAAATTTATGTCTCAACACATCACAGTTCCCCGAGTTTGTGGCTTCGTTCTTTTCCCGGCTTTCTTTTCCCTCCTTCAGTAACGCTCCTCCTCCAGCACCAAGCAGGAACATCGTTGGGACTATATCACCTAACACAGTGCGCCGAGCAGAGGTGAGTCTCATCCTTTTAATTTTCTCAGTAACATTCGTCTTGCCTATTAGCCAAACTCTTAGTATCAGCTAAAACGTTTCTTTGTTTTCAGAGATCTCAGCCAGCTCCAATGGCATCAAGTGTGGAACCATCTGAGGAAGCCATAGCTACATTAGTATCAATGGGTTTTGACAGAAACGCAGCAAGACAGGCGCTCATGCATGCCAGAAATGATGTCAATTCTGCCACAAACATCCTCCTTGAAGCACAATCCCACTAATTCAAAAAGAGTTTTACTCTGATTGGGAAGAACCAGAAACATTGTTGATTCCAGTTTCAGAAACAACACAGTGATGAATTCTTCGGCTGTCAGTGGACCAACCTTTGGAGCCAACATGTCTCAGCATATATGATCCGGCCAAAGATCTGACCAAACCTTCTTATTTTGCGTTTGTAGTGTAGGAAATTGCATAGATTATGTAGTACAAATTTGCAAGTTAAGAGGAATACTGAGAAACTTATCTCTCTGTAACTTCAAGACTTCAAAAAAAAAAAAAACACAGATCTTAATGCATTCACTCAAAACTTGCTTGGAAGCACGAAAAAACTCTTTTACTCTTTTCTTGTTTTCACATACAATGATTTTAGCTTGACTACAAAAGAACGTGGGAAGTGATAAGACTAGCTTACATATCAGTAACTTCGAGAATTCAAAAACACAGATCTTAATGCATTTACACATACAATGATTTAGCCTTTACCTACAAGTACTTGGGAAGTAATAATACTACGTCTGGAACCACCTTGAGTAGATTAGGCAGAAACTTTAGCTCGCTTCTTCTTTTCTTTCATCCATGGTGTACACTGGTATTTCCCAGTTCTTGTTCTTTTTGGGATCATCAGTTAAGGTAAGATCTGTTTCATACTCTTTAAAAGTTTTGAAGTATGTTTTGGCTCCCATCATTACCAGTCTCTCCAACATGAATAACTGGTAATTATTCTTGATTATAGGATCCAAAATCTCGCTAAAATTCGATGAATAAGCCAGTTTGTACCTGCAGTATAAGCAAATCCCACGACATTTCACTTATATGTATAAGCTTGCACACCTTAATCAAAAAATCTAAAAACTGAGTCAAAGAAGACAAGGATCAGATAAAGAGTAATGTACCTGACGGCGAGAGGAGAAAAAAACCCAGGAGTTCTCTCATTAGAACCAATAAAAAGAGTCCTCCCTCGTGGGATCCGCTTCTCTATCCTACGAAGGATGAACTCCGGGCGAGTATCTCTGTCTAAATGAGGAAACTGAATCCTTTCAACTCCGAATCTGTCTTTTCTGGTTTTCAGTTTGTCCCCTCGACGAACGTGGATGGCATCATAATCACCAAGTTGTGCTTTTATCTGTAACAACACCAAAAACTTAAAGGCTTCATCAAGATGCAGAGTAAACAAAAACTGATTAGTAAGCTTAGTTTTGCAAGAGATTCATCAGAATAAAGCATAACATCTTGCGGGGTATGTATACTCTCGTTAAAGGAAGCATTGTTCCATGATACCTTCTCTGCGGCGTTTCTCAAATTTGAAGCTGCCATATTAGGGAGAAAAGAATATGGAAGCATGACAGCGCTACGATTGCTTCTATCTTTGCATTCAACGAACCTACATTATAAGTTAAAAGAATATGGAACCAAATGATCAACAATCTCAAAGGAGTTAAAAGGAGATTATAAGTTATCAAACTTAGAAGAGAATAAGCAAATTGATGAATAATGAACCGAATGTAAACACAATTTCATCAGCTTGATCATGATCTGATCGCAAAGATTCAATTCCCATAAAATCACTCAAACGAGAAGAACAGAGGAAGTGATTACCATGCAAGAGGACTTGCGGTTCGATTAATGATCAAGAGATTTGAGTAGTGACTCTCTGTTAGCCTGTGTCGACTGACTCCGCGAACATGCGCGATCCCTCTTTCTTCCAACCTCATACTTGTGGAGAGAACAATATGCCAAGTTTTGGAGTTGTCCAATATAACAGGTATCTTCTCAGATATGAGGTCAATATCATACAAGGAGTCCATTGCACAAGAGCTCCCTCCCCAACTAAGAAATTCAAAAGAAACCCTTGTGTCAAGAGACAGACACTAAACACATTCCCCAAGGTCGAAATAGACAAACAAGTGAAGCGGGTTACAGAACTCACCCTTCCTGAGTAGTTTTGTTATCGGATCGATTGAGTATACCTTTCTTATTATGTATTGGATTGATGCACATTCCAGAAGGCATTACAAAGGTCCTGCAACAAGAACATTGTTGTTATGGAATTGATTATGTCCTCCTACACTAATCTCATCTCCATAAAGCTTCACCCTTTTCCTAGAAAGCCTAAAAAGAACTCAACTGTGATCTCACTGAATTCAGCAAAGTAGAACTCTTTTATCAGAAAAAGCCAAAATTTTGACAATTTCACAGCTAAATTTGAGTTACCTGTTAAGAAACATGGCTTCTTCAAGTGCACACCTGAGACTAGATTCCTGGTGACCCAAGCCAGCACAGGTCTCGCAGTTTTTGCCAGGACAATCGATTCTGTGTCCCCAATACAAGTACTTCTCAGACAACGTATGCTGTCTCTTACCACGAGGTGACCACACGAAATAATCTATTAGGGTTTGTTGATACGGCAATCCCAATTTTCCGGTGGAGATCACAGAAGAGAGCAAGAGGAGGGATGCAAAAACAGCTATACATAACAGAACAAGACGCTGAGATCCAGGAGTTGGTTTGGTTCGTTGAGCTTTGCTCATTGTCGCCATTTAAAGTGTTTAATACTGAACAATGCGAACGAAGAAGAAGAAGAAGAGTCCTCGTCGACGGTTAAACACAGAAGATCCGATCTGACGAACGAACGGTCACGTGAGAGTCTCCGGAAGCAGAAAAAAGTGGCGTGGCCGTGGCGGATCCCAACACTCGTTTGAGCTGCTGATCGAGAGATGCCTCAGGTAATGCTTCTTCTCGGCTTTGGCTGCCATCAAAAGACTGTCTCGAGCTCGACACGTGAAGTTCGCCGCACAACGCCTGAGCAAACCGGTTAATCAATTCGGGTTCGAATTGAAATCGGAACAATTTTGTGTGCCCCAATAGACTCGGTTAATCTGATAAACCAATCACTTAAAAGCAAGATTAGCAAGATTAGTTCAATAATTATAAAAAGATTCCAGATTTCTGACTTCTGAGAGATTTTAATGGTTACAACTTAAAAGCAAGATTAGTACTTCGTTGAGCTATGAACTGAGGAACAATGAAGGAACAATGAAGTAGAAAAGGGAACACTTTAGAGGAGTAATCGATATGTTTTTTCTTCTGTACAATCCTCTTGATCTCAATCAACACCATTCTTATATCTTAAAGACTCAAATCTTTACCAAAACAAAGAAAAAAAATAGGACTAACAAGAGGAAGTGGATGTAGTCTGTTTGATCACTGAGTTTCGCTCGGAGTCCATAAGGTCATAATCATTTTGGACTTGGTGTAAGGTTACTGTCCTAAAGGCAGGTCCTTTTAGATCCAACGAGAACTAAATGTATAGGTGAAAGAAAGAAGCCTCTCTACGCGGCTTTCTGCAATGTCCGAGAGGATACGCCGTGTAAGAGTCTGACAAAACCCAAGAAACTTAGCTTCCCATCAGAATGCCTTATCCAATCCTGAAGAACAACCTGAACAGGGACTGATGGACCGAGTCCGAGTTCCTGTTAATAAAACACATTTACCAACAACATATCAATCACCAGCCGAGGACACCTGTAATATCACATCTTGAGGCGGAGATTTTTATACCGAAGCAAGTTCTTCAATCATGATGACTCTGTTCCCATCCTTCTCAAACAATTCATATGCACGGCGTGCATGTTGCTCCCAAGTTTCCATTGCTTCTAGCTGATAAACACTTATAGCTGAAGCGCAGAACTCTTCAAAGTCTAGTTTCTTGTACTGTAGACAACTAATCTGCAATCCAAAATATGATTTTATTACCATCTTAACCCACCAAACATAGTGAATATGATTTAGTCCTTTATTGCCTTACCATGTGTGCAAAATCCAAGACTCGTGAATCCTTCGTAGCCTCTGTCGAGCTCTTCAGGATTGCCTGCAATTTTAATCACATAGTAAGAAAACACAAAGATACTAAAATGAAGAAGAGACATGCGAATGAAATAGAAGCTCACTGTTTTGTAATTCTGCATCGAGATATATCCATTTTTGCTTGGTCCCAACAAATTAAACTGCTCTTGTAAATAAGTCAGCTGCGCTACAGTTAACGTTTTGGCAAGAGCCTGTAACCATGAATATAACCATTAACAACATTTCATCCATACGACCTGAGGATCAATGGTAACTGCTGAATAATCCAACTCACCGCTAAAGCCGATTTTCTCAAAGAAGACGACATTATGTATACTTTTACGAGCTTGTAAATTATCATATCAGATGGTATCTTCAACTCGTGCGAGCCAACCAGCCAGGGATGGCCTGAGATATAAGACAAGTTGTACACATATAAGTTTTAAAGCAGAACAATATGAATACTATTATCGAAATAGAAGTATCAAGTTGGTTATATAAAGACTTACACAAAGCCTGTGCAGCAGTTAGTCTCTTACGGTAATCTTTGTTTAACAAACGTTTCACAAAATCTACACCGTCAGGTGAAAGAGATGGCCAAGGAGCTTCTTCAAAATTGGGTTCTGATTTAAGAACAGCTCGGAAGATTCCAGATTCAGAACGGGCCCAAAAGGGACGGCTACCACAGAGAAGTATGTAAGCAATCACTCCAATACTCCACATATCTGCCTCGGTTCCATATGTACGGTGTAAAACTTCAGGGGCCACGTAATAAGCACTTCCGACAATGTCATTCAACCTCTCATCTGCAGAAAGTGTAAAACAATCAGCTTTCCATCTACTATTGCGACAAGCTTCAGTAAGGAGGATCCTTACAAATCTCTTACCTGGCCGGACATAGTCGGAGAGACCAAAATCAATGGCTTTCAGAGGAGAAGACTCATCCTTTGTAGCGAAGAGAAAATTCTGTAAATGAAAAAAAAACGAATAAAGTAAAGATTAGTTAAGTATGAGAGAAAAATATGAAAACCAAAACAAAACGGTTAAGGATATATTAACCTCGGGTTTGAGGTCACGGTGAACCACGCCTTGAAGATGACAGTAAGCTACTACACTAAGAATCTGAACCATTACTTTTTTAGCATCTTCCTCTGAGTATTTGCCTCCCCTGATAAGTCCAAAGAAAGAAAACTCAACCAGTCAGAGCATGATACAATAGAGACGAGATAGAATTATGTGTGATGCAGCAGTTACCTTTGAAGTATTTTGTCCAAGAGTTCACCGCCTTGGCATAATCTAACCACAGAGACAAAGAAAATCGATTAACTACTTTCATCTCAATCATTCAATTGAAAATGATTCTGCAAAAGCACGGAACATAAGAAAACAATAAAGCAACTTTACTTACTCCATAACAATGTAAACATTTTCATCATCTTCAAAAGCATCATAGAACTGGATTAGGTTTTTGTGACCAGTCAAAGCCCGCAATATCTTCACTTCTCTTCTAACATCCTCGATTGCAATTGCCGTTGTCATCTACAGAAAATAGCATCCACAATATTAGAGAACACAAACAATTAATTATAATTGTATTCAGATCAAACAGTAAATCAAGAGAAGAGCACAGGGAGACAATTGGTTTATTAGCATCACTCAAGAAACTCTGTTCTTTTTATTCACGCTCTGACAAAGTACATGATTATATCAATCTCGCACATTCAAAATCCAACCAACAAATAAACAATTCAGATGTTACACTTCTACAGTGCATAAATGCAAACAACTTATAAATTCCAATGGTGGTTGATGAAGCTACTCAGCAGCTCACAGGTCTTACCAATAAGAACAATGTAAATATGAACCTAGCTACTGAGCTAATACAACACAGTTCAACTTCACATAATTCAAACACCAACCAAACAAAGTGTGTCTGACAACATCTGAGAAAAAAATATTAGCCAAAAATCCCAAATAAATTGCACAAGTCACCGTTCCAGCTAAGCCTAAGAACTACATATGGCAAATAACATGTGGAACCTACGGCATGATCATATATATATCCTAAGAGCTTCAAAGGGACCAAAAGCAAAGTAGAGAGAGATAACCTTTGATTTGGGAATAACTTTGACAGCCACATCTTGACCTTTCAAGCTACCTTTTTTCCCCTTAGCAGAGCAAGTATACCCAAAATGCCCTCGACCCACCTCACCGTCAATCTCATAGTGTGAAGCAAACTGCTTGGAGAAACCAAATTTCTTGTCAAGGCCAACCTCACACTCACTACCTTCAGGGATCGAAGCTTCATTGGGCTTAACGGAACCGTGACGACGCGCGAGGAGAGCTCGTATGTGCTTAGCTGGTGATGGAGGTGGGAAAGGCCGCTTGAAGAAACGAAGTGGCGTGGAACTCACGCTCGAGGAGGAGGAGACAGCAGGTGAGGTTTTGAAGAGACTAGGTAAAGGACTTGGACTATAAAACGGAAAGCCTGAAGATTTGGACTTTTGAGATGATGAGTTCCGAGGTGTCGTCTCTTCGATTTCATTGGAGATTTGGAGGCTCTTCGATTGGTGCTCCTCGATAGGTTTACCATGACACAGCCCCATCAATGGAGATCAAAATTGAGAGTCAAAAAGAATGAAACTTTATGCTTTCAGTCACACAAACAACAAACACAATGTCGAATTCTAGATTCAGTTTCCAGACACACACAAACCCAGAAATCAAAACAAAACGATAAAGGAAACAACTTCCCGGGAAAGACACGAAATTTCTCCTGGGAACAGAGTGGAGACACAAAACCCAGAAAAGCTAAAGCAATCCCAATTTCTAACACATGGGAATTGAGAGAGAATGCGAGATCAATGAAGATAAACCAAAACCTAAATCAGGAAGAGTGAAAGAGAAGATAAATATGGGAAGGAAGAAGAAGAAGGAAAGAAGCTAAATTTCACTTCCAATGAGAAGAAGGAAAGTAAAAGACAAGGGAACAAAAGCAAAGGCGCTAAGAATAAAGGTAGAGAGAGAGAGAGAGAGAGACAAGGGTTAATAAAAAAAAAAGGGAAAGATGCTTAGCAGAAGAAGAGCACCAAGGAAAAAAAAGAAAGAGAATCAAAAGATGTTTTGAATGGGATCAATGTGTAAGTTTAGTAGCTAAGAAAAAAAGTCATATTATTCTTCAATCTTCTATGAGAATAATAATGGAAGAGTGGGGTTTTTTTTGCTAGTTTTGGAACCTACCTTAACCAAACCAGCCTGTCCCTCATTCTTTTTTTTACACAATACCCAAAGTTTCTTTCATTCCCTTATTTTATTAATATTCTTTGATGTAATCTTAAAATGCTTTCCCCCATATCATGAACATGATGAAGTAACTGAGCAAATATTAGTAAAATATGAAGTTGGTGTGGAATTTGTTATTGCTTATGTTATGTGAGGAACATGGCAAGGTGTGCTTGCTTGTGTAAACTCACAAGTATTGGGATTTTGCTTGTTTGTTGGGCACTTACCAACTTTGACCAACTTGTATCATCTTTCCTATATTTGTGTTTTTGCCCCTTCTTCTCTAACTTCATTATTAAATGATCCATCTACTTCTATCGTTTTCGTTCTGTCGAAATATGCTTAGGATACTATATATATAGTTTGACATATTTTTTGTTTGTGTAAGGGATGATTTTGTGTAGTAATGATGAACACACTCATACCAATTTAGATTTACCTTTATTAGTTTGTGTTGATCAGTTCATTACAAGAATAACATTTTAAATGAAAGTATAGTAGATACTTAGTTTTTGTATAAATAAATAGTAATAATATAGGGGTCATAATGATTTCTTCCTTTATTAAACCATATATTTGTAACCTTTTCCCACATATGAATGCAGTGTCTCTGTATTGCTTATAGAAAGATTGATTAGTTTAAAATAGTTGATTTTCCTCTTTCTTAAGAGAGTTTGTATGTTCAAAAATTTCTCCTTGTATTTGTATATATTTTATAGATAAAATGGTGCTACCTCCTTATGCAAACTAGCTTTTGTTGAAATTAGCGAGTAATTAGTTGAACAGACGTAGTAATCATTGAATTAATAAATCAAGCATAAATAATTATAATAACCTAATTTGGTATGAGGAATAAAAGATATCCGAGAAAATGCGAGAAGAAGAAGCACATGCACGTTAGAGATAATATTCCTATTGCTTCTCCAACTATGACATTTGATTGATCATTGAATGTTTTCCCCCGGCTATAGTAATATAACTGATTAAAAATATTCAGACATTCGATATTAAACAAGCTTCTAAATTAACTCAATACAATTATCAGTTTTGTTGATTTACTATGATGACACATCATCATGATTCATATTGTCAATTTTTAAAATGCGATGTTGGTTTTGTTTTCAAACGTTATATCAATAGCGACACTTAACTTTCTTGATCGTGAAGAAAACTCACTATAAAGGGCCGAAGACCATGTCCACTAGAGAAACCTTTCTAAATTGCTGAAAATTATATTAATTATATAATTAATATTAAATTAATCAAAACAATCTATTATATATTATCAACTTAGTGTTCAAAAAAGCGTTAGACGATATGTGGGAGGTGACCCAGAGTCTAGCCCCTAGAACACTTAGTCGGAATTTTAAGTGTTTATAGGCGGTTTAGGCATTTACAATACGAACATTATATATAAAATTATATAAAAATACATGTTAAAAGAAATAAATAATAATAAATCATAAACTAAAATTAGTAAAAATACATTTATTTAATTTAGATTAATAACATATAAACATTTATAAATATTTATATGAATATAAAACTTAAAATTTTAAATATATGTAGTTAAAAAAAATAAAA
Source organism: Camelina sativa (assembly GCF_030686135.1). NCBI lineage: Eukaryota > Viridiplantae > Streptophyta > Magnoliopsida > Brassicales > Brassicaceae > Camelina > Camelina sativa. The sequence goes on from NC_141885.1 coordinate 20,920,030, forward strand.
ATATACATTAAAATAATATTTTATGATTTTAGGCAGTCTAAGCGATCGTCTAGGTGTCTGCTTAGCGCCTAGCACCTAGACGCCGTCTAGGCGGCCGCCTAGACCGCTTTCTTGAACACTTTTAAACAAAATCATCATTCTACTAGAGAACCCATATAAATTGCTCAATCATTAAAATAATAATTTTTAAAACAATTGTTTATTAATTATCAAATTTTAATAAATTATTATATAACAAAAATAACAAAACAATTATTTTAATTACTTATATTACATAAGAATAAACCAAAAATATTTTACAACAAATAACTCATCAAGAACAAAAATCATGAGATATAATTTACAAGAAAAATACAACATTAAAATGCTTAATTAACCAAGCTTGGCAAGAACTGATCAAGGGTAGATGTAGGAGAGATCATGTTGGGTTGCACCAAATTTTTGCCACAAAACATCTATCTGATTACAGTTTCAGAGCAAAGCCCAAAGAGTACCACGTTTACATCATCTTCCTCTTCTAGTTGCAGGCTGAACAAGTGATCGAAGACATTGCACAAAACGAAACAAAAAGAGATCAACTATGAACTCCTGACCAAACCCTGGTTTCGTGTCACAGTATCAGATCAGATTGTGAAAATATGCAGAGATTTTACAATGATTGATTGAATCACATTTTCTTTTACCTTTTTCATTCTTGCTAGGGAGAGCGCGCTTAACCGAAAGAAGAAATGTCTCTTCGATAAACTCAGATGCAGGACATGTTAAACCGCCATTACAGCAATATGCACCTACAAGTATAGAATGTGAAAAAAAACTTAATGATGGTAGAGATAAGAGAATCAAAATAAAGATGCTAAAGAATAGCACTAGTGTTGAAAAGAAAGAATTTACCTTCAAACGATCAGTTTGTGTAAAACCAAAGAGAAGAGAGAGAGAGTTGCAAAGAGGAAAGAAGAAAAATAGGAAAAAAAGAATTTATCTTTTATATCTACCCAGGAGCCAACCACATTTTGACACGAACCGTGTCTTATAGGTTCCTTCCCCTTCTTCCTACAACAACGATTCTCAGGTTTATTAGATTTAAATTTAAGTTTTTTATTTATTTTTGGACCATAATATTATGAGCAACCCTATTAGCAATGCTGGACATGCTCTAAAGGCTCAAACCACTACAAAGGCATAATCAAACATTAATAATAATATTATAATAATTATGTGACTAGATCTTCATATTCCTTCCTGCCTTTTTTTTTGTTTTCTCTTTATTTTTGTATTCTGACAACTATTGTATTGTACTCCATATGTTCCAATATATAAGAGTTTTTGGCTAAAATCACACAAATTAAGACACAATAAATATTTTCTTATTTAACAAAATTCAATCATTAGAAAAAAATACTGCAAAAATTTAAATAGTCAAAAATTATTAAATAAATATAAAAAATACATAGAAACTTGAAAAAATCTTATAAAATAGAACAAATAAAAAAAACTTAAAAAAACCTATATATTAAATAAGAGAGTACATTTTTATTGGTACAATTAGATGGGACAATCCACAACATATATCTACAACTTTTGTACAAATTTTTTGTTGTTTTACTTATACCATTAGAAATCTATCGAAATTGAAATCAAGAAATTTTTTTAAAAGAGAATAAGAGACTTTTGATATAATTCACCATCAATGATTTTGATGGGAACCTAGTTGGTTATATGAATAAGAAGATTAGCTATAATGCAATTACCCATGTATCCCATGCAAATGTGAGTGTGAGTATTTCATATATTAGTTGTCATCTAACGGTTACTAAAAATATAAAATTAGTACTAGAGTTTATCATCATGGTAATCATCATTGTAATTTATAGTTAAGCCGTATTGCCTATTCATCTTTACCAATTATCCTTATATACCAAAAAAAAAAAAAAACTATCAAATTTGCTATCATGACAAACAAAACAAAAACAAAAATATACCAAATTTGATCTTACATGGCTCGTGGAGCGAGAAAATACTCTTTCACCAATGTTTTTTTTGAAAAAGTTTTTTTTTTAATTGAAGGGCCCACGTGCACATGCTTATATTAAGATATTAAGATAAGAGGTCATAATAAAAGGCCAAAAAACATATTAAGATAAGAGAAAGAAAAACCAAACTTTCAAACGTCTAAAACAAAACCTCACTTCACTTCTCTGCTCTTTCCTCATGCTTTCTCATTCAGGAAGTGTTACCTTCTTTTTGCTACTGAATATTTCAACTGGAACATCACACACTGAGAGATTAGTCCAGTCAAGTTGTTCTTCAGCCTTTGGCACCACCGGCACCACCTTAGCAGCCATTGGCACAACCTTGTGCTTTCTCACGACCTTAGGCTTTCTCACGACATTAGGCTTTCTCACGACTTCCAGAGGCTTAGGCCAAACAGCATCCATGGCATGATACGACAACAGCCTCGACTCATACATCTGCTGCTTCACCTCTCTGTCTAACACCAATGTTGTGAATGAAACTGAGTTCATAGAAGATTCTTAATTACTAACAATACTCATTTACATTATGTCTTACAAACTTCATTAATACTAGTAATTATAGACTACCATAAATTAAAATTGTTAGTTCTGGAATTCCTAACAAGAAATATCCAAAAATAATGGTTCCAACTAATTCATCTTGTTCGATGTAATACTTCAATCACATTGGAAAAAAAACTAAAACTTTTTATCGAACTTGATATTGGTTTATCATGTTATACCTGGGTAGTAGAACATAAAATTTCATAAGAGTTGATATTGCAATATTTTTCCGAGAAGCTATATTGGATGAAAAATAGTGAAAATTTGGGAATCAACATTAAAGAGACAAGTTTGATATGGCACATTAATTAAAATTTCACCATGTCAAACTTTTGAAAAAATATTTAATTTTTATAGCATAGCGAATTAATGATAATATCTAAGATATATAGCGAATAATGTTTTATAGATCTTTTGCCTTTTCTATACAAATATTTCCTTGATCACGAGTATAAGAAATCTACATATCCTGTCCTTACCTAATCAATCATCATGTATTCTCAACACATAAATTTAAAAGAATATAGGTAAAATGATCGTAAGTTTCTAACACTTCTAGAACATCTTGATGATTGATAATTAATGTTTATAGATTTAAGATATTGCGCTAACAACTGTCTTATGAGTTTTATACTAATCAATGTTTATCTAACTACATAATACGTCAATTTGTACAAAATTGTAATTCTATTTTAAATTTTGTATCGAAAGTGTAAAGCACATGAGCTTTCCATTAAAAAAAAAATCAAGCACAAGACTTATATCAATGATGTGATTAGTAAAACATTCATATTTTTTGTGTGTGTATCAGTGTGTGTTTAGACTATATATGGATACAAAATTTTGGGAGATATACGGTTGTATTTTTGTGAAACCCTTTTGACAATAGTAATTTAAATAAGTGAATGAAAATGGAAAGTTGGTAACTTCAAGAATAATAATAAAACACACAAACATACATTATTGTTGGGCTTTTTGAGTGAATATATATTGGTAGCGAGCAATGAGCACAGCATATATATATACAAAGAAAAGTAAGTAAAGCAAATAATTCATATTCTTATTCCTTGATACCTTCATCTCCTCCACTTCTTTATAATTGCGTAGATTCGTAAAGCGTCATAAAGCATACATCTTTTTTGGATATAAGTAGATAGATGATCACTGAATCCCAAATTAATACTATTTGCCTATTTGGTATGTATATCTTGTTCTTTTTCTTAAATAACTGTTGTTGGGTCTTAGCTTCGGAATGTGAATCAGTGCTTAGCCCGGCCCAACATGTATCTGTTGGAGGAGATATTGTCGTCTTCAAGCTTGCTGGGCCTTGAGCCATTAGACAATCTTAATTTAAAGAGCTACCCCTGTCATAACATAGTAGTATCTCTGTATTAATGCTCGAGACCTCGAGTTGTATTGTTCGCTGTAGATACTACTCGAGCTATATACATTAGTTACAAATCTTAGTAAAAGAAATATATCCCAACACAGTAGAACCTCTATAAATTAATAAGGTCGGGACCATGAAATTTTATTAATTTATAGAGGTTTTAATTTATCGATAAATTAATAATTATTAAATTATCGATAGATTAATAAAATATTAATTTATGAAGAGAATTTTTTATCAGAAATTCAGAATTTAAAAGAAATTGCTACTACTATTTTTCAAGGTGATGATGTAGTTGAAGAAGATATAACGGTACCTTTAGAACCAGTTACACGTAAGGAAGCAATTATCGTGTCAAGAACTCTCTATAATTTGAGAACACAACACTAGAAGTTTTTGATGTAGTCAGAAAGATTAGAGATGCTCTCCAACAAGAATACAAATTCAAAAACAAACAAACAACAATAGATTCATATTTCACTAAATTTTTTTAGATATATATATATATATATTTCTTAGATATATATATATACTAATTTATTTGATTATTAATTTATGATATTGATGGGACCATATTTTTACATGGGATTTTCAAAAAAATTATTAATTTATTATTTTATCGAATAGTGTCCAAAATTATACTAGTCCCAACTTGAAACCGGAGAAATTTATTAATTTACCGAATATTAATTTATAGAGGTTCTACGCTAATATGTTTGATAAATATCCGAACCAAATTGGGCTAAAACCATTTAACTAAAGACGCACTTAATCCCCAAATACTGGTACTACTTACTGATCACATGTTCACACATTAAAGAAAGAGTCATGAGATGATGATGCACTAAATAACGTGCGTGTTTTCTCCCTTTTTTATCAACAGCTTGGTGCGTTGGTAATGATTGCTTTTGCTATAAATCCATATATCTTCCAGAAGAATATACAAATTCAATTTGTACTTTGTTAGTATAGTTTAATCTTTAATGGGACTTTTAATTATTAAGATTTTGTGAAAAAAGCTATAATTTCTTTTTTCTTTTCTTTTTGGTCGTCGAGAGGTTGACTGGTTGAGTATCGAGGAGACACCAACACCCTCAAAGCCATCACGCTTACTAGACATACTTTCTCGTTTTATATATATATTTTTGCTTTACTCTTTTTGTTTTCTTCAATAGGTCATGGTGCTCTTCATATTATTAGTCTCTCAAATTGCATATTTAAAAATTTTCAAACGTCCAAAATCCCTGAAATGATTATACACACGAAAGTTCAAGAATTATATATCTGTATTTTTGCCAAAAACATAACAGTTTGTAGTTGCTAATAGTATTTTTTATCGGTGCTACAAATTCTATGGATTTTAATATTTGACCACAGTATTAAACGTAAGCCATCTCGAGCCAACGACCATTTCCCATGTTTCAACGCCAATCAAAGCTTTTCTTGGACCAGTTCTTCTCATACCATAATACTAGAGCAACGTGAATTCAAATTACAATATCTATTTTAAATATATATATATATATATCCAGTTAGTTGAGAAAATATGAATTGTTGCCATTTAGTGAAAGAACACATCGTAAGTAATAGTCATTATAACTAGTAGTTGAATTGCAAAAATATATAAGAGGATAAGATAGTTCAAAAATATTTAGTTGAAAGATGTGAATTGTTGCCATTTAGTGAAAGAATAAATCTTAAAGTAATAGTCACTAAACTAGTAGTTGAATTGCAAAATATGTAAGAGGATAATATAGTTCAAAAATCATTCGATGTCAGCATAGAAAATAGTGAAAGCGCTGTCGTATCGGGATAGTTAAATTAATCAGGCATAAGTAAAGAAATGCAGCACCCACACTAGACCCACACATCACAAAATGCATACTAATAAAGAAATGGAGTATACTAGTACAGTAGTTATAATTAACATTGTAGATAGATAGATGAGAGAAAAATAGAAATGCTTTTTGTCTCATCGAAGAAGAATGGGCCATCAAGTCCTTCCTTTTGTCAGTTCTCTTTATTTCACCACGCTTCCCTCTATCCTCTTCATCCACACTCGTTCTTGTTTATTATTCCAATAGATTAATCTAAACGATAATTTGGTGGTTACTCATAAGAAATATTTATTTTTTTTTTAAAATAAAATTTAATTGTAAATCTAACAAGAATGTTGGCACATTATTTCTTTAAAAATATATATTTTATATAAAATCTTTATTCAAAAACCTCCTAATATGTTAACCCATGTTTGTTATATGGATGCAAAACTGCAAGTAGTCTTTAATGTTAAAACTCCGAGTAAATTCAAGTCCCAGAGTTTACATCAACAGAAATAGGTTTTCACAATTGATGACAAAAGATTCCCCAGTCTTTTTTTGTACCTACTTCTGTTCTGCATCTATGCTTGCTTTCTCCATGTGCTCCCTAAAAACCTAGCTAGAAGTATCACACTACTAAATAAATTTGTAAAAAAAACAGGATAAATATTATATAGTATAGAATATGATCGATTTAGACGAATATGAACAAAATGTGGTCAAACATATATACACAACACAATACAGTCAAAGCTATTGGTTAAATTTATTTTTCTTCAATGAAGAAAAAAAAACGAAGGTACAAAAATATTCAGAAAGATACGAACGAAAAGGAAGATATCTTTAGGGGACAAGATGACATGAGGTAACTTTGAAACTCTAAAAACACTTTGTACATATATTCTTTCATTAAGATTCTACAAACAGCTTCTCTTCGCTGTCTTATGTCGTACCTTCACTTTATATACACCATTTCATGCTTCTAAGTTCTCTGTGTACATTTATATATGTATATATAAATGTTTTTCAAAGTCTTGTTTCGCTGTAAGAGTACTTTACCCAATCACATGTCTTTGTTAGATTCTTCTGTCTGTACAAATATTCCCACAATCTAAAAACCTTCGTCATCTTCTAACGTACTCCTTAAAATTGAATTGAACTTATAATACGAAAAATATACTTGCATTTTTTTTTTCTTGAACAGAAAGTAAAAGGAACATAGCGACCCACTTACCACATATGTTTGCACTCATCACACAAACTTATAACTAAACCCATATAGATCATTTTTTGTTTGAGAAAAAAAAAAGAAAAACACAAAGGTTTGGGGTAATTATAACCACGTTAATCATACTGTATGATAAAAATCAAATCCTAAAATAAATAAAGAAATATAATGCTCAAGTCTCATCAAAAATCACACCATTATGATGTGATCCAGTGCCCGACGTCGTTTTAACCTTTCTCCCCCACCACCACCACCACCACCATGTCCCATCATCACCGACTTGCTTGACCGTTCGAGCAAAGACTTGAGTGCGTTCTGTAGAAACTGAACCGACTCGACGCCGTGATGCTCTTTGTCGGCGGCCACAACGAGAACGTTTCTTGATCTACCACCGACAGTTGTCAAATCAGCAAAGATAGTTTCCATCTGAAGAGATTCGAGTGTCTCCATGAGATCTTTAAAAAGATCTGGCCTATCCTCGCAGCTAAACGATACCTTGAAGATGATCCGACCGTCGTCGTAACTAGAAGAGTCTTCAGAGTTGAGTACGCTGATCTCGTCTGTCTCCGACGGTAACGTTTCGTCGGTGATCTCTAGGGTTTGTTGTTTTAGTTCTTTGACTCGTTGAACCACTTGTGCTAATAGTGTGGCTTTGTCTGTCTGTATGTACAAACAAACAAAAAGGAAATTAATTAAAAAAAAATATACATATGAAACAAGGAAAGAGAAAAGTTCCGATCATTAGAATTTGTCTTGATTCGAGGAATTTTGTCTTGATGTTCAAATTGTTTCAAATGACAAAGAAAAAAAGCTCGATAACTTTCCCGACAAAGTGATTATCATCTTCAGAGAAAAAAAAAATGGACTTGTAAGCTTTTGTTTTTCCTCAAATTTCTAGATATTCCCCATGTACTTGCAGCTTTTGTGTATTATTATTCGAAAACATTACAAAGGACTGATTTTAGCTTTTAAAATGTTTCTATCTTTCTATAAGTTATATACTTCCAATATTCTACCTTTCTTACTAGTACTCCTAGACAGTATACTGTAAATTAAACAACAGTCAATATTAATAAATCAACAAAAATACAATTTTGTCATTTGGATATATAGGTTTAATTAAACAAAACACAAAATTTTCAACATTCGAAAAGTGTAATCCTCATTTCAAAGAATCTTCTTCTAGATTATATATATGGATAGATGAATACTAATATATATATATAATTAAGTGTACGTAGAGTTCAATTTCATATCTTAATTAACTCAAAAGAACGTAATCTTTCCGGTTCAAGTCTTTATCAAAGTTTCATTTTAAGTTTAGACTAGAATAGTGAGTTTAGTAGTACCTTGGAGTTACAAGAGAGTAATTTGCGGAGCTTGTTGAGATGGGAATTGATTCTTTCTCGTCTCCTTCGTTCAGCTTCTTTGTGGTTCCTTTGAGCAGCAAGAGCTTTGTCTTGAGAAACCGTGTCTTCGATGGCAAAAGGGTAAAACGACGACGTTGTGGTGGTGGAATTAGTCGACGACGAGGCACATAATCCTCCGGTGAGGAATGAATAGAACATGTGATCTGGAATCTCTGGCTGCATTTTTTTTTTTTTTGTTCTTTTTCTTGTTTGCTTCTCCGCCGCCTTCTTTTTTTTTTTTCTTTGTTGGGTTTGGAGCTTTCGGTTGGTTCTGTTCTAAAAGGGAGATTACATTATGTATTTATACAAAAGTGAGGTGGGAGAGAGAGAAAGTGAGAAAGAGAGAGTGAGAGGAAGAAGATATGTATATGTACTATATACCTATGCTTTAATATACAGTTTAGGTATTTGCAAGAATAATTATTATCTTTGAATCTTTAAGTTGACAAGTTTTTTTTCATAGAAATTAGAAAATAATTTTTAAAAATATATAATTTATCAATTATTCATTGGTTAAAACATTATTACAACAAAGACAAATTTCAAAAAGAAAACTTGAAACAACTTTAAAGAATGTTGTATTAAAAAGTTAAGTAACAACGGTTATGAATGTTGTTTTTTAATGTTACATAACAGTTTATAAGATTATTTGGCCTTTTCTATTGCAAAGGAGGAATTATTTGGCCTTTAAGACTTTGTTATCTATATTCAACCCAAATAGTCAAATGCACAAAAGAGGGAGATGATTGAACCAACAAACTGAACCACATCGGTTAAGGGCCGTACTAATTGATTTTATCTTCTGTAGTTAACTTGTGATTGAGATCTCTCATCCCAAAAAAGAATTTAGTGCTCTGTCGATCTGAATCCCCAGACCTAAAGGAGTTCTCGTGAATCATCTTCTTAAGTTGTGAGAATTACTTGGAAATTATATTTGATGTGACAATTTTATTAGTTATTCGATAAACTTGATTGGCAATCAAACATATAGTCTAATGTTTTTTTTTTTATTTTACCTAAAACAGAGACAATGACAAAGGAGTGTTGTTTAAGTATCAGCGAGTTGCATGAAGATTTGATCTTGAAGATATTGTCATTTCTTTCTACAAAACATGCTGTGGTGACGAGTCTTTTGTCAAAAAATTGGAAGTCTCTCTGGACAAGGGTGCTTATACTCAAGTACGATGTTCGGTATCTCGCTAGATTTGGAGTATTTATCGACAAGTCACTCTTTTCACACCAATCTCATGTTCTAGAAAGCCTTCATGTCAAATTAAGTGAATTACGCTGGACCGTGGATTAGAACCGCGCTTGAATATCATCATTCCCACCTACGTGAGCTCGAAGATTGATGCTTGTTTGGTCCGTATCATATAACCTTCTGAATTGTTTACCTGCAAAAGGCTTGTTGTGGAAGCCAGAGATCGATGTGGAAGCTCCTCTTACAACGGTCTGTCTCCCAACCCTAAAATTGCAATTGTCTTATTGACCTTGTGGTCGCAAGGGAATCAAGATTCTATTTTACTGAGTTCGACGTTTCTTGGTCTAAAACACTCGTGGCCTTGAAACTCGAAGGTTTGAAGGGCGTTGATGTGATAAGAATTGCTAGGATGCAAGCATCTTCAGTGGAATCGTACATCTGGAACTGAGCATTTGTAGTTAAATATCTGGAATACTTGTACATTTGCTCCTAGTTTCCATTAAATTGGTGGTTCTCAAGCTTCAAAATGTATCCAATTTCTCCCTTTTTCCTATTACCAACTTGATTTTATAGTGTTTTAGTATTCAACCTCAGTGATATTAATTCATTAATAGCATTTTCATAACCCTTTTTACTCGTGATCGCAGATTTACTTACAAACTCCTTTGGATCGCTGGGAATCGCCGTGTTTGGTTCCTAAAAGTTTGTTGTCCAGTCTTGAAGCTCTAGAGTGGAGAGCGTACACAGGGAGAGGCGGAGATCAGGATCTGTTAAGTTATCTCCTAAATCATGCTCTGTGTCTGAAAACGGCGAGAATCTTCTATGAGCCATATCCATAGGACGTGGCAACAGACTGAAGAGGACTTGGCTTCTATGCCAATAGGTTCCAAGTCATGTAAAATTGTGATTAATGAATTTATCGAAATGTAATCTATTTAACGTAAACAGATGCTCGTAGATTTGTAGGATTGAATTTGCATTTCACAAAACCATGATACAATGCTTCTTTACTAGAGACCATTAATAAAAAAAACCACGAACTAAAACGAAGTTACAACTTACAAAAAAGAGCAAGACCACAAAAATAAAAAACAAGACTTAGAAATGTTTCAGACGCAAAAATAGAGCATAAAAGGGATGATATAACATTCGCATCTTAAACAACCAGAAAACAGATCCTTGGAAGTCCCATGAATAAAAATATTAAGAACATAACATAAGAATTATATGTAAGAGAGAGAGAGAGAGGTAAACTGGTTGGCAAAACAGGATCACTACTTAGCCATCATGACCTTGACAAACTCTTCATAGTTAATCTGACCATCACCATCAACATCAGCTTCCTTGATCATCTCATCAACTTCTTCATCAGTGAGCTTCTCACCAAGGTTTGTCATCACATGACGAAGCTCAGCAGCTGAGATGAAACCGTTCTGGTCCTTGTCAAAGACCCTGAACGCTTCCTTGAGCTCTTCCTCAGAGTCAGTGTCCTTCATCTTACGAGCCATGAGGTTCAAAAACTCTGGGAAATCAATGGTGCCGTTACCATCAGCGTCAACTTCATTGATCATGTCTTGAAGCTCAGCTTCGGTTGGGTTTTGTCCAAGTGAACGCATCACAGTACCCAGCTCCTTGGTGGTAATGCAACCTACAAGCATAACATACTCAGATCTTTGTAGAGAAGCAAGCATCTTAAGTTAGATTTCCAAATTCCATGAGCTTAAGAACACAGGACAAATCTAAAACTGATATAATAATCCAAACAAAAATTTAAAGAACCGGGAAAAATCCCAAAACTCAAAACGTCGTCGTATTTTTCATCATCCAGACTTCAATTCACCAACACGATTATAGAGATGACGAATTACAGATCCGTTGTTATCTTACATCGACAGAGACCAAATTAAATCAACGAGACGATAAACAAAAATCGAAATCAGAACAAAGCTTAGGAACCAAGAGATCCAACAGTAGCAAAAAAAAAATCGTATACATTCATAAAGGAGAGAGAGGGGAGACGGAGGAGGAACGTACCATCACCATCCTTGTCGAATAAGCTGAAAGCTTCCTTAAACTCAGAGATCTGATCGTCGGTGAGCTGATCCGCCATTGTTTTTGTTTTTTTTTCTTCTCCTGTAGATTCGTTTCTGTTTGTATTTTTTTTTTCTCTCAAGAAATCGAGAGAGAGAGAGAAGAAGAAGAGAAAATTTAGAAAAAGCGTGTGTGTGTGTGTCTGTCTGTGCTGAGAAAATAAAATTAAAAAAAAAAAAAAAACGAGAGAGAAACCGTATTTATCGGGTACGAAGCTAACGACCTTTTTTGCTCCGACCCGGACTTTTAAAGCTATACCGGATTTTTGGAAATCTCTATTATAACCTCAGTTTATGGCTTTAATTACGAGTTCAATTTGCCATCAATTATGAATATTTTTTTTTTCTTAAAAAACACGCAAGAGTGGACAATTAACGGATCACACGGTCTGTACGCGGAGCGTTGACTTGACTGTCACGTCAGCATTCTCTCTGGGTCCTCTCTCCTCCTCTCGATCTCTCTATCACTCCAATTGTCTCTTTTTCATTGGTTTAAATTCATTTATTATAAATGCGTCCTCGTCACCATATCGAAATATAAACTAATACATTATCACCGGCAAAATTTAATGTCGATTCAAAGTTTTTATTTTATTTTAAACACTTCAAGATTTAATCATACAGGTTTGATTCTCAATTTCTCAATAAATTCTATGATTAAATGATGAAATATAATTTGGTAAGAAAGATTGACCGTACAAATTAGAAAACAAAATATAGAAAGTCATCTACAATTGACAATTCGACGTACATGGTTTGGCAAAAATAACAGTTAATTATTGTATATACCTACATGAATATTTGGTTTCATTTTTGCTAAATCTTTCATACTCATTTTATAAGGAAATCAGTGTGTCGTATATATCCATAAATTCAGATAGGCAAGTTTTTTTTATTGCAAGCAACACAGTGTATCATTAAAAGCCCTAGACAATCAATGCCAAAATAAACTAAAACACGTGTCCATATAGGTGAACGCTCTCCATCAATCCCATTTTTTCTTAACTGTATCGACTAAGACTTCCATATCCGTTACATAGAACCTAAGATATCAATCACATCAAAACACCAATCTTCTTCTACACGCGTCTAGCGGTAGAGAGTTGCTGCTGCCACGAAGGATGTGTCTGCTTTTACCACTTCCACCGTAACAAACAGGAGAAACCACCGCTGGTTTATAAAACTCGTGTTCGTCGTTGTCGTAGTCGGAGAAGGAGAGCTCTCGAACAGTCTCTGCAATCAGGTCGCGACAGATGTGATCATGAAGAGCCAAACCTATCTTAGCGACCTCTCTTCGTTGACCTGACGCCACGTCATCGCAGACCTGGTTAACGCTCTCCATCAAGCTCCTTCTTACCCTCCGCACCACGAGGGGCAACGTGGTGTCACGTGTCTCTGTCATCGTCGTAGTCGTTGACGTTGCTCTCTTGGAAATGACGTCATGTATAGCGTAATGATCGGGTCTGCCAGTGATTAGGTTTATGTTGTTGACTTTGTAATTTTTGTTGTCTTTGCAGCAATATTCGTCGTGGTTCACCATCGACAACATCGTGTCTCCCTCTGGTTCATGTTGTGTCGTCTTCGTGTTCTTCTGCGTATGCGTCCCCACGACGACATCTCCTGCCACTGTTTTTTTTTTGTTTAACAAAATCAAATAATTTATTAGACAAGACAAGCTGTGTATATTCTATATTATTATCTTTGTCACACCCGAGATCAATCTATCTCGATTGTCAAAATAAAACTAAGCATATGACAAATATACATATATAGTAGTTAAAAAGAACTGTTAATTATTCACATATGTACATTGTAGTTGGATTTTATCCATTCTTGCTAAAAGCTTTTGTTTTCCCTAAATACAAACATAATTTGAAAAGGACATTCCAAAAATAACAGCAAAAACAAATTTAGGAAGTCAATTGTAGGAATTTTTACCTAAGAAGATTTTGAGATGTTTAAATAACAATTTCTCACTTTTGTGTAATATTCTAAGCAACAATAATTGAATTGTAGTACTAAAATGTTATATTTCAAAAAGTGATATTCTTGATTTGGTAGCTAAACCAGTTGGTGGGTCAGAATAATGGGTGGGGGTCCAAATGATGATGAGAAAAGTTAAAGTGGGCTTCATGACTAAAGAAATAAAGGCCCCTAAAAGCTGTCTCTTCCTTCATTATTTGTCTAACATGCCTCTTTCTCCTCACTCTTTTCTTTACTCTCTCTTCTGCACTTTAATTTTATTCTGTTAGATTCATTTAGACTAAAACCTCATTACTAATTAGCCCCACCTTAATTGGGGTCCATACTATCTTGAGTCTTGACTAAATATGATTTTGAACATTATCCTCAGTGACAAGTCTGTAGTGAACCATTTAGTTAGCGCAATTAGATGTGACATCAAATGAAATACACACAGTTTATGCATGGAATCGTTAGAGTAATGACATGTCTTAATCAATAGTATACACTATTTATCTATTAGTAATTTGATGAGACTGTCTTCCACTATTAGACATAGTAATGATTTCAACACCACCAAAGAGACAACTCTTTACCCTATATCCATTCTATCTTCACTCTTTATTGCCTCTTTAGTTGACACACTGTTTTCCTAAATTATTACTTTTTCTTAACAGTAATTTATTTATTTATTTTGAGCAACAAAAGATTAATACGAATTCTGTTAGTTTTACTAATTTACTAACCAGATAAATTCTTCTACATTTCATATGAATTGTTTTTGCTTGGTTTATGTTAATTTAGTTATTGGACCCTAAAATAAGAGAAGTTTGTAATTTGTAAATATGAAAAACACCTAAAAACGTGATTCCGACATGTGTGTAATAGTGTTGTCGATATGTAATGACTTAAGATTTAATGTACAAGTCGGTGAAACGTACCGGTGCCGGAGAACTTAAAATTTTCACGTGTTGTCGGCGGAGAAACCTCAAGTGTCTTGTGAAGAATGTAAGTGGTTTTGATCACGTCGATGGTTCTCCGAAGCTCCTCTAAATCCCGATCGCATTTCTCTAGTGCTCCGACCAGACTCACCCTCGCCGCATCCCCTTCTACTTCATTGCGCGGAAGCGGTGGCTTGTCTCCTCCTTCTCTTCCTCCTCCGCCGTCTCCGTTCGATGAATCTTGCGGAGGAGAAGCGTAAACGACGGTTCTCTGTTCTCGCTTTTTAGATCCCAAGGTGATGGATTTGCGGCGGTTGGAAGAGAAGTTAAAGGTGGAGAGGAAGAGATTAAAGAATCCGGGGAGGCAGCCGGAGGATACGGCGGAGGAGTTTGAGTTTCTCCGGGGAGGATTATGGGTTTCCCGCCATGAAGATGAAGGAGAAAGCAAGGTCTCTCGTTTACTCTTCTTCATGTTCCTCTCTGTTTTTGTTTTTTTCTCACCTCTTTTTTTCTCACTATCTAAAACCTTAAATTTCCATTTAATCAATCTTTTTTTTTTTTAGTTCATTGCAACGGTAAAATTATAATATTAATACCCTTTTTGTGATTTAGGTGTTGCTTTATTTTTCTTTTCTTTTCTTTTCACTTTTGTTTTACGTTTTTCTTTTTTTTTTTTTACTTTTAAGGTTGGTCCATTAGCACATGGCAAACTGCCACACTCCAATGCATTGACACATTCGCGATATACATAATAATGTCCTTTTTTTTGTTAGACATTATTATGTTTTTTATGTTTTTGCTTCTCATTTTGAAGTTTAGTTAGTGGTTTTCAAAGTTAATTATCTCTCAACTCTAGATTAACTTAAACTAGACCTCTGATTGCAACTTTTAGTATAAAAAGTTCCATTAACAGATTTTAGAACACTAATCAAATGCAGTAGGCATTAGGAGTTTAGCACAACGCTCTATGAGAAACAAAAGGACATGATTATGAGTGTTCTTTAAGATTTATAGAGTCCATGACCTCGTGCATGCTGGACAGAGAAAACTTTTAAAAGCCTTCTTTAAGCCATTCCATAGGAATTAGATATCTTTGTACGACTTAAGTAACTACATCATTAATGGCACACTGTTTTGAGACCATAAATTAATTAACACGTTTGAAGAAACCATTTTATGCTTTAGTCGGTAGGTTTGATATATACAACCTAGAACTGTACTGTATCTTACACTTGCTGACACATAAATTTACATTGTATAAATTAAAAATTATGATGATAGTTTTAAATTTTTTAAACTGATCTATTTCTCCCTCGGAAGTTTCACATAAATTATAAATCTCGTGGTTGATTGCTTACAGTGCTAATTTTGCAATGAGGCTGTCCCTCAGATACTTGTATTGCAAATTCAACTGTGAAGAAACAACAAATATACATACGAATTGTTTCTCAGTGAATGAACCCTAAACATTGTAAGTTTCAGGTTTATGTTCTCGGTAACAAATATGACTGACAAGAAAGAAAGAAAAAAAGCAAAGCCTATTCTATACAAATAATCTCGAAAGAAAGAAAGGCCAATGAAAATCTGAATGAACAAGAGAAACTAAACTAACCCCACTTTGGTTTATAGATCTTTCCATATTTTGTAGTCGCTAGTGGAGCTGTTGTTCTGCATATCACTGTCTTGGCAACCAATGAAGAAAGTAGAACGCACAGGATCGACATTTACTAGAGCATGGGCCGTGCCACTAGGACTAACCGCTACAGCTACTTCATCCTCTCCAATTAACACTTCGGCGTAACCTTTTTCGACCTTGTGGTTCTCTAGCTGCACGCATTCCATATAGATTTATCCATAAACTAAGTCAGATTGATGAGTTTAGTTCATTTAGACACGAGAGCAGTAGAGAAACGGAAAACCAAGGTACACTCATCACCGGCAAAGGATTAAGATAAGTACATTTGTCACATCACTAAGTAACTCGTTTCTTCAATCCTAGAGGGTTGGGTGATAACTAGTCCAATGATCAGCAAGCAATTGACTGATGATATAAGTCCAATAGTGAATAACATCTTTATGACAGATTCAGAAGTGATTCTCTCCTTCATTTCTCGAAATAAAAGAAATGCAGTGGAGAATCAAAGAAAAAAATCAGCAGAAAGAAACTGTAAATTTAAGGTTTGTTAACATTACCAAACCCCAAACTAACCAAATACTAGCCTGCTTAGTGCTTATGCATCTGTCAATTCTATATACATTCCCAAACCTCAAACCAACCAAATACTAGCCTGCTCCTGCATCTGTCAATCCTATACTTATACACATTAAGACCAACTAACATAACACACTGTTACTTAAGTTGGCATGGCAGAAACACTCTGAACTCTCTTTTTATCAGCTTTACCAGTCAATGAAGCATTGGATTGTGGATACTTAGATAAACACTGTTACTTATCTAAGATGGATGATGAGACTTACCCTGAATCTTGTCTTAGCTCCCCATATGACAAACGTCTCATTACAGGTATGGTGTCGGTGATTTCCCCTCAATCCACCAGGCCGGATTTCACCAACATGAATGGAAACACACGAGGAAGCTCCACCTGCGGACAAGAACAAAAAAGATCGAAATGTGAATCTCCACTCTCCAGTACCGAGAAAAGAGAAACTTTGGATTACAAAATAATCTCAGCTCACTCCTAAGAGTATATCATTCACAGAATGAGCAAAGCCATAGATACTTTTCTCTTCATCAACAACCTACATGCTTCTAAACCATTTCATCCATGCTTATCCTTCAATACATTAACCAATTGACACTCAAGAACACTAATACGAATTGGTGGTTTATCAACTTCCTGAGCAACATTTGTAAGAAAACGGATTCGGAATTTGATCAAACGAACCTTTGAGCTGAGAATCACGAGCAAGGATAACGGGATCAAGCAACCATCCACGGTCGTCTTTCCGAACACGAGAGAGCGACGCCAAACCGAACCGGACAAGATTAACCTTATCGTCGTCGTCGAAGGTTTTCAAATCGGGGTGACTCTTCAGCGTCGATTTCGGATGGGAAGAGGAGGACGAAGAGACGTGAGATGAATGCTGTAACCTGAGGGTGATCCATGTGAGGAAGAGGAAGAAAGAGAGAAGCAGAGGAATCGCTTGAGGCTTCTTCAGTAGATTGATTAAAGGTGACAACAATCTATGGTTCTCGATCACTCCTCTTCTAGGGTTCGCCATGTTCTTAAGGTTTCCTCTGTTTTAGTCTGTGACTGTAATTTCAGATTTATTGGATTTTAATTACGATTTACTTATCTTCAATAATTCTGATTAAATAAATATTGACTTGATGGATTGGCGGGTTTAGCCAGGCCCGTGCAGTAGTGCAACGCATGGGCGACTTGCAAAAGCTCAGATAGCAAGCTATCCTGACGAGCTTTCTCCCTTAAAAAATAGAGTTAATATCGTGCAGGTCGATGACCCACATATCAGATATTAAACTGATAAGAACAGATACTACACTTGATCTTAGCCAAAAGGCCGAGAAAGGTATGATTTAAACGTACAGCTTCGCTTCTTATTTATACTGCAAAGCTTTGGACCAACGCTCTCTAACTTGTCGATGTGGGATTCCAATTCATCACCTTTTGATCTCGCATGCTTAGTACAGCGTTTAAGAAGACAGAGAAGAATATATTTGTTAACTTAAGAGCTTAATCAACAAGGTTTACTGGTTTAGGCTGCAAGTCACATAAAAAGATGAAAAGTGGAAATTTTAGAATGTTTCAGGAAATCATGCTAGTATAAACCTATCGATCTGCAATGCAATAGATTTCGAGTCAGAATCAAATACATGGCTTTACAGACAAGTCTCGAGTATTGTTTGCTGGTCACTGGCTTTTCGTATGTTCCAAGGTCTGGTCCCTTGTCTTTAGCTTGTGATTTGAAAAGCTGAAACCTGAGATTTGTTTCCAACGAGCGTTTAAGTCTGCACAACCCTCATGTGTTGATTCTAGGCATAAAGGACTAAAGGAGACACAGCTTGTCAAAATTTTGCTGATCACTCTCTATTGCCTTGTTTCGCACTCTTTCTTGTTGCTTTCGAGATCTGAGCTAAAACCTGTGTCAAGCCAAAAGAGTTTTCACACTTTTCATTAACTGGAACCAGCACAAAAGCGTGAAAAAAATAACTGTTGATTACTTTTGTCTAAACTTCACATACTTGAATGAGTCTAGGAACAGTCCGAGGGCGAGTCCGGTCTTCCAATAATTAAACATGGTGATTGTGCTCCGCATCTTGTTGATTAATGGAATAGAAGCTCTGTACATTAAAGCTCCAATGCCTTCAACTACAAGCACAGCCAGTCCAGCAGATAGAACATCCCAGTCTCCTGTTTGTCCTATGAATGTAGAGAAAGCAGTTGCAGAGTAAAATCCCACCAAGAGAAAGAAGAGTTTCTTGGGCAGATCTTTCTTTATCTCCTGAATCTTCACCAGAAGCTTAGTTCTGAGAACTTGTATGGCTTTGATTAGCCGTAGACCTCTGGAGTTACTATTACTTGAAGAACTGGATGCTGGATCGAATCTGTCCCCACCAACCGAGCTTTTGATGGTTGTCCATGACATCCTCCTGGAAATTGCAAACGACCCTCTTAAAACTTGGATACTGGAAACATGAGTTTCAACATAAGATCTTATTCAAGACACAGAACTTCCCACAAGAATTGACAAGGCTAAGCATACTTGGAGTTCTAAGGACTTCACTACTCCATACAAGTCCAATAACGCACAAAGAAACATGATTTAGATATAATGTTACTTTATAACCATGGATTTTACTGGTTGGTTTGCCTTCATACACAGAATTGCAAGAAATATTCAGATTTTGCCAAAATCCTAATCTCACTCATTGTATTTTCAGCCCCACAACGATGCTATCTTCTAAGCTACAAATTGATGCTTGGAAAGTTAGAAACATGCCTTTGATGTCTGACCAAGAGAGGCCGTGCAGGATGAAGGAAATGACAGAGAGAACAAAACTCCCAGCAAATGGCAAGAGACAAAGGTGCTTTGTCTCTGAAACTCCTCTTTGGTAATAACTTACTTCCACAGTTAGGTAATGTGACGGTGATGGCGAATCCCATGAAACAGCTAACAGAAATGTTGGTCTTCTGACCCAATATATGTAGTAGCTACTTCCTAGACCACAAAGTTTCAGCATATATCAATTTCACAATCAATCCATTAAATAAAAAACTCTCTCTTGAGAAAACAAATGTCATTAGCTTCAACTACAAGCTGATAAAGAAAGAGAGTAAGGTTAAAAACTCATAGACGGAGAAGAAACAAGAAACACAAAACTGGGATTCAAGAACCACACAGATCACTCAGTATATGGAAAGGTGCTACACAAATCTTTTATAATTCAATCAGAAATTTTCACAAATATCTTGTAGACAATTCAAGAAAAACCTAATTTCCCCCAATTTCCTAAGTTCCTTCACGCCCATTACTCAAATCAAGCCCAAAAATCGATCCTTTCGAACTGTCTACTGATATAAGAACAAGAATTCAAACCAATTTCAAGATTTCAGGAGAAAACAAAAAATAAAAAGGAACCAGCTGCTGGGTGAAGGAGAGAGGGAAGAAAAAGAGGAAGAAGAAGAAGCACATAGGACCTGAAACGGCGTCGTATTATAACTTGACTCTGCTGCTCTATTTAGAATTTCAAACAAATAAAATTGGTACAGCTTGAGCCTTGAGGGGATGATGCCATAACACAAAATTGCAAAGCTTGTTAATACCATTCTATTTATGTGGTTGTGAGCTGGGAGACTAAAGGTTTACTTAAAATCTAAATCGAAAGGAAGATGCTTGCTTATCTGGGTAGGAGGAAAGGGCTGAGATTTTCAACAGCAACCTGGAGATTCGTAAGAGGAGTAAGCGGTGTAGCTGAAACGACAGCTAAAGAGAGAGTTGACACCATCGTGATTGGTGCTGGAGTCGTGGGTCTTGCGGTTGCGCGTGAGCTCAGTCTCCGCGGCAGAGAAGTGCTGATCCTTGATGCCGCCTCATCGTTTGGCACCGTCACGAGTTCTCGGAACAGCGAGGTCGTCCACGCCGGAATCTATTATCCACCGAACTCTCTAAAGGTACAACCTTTCTCTTTGAGGGATCGAATCAATTCTTATGTACTATTGTTCATTAGTGAACTTTGTTGGATTTTTTCTATCAGGCCAAGTTTTGTGTAAGAGGGAGAGAACTGTTGTATAGGTACTGCTCAGAATATGAAATCCCTTATAAGAAGATTGGTAAGCTTATCGTTGCTACGGGATCCTCTGAGATACCAAAGTTGGATCTATTGATGCATCTTGGAACTCTGAATGGAGTCTCGTGTCTAAGGATGTTGGAAGGTTTTGATGCTATGAGAATGGAACCACAGCTTCGTTGTGTTAAAGCATTGCTATCTCCTGAGTCTGGGATTCTGGATACACATTCCTTCATGCTATCTCTAGTGGTACGGATATAAACGTATCTCAGCTCTCTGTAGGATCTTCGTTGTTGTGTCTTTAGTACGAAAAGAGTTTTGATTTCATAGTTTACAGGAATAACAACCGAGACTACCTACAGGGAGAAGCAGAGAACAATCACACAACTTTCTCATACAACACGGTGGTTTTGAACGGTCGTGTTGAAGAGAAGAAGATGCATTTGTTTGTTGCTGAAACTGGACTGTGTGAGGCAGAAGCACAGCTTGAGCTGATCCCTAGTCTCGTTGTTAATTCTGCGGGCTTAGGTGCTCAAGCTCTTGCAAAGAGATTCCAGGGCTTGCATCATCGATTTGTTCCTTCGTCTCACTATGCTCGTGGATGCTACTTTACACTATCAGGCACAAAGTCTGCGCCTTTCAATAAACTTGTGTATCCTATTCCTGAGGAAGGAGGTCTCGGTGTCCATGTCACTTTAGATTTGAACGGACTTGTCAAGTTTGGACCTGATGTGGAATGGATTGAAGGCACAGACGATCAATCAAGCTTCCTGAACAAGTATATACTATTCCTGAAATTTTCCTTACTAGCTTGTCCATGTTGAATTTACTCAAGATCTTTCTTTCATGTTGTTTAAATTTAGATTTGATTATCGTGTAAAGATACACCGAGCGGAGAAATTCTACCCCGAGATCAGAAAGTATTATCCGGATCTCAAAGATGGATCATTGGAACCTGGTTATTCAGGCATCCGTCCTAAGCTTTCTGGACCAAAACAGCCTCCCACAGATTTTGTTATCAGGTAATCTTGTGTTAAGTAGCATCAGACACATAACATAAACATTAGTTTCTATGGCTTCTTGAGGTTTGTTATCTTACGTTTTTTGTGGGTTCTCAATGCAGGGAGAGGAGACTCATGGAGTTCCAGGTCTTGTTAATCTCTTTGGCATCGAATCACCTGGTTTAACTTCAAGCTTGGCTATTGCAGAACATATAGCAAACACGTTCTCGAGATGAATTTGAGATAAATGTCTCCACATATGTGAACAAAGCTGGCCCTCAAGAAGAAGCCTAATTTATACAGTTTTCCGTAGGAAGATGATCCAGTTACATACTTTGTCTACAACTCTTTACGTTTTGTATTCAAATGTTGTAAACTCAAGTTTTCTTCTGTTCTACCTCTGAATTTGAACCAGACTCATGAAAATGATCGCTGCTGCTACTAAAATAACTCGAGACAATGTTTCAAAGAAAGTTAACAGAATGGCTCCAAGTCAAGAAAGTCTACGGAATGTACAAAGAAACAAAAGCTGTTTTCCTCTCTTTTTTTTTTATAAGGGAACCGACACAAGACAAAAAGAAAAGAGTTTTGAGATTAGAAAGGAGCTGAGCTTGTTCGTCGGAGCTGCCGCTTGGGATCAGGCGGTGGTGCACTTGGGAGGATCCTCTCCACCTCCTGCACAGAAATGTAAGGATAAGCTATGGCCACATATAGACACATACAAAATCGAAGAACATGAAGTTCAAGGCAAAAATAAACCGGCAAATCCAACTTCGTTCCTAGAAAAGGAAGACTATGTCTCTGTCTCTTATATAATATGTTCTTCCTAATGAGCCAAACAACTCTTATAATAAGCGACGAAACAACAAAGACTTAACCTTTTAGAGATTGGGTCTAAACCAATTCATCTTTACTACTGTTCGCGGTTACATTTCTATCGTCTACTATGCGGGTGCACTATTCTATACTTTATTACATCTTCTGTCATCTATCATTGCCTCTAATATCCAGAACTAATTAATAATTCACAAACTTGATCAATAAAACGGAGATAATCCTCCAATGCATTACCTTTTGCTTCCTGAGTCTTTCGTTTTCTTCTTCTAACCGTGAAACTTTGATCTCTAGCTCATGAGTGTAAGCCTGTTCATCAATATCCAACGTTGGAACACAAAGAGCAAAAGAAAATGAGCAAAACTTGACAAGACTAATAACAACAACAACATCTTGGTAATTACAGAAGTTGTTTCTCACCTGCTTCCTAGCTCGGGAACGAGCAGCAGACTCTCTGTTCTTTATCATTCTCTTCTGCCTCCTCTCTACAGTCTTCTCTACAACTTCTCCTGAAGCTACCCTCTTCCTTCCTGGAGTTTGAGTATCTGACAAACCACCCATCAAAGAAGACTGAGACACCATTGCTTGCATATCCGAAACCGGATAAGGCATAAACGTTTGAGGCTGTGGCATTGATGGGAGCTGATGATATTGAACCCATGGGCCAACTTGAGTTATGTTTTGCCCTAAACCAGCACCTGAACCAGCACTACCACCACCGCCAACAGGAACACCAGGACCATCATGGTTCGAACCAGGGATCGTCTCAGTCACAACTCCAGCTTTTAACAACAAGTCTTCAAGCGTCATTTCACCAAGCGTAGGCTGCTTATCTCTCCTCTCGTGAGCATTACCTCCATTCTTGTTCTGCTGAATGTCTTTCCACACCTCATCAACAGTCTTTTTGCTAAGATCCCGTGGTAAAGTCAAACTCCCCTGCCGAGAAAGACCTTCCTGAGCTGCTGCAGCTCCATTCAAAGCCATGGAAGATGGCTGATTAGCTTCAACAGAACAGACACTCTTAAGTAACTCATCCAGATTCATACTTCCCAATGCTTTACCAGGACTCCCCAAGTGGTTTTGAACCTCATCAAGTGTTAAGCTGTAGAGAGAGCCTTGCCTATTCAAGGACTGAGATTTAGCTTCTTTAACAATACCCCTTTGAGAATCCATACGTTATGTAGTGGAAAAAAAGAAAAAAGCAACACAGATTGAGATAACAAAACACAATTCTGAGCCCACAAAATCAGAAACCCTAATCTCAACAACCCAGAAATGCTGTAGACGACGAAGAATTCATCAAATCGGAGGCGAAAGTAACCTTTTTTCTAAGGTCGAGTGGCCAAACATGCAGCAGAGAGACGGAAACAAGAGAACCCAGATATCAAATCGGAAAGAAACGGCCGAGAAGAAGACGAATTCACAGCGTTGTAGCAATCTGAAAGAGTCTTGGGAATTGCATGCAGCATCGAAGGCAATCAAATGCAGATACTAGACATGGAAATCTCTCAACACAAAGGAGAATCAAAACGCTTTTGCGAGAGAAGAGATTTTTTTTCGAAGACGGAGAAATTAAAAACTTAGCAACAAAAAGAAAAAAGAAAAAGCATCAAACTTTGAGAAAAAGTGGAGCTTTATAAATAAGGACCAGATCTAGAACAAGGCAAAGTTTGGGTGTTTATGTCTTGAAAGAGAAACGAAACTATGATATAAGTGCAGAGAGAGAGATTTACATACAATTGCAAAACCTAAACTCTGTGTGTGTGTGTGTCTCTCTCTCTCTCTCTCTCTCTCTCTCTTTCTTATTTTCTCGTTTTGTTTCGCGCAGGAGAGGTAAGAAAAAGAAGAAGAGAGAGAAAACCTTTTGATTGAGAAAGTGACACTCAGATACTGGCCAATGCCCATCCTCTCCCCCAAAAATGGTCTCTAGAAACTTTCGATCAAAATACCAAAGAGAGAGTTTTGTTTAATAATTGTGATTAGTGATTATTGTTTTTACTTTAATGAAGGTGGATATCGAGTTTATTCCATGGGAAACACTACATGTGCTCCAAGACCCTTCTTCAATCAAATTGGCTTTCTATGTGCATTTCGATACGTTGGTTGCAAGCTTTGGTTAAGATAAATGTATGACCAAAATGTCCAATCTTGGGAGTAGATTGGTTATCAAACTTTTTTTGTAATGGTAACGTTACATGTTTACGTTCTCGGGAATCTCTGATTAATAACGCTCTGAATATGAAACTTCATCACACTAAAGCTTTGGATTTAAACGATAATAGAGAATATTGTACATCAAACCATAAGTTCTGCAAAATCGAAACCTCTATTTATACTTTTTATTTTCCAATCTCAGTTTGGGTTTCTAAGAAACTTGACATAACAATTGAGAGATTGTGACATGTGATCAAAAACGCAAAACTCTAATACTTACTTCCTACTTCCACTTCAGCCTCTCCTTCTCTTCTTCATCATAACTAAATCTTTGGAACTGCAGATCTCCAAAAAAATCAAAGTGATGATCACCAACAAACTTTATGCATTCACGCCTCAAATACATCAAGGAAATATAATCAACCACCTTGTCATGTGATTTTCTGTTTAACCCTAAAGCTTGCGCACAAGGACATGAAGATACACATACTTTCTAGACCAAAACCAACTTTTAACACTCCAAGGAGGGGATATGACAATTAAGCAGGAACATATATAGGCAAGAGATTCGTGCTGAGGGATATACTTTTAACACTTTTGATTACTTACCACAGCACGTTGTGGGTAGCCATAGAAGATACTCTTTTACGACTTTTGAACTTACCCTTTAACAGATGCGGGTTGCAAAAAGACTCAACTGCAGGAAACTCACCTGTTGTCGTCGACTTGAAAGCTTCCACTTTTCAAGTATTCTGTAATTGCCTATCACACAGATCATTCCTCAGCTGTGACTTTCAGACGCTTGCACCACTTCCTGCTAAGTTTGACTGTTTAAGTAGTCTACAACTTGGTAACTCAGTGGCCAATAAGTTTGGAAACAAAGTGCTCACTTAAAAATGTCACTGTAAAAACTTTGAAAGTTGACATTGAAAAACAAAAATCTCTAATGAAAGCTCTTGCTAGTTTTTAAAATCCCACAAGTTTTGAGTCATTTTAGAAACCATATAAATTGAGATTAGAGTATGTTATGCTATAAAAAATTGTGAGTTATATTAAGCTGGCTGTTCAACCGGCAGTCACACTACCTGCAGGAGAAATAAAGGATTGAACAAACATAAAAATCAGGATGATACATTAAGCAAATCAAGATAACTTAAAACATATTACAGGCAGAAAAAAACCATGAAATCGTGAAACAGAGAGATGGAAAAAACTATTTTGGAAACACAAGAATTCGATAAGCAAGAACCCACATGGTGCGTAGCTGCGTTTTTAGTTTTACAAATGAAAGTTCTAGGGGGATGTTCAGAAAACTGAAAAAGAGAGACGAACACTGAAAATACTAGTACAATTTTTTTTTAGGAATATCATAAAGAGAGTTGGGTTAAAAAACAAGTAGACGAAAACTAAAAACTCCTTAAAAGGTTTTATGAGTCTGGCCTTAAGAGCGATCAAAGTAAAGAGTAACGTTTCATAAAGACTTCATTTGCATCAGCTCCTTATAAACTTCAGAAGAATCACCAGGCCAATTTTAAAACACTGATTTCTGATATCTGCACAATGAGTTTAAGTAAATAAGAGAAGCAAGAAGCTGTAACAACTACTGAAAAATCCCCAAAAACTCCGATGAAACCAAAACCATGTGGGGTCAGGACACAAAAAGTTCTTGTCTTTAGACATTAGTAAGTCAGTTGCAGATCAATTATATGTACTGAAGAAAGACAATGAAACAAACAAAGAGGGGAAAATTCATTGCTCTACCTGAGTGAATACATGATACATCATACATCTAGTGGCCCATGTAAGGACCACCGTATGGCCCGACACTATGTTGCCCTCTGCCTGTACCGCCTTGACCAGGTTGAGGAGTCTGATAGCCACCTTGCAAACCAGTTGGTGTACCGTACCCAGGAATTGTCCCTGGTGCCATAGCTTGAGTAGCATAACCAGTTGGCATTCCAGCTCCATTTACTGGGTTTACGCCTGTAGCTGCCCCCAAGGACCCCAAAAAAGCTTGTCCAATTGCCGGATTATAAGCCTGTGATGCCAGCAAAGCTGTCAAGTTTGCTGTCAAGGCCTGCCCAATGGCCGGGTTTAGCATCTGCGCTGCTGGACCACCCATTGCAGCTTGGTTACCAGCCATAAGATGTCCATGACCTCCAGGCGTACCGTAACCATTGTTATCATTTCTTTGGTACCGCGGATTGTTGTGGCTGTGTGGGTTATGGTGATGCTGCTGCTGCTGCTTTCCAGGTTTGGGACCATCGATTGCTTTCTGGCAATGCAAGACGCTGCCTTCAAAAGTCTTGTGTGGCTCCTCCAAAGCCCTCTTGGCGCTTTCAGCAGACTTGTAAACAAAGAGGCAGAAACCTTTAGGTCTCCCAGTAAACTTATCAAGACCCAAAGGACCTTCTTCAATCTCTCCAAACTTTGAGAAAAACGCAAGCAGTTTATGTGGATCAAGCTCTGCTCCAACATTACTAACATAAATCTTCTTCTGCGTGTGCTCTGAGTTCGAATGCTGAGCAGGCGCTGAGACAGCTGCAGCAGCTATAGGAGCTCCACCAAAGACAGGTCCTTTAGAAGCCAACTGACATGCCGTCATACGACTACCAATCTTCTTCTGAGGCTGTTTAAGTGCGTTGCGAGCACCTGAACGAGACTTGTAGAGGATAAAGCCATAACCTTTAGATTTCCCAGAGACCTTATCGAATACAGCCTTGCAGTCTTCAATCTCACCGTACTGTTTAAAAGCTTCGATAAGCGTCTCTGTTTTGGTATCCCAACCAAGACCGTGAACGAAGATCTTCCGATGAACAGGATCCTCATCAGCTACTTCCCTGATTCGATTCGCTACACCAACATGCTTATCCGCCGCTTCTTTAAGAAGACTCAAAAGCTGTTCTTTCGAAAATGGTTCCAACAGATCTTGAATCGGCTCATCGTCGTTATCATCATTTTGATTCCCAGATCCAGACGTCGTCGCCGCCACCTCCATCTGATTATTCTTATCATCATCATCTTCAACTTCTTCTTCGTGCTCTTCCTCTACTTCCTCGTATTCAACTTCTTCGACCTCAGCTTGATTATCTTCTTTTTTAATTACAAGCTGAAGCTGCTCCTGCTCCTCACCCTCCTCAGTCGTCTGCTTCAGCTTCTGAGACGGTTCAGCCGCATCGCTAGATTCATCTTCAAGTTTTCTCTTCTTTGTCATGCCGGACATTAGCAAGGCTTATTAAAAAGGTCCCTTCCCTAAGTCTAATGGAAGTTTTAGGGTTTCGAATTTTTATTTTTTTTCTTGGTTAGCTTTGGTTTCTTCTCCAAAAAGCTGATATTATTCTTATTCCACCTCCTTATCTAAAATACGCCGCTTGACGTATATTATTAACCTCAAGTTCTTTCTTAGCTTCAGTTATTTTACACATATACCCCTATAGGCCCATTTATGATTAATGGGCTTTAGATTCGAAAAGACCCATTTACGAAAAAAGTTAATCCCGCCATGTATTTCCCGCGAGAAGTGACCGCTCCTCTTAAAGTAGTCAATCAGTCAAGTCTTTTTTCTTACATCTGTCTTCTTCTTCGTTTTTTTTTTTTTTTTTTTTTTTTTTTATATTGGTAAACCCTAGATTCATAATTTTGAAGCCCCCAGGATTCGGCTTTCACTTGATTCCTTCTCGAAATCTGATTAAGCGTCGATAAAGGTTTAAGATAATTTCAAAACGTTCATATTTCGCTGTCTTTAGATTCAATTCATCTTTGATAAAGAGATTGTATCTGTCTAGATTCAATGTTTTATACTTTTACCCAGATCTGTTCTTTCCCATTCTCGAAATTGATGCAGCTACGAGATTTTGATTTAGCGAATTAGGGTTTTCTTTTTTTGCGCGTGCCCATGAATTTGAATTTTGGTTTCGATTTGTTGTTACATTGAATAAACTGTTACAAACAAAAAACACTGTTGTGTAATTATTTTGGGCACCACTTTTGTGTGTTTGTAGTGATTATCATTACATGCACTTCTGGTTATTGTTGTTAGTTGTATCCTTTACTGACGATTTCTTTGTTTGCTTTAATTCAGGAGCTTGATTACCGGAGGTTTAGAGCTTAATAAATCAGTTGTTAGGTAGTGTATTCATCTGTTAGTTTGGGATAATGGTGGAGTTAAGAAGTCGCACCCAATTGAACTCCCAATTGCATTATATCCGAGCCATTAAAGGCGGATCGATCAAAATAGTGATGAATACGGATGGAAGAAGGAAAACAAAGCTCAGATTTAGGCAGTTGGTTGATATATACAATCTGGAAGAACACAGTAAAGTTGATGAGTCAATTCCAAGAGTAGTTAGGGATTTGGAGAACGTTTCTGATATCACACAAGGTTCGTGTTTGTTTGGTGCTGAGGTGAATACGAAAGCTGATTCTGAAGATTTTAGCATGATTACACTGGAGAAGATTCGGAAACAATGCAAAGCAAAGAAACGGAAACTTCGGAACCGGAGAGACATTGAGACAGCGTCAAACGTTGAAGTTAAAAAAGAGTACTTGACTCGAGATGAAGGGTGTGATATTGAGGAGCCTCTTAGCAGTTGGGATACGAAATTCTCCAAGAAAAGAAAGAGAATACAAGAGCGGAAAGCAAAGTGTGTTTCTACTGCCTCTGCATTTGTGGAAAAAGTTGTGGATTTGCCTGTGTTCTTTCATGTGAAGTCTGAAGCTTGGGATGATAGCTATTCAGTTTCTGAAGCCATGGATTTGAGTCATGCTGATCGTTTGCTAGATTGTAGCAAAGAGTCAGAATCTCCTACAGATACGGTGTTGGTGGAAGAGATAATACTCGAGTCGTCCAGGGACATGAGGCTGGTTCCATGTCCAAATTTTCCCGGAATGGGAGCAATTGAAGATCCCGTAACTATAAAGCCGGTGGAGGAAGCTTTTGAAGATGCATCAGAAGAGTTTAACAATGCTAGGAAAGCGCAATGCTGTTTTGCTGATTATATTGCTTTTGAGGATAAGCAAATTGTTTTGTACAGTAGTGCGTCTGAAGAAGAGATGGAACTGGATGTTGCGCAAGATTCAGAATCTGAGAACATTGGTTGTGTCGAAAACCTCATTTGTTTTTACGCAAGCTCGGGGTGCGAAGAAGATAAAGAGGATGAGGAGAACAATGGTATAAAGCCAGACTTATACATGAGCGTAACTGGTTTGGAGATTGTGAAGATAGAAGCTCCAGAACTACTTGCTATTGATTACCCGGGTTCCCCCATCATCAATTATGGTGAAGAAAATGCCGAGATTGAGTGGGAAACTGAAGACATTAGTAAGGATGATTTCCATGAAGCAACTGATATTCTCCAGCTGACCAACTATTGTAATTCATTGGAGAATTTGCAAGTAGTTCCTGATGAAAGCACAATTGCACTAGAAGAAGAATATTTGCCAGAAAGATCACAACAATCTTTCTACTCCAAGCATCAAGATGAAGCCGGAGACCACAAATTATCACCACTCTGTAAGGAACCTGACGAGGATCAAAAAGTTGTAGAGACTGATAACATCCAGCAACAACAGCCACACCACCAACCACAAAAGCTACTCTCAGGGAGAAAGGTTTGTTCTCTACATAATGTACTTAAACCACATTCTATTCTTAATGCAGTTACTCATTAGATACATTTTGGTTTTCAGGCTTTATCTCCCACCTCTCAAGCAAAACTTCGCAAGGCAATGGAGCACCCCGATTCACCTGAGAAAAGGAGTAAAAGTAAGTCAATGAGGAAATAAATTGAGGTCTTTTTGTATGCTTTTATTTTGCATTGTAAAACTTCAGATTCTCATTCATGTTACAAACTATGATCCAGAATCCAGAGGGAAACTCTACTTCAGTAGCCAAAACTCGCATAGAATCCTTAAGGCTCAAGGACTAGATAACATCGACAGAGTGGAAATCATTCCAAGCTCAAAGCAGGCCATTCAAAAAGCAAATAATAATACTCGGCAAATGAAGTATCAAAAAACCACACAGAAGATTCCACGTCGAGTTGCTCAAGCAGCAAAAGCACAACCTTTTAGCACTGGAAGCACTTCTATACAAGGATGCTCACAGAAAGCTATTGTCTTCTCGCAAGGGCAAATGCGTGATTTCCAATGTGTTGCGGCTAGGCTCACAAAAGAGTTGAAGTTGATGAGAAAGGTTACAAAGAGATGTCTGCTAGGTGAAAGCAACACCTCCAACATTTCTGACTGTAACTTAGATGAGGTACTTTTGTCTATTATAAGCAATTGACATTTGGTTTTCAATGACTAATACGGACTTATTAAACTTCAATGTTGGTTTTCTCTTTTCAGGTGAGAACATTGATTGGAAATGCAGAAAAAACTGAAGAGGGCTGCAAGAAATGGATGTCGATGATAGAGCGTGATCTTTATCGGTTTTGCAAACTCATGGTAGATATATTTAACACTCTTTACCGCCACAGACACGACCAAGAGATTTTTGTCTTCTTTCAATCTCTAACTCTTCTCCATTCCCTTCTTTCACAGGGTATGGTCAAATAAGAATCTCCAGCTACTGAAAACATTGTTCAGAAGAAAAAGAAGATTCGATTTGCAGATGATGCAGGAGGAGATCTTTGCCAAGTCAAGGTTTTTGAGATTGATTTGGAATCTGAATCATAAACAAAAGTCTGTAAAATTAAAATTAGTGTAATGTAAAACTCTTCACACCATTTGTACATTTACATTGTCTTGAGATTTGACGAGATAAAAAGATTTTAGTCCCAAAACAAGATGACTTTACTTAGTTTTCGTATAACAACGTTTATTGCAACAGCTTGAACCAACCTTGTCAAGATTGGTCTGATGATTAACAGAAATAACTATGTGAACGAGTGTACAGTATCATATCAAAAAGCTTTCGAAATTTGGAATACATATAATAAACATGGAGATGACGAATAAGGTTGTTGAAGCCAAACAAAACATGGTAAAGAAAGTTGAAGATTGAACAAAGAAGTTGAATGAAGAGGAAGACGTGAAAAAAAGATGAAGATGAAGAAAAGAGTACTTGGGCTATGGGGTGTTGTTGTTCGTCTCCAAGGGATTTCATATGGTGAATGGTTTGTGTCAAAGGCTTTGATTATGCTTGTTTTCAAGTCTCCTTTCCAATTTTAAGTTAACTAATCCTGATAAGACCCAGTTTTTTAGGCCCATTCTTAAATCAATTGATTCTTATTGTGTATCATCTTTTTATGAAGAGAAAAAATATATTTATTTACAGATTACTTCATTATAGAGAGAGACTGGAGAAGCCAAAATAGATTGACAGGAAAGTGAGGAAACAAAAAAAAAAAAACAAAGAAGGAAGTGGAAGAATGGAATCTTTTAAAAATTAAGAGAAATGAAGAAGCTTGGCCCAAGCTGCTTGGGGGACAAGAGTGTGGGAGCTTCTTGGGAAATGGGAATGAATGAGGAAGAAACTTTGGGCGCAATGCATTTTTGAGTTTTTTGACACACACACGACCGCTTCTCCAAGTCAACATTCTCACGTGCCCCAGCCCCATCAATTCTTCTGTGTTTTTTTTTTCTACTTCACTTTACTTCTTTCTTTTTTTCACTTTTTATTTTATTTTTAATCACATATTATATTAATAATATTATTTTTTACTCCCTTAATAGTCTTAATAATTTAATAGATAATAAGTAATACTCTCTTTATCTCATAAAAATTGATATTAATAATATTATTTTTTTTGTCCTACAAATTGATGTTTTGTTTAATCATTAAAAATATTTAAAATTTTGAATTATTATTAATTTAAAATTAAATAATATCTCTTTAGTTAAAAAAAAAATATTTAAATTCAATAATCATTGTTTTATTAAAATGTGTAAAAGTTTCAAAACATTAGAAATAAACATAAAATATTAGTGGTGGATTTTTGTCAATTGATGAGATTAAAAAAAAAATTACGCGGAATCGTCATGATAGTGTCATGATTACATCGTTTTAGAAGATGACGACATCGCTGGCGTCTATTGACTTTGTTCCTCCCATTTTAGATTCGTTTCTTTTTTTTTTTTGTCAGGATCCTCCCATCTTTATAGATCAATGCTACATTTTTCTAATGACTGACTGATCCAAAAGACTTTCTCCTTTTACTTTTTCTTTTCAAAGATATTTACATATTTGCAAGTCTATTAGTAGTATTTTACTATTTTGTATGATTATTATCCAATACACTAATTAGTATAATTATTCTACTAATTTAGTTTTGAATCTTTTTTTATATAATAAATTCTCTGTTTCTTTTTAGAATCTTGTACTACTTTAACCGAAACTCATTTTAATTTGTTTCCAAAATAAAACTCCTTTTTAGATTTCAATTTTAATCAAATCTAGATTAGGAAGATATACTGTACATTAAAAAAAAAAATCACTACAAGCAAAAATATATGAAGAACAGCCGTGGTATAACTTCTGAAGTGTTAGACCTCTTTGAACGCACGTGAATCGTCTCACCATGATGTAGAATATATAGTGCTACCAAATCATATATACGAAGACCTGATTAATAAACAGTGGACTATTATCTTACTTGATGACATCAACCTGATTAATGAAGGTCATATAAAGAAATTTTATTTATGCTCAAAACCCAAATTCTAATGATATTGATGTGTTTCGCAACTCATAATTGTTAATTTGTCAATGATCGGGACTTTCAGTACTAGTGTTGTACAACTTATATATAGTTTGCTGACTCTTATTTTTCAGAAGTTTTACAAAAATAATATATACT
The DNA here is from genome assembly GCF_030686135.1 of Camelina sativa. Lineage (NCBI taxonomy): Eukaryota > Viridiplantae > Streptophyta > Magnoliopsida > Brassicales > Brassicaceae > Camelina > Camelina sativa. Next base: position 20,953,708 of record NC_141885.1, read on the forward strand.
TTTCATATATCAGAAAGAGATTTGGTAAAGGGAATAAATCAAATTATTTTCTAATTTCATTTTTCATATACGAAACACAGTTATTTTAAAATTAACTATTCCTTTTTGTGTTAACAAGTACTAATGTATTCGAAAAATAGAGAAAAAACGAGTGGAATCTTTTCTAAACTTTGTATGGTTTTATGGTATTTTATCAAATAACTTATTGTTTTTGTATATAACGATAGTAGTTAACATTAATGATTAATCAAACATGTTGAATGAAGGAAACAATACCGACGTCATCCAATTTTTATGTCTCCAATAATTGACCTCTAAAATCAAACGACTAATGAAGAGAGTTGTGTAAAAGATTGGTCCATCTCTTTTTGTTTACGGGGTCCATCTTCTTTGCTTTATATTATCATCAAACTTTGTAATTGTCTGAATTTAGTTTCCAATCCATATTTTATATCTCTGTGTATATACTGTATTACACACATTTGTATTCTTATGAGATTCTTTGTAATTGTCTGTATTCTTTATACCAATCCAATCAAGTTAACTAATTTCTTCACGCAATCAGCTTCGTCCTATATATATATATCAATCACGGAAATATTATATAATATATGACTATATATGTATGTATTACTCCCTCGTGAAAATATTAATTTTCGTGGGCGTAATAAGTAAGTTAATTAGGACTCTTCCAATAATTTAGTGGATATTATTGACAAACAACTAGTCAATTACAAGTAGTACTGTACCATATTATTTGTGACCTTTTTAGATAAATGCCACATATGTGTACTCGCATAAAGATACCATATGTCTCGTATTCATTACAATTGAAATATTCGCATAGTAAACAACAACAACAACAACAACAACAACAACAAAAAGCTGCTTATAAATTAGTTATACAAAAAAAGGAATTTATTAAATTTTAGTACTAATGTTATATAACAAATACGTTTTTAAATCATATACAGTATTCATCGATGTATGAATATAGATTAAGGATTCAATTAACTACGTTTTCACGTGGAATAAATGTGAGTTAGATTGATGTCCGTTAACAAATAAGTAAATAGTAAATACTACGTACTAGTGTAGTAATATACTAATATTTGTTTTCTGACATCGCAAGACCAAGATTCCGCGCTTGATAACGCTGGGAACTTGCGTTGAAAGAGGCATACGACAAGTTGAAAGAGACAATATTATTGAATATCACGACAAATGCTTTTTCTAATTTGACACAAATAAATATTATGAAATAATACGATATACTATATGCTTTTTATATTGATGCTAAACTAATACATTGATGAAAACAACAAGATGATGTAAGTTGCATTATATAAGAAAATAAGGAAAGTTTAGTTTACTACTAAATAATCCGTTAGTGGCTTCTATTTTAGTGAACTCAACACTTATAGCTAGCAAAACCCAATCCGTCTATTGTAGTTAGAAGACTAGACCTACATTACGTACAATCACACATATATAAAGTCAGTAAAGATAATTGGAAAAAAAAAGAAGACAAAAAATATAGACTATTTTTTAACAAAAAAAATATATATATATATATAGACTATTTGGTGGATTATTTATTTTTTTGAAAAAGAACAAAGACATGTGCAAATGAATTTTAGATTTTGATATTTTGAAAAGAAGAAAGAATGGGTCGAAGGGGACAGTGTAATGTGTAAAAGGGAAGTGAGGAGGAAGAGACATCGGGATACGTGAAAAAACGCGTTTTTACAGGAGGAGGAGGAGGAGATTGATGACGTGGTAGAGATAATCATTTCAAGATCGTGTTCATGCATGCATGTTTCATGCAAAAGCCTCATTCATCATACTCACTTCCCACTATTCATTCCCACGTTACAGCTTCTGAGCTTCATTTACATAAAATAAAAAACCATATGTGTCGCTTTTTTTACACTTGTTAGTTTCAGACTTTGAGTTAATGTACTTGTATGTTCTAGATTTTACAAGTTGACAAAGGGACACATATATCCAATATATATAGGTGGACAAGAAACTTAAAGCTATTTTTCATTACCAAATTGTCTTTGGGATATAACTATAAGTTTATATACTTTCACATGCATGGTGTCTCTGATCCAAAATAAATCATCCGGTTCAAACTTCAACTAATTCGACTGATGATCAAAGTTTAACGGTCTAAAAACTTTCATTTGATAAAATAAAGATAAAACATCAATAGCGCTATATTGCCACTCAATGCTATTTTAAAGCTTATTTCGCAAAATTGTCACTAGTCCACCTAATTATTAAAGAAAAATTTAATAGGTCAAACAATATATAGATATATGTATATCCCACAAGAAAATGACTTACATTAAAAAAAAATGAATTTAAAGTTGTAGAATTGGTCAACCATGGTTGGATTTATGATCAGCTATATATCCTTTCTTTAAAGTTTCAATTCCTTGCAATTTTGCGATATTTGTATACGTTTTGTTTTATTGTTTGTAGGTTGGTGGTGTGGTATATGGGATTTAGACAGAAAACAAATCACTATAATAAATAATTTGTCCCACTAGAATATATAAAAGGAAACAAAATTAAATACGATGCCTCTCTCTCACTGGCCATAAATTTTGAAGCTTGACAAAAATCAATAGTGTGATTAATATTTTTATAGACCCAACAAAATACTACTACTAGTATAGTAGTATTATCTAAATTGTGTTGAATAATATATAGCTTATTATACATTATTCAGATATTTTACTAGCTACTATTATTGGTCACACGATAGGGGCCTACTTGCATTTATCATTTTATGTAACCCTCTATAGCATTTCCCTTTCGTTAATTTTTGATTTTGCTTCTTCAAAGTTTGAATTGTTTTAACTGGTTTATCTTCAGATGAGATTAGCGAACGCCATAATCCTTAATTAAGTATACTGGGTAAGTGAGTCAGAACAATGAGCTTAATTAAATTAGTAATAAGACGAACAGAGAGAGATGCTGAGTCAGAGTTCCGTACAATACTGCTGACGCGTGTCTTATTCACCTCTCTCTCTCTCTCTCTCTCTCTCTCTCTCTCTCTCTCTTCTCCACGCGGTTTCTCTCTCTACGCCGTCCTATTTATATAAGTATTTATCTCTCCTTCCAATTTCATCATCACATTTTTTTAATTCTCTCCTTCATCTCCCAAATATTTAATTAACTTAAAAAAACAGAGAAAGCTCTCTTCCCTTTTTTTTTTTTTTTTTTTAATCTCCGATTTCGAAATATTCCGGTGAGTCATGGCGTCGTCAGAGGGATTAGCGAGCGTAGAGCCGTGGTCATTCCGTCAAAGCTTCAACATAGATTCATGGCTAATCTCTGATTCCTTCTCTCACGATAGTGATATAATCGCTAAAGCTCTTCACAGATCCATCTCTACTTCAACTGATCAGTCTCCTCTTTCTCCTTCTTCTTTCTTCGATTCTTCTCCAACCGCCGCCGTCGTTGTCTCCGATCTTTCTCCTCCTCAGACTCTCTCCAACGTCTCTTTCGGCTCAGATCCGGAACTCGCCGCCGGTGGTGGAGGAGGGAAACGGAAACGTGGTCCTGGTGTTTCCGGTGGTAAACAGACGAAACGCCGATCTCGAGTTTCCTCTAAGAAATCTCAGACTACTTTTATAACGGCGGACGCCGCTAATTTCCGGCAGATGGTTCAGCAAGTCACCGGAGCTAAGTTCATCGGTGGTTCTCCTAACGGCATTTTCGCACCGCTTGTGAAGCCCGAGCCGCACAGGCTCTCTTGTAGACTACCACCGTCGTGCGGGAGCTTCGATCGGTCTTCTTCAGCTGTTCCCACGCTTGATACGTCGTCGTTTTTGTCTAACCATCACCAAGAGAACATCGCTACGGATTTGGGTTCTGTTTCAGCTCAGATCGGTTCGTTTCATCATCAGTCAAGTGCCGCGAAGACGACGACGACGACGGGGAACGTTGGTGGTGGTGGTGGCTCCGCCGTGGAATTAGATAGTTACCCGAGCTTCCCAACTCTTGAATCATGGACAGTTATGTAATTTTTAATTACTGTTTTTTTTTTTTGGGTAGATGTAATCCTTTTTACTTTTAATTAGATCTTTTTTTTTCCTTTATTGTATTTCTCTATGAATGATCTTTGTTTTTTCATCCTTAGCTTTTGTGGCTATGGGAGTCTCTGTGTTCATACTTTTGGGGGAATTATATGGTTTAATCAAAAAACTCTGTTTTAGTTTTTATCATTGAATTATGTATCGTTTCAATCAGCCTCTCAGTGATTAATTTTGGTTTATGATTGATTAATCACTGATAAATACTCTTGTGATAATAATATAAGGCCGTAAAGGTTAGAATGTAAGATTAGGATTTTTTTCTTCTCATCAGAAGAAGCTTTTAGTAGGGAATATCTTTGATGGTCCCATGAACATACATGTTGTCAATATCACACATAAGACAATCATTTACGTTATCCCCACTTCAATAATGTTTCCATTACTTGATACAAATCCATATGACCTTTTTTTTTTTTTTTCTTTCTTTTTCTTTCTTTTCCAAATCTTAACATGAACAGAATGAAGCATAGTAGTGTTAACAACAACAAATAATTTAGCACTAAAGAGAAGATTAGCTTTCAACAACTACTGCAAGGAAGGAGAGCATGTCAAAGTAAACGATAATGCGACAACAACAACCCCCAAGTCAAAAAGATTACATCGTAAAAAAAAAAAAAAAAGATAAAATAAACTCTCCTAATGGGTTTGGTGATCCGAAAACACACACTAAAGTTAAAAGACTAGTAATATACTTACTATGTATTAATTTATAGAAGAGTAATTACGAGAAAAGTCGCAAGCAATTTGAAGTTTATTCCAAGTTATTTTTTTCAAACACCTTCTTAGGGTCAGGGTCAGTTATAAAGTGAGTCAACGTCAATGCTACAAAATAGGAAGCAGTGATCATCAATTCATCATCAGTCGTGTTCTTAGTTTGACTGTTAATCGTCATTTTGCGTTGATTCTTTGATTCCTGAATTACACGACACACCACCAATCTCCCGTTTAGAGATTAAACTTGCCCATTATTAAACAAAACGTAAACTCTTTTTAAAAAAACACTTCGCTTAAGATATTCCGGAAACGTTTTAATCAAAAGGTTGACGCTAGATTTGTTGGATGCACTTCACACTTTGTTGTTGGATCTATTCACTGCAACTCAAAGGATAAATGAATATTGGTAACATGTTGTGTGGACGGTGGAAGAAGACTAACCGGGCAATTAATATAAGGAGGGACCATAGATTGACCAAATCGATTATATAATTTATATATACAGTAGTCAGAACTCAGAACAAAGACTAATGTGAAGGCGACAAATATAGAAATGGTTGTTGGTGGTTGCACCTGAGATGGGTTTATTAGGGATACTATTATCTACTTTGTCTCTCAATCAGATTTAGACACTTATCTATCGTCTCATGTGGGTCGGTCTTTGAACTTTTAATTACGAGGACGACACATAAATGAATATTATTCTCTGCTAGGAGGTATTGAGTAAGTTATTCCCTTCGGTTCTATGGTAGAAGTAAACAAAAAACAGAGTAGATAAACAAGAATTAGTGTGTTTCACATCTTCTACAAGTTGATCCCTACTTTATCTTTTAAAATCATCTGTTGATTTGATATTTTTTAGCCTACACTTTACTGGTGAAGCGTGTTCTGAGATCTGCAAACACTTCGAATAACATGAAATCTAGCTCTACAAGCTCACCTCTGTTTCTCATTTGTTTTTGAGTTATGTCGTTTTAACCAAGAAACCTTCTTAAGCAGCATAGGTTCTGCATATGTTTCAGATAGCTGGACTGATACAATAAGTAATCAATCAAGAAGTTCCAAATAGTGAAAAACTTAAAAATGCAGATTACAACACCTCAGTCTTACTATAAAATCCTATTCTACAAAAGAATGAATCCTTTGTCCTCCTTGGACAAATAGATAATCTGAATAAGTAAGTTTACGCCCAACAATATACCTATAGCCTAAAGACTAAATGTGGAAACATGGGAACTTCCAAATGATGCATTTTCAGAATTCAAGTATTAAGATGGATCCAACAACAAGTAAAGATAACGAGCTGCAAGGCAAAACACTTGTCAACAAGGTAATCAAAACAAGTCAATACAGGTTTCACAAGTATGGCCACAACTAACCATTTCTATACTGAATTTGAAGTATGGTTATTGTGAATTATAGACTATGGAAATAACAGATGCTGCTCACATTTGAGTTTCTCCAAAACAGAGCCACATTGCATAGGGTACAACAATAGTGTAGACATATACTTTAGTGGAAATCTATCTATCAGACTATCATGAGAAATTTCATATATTTAAAGCCAAATTGTCTAATTCTCGAGCTATAGCAGAGTTTCAGGTGATGGTGATTGTATACATCTGTGTAGCGCTTTAATGGCTGCTCCTACGGTCCTACTACACTCCATGTGACTATGTGAGCCCCATTGAAATGTTTGACTTCCATGTGAGTCCGGCTCTGCCACCGTTGTAAGAGAGACCATTGAGTCACAATGTTGCTGTGCTGTCCCCGTTGTAAATTGCTACATTTGAACGGAGCCGATCGAGAATTGTTAAGAAGGAGAGAAAGAAGGCACGGGAGATCTGTTGGCCACCATTGTTGGTAAGCCACCCGCTGTCATCGTCTAGACTAGAATTAAGGAAACCCTAGATTTCTTTTGTAACTTGTGTAGAAAGTTTCTGGATTGCCTTGTTTTTTGGTTTTTGATTGTGGAGTCATGGTGACGTAACTAACCACCGCTGGATTGAACTGTGAGCTGAACTGCCTCGTCAAACCGCCGAAGTAGATCCAGCGGTCGAGAGTATCGGCCGACAAAGGTAAACGGCAAAACTAATTCTTGTGTCGTTGATGTTGTTTGTTGTGTTTTGAACATTGAACCACAGAACCAGACCTAAACTAGCATAAAACCAAGCAACCTTATGTAATTTATTAAATTAATATATGTATACTAGATATAAATAATTCAATTTAATGGTATATAAAATTCTTTAATCAAAATAACCATATATATATAATTTAACTTAACAGCTAACGTACAAAATCATATATATTTGGTATGCTAAAATTAAAAAATCAATACAGGTAAATTTGTAATATTTATGAAAAAAAACTTAAAAAAAAACATTAAATATACAAAAAGAGGGTTATACTCGGTTCATTACAGTTATTTTAGGTAAATTTGTTAAATCTCATAAAATTCCAGTTAGTTACAATTAGCTAATCAAATATGATGGTGTGATCCAATTTAACCGGTTAGTTTAATGTCAACTTGATTAGCTGGTTTAATGATGGTTCACTATTTTTTGGCATCAGTTTTAGAAGTTCAAGAAGGAAGAGGATTTGGTTTCAAAAAAATCAAAATTGCATAAGGATTAGGATTTATTCTTTTGTGTTGATATATTTACACATTCTTATTCTCTCTCATTGTATCTCTTTTCATCTCTATCTTATAAACTTTCTGAAGTTCTGTTCCTGAACTTGAGAGAAACACTTTGAACCATTATAGTGAATTGTTGAGTTGAATCCAGTTCCAGACGTAGATTCATCACATCGAACTAGGTAAACAATTGCTTTTGTTCTTGCTTTCTTATTTCGTTTTACTTTTTCTTTGATCTGAGATTGTGTGATGGAACCCGGGACGATGGCCAGCATACGGACACGGACGAGGACCGGAGCGCGCAAGGAACCAAGGACGCGACTGCGTCCGGAACTAGACGGCCCTCAACCCAAGCACCGAACCTGATGCCCGGAGCTACAACAAGGAGCCGAACCGCAGCTAGGACCTCAAGGAAGAAGTGCCCGGCTCTCATCTTTGTCCAAGCTTTCGTTCAAGAACAAGAGACGCTTGATCACGGACCCAACGGACAGCCGACCGAGGCTCTTCTAACGGTCTTCACCATCACCCAAGGGTGAAGACCTCCAAGTCATTAGGGGAATTAGTACTCTTTTTCCCACCTTGGGTTTTTCCCAATGGGTTTACCAAGGGGATTTTAACGAGGCTATGATCCCTAGTGCATGGCCATGGTCAAGGACCACTTCGGCCACGTGTCCATTTTATCCTTAGTTTAATTTCGCTTATGACCGTTGTCTTTTAAAACTATTTCCTGGATGCTGCGTTTTAGTTTTACCCACATGTTTAGGGTTTTGAGAGTCCCCTTATGTAAGTCACCCTATATAAAGGGCCTAGACCTTATCATGTGAAGGTAGACTATCAATAATAAAGAACAAAGTTATCTCTTTCCTCTCATTTTCAGAGATTGAAACGAAAACCCTAGAAGCTACACAAACCGGGTTCGTAATCTTCTAGCTTGTCGTATCACAAGGAGAGTCATCCCTCGTGTGTTGCTACTTTGCTCCATCTCTATCCCCATATATCCGAGAGCCAAACGAGTCGAGCATCTCCTCGCGAATCTCTCTCCGTCCGTTCTTGTCGTTCCTTGGTGTCGTTTCCTTCCGTACGTCGCCCCATCCGCCGATTCCATTCGTTGGCGGCCCAACCGAGTCGTACTTCTGAATCGTTCCGCTGGGTTTGCTCCGTCCGTACGTCCGTGGTTCACGTCCGTAGTTCGGGGTCGTATCAGTTGGTATCAGAGCCGAAGTTCCTCACAAGGTTGTGTCTTTCCTCCCTTTTCAATCTTGATCTTTTCTAAACGGACACGCGTCACGGATCGACCGACAGTACCGATTGCCACCGTCCGACACGACCGTACGCCGGAGGACTTATCAACCGCCGCAGTACCCACTACTGACCGCTGATGGTATCACTTCTCCAACCAGCCACTGCGTGGACCACCGTCCGAACAGTACCTGGCCGCTGTCTGTACCGCAGCCACTGTCCGTACAATAACCGCCGTTCGTACAACTGATATGGCCGCACAACCTGGAGAGCCGCTTCCACCCCGGAAATCGGGACTGTCTTAGCCGAGATCCGGACTCAACTAGCCCAGCTAGGGAACCGACTACAACGGATAGAGGACGTACAACAACAACCCACGGCTCGTGGACTGCATGTCCAAGATCGCCAACTACGCTATGACCCGAATCTAGGAGGAACGTCCGAAGAAGACGATGGTCCATCCTACCAAAGGAGACGCCATCGTCTTAGGGACGAGCATGAGGACGATCAACCCTACCGTCCGGTCGAACCGGGTCACAAACTCACAGCCCCGACGTTTGCCAGAAAAGTTGAACCGGAAGCTTATCTCGACTGGGAGGGGAGGATGGAGCATATATTTCGCCTGCTACAACTATCCCGAACCCAAAAAGATCGCCTATGCAGCCGCCCAATTCACGGACCACGCCCTTACGTGGTGGAACCGTTCCGAAGTTGACCGAAGAAGGAACGGGGAACGTGCATTACCCCATTGGGAGGCCATGAAGAACGAGATGAGACGCTGGTACGTGCCACTGTTATACCACCGCGAGCTCCAGCGAAGGTTCCACAAGCTGTCCCAAGGAGGCAAGAGCGTTGAGGACTACTATGAAGAGTTCGAACATCTTCGCAACCGCTTGGACGACCTACAGGACCGCATTGCGCGGAAGGTGGAACACTTAACGTACAATTCGTTCGATGAGCTTTTGCACCTCGTGATGCAAGTCAAACAACAGATTAAAAGAAAGGCCAGCACCATCAACCGCTCTCGCACTCAAGGAACGCCGAACTGGTCGCCTAACTCGTCCCCAGGACTCGGAGGACATCGCGGGCAAGAGAAGTCTAAGGCTGTCGCCATTGACTCACGATTCAAACCAAGGGACCAGAACAAGGACTCTCGTACCGATCCCAGGCCGCAGCCGACCGAAGGGCGTAGCCGAGATATAATATGCTTCAAGTGCCAGGGTCGAGGCCACTATGCCTGAGACTGTCCCAACCCGCATACCATGACTATTACCGCAACGAGGGAACTTGAATTCGAGGACGACGACAAACCTGACGAGCCGAACGATGCTAAGGAGATCGAGGAAGCCATCGCCGAGCCTGACGAGAGAGTGCTGCTTATGATCCGGCGGGTCCTTAATACTAGCCAGTTTCCGGACGATACGTACCAGCGGGACAACATCTTCCACACGCGATGCACTGTAAGTGGAAAGGTTTGTGGCTTGATCATCGATGGTGGATCTTGCACCAACGTGGCAAGTTCCAACATGGTCAAAAAACTTGCTCTTAGTACCACAAACCATCCTTAACCCTACAGACTCAAATGGTTGAATGACAAGGCCGTGGTCCAAGTCACCGAACAGGTCACGGTCCCGTTTAGTGTAGGCCCCTATAAAGACCAAGTCTTGTGTGACGTGGTTCCGATGCAAGCTAGCCACCTCCTTTTGGGGCGTCCTTGGCAGTTTCACAAGCGGACCTCTCACTGTGGCCACACCAACCAATACTCCTTTGTGCATGACAACAAGCGTATTTGCCTAAAACCATTGATTCCCACACAAATTTGTGAGCTGCAATCGAAAATGTCTAAGAAACCGAGTACTAAAATGAACATCTTGATTAATGATAGTACGGTTAGGAGATCACTTAGTGACTCCACTTGTCAAGTCTTATTGATGGTCTTTAAGGATGTTGTGAGTATAGGTACAGAGCAGGACGCCGTCCTGGCCATGATAAAACCGCTCCTACGACGGTACAAGGACGTGTTTCCGGATGAATTGCCGCACGGTCTACCACCACTTCGCGGCATTGAGCATCAGATCGACCTCTTACCCAGAGCCCAGCTCCCAAACCGTCCTGCCTACCGCGTGAATCCCGAGGAGGCCAAGGAGCTTGAACGCCAAGTATCCGAACTCATGAAGCAAGGATACGTCCGAGAGAGCCTTAGTCCATGCGCGGTGCCAGTCTTGTTGGTACCCAAGAAGGACGGGACATGGCGTATGTGCGTGGATTGTCGGGCAGTGAACAACATCACCATCAAGTACCGCCATTCCATTCCACGCCTAGACGACATGCTTGATGAACTCAGCGGTTCCACCATATTCTCCAAGATAGACCTTAAAAGTGGCTATCATCAAGTGAGGATGAAAGAGGGAGATGAGTGGAAAACCGCGTTCAAAACCAAGCAAGGTTTGTACGAATGGTTGGTAATGCCATTCGGTCTATCTAATGCTCCCTCTACCTTTATGAGACTGATGAACCATGTCCTTAGGGTCTATATCAACAAGTTTGTGGTTGTTTACTTTGATGACAACCTTGTTTATAGTAAATGACTTGAAGACCATTTAGAACATTTGTCCTTGGTCTTGGACACTCTTAGGGAGAACAAACTGTACGCTAACCTTAAGAAATGCGTGTTTGGAGCTAACGAGCTAGTTTTCCTAGGCTTTGTTGTAAGTGCACAGGGGCTTAAGGTGGACAATGACAAGATCAAGGCCATTGAGGAGTGGCCAATCCCGTCCAATATCAGTCAAGTCCGAAGCTTTCACGGCCTGGCCAATTTCTATAGGCGGTTCGTGCGGGATTTCAGTTCGGTAGTTGCACCACTTACCGCCACCATAAATAAGAGCGTTGAGTTCAAGTGGGGGCCGGCCCAAGAAGCAGCCTTCCGCGAGCTCAAGCACTGACTGACACACGCGCTTCTATTGGCCTTGCCGGATTTCAGCAAAACCTTTGAAGTGGAGTGCGACGCGTCTGGGGTGGGCATTGGAGCCGTGTTGACGCAAGGAGGCAAGCCTATTGCCTATTTCAGTGAGAAGCTCAGCGGACCGACGCTCAATTACCCAACCTATGACAAGGAACTGTACGCCCTAGTCCGCGCGATGGAGACTTGGCAACATTATCTATTGGCCAAGGAATGTGTCATTCAAACCAACCATGAGACGTTGAAGCACTTGCGCGGCCAGACCAACCTTAAAAGGAGGCATGCCAAGTGGTTGGAGTTTATTGAAACCTTTCCATATGTCATTAAGTACAAGAAAGGCAAGGAGAATGTTGTGGCCGACGCACTTTCACGGCGCCATACGCTGATCACCACCATGGACGCATGGATCCTCGGGTTTGAGCACATCAAGGACGCGTATGGGTTGGACCCGGACTTCGCCGACTGCTACCAGGAGCATGGTAAAGGGAAGTATACCAAGTTCTTTTTACATGACGGTTCCTATTCAAGGAAAGGCGTCTGTGCGTCCCAGCTAGATCGATGAGGGAGTTATTAATGAGGGAAGCACACGGAGGAGGGCTTACGGGTCACTTTGGCGTAGCCAAAACAATGGCCATCCTGAAGGAGCACTTCTATTGGCCTAAGATGAAGCGCATGGTAGTTGCATTATGTGCAGGACGACCAAGTCCACCACGCGTCCCTATGGCATGTATACGCCCCTTCCGATCGCATCAAGTCCGTGGGTTGACCTATCTATGGACTTTGTCCTTGGTCTACCACCATGCGACAAGAAAGACGCTATTTTCGTGGTAGTGGACCGTTTCTCCAAGATGGCCCATTTTATACCATGCAACTAGACCAACGATGCCATGCACTTCGCCAACCTGTTCTTCCGAGAAATAGTGCGACTACACGGCCTCTCCCGCACCATTGTGTCCGATCGCGAGCCCAAGTTCCTCGGCCATTTCTGGAGGACAATATGGAGAAAGCTCGGTACGCGGCTGTTGTACTCGACCGCGTGTCATCTGCAGACGGACGGCCAAACCGAGGTGGTTAACCGCACCCTCGGAGCACTACTGCGGACCACCATCAGCAGTAACAGGAAGACGAGGGTCGAATGCCTTCCATTTGTGGAGTTCGCCTACAACCTTGCCACGCACTCGGCCACCAAGAAGTCGCCGTTCGAGATCGCTTATGGGTTCAAACCGCTGACTCCTATGGACGTGTTACCCTTACCACCCGGCGAGGTAATGAACCAAGACGGCGCGAGCAAGGCCGAGCTTATCAAGCAGTTACATGCGGAAGTGAAGGCCAACATAGAGCGGTGTACCGAACACTATGTGTGGACAGCAAACCAGGGCCAAAAGACCATGGTTTTCAAGGAAAGCGACTGGGTTTGGTTGCACCTACGGCCAGAGCGGTTCCCACAGAAGAGGAAGGACAAGCTGAGCCCCCGCGGAGATGGACCGTTCCGAGTCGTCGAGAGGATCAACGACAACTCCTACCGCCTTAAACTGCCCGGTGAATATTTAACTTCGACCTCATTCAATATTTCTGACTTGGCCCTGTTTAATGTAGGTACCGAAGAAGATGTTTTGAGGGCAAAACCTTTCCAAGGGGGAGGGAATGATGGAACCCAGGACGATGGCCAGCATACGGACACGGACGAGGACTGGAGCGCGCAAGGAACCAAGGACGCAACTGCGTCCGGAACTAGACGGCCCTCAACCCAAGCACCGAACCTGATGCCCGGTGCTACAACAAGGAGCCGGACCGCAGCTAGGACCGCAAGGAAGAAGTGCCTCATCTTTGTCCAAGCTTTATTCAAGAACAAGAGACGCTTGATCACGGACCCAACGGACAGCCGACCGAGGCTTTTCTAACGGTCTTCAACATCACCCAAGGGTGAAGACCTCCAAGTCATTAGGGGAATTAGTACTCTTTTTCCCACCTTGTATTTTCCCAATGGGTTTACCAAGGGGGTTTTAATGAGGCTATGATCCCTAGTGCATGGCCATGGCCAAGGATCACTTCGGCCACATGTCCATTCTATCCTTAGTTTAATTTCGCTTATGACCGTTGTCTTTTAAAACTATTTCCTGGACGATGCGTTTTAGTTTTACCCACGTGTTTAGGGTTTTGAGAGTCCCCTTATGTAAGCCACCCTATATAAAGGGCCTAGACCTTATCATGTGAAGGTAAACTATCAATAATAAAGAACAAAGTTATCTCTTTCCTCTCGTTTCCAGAGATTGAAACGAAAACCCTAGAAGCTACACGAACCGGGTTCGTAATCTTCTAGCTTGGCTGTATCACAAGGAGAGTCATCCCTCGTGTGTCGCTACTTCGCTCCATCTCTATCCCCATCTATCCGAGAGCCAAACGAGTCGAGCATCTCCTCGCGAATCTCTCTCCGTCCGTTCTTGTTGTTCCTTGGTGTCGTTTCCTTCCGTACATCGCCCCATCCGCCGATTCCATTCGTTCACGGCCCAACCAAGTCGTACTTCCGAATCGTTCCGCTGAGTTTGCTCCGTCCGTACGTCCGTGGTTCACGTCCGTAGTCCGGGGTCGCATCATTGTGCCTCAGTGATTGAGCTGATTTGTGTTGAGTTTTTGAGTATAGCCATAGAAACTTAACACGAACAGAACTGAGATAATATATATAGAGAGCCTACGATGTATTTCAGTTTTATTTTTCTTTAACAAAATTGTTCGTTTTCTTTCCTTGCTCGCTCTAGGGTTCCACAACAAATAGAGGTGATCATGAAGAGAGGACGTGAAGAGATGAGCGACAAGACCTCGCCATACAAGACACAAATTGGTCACAATGGATCAGTCTCCACAGGAGACATCATTATCCCTATCGACCTAACAGTGGAGATACTAAAAAAGCTCCCGAGCAAATCTCTAGTGAAGTTCCAATGCGTCTCGAAGGAATGGTCATTGATTATCAGTAGACGTAGAGACTTCATAGACTCGATCGTGAATCGGTCTTTGAGTCAGCCTCCTCGTGACGCCCATCTCATCTTCGATCACTACACTTCAGGCCAACCCAACGAATGTTTCTTAGTCTTCTCGTCTAATAATTTCCTTCAAGATACTGACAAAAAATCATTACTAATCCCTGAAGGGATGTATCAATACGTCCGGGGCTTGATTTTTTGTTGGTCAAACTTTCGTCGTGAGGCAGCTGTGTATAACCCTACCATAAGGCAGTCTTTTCACTTACCAAAGAGCATGGAAACTTCGAACATGGGCACTTGCTTCTTCGGATACGACCCTCTCCAAAGTCAATACAAAGTATTGTTCTTACCACTATACTACTTGGAGAAAGGTTGTCAAGTTTTCACATTGGGAGATCCCACATCAAAACAGTGGAGGACCATCCAAGGCGTTAGATATGATCACTTTCCATTGGTTGGTGCGATTTGCATCAACGGGGTTATTTACTACCGAGCAAAAACTTCAATATATAATTCTACGTCTACATATGAATTGATGAGTTTTGAGGTTCGATCCGAGAAATTTTGTTCGGTAGACGCTCCAAAAACATTGACGGATCGCTTTTCGCTTCTGATAGACTACCAAGGGAAGTTAGGATTCATGTGCTGCGAAAAGAGTGTGTAAATTTGGATTAGAGAGGATGGTGATCAAAAGACACAAGGATGGTCCAATATTTTCTTATATGAGATGGAGGGATTTGAAAAATGGTGCATTCCGGGTGTTACGCGTTGTGGTGAGATTGTTTTTGTGAATAGTGTGTACTCATCTGATGATAGGTTATGTGTCTTATATTATGATCCAAATCGAAATAGTATAAGATACGTGGACCTTGAAGGCAGTTACCCGATAGAAAGAAGGCGTCACGATTCTGTCATAATTTGGACATTTCCAGATCATGTCGATAATACAATGCGTTTGTCTTAGCTAGTTAAGAGATTTTCAATAGAACTTATGGTTTTCGATTTTGTTAAAGAGATTTTTCTAATTTGATAACTAATGAAACATTGAAACTGATTAAAGTAGAGATGGTATATATATTCAAGTACGTTTTCGTAATCCGTTTGTATGTTGGGATTTAGTTTGGAGAGAAAAAGTATAAGTAATAGTTTTGTTACATTTACGAAATGAATAAATGAATAGATGAATGAAAGAATGATACAAATCCCACGTCAGAAATGATACAATAATAAGTCACATGACTATACAAGCTTGAACATTATCATCGCTAAAAAGATGAAGAGCATTTTCATCAATGGTAGGTTGAGCTTTTTGGGATGGACGAGGATAATAACCGTTGATAGAAGGAGAGTTGTCATAGTAATCATACTTTCCACTATACGAAATCGTATTCTCTGGCTGATGATATATCTTCTGATCCGATTGTTCCAAATGCTGAGAAGGATATGTATAATAATCACCGTAATATCCATTGTAAGGAAAAGGCCAGAACTCAGCTGTTCGTCCTGTTCGTTTCACCATCTTTAGAACATCTTCCCGATCGACGTATCCCGTGACCGTCACTTTTTGTCGATCCACGTCTATCTCTACCGTGTCCACTCCTACACAAAATTTGATTATTAAACTGTTTTAACTATATCAATATGCATTAAGACTAAAAAATGATTGTATAACGATACTAATCAAGATATATTCTTATATCTATATCGCTCTTTTCTTACCATCGAGTTTGGAAATGGCTCTTCGAACCTTCCTCTCACATCCTTGGCAATCCATATCTACCAAAAGCTCCACAATCTTTATAACAAAAGAAACAGAATATACATTAGATAATGAGGAAAAGAAGACGACCGAGAAGGACATCATCGAGCAAAGAAATAGATGGCAATTTACAGATAGGGCGATTGGTAACCGAGAGTTTCCATGTATCCAATCAAGCATTGTCTTATAATTATGTTTTCTTCCGAGCTTCTCACGTTTAGTCTTAAGAAAATCTTCTTGCTTTCAATGTGATCTTTTGGTTGTGTAATATAATTAACGTGTATAAGATATGCTTATATAGGTGTATAAATGTCTGCGCGTATTAGGAACATTTGGTGTGTGATTCCAAGAAACCGCGTTTGCGTCTTGTGAGATGCAAAAAGCTTATGTCCTAAGTCTTACACATTAATACTATATCTTGTATTATTTCGGTGTCGTCAGAGTTTCACATTTTTTTATTTATTTCAGTTTAATTATTGTGTCTTATTACTAGAGTAAGGGTTTACCAAAATAATTATATCGTATACCAAAGAATTAAACCATTAGCTTAACATTGGAAAATGATGTGTTTCAGTCTTTTTAACGTTAATTATTTTTATCCGGTAAAGTCAAGAGTCAAGACATTCCACAAAAAAAAAAAAAATCTACATCTTTGTTCTTGAAATTTAGATTCGTTGGATATTGAGAAAATAAGACCGACCAATCTATTTTTTGATTAGTTTTGATTAGCATAAACCGAAGTGGCAACATAAACCGAAGTGGCACCCATATTCAAAAGTCAAGATCTCCATGCCTACCAATTACCAAATGTTGGAAATATACAGAATATACAGACACATATTAGCTGATTAATAGGAAGTATATGAGTCGTGTGAATAGCCCAAATATTTGTACAAATACATGCTGGAACTGCCGTCTGCCAGATTCTCTCATATTGTTCAGAATCGACTTCTTGGCTTCTGGTGCGTGAATATAATAATTTTTTTTTAGAAGTATATTTGAAATGAAAAATAACGAAAATATGAATATGACATTTGCAAGTAGATAAAAACAGCAAACAAATCGAAACACGGAAACAAAATATAACTCGCTTTACCACTAATGAAAACAAAATCAAAAGGGTAATACAACACATTATGATATATGCAACTTGTCACTTGTGTATTCTATAAGTAACAGTCTCAGAAACAAAAACTTTGAATTTTGAGTTACGTAAATTACCTAGAAGAAGCATAATCAAAAACCATTACAATTTCTTGAACCTAAAAATATAATACAAGAATGTCAGGATGGACTAATCCGGTTCGGTCCGGTTCAAACTCAATTCCTCGATTTGATTTTGTTTTTTATGCCCGGTTAAGTCCCGGTCCAGAAATAAGATCAAGTTCAAAAAAAAAAAAACCCCTAATTCTTCAAAAATCAAAACCTCTCAGTCTAGTCCAATTTCTCTCTCTCCGTTTCTCCGGCGAATCTCCGTCGCCGTTCTCCGTTCACAGTCTGCTTTTATCGCGAGTCTAATCCACCAAAATTGGGCTGATAAGTAATTGCTTTAGATTCGAACACCGAACAAAACTTCCAAGTCACTGAGTTCAATTTGAAATTGCGGATTCTCATTCTACAACACACTCTACAGAAGAAGGACAATGGCATCTTTTCCTCAACCCGGTTCCGTCACCGTCTGCGAGATCAACAGAGACTTGAGTATGTATTATAGCTTTCTTCCTTTCAGAGCTTATCTTCTCTATTCTATTTTTTAGGGCTTTCGAAACTTCTTCTGAGCTATAATGGTTGGATTTACGGTATGCAGTTACGGGTCAGAACTTGTCTGATGATCGAGCTCAAGAGACTTATGGAAAACTTCTCGTATGTTCTTTTTTATTTTTTTATTTTTTCAATTCCTGATTTCATATAGCTTGATACCATTCTAGTAGATAGCTAAACTGTGTGTTGAAAAATTTGGGGGGGGGGGGTGTTTTGGTTTATCACAGGGAATGGTGTTTAGCCCTGTTTCGTTCGACTCTACACCTAGCCCTCTGCAGGCAAAAGAGAATGGAGATAGAGAAGAAAGTGTTGTTAGAAAAGGACTTGTGGCTACTCTGCAAACCATGGTTGCAGACTCTCTTAAACAGATTTTACAACCCACCGATGTAAGAATTTTGGTTGACTTCTATGTGTTTGTTAGTTTATTTGGTGGACTAAACAAGGCTTAGCTTTTTGTGATGGTTAGTTACAAATACTTTTCTTTATGTATCTAGGGGAATTCAAAATAGGTGTTTTAGGATGTTCTCTGCAGTTTTAAAATGCCATTATCGTAGCTGTTAAATTAAGGCACAGCCTCGCTCACCTTTTCGTTTTTAGGTAACTCTCCTCTCAGAGATTGATCTTCAAGGAGTGAGTTGGCATCAGGGGAAGCATATTCTTGCCTTTATATCCGGTTCAAATCAAGTTACAATTCGTGATTATGAAGACAAAGGTATGTTTTTTAATTCAATTCCAGATTCCTAGTGCACATGTGCCGGAGTGTGCATACAGTTTCATATTCTTCTTTTGAACAGATGAGAAAGAACCTTGCATTTTGACAAGTGATTCCCAGAGAAGTGTTAAAGCCCTTGAGTGGAGACCAAATGGTGGAAAATCCCTATCCGTAGCCTGTCGGTGTGTATTAATGACCTTCTGATACTGTCTACTTTCTAGAATAGCTAGTTTTATAGATAGATAACTAAGTTTGATTCTACTGTGACATCTGTTCCTTTGAAACAGGGGAGGAATATGCATATGGGCTGCTTCCTATCCAGGTAATATGGCATTGGTTAGATCCGGTGGTTCCGCGCTGAGGGGAAGTCTATCTCGAGGATCTGGAACTCGCTGGATTTTGGTGGACTTTCTTCGGGGTCATAATGATGAGCAAATTAGTGCTCTCTCATGGAGCCCCTGTGGAAGATATCCTTAAAACGTTTTCTGCTACAACTGTTTCGCTTTACTTCATTTTGGTGTTGTTAGTTAACTGCACATGTTTTCAAGATCATTTCAATTACCATAGTTGCTTATCAAACTGAATCTCAGGTCGGCATTTGTTGGGAAGATATTTGGATTTTCTTGGATCTTTTCTAGTCTTTGCATCACATGAGTCCCTAACTTTGTCCATCCTGTTATTCCTTGACCTATTTTCACATATTTAGCATCAGCCTCATATGACAGCTCATCTTTCACCATATGGGATGTTTCTCAAGGTAATAGAAGGGCAATTTAGAACTCTTTCTTAGTGCACATTAGCATGCAAATTTTTGAACATTTATCCTTCTTGCGATGTATCAGTAAATCAAGTCCAAACAGTTGAGGACTGAACTTGTTTTCTTTCTCTTATTCTTGAGTTGAGATATGAGAAACTGCATCTTGCTTAAGTGGATTGAGTTCCTTGTTTCTTCTGAAAGTGATCTCTATACATCTTCCAGGAGCGGGGACACCTATTCGACGGGGACTAGGCGGCATATCAATGCTCAAATGGTCACCTACAGGAGACTACTTCTTTGCAGCAAGATTGTAAGACATCAACTCTCTTTCTATTTAGAGATGTGGAAAATAGCCTCCCGTTTGACGTGTTTGCTAATCACATATTTTTTTGTCACAGTGATGGGACGTTTTGCCTTTGGGAAACAAACACATGGACATCTGAGCCCTGGTCTTTGTCAACTGGATCTGGATCTGTCACGGTAAGTTCAGTCGTGATCCCACATAGGATAGTGAGATATGCAGTAGCGTATTGCTAAAGGTGGTTTTGTTGGATGGGTCAACGTTGCTAGTGTTTTATGCATTGCATATGTGCGCATACTTCATTCTGTTTACTAAGCATTCATTTCCCTTCTTTTATGTATGAAATTGCAACTGTGTCTCATCTTCTTCAATAATCTAAGCTAAAATACTTCTTGATACTAACTTTCATAGGGTGCAATATGGGATCCTGAAGGACGGTTTATCTTGATTTCGTTTTCGAAATCTTCAACACTGGGCTCAGTTCATTTCTCATCCAAGCCACCATCCTTGGGTATGTAGAAACTTCAAAGTCTTTTGCCTATACTACTAGAAGAACTTGCCAGTTACCATACTAAACCTCTGTTTCTTTTTGGTTTACTATCAGATGCCCATCTTTTACCGGTTGAATTGCCAGAGATTACTTCCCAGACTGGCTGGTAAATTGTTTGGTTGTTGTTGAATAAACCCGGAAAGGCCTTTCTCTAATTTATTTCCTGATATTGTTGTTTCTTAAACTGAATAAACCAGTGAGGGAATCAAAAATATAGCATGGGATGCATCTGGGGAACGATTGGCTGTATCATATAAAGGAGGCGATGACAATTACAAAGGATTGATTGCCATCTACGACACTCGAAGGACACCCATTGTATCAGCATCACTAGTGTAAGTACTTCCTTTTGTTTATCTATTCCATCTGTCTTGCCCTTCTTTTATATATGTTTGCATTGTCCAAACCAATTAACAAATCTTCATGCTTTTATGATTACAGCGGTTTCATCAGAGGACCTGGAGAAAACCCGAATGCTCTCTCCTTTTCATTCCATGACAAGTTCAAGCAAGGTCCACTCCTTTCCGTGGTAAGCCATATGCCCACTTAAGTCTCTTTTCATGCCAAAGTATTTAGATAGATAGAACCAGTCAGTTAATCAACCTTTCAAACATATCGTATTGCAGTGTTGGAGCACCGGATTCTGTTGCACCTATCCTCTCATCTTTCGCTCACATGTTCTTCCTTAGTAGCCAAATGGTGCAAGTTTCCAAACATTTTGGTTCTATTGATAGACTGGTTACTCTATGTAGACGAATGGCTTCTTTAAAGAACTCATCTCGAAGTTAAATCCAAAAACAATGGTTGCATTTGAAGTACATTAATGGTCCTTGAACAGCAAAAAGAACATTACACAAAAAACAAATAAGAAAAGCAGCAAACAGTTGAGGCACTTCAGACATTCTTGTTTTTCTTCATCTTCGAAGGTGGCCATCGACCCTTCTTCCTCATCCTACGCTTACGAACCAGACGTTTCCTACGTAGCCTAATCTTTTTGGCCAGCTTCATCTTCAGCCTCAGTTCCAAGAGCAGTTTCTCTTTAGCTTCTTTTGATTCCAACGGTAGTTTATCCACTGGAACAGAAGCAACAACAGTCTTTGGTTCCTCATTGCTCTCGGGCTCAGCACCGTCAACGCCAGAAGCAGAGGCCTTCACCACAATTGCTGCAGCTCTTCCATGGCTACCACACAAGCTGTAAGCACTGAGAGAGACTCGGTTCTTGGACTCGACAGCGTTGGGTTTAAGACTCAAAACTGACAATTACACAATGAAGAAGCACAAAAGATCAGAGCATTACAAGTAAACCAAGTGTTCGATTAAATGTCTCAATTAAAAAAGCCTATTTCGATATCTTCAGTTCAAAACCTCACTGCTCTAAATCAAAAGCTACTTCTTCTTTTTTTCTCTCGAAAACCCAGAATTGAATTAGCCTAGGATCTCGAATTCGGCTTCATGGGTCGCTAAAGGTCGGCAAAACGAAGCTAAAGCGAAAATGTCAAAGACTAGAAACGAGTGAAAAGGCATTACCTTGTGAAGCGAAAGACGAAGGTTGAAGAAGGCGCGGCGAAGAAGAAGAAGAAGAAAGAGAGGGGAGAGAATTGAAGCAGAGAAGAGCCATCTCCGTCTAATGGAAGAGTTCGTCTTCAGGCTTTCTTCATTCCAAGTTTATTAGTTTTCTTCTGGATAAGCTTTTTTAACTCTCTGCGTCTTCTCAACGAACGGATTGGATTGTTCCGGTTTAGGTTGAATTGAGTCGGTAAAATCCGGTTTTGAATTTAATTCTTAAATTTGTCGATAAACCGGAATAAGTACCGTTTATAGAATCGTGAGTCATGACACGTGGCTGTGCCAGTGTCTTAATGGAGGAGAGAAAGCTAAGTTAAGGATGTTCCAGAGAATGATGTTGGTGTTGAGGAACTTCCAATGGCGGAGGACAAATCTGTGGAGAGAGAGAGAGAGAAACACATCTCCCAAACAGAAACCATAATCAGAAGGAGGAGAAGAAGAAGAAGAAGAAAAGGTGAGGATCGGAGGAGGGAACGGTTTTGGAAATCGCCGGTTTCATCCGATTGGCTGTGAGATCGATCGAGAACGCGGGAAGGGGAACATTGCAGATGAAGCTCTAGGAGTTTGGCCGCGGATTCTGAGATTGGAAATATTGAAGAACATCTTTTAGTTTCTCTTCTCAACGTTAACGCCGTCATGTCTTCTCAGAGTCCTGAACGAAAAAGATTCTATCAAGTCTGGCCCGGCAAAAATGTAGGCTTTTTTTTGTGATGATCTCACACAAAGTTTACATTTTTATGCCAAATTGTGGATTTGTTTTTATAAGGATTCTTGGCAATGAGCCAAATGCTCGGAATTGCTTCTGCTGCTTTCTCTTTGCTCTAGAGTTTGAAGAACATAGAGTTTCTAAGATTCTCTCCATAAAGTTTTAGCCTTTTATAGTTTAGACTCTGTCTATATGAATCATAGTCTGAAGTAGATTTCTCTATTGTTATTGGTGTTTCAGAAATTCTACTGTGGGGGAAGACTAGTGTTTGGTCCAGATGCATCTTCGCTTCTTTTGACCATATGTATGATAGGAGGGCCAGCTATCACTTTCTGCATCAGGATGGCTTTTTTGATTAGACGTCGTCACCCTTTGTTTCATTCTCAGATTTTAATTGGTGCAATTCTTCTCACATTCATGGTATAAAGCATTTTTACTCTTTACTTACTTTGTAAGAGAGATTTTTATGCCTAGATCCAAACTCTTACTTCTTCCTTTTAATGCAGGATTTCACTTTTCTCTTCTTGACATCATCGAGAGACCCCGGGATTATCCCAAGGAACAAAGAAGTGCCTGAGTCAGAGATTCCTGATGTTGTCACCCAATCTACAGAATGGGTGAGTAACAAATTAGTAAATGTGAAATTACCTCGGACTAAAGATGTAATTGTGAATGGCTTCACCGTCAAAGTGAAGTTTTGTGATACCTGTCTCCTATACCGTCCTCCACGTGCCTTTCATTGCTCTATCTGTAACAACTGTGTCCAAAGGTTTGATCATCACTGTCCATGGGTAGGTCAGTGCATCGCCTTGGTAAGTCTTACTGGAAATTCATTTCTCACTTCCAATTCAAAGAGCTGAATAAGATCTGTGAGTGTTGATATGTTTTATCTACGGGCTTCTTTGCAGCGTAACTACCCATTCTTCGTCTGTTTCTTATCATGTTCAACCCTCCTCTGCATCTACGTGTTTGTCTTCTCATGGGTCAGCATGCTTAAAGTCCATGGGGACTTCTATGTTGTCCTTGCTGATGACTTAATATTAGGTGTTCTTGGTCTCTACTGCTTTGTTTCCGTCTGGTTTGTTGGTGGACTTAGTGTCTTCCACTTCTACCTAATCTGCACCAACCAGGCAAGATTCTTTAGCTTTTTTGCAACAAGTGAACTGGATTTTGTAGTTTCCAAGTAGCTAGTCTGATTCTTTTGTTATGTTTACAGACGACCTGTGAGAATTTCCGGTACCATTACGACAAGAAGGAAAACCCTTACCGAAAGGGTATCTTAGAGAACTTTAAGGAGCTGTTCTTTGCAAAGATACCATCACCTTTGATCAATTTCAGAGATTGGGCACCAGAAGAAGAAGACGATGTGGAGGTCGGATCCATCACATCTAAGCTAAGCAGAACCATGGGTCCTCAAAACACGAAAATGAGCAGTGGTAAGCTTGGAGTACGGTAACAACAGTGGAGGCTATCAAGAGGATTTTAAGTGTGGATGAAGGCGCCACAGCGATTGGTTTGGTTTACCAAGAACCAGCGAATATAAGGAGAAACTCGAGCGTGGCTTTGAGACCAAGATAGAGCAAAGAAAAGGACAAACATGTGTAAATTTAATTCTTTAACTCAAAGCCTTGTAGCTCTCTCTGTCTTTACTCGTTGATAAGATCTTTTTAAAATCTTTCGCATTAAGAATAGGAATTAGGAGAATTGGTGTATATAGTGGTTTCTTGCGTTACGGGAAATTTAAACTTGGTGTGTATTTCATTGTCTCCAACTTTCTTTTATTAACGGTGACCTTTGCTGCAGGTTTGAGTTTGACACCACCTGGTGGTTACATGAGTTCTGCTCTAGATTTAGGCATGTCTGCATTGGTCAATGAGTTGAATTTTAATATATTTCAGTTGTTCAACAACATTGCAATGTGCTGTGGTAACTAATTAACTAGAGTGCTCTTCTGTCAAAGAAAGCTATTCAACTAGTTTTACCACTTCTGTTAACGGCTCTCGTACCAATGAAGATAGCCTCTGTGGCTAGAGTTACTCTTTTAGGGAGCGATCTCCTATGGCTTTCCCATCTTACATTCTCTCTTCTTCGCAACGAAAACAAAAGAAACCTGCGAATGTCTTAAGGATAGGATCGAGTTCGTGTAGCAGATGAGATGATCCAAAACGAGATTGAAATAAGCCGATGATCTATGCAGAAAATTCATCCGTAATATTGATTGGGGTTAATGAAAGCGACGACCAGTGCAGCAGCAGGTTTCGTGAATGTCACGACAACTAGTCAACTACACAATAGTGCAGTGAAGAAGGCTCGCGTCTGGCCTTGGCCAAGGGCTTTCCTTTGACGGCCCAACCGAAGTCCAACGAGGTATAGTACTTTTTTAATTATTTTATTTTATTTTAAATACTGTATAAAGATTTTGATTTCTTTCCTTTTTTTTCAATCAAATTTTTGATTTTCTGACTTTTAAAAAAAAGTAAAGAATGTTTCAAATATTTTAAAATTAATTTTTATTTACCTATATTTAATTACACAAAATTTTATTTTATTTAAAGTAAATGTAAGTCTTAAATTTTAATATGTTTAAAACAAATTTAACTGAGCATCCAGTTCTTAAGATTTTTTTTGTCCGCTAGTCGCTAGAGGTGTAACAAGTTCAACATGTTTTTATGTATTTATCAATTTAATTTTAAAGTTTGTAAAATAATGTTTTAAGTATAGTGTTTAATTTAACTGAGGGGGATTTATTGAAACCATGATTTTGGAAATTTGGAATTTTTATAGATTTTAGGGAAGCTGATATGATTTATTGTAAAAAATGTTCAAATTCCACTTATAGTCATGAAATTTGGATATCTGTAATTTTTAACTAAGGAAATCATCTCAGTTCCTCTCAAATCATTAAAAATCAAATCTACGAACTATTTTCAATAATAGTAAATTTTAAAGTATATTTTAAAATAATTAATTCAATAATACTGAATTTGTAATATAGAATAAAATCGAATTTGTAACACTAAATTTCATTAATCCATGATCGAATAACATAAAATTTGTCAGTTTTTCACAAATCACTTAAAATATCATTTTGAATACATTCCCTAAAGTTTTTTTAATATAAAAATATTTTAATTTTAATATGTTAAAAGTTAAAACCAAATTTAACATCTTTTTCGTTATAATTTTATTCGTCTCATCTTTTGAATAAATATTGTTTTAAGTTCTGATTAATGGGATTTTGACCATATATCTATTTGGTTTAAACGTTTAGTTAATCTGTAACGTTTCTAATATTCCCATTGGCTGCTCTCTCCTCTTTTATGGCTTCTGGATGTAGAGTTTATAAAAATGAAAATAATGAATGAGAAGATGAAAAAAACACAAAACGATGGAAAGAAATCTATCAATGTGTGAGGGCACGTTTAATTGAGAGATGATTTGACTTGCGTTCAACCAGCTCATTGTTTGCATCATTCTAATTCTATTTTACAAATATAGTTGGCCGACCATGATATAACAATTTTTAAAAAAACTAATAAATCTATCTTAGGATTAACAAGAAATTTATTCCTTGTTAGTTCTTACAAACAAAGCAAACATGAAACATACATGCTTGCTTATTCGCATAATCACCTTATCGTAATTACATACAATGTCCCCATTAACTCCTCTTCCTGTCTAAATTATTCGGTTATGATAAGCGAATAAAAAATATATTTTATTACCCCCCCCCCCCCCCCCCCCCCCAAAAAAAAGGAAAAAACAGAGAAAAGGGATCGCGCAATTTTGCAAATCAGCGATATAATTTCTTGTGTGGGATTCGTTCGAGTGAGAGAGTCTGAGAGAGAGAGAGAGAGAGAGACGACAGCTTCCAATTTTTTTTTGTGTTCCTGTCTCTCTTCTCCTTCTCGAACTACAATCAAATTCGAGTGTTGGGGTGTAAATTACGAATCTTTTTTGGTCGGAAGAAAAAAAAAAAGAGTTTTTTATTTCCGTTTCTGGGGTTTTCTTCTTGATATTGATCTTTTTCTCTGATCTGATCATCATTGTGTATGGATTCTCAGATGGGTTTCTAATTCTGGGGTTTATTGTAAAAATTTCTTTACTTTTGGAGCTTTTCTTCTTTGTATTTTTTTTTTCTCTCTCTCTCAACCTCAGTTATGGCTTGGAATGAGACCAAACTCAAGAGGCTTTATCAAGTTTGGAGGGGAAGCAATGTAAGTTCTGAAATTAATGTTTCATTCACTTTGCTTTTCTGGAGAAGATTGGATTGATTGATCACATAAGTTTTTGGGCATGAATAAGCATCGCCACTTCCTTTTGATTCGATTTGATTCCTTTGAGTCTTATTCATTCTCTTATTAGTTGTATCTTGAGTCTTGATCCTTCATATATGGAAGAACTATGTTTGTTTATGCTTTTTGGATTATAAGCTGACTTTTATTTTTTTTTCCCTTTTTTTTGTCTTCAGAAATTTCTGTGTGGCGGGAGGTTAATCTTTGGTCCAGATGCATCATCTCTATATCTATCAACTATCTTGATCCTATGTCCCGCTGTGATGTTCTTTGTCAAAATGTACATGAAAATGGCTGATCCTCTTACCAAGAACCCAAATATTTGTATTCCAATCCTCTCCGTGTCTTGGATACTCACCATTCTGGTATGTCTTCTGCTTTCAAACTCTCTAGAATGAAATTTATGTTTTTTCTAAAAGTGCTTTCTGAAACTGAAGTGTCAATAGTTTAAAACTTCAGGTTATATTTTTCCTATTGATGACGTCTAGTAGAGATCCTGGGATTGTGCCAAGAAGTTTAAGGCCTCCGGAATCAGATGATGCACCGGATTCAACTACTCCGTCCATGGAATGGGTTAGCGGTAGAACCCCAAATATAAGATTACCAAGGGTCAAAGATGTAACCGTTAATGGACATACCGTAAAAGTGAAGTTCTGTGACACTTGTTTGCTTTACCGTCCACCTCGAGCTTCTCATTGTTCTATTTGCAACAACTGTGTCCAGAGATTTGATCATCACTGTCCTTGGGTTGGCCAATGCATTGGAGTGGTAAGTTTACTAAACGATTTTGCTCTACATTGGCTTATATAGGTTCGGTGTGTTTTGAATATGTTTTGTGATTCTGTTGCAGCGAAATTACCGATTCTTCTTCATGTTCATATCAACATCAACCACTCTGTGCATATATGTGTTTGTGTTTTCTTGGTTGAACATATTTCAAAGACATACGGATGAGAAGATTAGCATCTGGAAAGCTATATCCAAAGATGTTCTATCGGATATTCTCATAGTTTACTGCTTCATTACCGTTTGGTTTGTCGGAGGACTCACAATATTTCATTCCTATCTCATCTGCACTAACCAGGTAGGCGATTACAAAGATCTATGTTTCATTTCAATCTTTTCAAGTCTTGTTTCTTTCTCTGTTTTGTTTTAATGGTGAGATCTGTTTTGTGCAGACTACTTATGAGAATTTCCGATACCGATATGATAAGAAGGAGAATCCATACAACAAGGGAGTTTTAGGAAACATATGGGAAATATTTCTATCTAAGATCCCTCCATCAATGAACAAGTTTAGATCATTTGTGAAGGAAGAAGATTACATGATGATGGTTGAAACTCCTACTTCAAATCTAGGTGAAAGTCTTGTTAGCTCCAAGGAGAAGATCGATATAGAAATGGGAGGAGGAAAGATTGTTGATGAGAGTGGGAAGAGCTACTCGCTCCCTGAGATTCTCCGGAATCTAAATTATGAAGATCTCGAGGATGATTGTGAGGAAGATGACTTGAAGGCTAAGGATCATCACCACCATCATCACCATCAACATAATAATAATGAAGGAATCATCCCTTCTTTTAACCCGTTTTTCACAAATGAGAATGGTAGTAATAAAGATGAGAGAAGTGGAGAAGAAGAAGAATCAGGAAGATCTTCAAGTGATGATGATGGGAAACGCGGTCGAGTCTCCATTGAAGATGAAGAGAAAGTTGAAGGGTATGAACGAAATTGGAATACAGATAAAGGTATGAATATAAACGCAGGATCTGAAGATGGAACAAGCTCTCCTCAATCCACTTCTCCAATGCTTCGTAAATAGAGGTAATTTAAGCTTTATTTCTGTGTTAGCTTGCTTTTGAAGAAACCGTTGTCAGCCTTCTAAAGCTTTTATACCTCTCTTTTCTTACTTTGCTAGAGAAGGACTTGAAGCTGGAGAAATGGGAGATTTGTGCTTTTATCATTCATTCTTTTAATTGTGTTTCATATAATTTGTGGGAAACAAACAAAATCCAAGAAATAACAATCATTTAGGACTTGTGAGTTTGAGCTTCTAGATTTTTCATTTTTATTTCTCAAATTTTTAGTTGTATTTATATATATATAACCAGAATGGCTCATCTGGAAAAATCACCAGCATCACATACTTTTTTTCTCTTTTTTTTTTTCCTTATAAAAAAGATTTGGACCATGAATTGTATACTGTTGTCGGAATTATTTTTTTTCTCATTTTTATTTCACATTTGCATCACATATTTATGTATACTGTTGTCGGCATTATTTTTCTCTTATTTTATTGGTTGATTTCCATTTTTTTACATCAATCACATATTTAATATTTTCATCAAAAATGCTCTGTTAATATATTATCAAGAAGACAATGCAAAATCAAGAGACACCAATAACTTTTCGCCACGTGTCTGGCTCCCACATCAGAATTCAGATTTTCACTGGATTAGATTTTCAATTATATAACACCACACAGCTTCATCTTCTTCCTCTAGCTGCTTTGCTCTCTATCTCACTCTCTCGTTCTTCTTTGCTTCTGAGATTCATAGTCAATGGCAGCTGAAATGGCGTTGGTGAAACCCATCTCCAAATTCACATCCCCAAAGCTCTCAAACCCGAGCAAGTACCTCTCAGGGAGACGTTTCTCCACCGTGATCAGAATGTCAGCTACTTCCTCGCCACCTCCTCCGGCCACGTCCACCTCGAAGTCCAAGAAGGGGACGAAGAAAGAGATTCAGGAGTCTCTTCTTACTCCGAGGTTCTACACGACTGATTTCGAGGAGATGGAACAGCTTTTCAACACGGAGATCAACAAGAACCTTAACCAGGATGAGTTCGTGGCTCTGCTTCAAGAGTTCAAGACCGATTACAATCAGACACATTTCGTGAGGAACAAGGAGTTTAAAGAAGCTGCTGACAAGTTGCAGGGACCTCTCCGACAGATCTTTGTTGAGTTCCTTGAGCGGTCTTGTACTGCTGAGTTCTCTGGTTTCCTTCTTTACAAGGAGCTTGGTAGAAGACTCAAGGTGAGGTTTTTAAGAATAGATTTATGTTTCAATTGTTATGTGTTTTCTAGAGTTATTAGATTTATGAGATTTTTAGAATATATTTATGTTTCAATTGTTATGAGTTGTTCTTGGTTTGCTGTTTCTTATCTACGTTATGCTTATTAGATGGAAGTTAGAGCACATTTGAGACTTAATGTTGTGTCATTAGATTATTATATTGGTTTGATCTTTATTTTTGATATGTTGGTATTGCAGAAAACAAACCCTGTTGTGGCTGAGATCTTCTCTCTTATGTCCAGAGATGAAGCAAGACATGCCGGGTAAAAATCTCTTAACACCAAGAGCCTCTCTTTTATCTGAGTGTTTGTTCTTGAATTGGTTATTTGAATGATAAAACATTTTCTTGCAGGTTCTTGAACAAGGGTTTGTCTGATTTCAACTTGGCTCTTGATTTGGGTTTCTTAACAAAGGCAAGAAAGTACACTTTCTTCAAACCAAAATTCATCTTCTACGCGACTTACTTATCTGAGAAAATCGGGTACTGGAGATACATCACAATCTACAGACACCTCAAGGAGAACCCTGAGTTCCAATGTTACCCAATCTTCAAGTACTTTGAGAACTGGTGTCAAGATGAGAACCGTCATGGAGATTTCTTCTCTGCTTTGATGAAAGCTCAGCCTCAGTTCCTTAATGACTGGCAAGCTAAGCTCTGGTCTCGCTTCTTCTGCCTCTCGGTAATTTAACTAAACTCTCTTTAATTCTCAAATTCAAATGTGTTAACTAGCAAGAGGATTGGCTTTTGCAGGTTTATGTGACAATGTACCTCAATGATTGTCAAAGAACTAACTTCTATGAGGGTATCGGGTTAAACACAAAGGAGTTCGATATGCATGTCATCATCGAGGTAATGGAACTTGAAACAAGAAGATTAATATTAAAGCTGTGTTATGTGCCCCCTTTTCTGAAAATGTTGTACTTTTGTTTCAGACAAACCGAACCACGGCAAGAATATTCCCGGCGGTGCTGGATGTTGAGAACCCTGAGTTCAAGAGGAAATTGGATAGAATGGTTGTGAGCTATGAGAAGCTGCTGGCTGTAGGGCAAACCGATGATCCTTCCTTCATCAAGACCCTCAAGCGGATTCCTTTGGTCGCTTCTTTAGCCTCTGAGATCTTGGCTGCTTATCTCATGCCTCCTGTTGAGTCTGGCTCTGTTGATTTCGCCGAGTTTGAGCCTAATCTTGTCTATTAGTAGCAGCAATGTCAAGTCTTGAGTTTACGGCTGGATTCTTGATTCCTTGTAATTGAATGATCAAAACTGAGAAACATCTTTTTTTTTTTTGTAATAAACCAAATACTTTTGCTGCATATATATGATCAGATTGCACAATGGATTCACCAAAATTCAGATTTTATAAAACAGGTTGATACAGCTGAGTTTGCTACATACAAACACACAATACCCGAGTAACAACGGAACACAATCCCACCCTCTATGTATTGTGTGGAGGAGATTTATCCAAAGAGGAGGATAAAATATGAAAGCTGACCTCATTCCTCATTCAGATTTAGCCTTAGGTTTCTCTGGTTCTTCAGTCAGAGGCTTGAACACAACGTTGAAGAACCAAACTGCGAGCAATGTAGCCTTCACAGGTCCAAGCCAATACACAAGTAAATGCTCTTTTGTTATATGCTCACCGCGTGCATAAGCCCATCCCATAACCTGCCAAGATTCACACAGAAAGCAAAAAAACAATCAAACAAAAGATCAGTTTCTAGTGAAATCACAATCACAAGACTATCTTTTTGTTTTTGAATACATACAGCTGCAGGGTTCATGCATCCGCCGGTAAGATCAGAGCCAAGAATATGTAGAGTTAACTTAGCAAGACTACCAATCCAAGTCTTCATAAAGAAACTCCCAGGGATTTTTCTTGTGAGTCCCATTGAGAGCATTACAATGAAAAATGTTAGTATCCCTTCTGTTAAAGCACCGTGATGAATTGCTACGTTTAGTTTAGGTCCTTTCCCAATCTCAGGGAAAACGTGAATCACATGCTTAACCGCAAGGATTGATCCCATTACCTGAAAACAAAAACACAAACCAGAGCTTCACATAAAAATATGATCTTTGATCACACAACAAGTCTTTATATGATTGGGAACAACCCAGATAGATCCATCACCAAAATCCTAAAAAATTTGGTGTAATTTGACATTTTACAGCAACACACAAACCCTAATCTAATGTCAGAAGTATAATGAGGAATTGAGGATTCATCACTGAGACTTGTCCCTAACGAAAAGAGTCAATTTTTAATTCAGGTAAAGAAAAAAAGAAGTCAACGAAACAAAACCTCGACGGGGATTCGAACGAAGACAGTGAAGATAAAATGTCCGAGGCCACCGGAGACACCAGAAGCCAAAGCGGTCAAAGGATTATAAAGTCCGCCTTTGCTGACTTTTTGAAGGAAGGCAAAAACAAACATGGAGATGATGGAGAAGAGATATCGAACGATCTCACCGGTCGCATCGCTCCGGCTAAACCCGAGAACTCCATGGACTAATATGTTGACTAGAACTCCTGCCCATATCCACATGAACGACAATACCAGATCAGACACCACTAAACCAATTCGACCCATTTTTTTTTTTTTTCGATTTCAACGATGAGAACCAGATTCTCAGAAGGATAAGGAAACGAACAAAAAAAAAAGTAAGCTTTTTTATGATCTGAGTTGGGATTTTGGGAATATTGAGGACCGTTGAAGAGGAGGAAAAAAAAAAAAAAAGGTATCGAGATTTATTATTATGATAAAGCGGCTGATGAATTTAGCATAAAATTGACGCTAGAGACATTGTTTTGGTGTTGCGTAATGTGGATGAGTCAGCTTCCGACATTAAAGGTTTTGGCTTTGTCGTGTGATGAGATTAAAGATTCTCCAAATGACACAGCTTTGGCTTATTTAAACCAATAGAGAGAGTAAGTGATACGTTTACTACTGAATAAAGTATTTAACTTTTACAGTAAAATAACATTACAATTAGTTAAGTTTGGCTTTGTTCGTGATGAGAGAGATTAGTTTCAGAACTGATTTACAAAAAAGGCTCTGTCATCGTTTCCAATTTGAGTTCATCCGCTGCGACGGAAGTTTCTACTCTTCATCTTCGGATTCCGGTGATTTGTCGTCTTCGGCGAGTGTCGAGTCCCCCTTATAGCTGTTCCTATACAGTAACACTACTAATCGTCGCGTCTTCCTCCTCGCCAGGAAAAGATATGACCTTTTGATCCTTTCGAGCTGTGGGTTGTAACTTTTGTCTCTCTTCTATCGTTTAGGGAGTTTGAAGCTTCAGCATTGGGGATGGATCCTATTCCTTTTGTGAATAAATGGGTTTTTGTTAGAGGTGAAGCAATGAGCTTACACTGTTCGATAAATTGATAAATGATTACATTTTTTCTTTTTTGATTATAGCTCTTAGTGAGTCTTGGTTAAATTGATAAATGATTACATTTTTTCTTTTTATTGTTAAGTTTATTTTGAAGAAACTATGTCTGTTTATGAGCGGAAAGCTCGGAAAATGCTAAGAATAGAAAAAATTGGGTCTTGCTTGTTTCTCTAAATTTGAAGGCTTTCAGTGGTTTGAGGAGATGATCAACGGTTTCTAGCTTCTTTGAACGACATAATTAGTTAAGAAGGATTGACAAGAAAAGATGAAATGTCGGAGAAATTTTTTGATCCGTTCAACTCTTTTGGCCATTGGTTTTTTTCTCTCTCTCTCTGATTCTTTGTTTGGTTTTGATGATCGTTCAGATCAGCATTCACTCCGAAAATGTTGCAATCTTAAAAGACAAAATAAACATTCTTTTTTCGGTATGATTCAATGACATGGAGACAGGATGTCACAAAGTAAAGTTCATTGCAGATTTCTTCATGCTGCTTTTGATTGAATGGTTTTAGGTTTACAGTTTGTTTTTCTTCCGCACAGAGTTCATGATTTTCTCTTGTGTATGTGTACATCTATAGGATTGTTGTTTAGGCAAGAAAATATATGTTTCTGAGGGGCATGTTCTAGGATATACATATAGGTATTTAGAAAAAAAGTGTTATATTAGTTTAAGAAAATGAGCAAGGAACAAAGCTGTGTTCTGAAGGCTTGGGAGGTGACCGTAAGAAAGACCCAACAAGCAAAGAAGCGTGCAAACAGCATCTTTGGGACGGTAACTGTAGCTCCACAGACAGATGATGATACTACTACTACGACTGACGATATTGATGATGATAGCAGCACTAACAGAAGTAGCATAGGTGAATTGTACCATGCAGAGAGAGTACTTCCTAATGGAGACTATTATACAGGGCAATGGTATGATAGTTTTCCTCACGGGCATGGGAAGTATCTTTGGACAGATGGTTGTATGTACATTGGTGACTGGTACAACGGGAAGACTATGGGAAGAGGGAAGTTCGGGTGGCCTTCTGGTGCTACATATGAAGGCGAATTCAAAAGCGGATACATGGATGGTGTTGGCCTTTACACAGGTCCTAGTGGAGATACTTATAAAGGTCAGTGGGTGATGAACCTGAAACATGGCCATGGAATCAAGCGTTTCGCGAATGGAGATGTGTATGATGGTGAATGGAGGAGGGGTTTGCAAGAATCCCACGGAAAGTATCAGTGGAGAGATGGGAGCTATTACATTGGGGAATGGAAGAACGCTATGATCTGTGGCAAAGGTACTTTTATTTGGACGGATGGGAATAGATACGACGGATTTTGGGATGATGGTTTACCTAGAGGAAACGGGACTTTCAAATGGGCTGATGGGAGTTTCTACGTTGGTCATTGGTCTAATGATCCGGAAGAAATGAACGGTACTTATTATCCATCTGGAGACGAAGGGAATCCTGAGTGGGATCCTAAAGACGTGTTTAATAATCTGAGTGAGTACAAAATCTGCAGTGGAGAAAGAGTTCCTGTGTTGCCTTCACAGAAAAAGCTATCTGTTTGGAACTCTTCCAAACGTGTAGAGAAACCGAGGAGGATGTCTGTTGACGGGAGGGTAAGTGTGGGTGTAGATAGAGCGTTTGAGAAGATGAATATGTGGGGAACCGAAAGCGGAGAAGGCGCTGCTGATATTGATTCCACCACGAGGAGGGACTTGGATGCTGAAATGATGAGACTAGAGGCCGAAGGCTTCATACAGAGCCTGAGACCGACCCCTGCACCTATGAGATTGCCGAGGGCAGGGAGGAAGCAAGGCGAAACAATATCTAAAGGCCACCGGAATTACGAGCTTATGCTTAATCTACAGCTTGGAATCAGGTAAATATACCAGTTTGCCGCCCTCAGTTATACAATTTGAAGATTTGTTGATGTATAATCGCTCATGTTTAATGGATTTGCTGACGCAGACATGCTGTTGGGAAACAAGCTCCGGTTGTGTCTCTTGATCTTAAGCATTCAGCTTTTGATCCAAAGGAGAAGGTATGGACAAGATTTCCACCAGAAGGAACCAAATACACACCTCCTCATCAATCTAGTGAATTCAAATGGAAAGACTATTGCCCATTAGTTTTTAGGTGAGAACAATTAAACTAGGCTCTACATATTTCTCTTCACTACTTAAGTCTCACACTATGTTATGCTAATTTATCTATCTTCAGGAGCTTGAGGAAGCTATTCAAGGTAGACCCAGCTGATTACATGTTATCGATCTGCGGGAATGATGCCCTTCGGGAGCTATCATCCCCTGGTAAAAGTGGAAGCTTTTTCTACTTGACAAACGATGATCGTTACATGATAAAGACAATGAAGAAATCTGAAACTAAAGTAAGTTTTGTTTTTAAAGTTACCAGATTAAAATTGTGTGGCTGCTATGAAATTATATAATGCAGGTGCTTCTGAGGATGCTTGCAGCATATTACAACCATGTTCGAGCATTTGAGAACACTTTGGTCATTAGATTTTACGGTCTCCACTGTGTGAAGTTGACTGGACCAATCCAAAAGAAGGTAAGAATTGAGAACAATGCTAAATAGAAAAGAAACTGGTACTTGGAGTTTGATTGAATTCATCTCCTTTCTGCCAAAACATTGCAGGTGCGGTTTGTCATTATGGGAAATCTATTTTGTTCTGAGTACTCCATCCACAGACGCTTTGATTTGAAAGGATCTTCTCTTGGCCGTACAACCGATAAACCTGAATCAGAAATCAATTCAAATACAATCTTGAAAGATCTTGATCTGAATTTCATTTTTAGACTACAGAAAGCTTGGTTCCAAGAATTCATCAGGTTAGTGATTCATTCATTAATCAATCTCTTTCCATTGACCTTTTTCATTGTTATTTATTATGCTGATTGTGTTTCTGTTCAGGCAAGTTGACAAAGACTGTGAGTTCTTAGAACAGGAGAGAATAATGGATTACAGTCTTCTGGTTGGGATTCATTTCAGAGAAGCATCAGTCGCTGGAGAGCTGATTCCTTCTGGTGCTCGCACGCCCATTGGTTCGCACTTCTAACAAAAACCAAATAGGCAAATATCATTTCTATACTTTAGTAGCCGTGAAGCAAATATGTTTTCTTTCGCTACTGCAGGTGAATTTGAAGACGAAACAGCACCTCGTCTATCTAGAGCAGACGTGGATCAGCTTCTATCTGATCCTACAAGGTAAACACAAAAACAAATTGAACTCAATACCTAGAAAGCAATCTCTTGCTTTCCAGTCCAATAATAAATCGGTTTGTTGTTGCAGGTGGGCTAGTATCAGACTTGGAGGCAACATGCCGGCTCGAGCAGAGAGGACAATGAGGAGAAGCGACTGTGAGTTCCAGCTAGTTGGTGAACCAACAGGAGAGTACTACGAGGTTGTTATGATCTTTGGAATCATAGACATTCTTCAAGACTATGACATCAGCAAGAAACTCGAACACGCTTACAAGAGCATCCAGTACGATCCTACTTCAATCTCAGCCGTCGATCCAAGACTATACTCGAGACGTTTCCGTGATTTCATCTTCAAGGTCTTCACTGAGGATAATTAAAAACAAGTCTCCTCACGTTTTCTTGTGGCTCAAGAAAGAAGGGCTTAGGTATATTATTACACTTCTACTCTTCTCTTATGATTTAAATGTTCTGATTTTATAATAAACTATGTAACAACAGTTGGCATCTGTAGCAGTGAATAATTTTTCTTCTATTTATATTGTTTCACGAATATACACTTCAATCAAGAAACCAAAAACAACTCGACTACATGAATGCTTTGGTCAAGATTGAGTGTTAGATTTATAAGAAAAAAACAACTAAAAACAAACGAGAACAAATGGATAAAAAATACACCACATGAATTGTTTTTGGTTGTTTTACACCAATTGCGAAGAGTCTAGCGAGTTTTCATATTTCTCGTACAAGTACAACATCCTTTCGCTTAACTCTTCGCAATTGATCTTGTGATAATCATCCACCTTCTCTACTTGAAGATGCAAAGTGTAGAAGAGCCTTTCTCCTTGAGATCTTGAAGATGAAATATCCACAAGAACAAACCCATCTTCTTCTAAACCACTCAGAACATTAGATATCGAAAAGTTATGAGTTTTGGACGATGAGATTTGGACCATCACTTCATTTTCTCCAAGCCTAGCCGCGGAAACCGTTGAGAGATAACTCGCGACCGCCTTTGGTTGCTGCTTATCGTATTGCTCAAAGTCTCTTTGACCTGATACTCGTACCAAAAGTTCTTCCTTCTTTTGTATAAGCTTCTTTACTTGTCGTTGCAGCTCTGGTATGTACTTCAAGCTCCTCGAAACCGTTTCAGGGATACTTAGCTTCTTCTGCAAGAAAAAGAACAAGAAAAACAAAAAGGTTCATTCGATTTCTTCTTTATATATATGGCATGGATGCATAGACAAGGGTACTATTAGATTTTACACTTCAAAATAATGTAATGGACATGACCTAATCGAACGTATCAAGCCAGTGATTGATAATTGGATGTTAGTTAAGACAGAGTCTGATGACATGTTGGAGCAGCTACTTACCGATTGATCTGAGGCCGGAAGACATGAACGGAGAGATGAGAACAAATAGTTGATCTTCTTGCGACGGTCACGTTCACTAGCATTGTGATTTAGCTTCTTGACCACGACCGGATTGTTGTCTATCTCATTTCCTTCTGACGAAACAGATACTCCCAGGCTGTTCTGATGATGAGTTACTCCATAAGTCTGAGGTACCGGAAAATCAAGAAATGGACCGTTATCGAGGTTATCTCCGGCACCGTAATAGCTTTCGTACTTCGACGGCCAACCGAAGTTTGGGAACAATGGAGAAGGGGCTAATGCACACATTTTTTTGCTTTATAATCAAGGACAAGTTATTGATTCTATTTTTGTCTTGAAGCTGTTTTGATCGAAATAATATTGTCTTCTGATTATATATATGCCGATGAAGGACTAAAGAAACAAATCTCTGTTGTTAAACAATGATCATAATACTAAATAGTAAGTATATTTATTCGCTATATGATCAAAATACTATATGATTATGTGCTGAATTCGAGTAAACATACTATAAAGAGAAATATTTAGGTCTCAATAGGGCATAGGTTGTCACGTGCCAGAGCCTATGTTCCACGCATGAACTAGGTCCAGTCACAAGTTGGACATATTGTATAAGAATCAAAAATCGAATATTACATGTATTAACACTATAGTCAAACTTGTTCTTTACATATTGGAAGATGACTCAGGCTAGTAGAATGTTGAAGGCACGTGGTAATCAGGTGGAAGATGGTTTATGCGTCTTTGTTTCCCCGTCCCATACATTTCTTATGTTGTAAGCATACACATAAGCATTTTCATGTTGTAAGCATATACATAAGCATTTCAAATTTAATATGTTTTATCTTAGACGTAGCCTGGTTATTAAATTTAAACCCACAACGACGATAAAGTCATTATATATACTAATGTCAACTTGATGCCAGGTATGTCTTAAACTAAAATAAGTTCTTGTGATTTAGTTATTCATTCAAGAACGGATCAACAATATTCCAAAATTGTATGATGTGAATCAGTGAGGCTTCCAAGATTCGTTTCGTGACCCACATCTCTAAACTGTATTAATAATCTCCGACAGCTACAGTTATCATCCTGTAAATTTCATATCTTAATTTTGAGATATCTCATATATTTGTTAACCAAACCAAATAAACCAATACTTTTTTTTGTACTAAACCAAAGTAAACCAAATTCAAAGATATATTTCTTTCAAAACCAAAACCAAAATCAATGGATAACTATGAACTTCTCTCAGTGTATATCATGTATTCTAATGATTCTTACTTAACTCTTTAGATGTCAGGACCATCTATTAGTTAATAGGTGCGAACTTTTCTCACTTGCACATTCTTCTATATAAGAGCCCAAAATTTAGTATATATAATCTATTAGACTCTTTACTATAACGTTGCCCACAATTCATGATATTAGTAGTTGTAATAAAATACCCTATTTTGTCTTTTCTCATTTTGATCACCAAAACACCACTAACTCTTTAACTGGACATAAATAACAAATATTAAAAGGCAAAAGGTTTAGGAACCAAAAATATATTTATACTAGTTTCTTGTATTCTTGAATAGAGTAGACAAATATTAAAATTTACAGCTGTCACATGAATCGTAGTAGAAATCAATCAGTCTACTCAAAGCATGTCATAATCGATCACTGACTTCGACCGAAAAAAACCGAAACAACTCGACTACAACGCTTTGACTTCAAGAATGTTAGGTTTTGAAAAGAAAAGAACGACATAACTAAAACGAAACAAGAACATATTATCATCTTAATGATGAGTTTCCACATTCCTCATACAAGTACAACATCCTCTGACTTAACGCTTCACAATTCAGCTCGTAATTTTCGATCTTATCCATTTGTAGATGCAAAGTGTAGAAAAGCCTTTCCCCTTGGGACCTTGAAGATGACATATCCACAAGAACAAACCCATCTTCTTCTAACCCGCTTAACACATTAGATATTGGAAAGTTGTAAATCTTGGACGATGAGATTTGGACCATCACTTCGTTGTCTCCAAGCCTAGTCGCAGAAACGGTCGAGACATAACTCGCGACCGCCTTTGGTTGCGGCTTAACGTAATCTTCAATGTTTATTTGACCTGATACTTGCATCAAGAGCTCTTCCTTGTTTTTGATTAGCTTCTTCACTTGATCTTGCAGCTCTGGTATGTAGTTTAAGCTTCGAGTAACCGTTGCAGGAATGCTTAGCTTCTTCTGCAAGAAAGTAAAGAAAAAAAGGGTTAACTAGGTATTCTTCTCCTAAATTGTATAGATGCATAAATGTAACGGGTCTAATAAATGAGTCAGACTAATTATTTCAAATCGGTTTTTAGATGGAACTGATTCACATAAGACAAGTCAGAGTAGCTTCTTACCGATTGATCGGAAGCCGGAAGACAAGAACGGAGAGATGAGAACAACGAGTTGATCTTCTTCCGACGGTCACGCTCACTGGCATTGTGATTAAGCTTCTTGATCACGACCGGATTGTTGCCTATTTCATTTCCCTCCGACGATACAGAACCCCCAAAGCTGTTCTGATTATGAGCCACCGCCGTAACCACTCCATAAGTCTCCTCCGGTACCGGAAAATCAAGAAATCCGCCATTGTTGAGGTTATCTCCCGTCAGGTAGTAGCTGTTGTACTCTCCCGTTGATGGCCACCCAAAGTTTGGGAACAATGGAGGTACTAATGCACACATTTTTGCTATATAAGGACAAGTGTTATAGATTCTGTTTTCTCTTGAAGCTTGGAGAAGCTGTTTTGGTTGGGATAGTTCTGAACTTAGGTGGAATATTAATTGCCCATCGTATATATAATGCGGATAATACAATTAAATAAATCAATCTCTCGAGTAGAAATTATACAACACAATTTTTTAAAGTTATACTAAAAAAGATATATATGCATCTGATAAGGACGTAGGTCGACACATGCCAAAGCCAACGTTCCACGGGTGAACTAGGTCCAAGTCACCATTAAGAACTAAAGAAGCATAATTATATGTATTATTATATGTATTAAAAAGACACTCAAATGTAATAAAGATTAGAGTTTACATAGTGTAAGATGACTCAGCTGTAAGAAATCGTGGGAGGCGCGTGGGAATCAGCTTCAGGCGTCTTCGTCGTCCCAAACACTTAGGATGTTGTAAGCATATACATAAGCAATTCTCATGTTGTAAGCATATACATAAGCATTTTATTTATTTGCTGACCTCCAAAAAAAAAAAAGAAAAAGGCATCTACATTGATTACAACTATATTATATAAATGTAAGCCTCGTTGATTTAACTCAATTAACAACGGTC
The DNA here is from genome assembly GCF_030686135.1 of Camelina sativa. Taxonomy (NCBI): domain Eukaryota; kingdom Viridiplantae; phylum Streptophyta; class Magnoliopsida; order Brassicales; family Brassicaceae; genus Camelina; species Camelina sativa. The sequence goes on from NC_141885.1 coordinate 20,995,168, forward strand.
GGTGACCTATCATGTAAAGGCACTATCAGGTCAACTTCAGGTCATCTCTATCTAATCATTTACCTTATAGGCTCAAGTAAGACTAATGCATATTGAGACCAAGTCAAAAATATTCCAAAATTGTATGTGAATCAATCAAGTTTCAAAGATTCTCGAAAGTAGGTGACACATTTTCCAAAACTAGTATTAAAAGTGTCCCCTGAAAGCTACATTTATCACCCCCGGCCTCTTCCACGGCCACCACGGCCACCTCTTCCCCGGAAACCGCCACCACGCCCACCTCTTCCCCGGGAACCGCCACCTCCTCTGCCTCTAAAACCACCACCTCCTCTACCTCTGAAACCGCCTCTAATATTATCTGATTTCAGTCCAAGAGACTGAACTCCTCTCCTCTTGTTTCTTTGACCATCTTCTTCCTCATCGTCTCTATCTTCTTTGTATTTCGAAGAGCTTCTTGCCTTGAAAGAAATCTCCCGGGATCCTCCAGGACCGAACTTGATATCTTTCGAGCCTCCAAAGTTGCCACGCCGGTTCTCTATGGCCTTGACACGCTCACCCATAGGAAGACGGTCTTCTTTAGCCAGTGAAGTGCGATTGTAAAACGCTTCTGCGTGCCGCTCATCTTTCACTTCAAACAGCCTGACACAAAATCATCCACATCAGAAAAGAACAGAATCAAGATAGTGTGTATGAAATTGCTATCCTAGAATGCAGTCGAGCTAGGCACTAACTTTGGAGTTTTGGCTTTCTTGCTTGGCCTAGTTACGTCTCCATTGTCGGCTTCATCATCTGAAGACTGTGATGCATCAGAATCACTGTTCTCGTCATCATCTGATACAGCTTCAAAGTGTTCTTCTAACAAAGAAGGTTGCTTCTTAGAAGAAGCAACAGGGTGTAGGACACCATATTCATATGATTCCCGATCAATTTCGAATTCCTGAAACCCAAAAGGAGATTCCCAAGACTCGGGTTAGATACGGTGTGAAGTACTGCAACAGCAAGAACAAACAAAAAACTTTGAAAAGAATTATGTTCATACCGGATTATTGAACAATCCCTGAAACCGATCGTCTTTAAGAATTTCGCTACTAAGCATAGTTTTCTTCTTCTTTGACACTTTTTTGGCAGCCTCCTCATCCTCGGCAGTTTGCGTTTCGTCCTCTTCATCTTCCGCAAGAAGCCTTGCTGCGAGTTCTCGGTTGACCTTTGGTAACCTTCTCTTCTTCTAAAGGAAGCACAAGTGAAACAGAGTTGTATGTAAGTAGCCAATAAACAAACAATGGTGAATTTACAGATGCTAAGTTTTGAAATACTAACTGTGATTCTCTGCGTACGGTCCGCTTCTAACTTCTCTTGCTTTTTACGTTCTAAGTAATCATCATATGCAAAAGGTTGAGCCACTGCTAAAGCCTGTAAAAAGAACGAAAAACAGTTACAAGGAAGAAACAATATAGAGACTGTAAGTGTTATGAAAATGTCAGGGACTCACCTTTTTGTACAAATGGTGATTCATAAAATATCCATGCATTTGAGCTTTCAAAAGATCTGTTCCAATCAAATGAGTTAGCTGCAATTTCTCCAGATCTTCCTTTGTCACGAATTTGTAATTCTCATAAATAGTTGTCTGTCCACTTTCCTCCAGCTCTTCCTGAGAACAAATATTCAAAAATGAAACGTGTTTGTAGCAATGGTGACATCACTGGTATGGTAAAACCATGAAAGGACAGGAAGATTTTTTTTTTCAAATTAGTTACAATACCGTAAGATTTTCAAGAGGAGAACACCATTTGGGGGCAGGACCGAGTTCAGGTATGAAATAAGATGGGATTAGGCTAGAGTCTAAAGCCAAAAGCATAAGTCCGCTTCCAGGGAACACACAAATGTCGTTTATTCCTCCATGAGTCGGTTCAATGCTGGTCATACCTTCTCCCTGACAAACACAGATTCGAGAAGGAAAAAAACAGAATATGGTAAATCAAAAGCTTCGTCTGGCCACATTTATTTTTATTTCAAGAACAACGCTGGCGTAAAACACTTCTTATCTGATGCTCACCGTGTTTGGATCCCATATTCTAACAATGTGCTTGTCAGTGGTTATCAACTTAGGTTGTTGAGTATTAAGAGTCCGTTGCCACTTAATACTCAAAATTGGACTCTCGTACCTGCAAATTTTGCAGAAAAACAATGAACACCGAGGAAACAAACACTCAAAGCATATACGTAAATTTTACATAAATACAAACTCAGTAACACTTACATGTGATCCTTCACTCTAATGGGAGTTGACGTGCGCAAATCGTATATGAATACCTGCAGATATGGAACAACACAATTAGCAATACATAGCTATACACCCAAATTGACTTACCATTGTACAAAACAATGAAATAAAGCATCAAACCTTTCCCGCACTACTCCCGACAGCTACTTGAAGACCTTCACTGTTATCAAACTCTATAGCAGTAACCTCCTAATAGTTAATGAAAAGCACAAGATTATTATAAAGATCGATGCAATTTTCTTCAATCACGTCTAAGCTAAGAAAGTCTGTTTATATGGAACAGCAATTAGGAAGACTCACCGCCGCAGCATCACCACCATGCGAAACCGCGTTAATTCTAGCAGCAGATGATTTAGTTCTCGTATCAAAAAATTCCACGGCACCATCTTCACCACCACAAGCGACTAATCCATGGAGGGTGCTGGAAAGTAATAGAGCTCAAACATAAGCAATAATACTATAGAACACCACAACTGAATCTTCTCTTAGATCAAATCAAGAAAAATTATAAAAGAAATGACATTTAAGTATACAGACCTTCGAGAAACAACATTAAGCGCTGGGGATTGAGTACTGAGAGGAGAGAGAAACCTTCCCTAAAGATAAAGACGGCAAAACCCACAAAGTCATTCACCAACAAAGACTGATGTAAGTCACAGGACTAAAAAAACAACAATAAATTCATTGAAAAGTACCTGCTCCAAATTGATTCTGTATAGATCAGGTGAGGAAGCAGCACAAAGCAGATCACAAGACCAAGGATCATATGTCATATCTCTCCCCATCCTGCAGATATATATGTGATTTAGACCAATGTCTCAGCAAAAACAAAATCAGCAAATATATAATCTCATATACACAACAAAGCTAGAATTACCTTGGAATCCGTAAACTGTGGTGTTTCCCGTACTTGGCATGTAGATAAATAGAACGATCAGCACATAAGAAGGCAAGCTTCGAGAAGTCATCATCCAATATCTGTAAGAGCCAACATAGACATTACTGAACCAGAAGAAAAGAAAGGCTAATAAAGCAAAAACTGACGGAGTAGTAAAGAAGTTACCTCGAAATCAACTATCTCCGAGTCTAAATGCCTCTCAAACTTCAAAGCAAGCTGACCTAGCTCATAAACTTTGACCTGTGGTGGATATATCCCTGATTCAACAAAACAAAATCAGTGAAAAGGCACACGAGAATACATCTGTTTTTTTTCTTTCTGTTCAATAGCATCCAATTCCAAGTTACAACAAAATTTTACAAAGAAAGAAAGAAAAACACACCAGAAGCAATCAGATACTCTCCGTCTGGAGTCGATTTGATTCTAGTAGTGGCAGTCTCAAACTTCAACTCCTGAATCAGCTCCACTCTTTGCATATAATCTTAACAGGAGATAGCCACACAAAACAAGCTCGTGTAAACATTTCATCATTAAAAAGGCAATTATCAAACTATGAACATTGAATTTGAAACGAGTTTCAAGGATATCACTAAGCTGCAATTAAGAGAGACTTTACAGAGCAGAAGAAAAAAAAAAAAAAAAAAAAAAGGAGGAAACTTTTAGAAATAGGGTTTACGCAGGGATTTAACGATTCAGAGCCACGAGATAAAGCTCTCCGAAAGGAACTTACGGGGGTTTTTGCGGAGAGCTCGTTGCTTCTTAGGATTAAGCCATGTCGCAACATTGGGTGCAGAAGAAACATGGTATAACTTAACTCCATTAATGGAGGTCGACTTCAGTCTGTCTCCATAAGACGTCATCTTCAAAACTAAGTTAACAAAAAGAAGAGTGAAACCTCAATCCTCTCCGCTTCGCTTCTTTCTCTTGACGGCGAGTTGCAGAGAAACCCCAATTGTAAAATTAATAATGGAAAGAACCACCACTTGTTGTTGTTATTACACAAGGCGGTCGTGCTCCGGCAGAACAACTAAAGTCGACGACGGTCGTACACAAATTATTAGGTTTTCTGGTTTCTTTTTCGTTATTGGGCCTCTTAAACCCTAAATAGGCCTAAATTTAATTTAAATGGGCCGTAAACAACTATATGAAACTTAAAAAATAAAAACAATAAGGGGGCAAAACTCAAATTAGGGTTTATCAAAGATTCAGTCGCCTGCTCACTTCAATTTCTTCGCAAGCTCAAGAGTTCTCGGTAAGCGATGGTTTTTTTTTTTTTTTCTCTTAAGTGAGCTGTTAAGTCATCAAAGGGTTCGGTTTGATGTATAAATTAAGCTCTATTGAACTGTGTTTGTTTGCGTTGATTCTCTCTGTAGTGTTTATTAAGCGATAGCCCTGAAGAAATTTGATTACTTTGTGTATCTATTCATATTCACCGGTGTATATTCGTGTTTTATGTAAAAAAGATTAGTACTTTAGCGTCTGATGCTAATAGCTCTGCGGTGTTGTGATTGACTTTGATTTTTGTGTAGTAGTAGTTTTGAAGGAAGATGGTGAGGCCGTATGGGATTAAAGTGAACAAGAGAAAGGAGAGAACAGAGATGTATGATAAGGAAGAAGATGAAGAAGAGGAGCAACCAAAGTTTGAGCAAAAGAAAAAGGCAGGTGAGAGTTCGAAGAAGGCTAAGAAAGCAAACGCTTCAATAGCAGAGGAAGATAATGAAGAGAATGAAATAACTGAGGAAGAAGAAGAAGAAGCAGCAACAGCAGAGGATATTGTTGGAGGGATACCTATTGTCCTTAAGGATCGTAGCACGGACAAGCCCGGAGTTGTTTTTGTGCTTGAGAAGGCCTCTCTTGAAGTTGCCAAAGTTGGAAAGGTAAGTAATTTGCTGGAAATGTTTGCATTACACTAAGCCATAGGTTTTGTTTATGGTACTTATACTAATATATATGTGATTCTTGTGTGCAGACTTACCAGCTACTAAACTCGGATGATCATGCTCATTTCTTGATGAAAAATAACAGAAATCCAGCTGACTACCGCCCAGATATCACTCATCAGGTCAGGGTCTTTAATCTTTTAAGTCATATCTAGGTAGCTTATATCAAATTGTGACTCATCTTTAGTGAATCACCACCCTCTTCTTCAGGCCCTTCTTATGATTCTGGATAGTCCAGTTAATAAGGCTGGGAGGTTGAAAGCAGTATATGTTAGAACAGAAAAAGGTGTCCTTTTTGAAGTTAAGCCGCATGTTCGTATACCAAGAACCTTCAAACGATTTGCCGGAATCATGTGTAAGCTGTCTGATTTTAATCTCGTCCTTGGCCATTTTTTTGTTGCTCTTTAACCTTGTCAGTTTCTCTTGTTACTTATCCAGTTTGTTGGTCTTGCAGTGCAATTGCTACAAAAGCTGAGCATTACTGCAGTTGGCAACCGTGAGAAACTTTTACGGTGTATCAAGAACCCTGTCGAAATTCATCTACCGGTTAACTCCCGTAAAATAGGTAAGAAAAAGCTTTTAGTTTCATCCTAAACCTTGTAATTTATCGACAATGTGTGAGCTAAAAGTAAGGAATTGTCTCTTATCTTATATAATCAGGCTTCTCACACAGCTCTGAAAAGCTCGTCAATATGCAGAAACACCTAACTACTGTCTGTAATGATACAGACACAGTTTTTGTGGTTAGTGACCTCCAAATGTTTCTCTCACCTTTTCACAGTGTCCATTTCATTTGTAGGCTTTTAAGCTTTCAGCTTCCATATAGCCATATTCAAACCCATTCCTTATTTGCTTTTAACCATTTCATTTTAGGTCGGCGCAATGGCACACGGGAAAATAGATTGTGACTATATCGATGATTTTGTGTCGAGTAAGTCTCACAACCCATCCTTTTGTTAATGAGAAAAGAGCTTTATGAAAAATGTTGGAAACAAATAATCTGAAAGAGATTTCTTGATTGTTGCAGTTTCAGGGTATCCATTGAGCGCAGCCTACTGTATCTCAAGGATCTGCGAGGCATTATCAACAAATTGGAATATTATATAAAAAGATATTACTAGCCTGCAATATAAGCTATTTCGTTTTCTTCCCTACTGTTCTGATCTGATACAGGAACTATACAGGAACTACTTTTTAAGTTATGTTGATATACATTGTTCATCTATTTATAACTTTTCGTTAGGAAATTGTGATTCCACTATTTTACTCAAACGTAGTTTTAACACACAAAATCTTGTGATTAGTATTCAAAACACACAAAATCAAGGAAGAGACGCATACAATATATAATAAAAATTTGATTAGTACAATATATGTTGTCCAGAATGATTGGATATTATTGGTACAGTCCACGGGCCGAGAAGGTAACTAATCGTTTTGTTTGCGTCGTCACTTATTATGTAGTTGGTTCATCATACTAGAACATCATGTGCCAGTCTTGTCCTCCACTCATTCAATGGACTATTCTAAAAGAAAAGTGACAAATATGACGAATTTTTTATTAAAAAAAAGTTGTTAAACACTGTATTTTGATAATTCCGAACAATCGAAAAAGAAATTTTTTAAAATATCAGGATGGCTACATTCATAGAGGTCAAGCCCATAAATAATGTAAAAAAAAACTAAAAATCATTATCCTGTTTGCCCATCACTATCTCAAAAATGTAATCAAAAGAATCACACGCCCTAGTTTTGTTTTTGTTCATTTAAGCTAATTAGGTCTTTCAAATTTCTTTTTATACAAGTTATTATTTAACTTTCGTTAGACATACTTTTTATTATTCAAATTTTATTTCTTCTACTTTATTATTGTAATAATAACCAATCGATCGCACTTACGACGTATCTTTTTATCGTGATTTGTTTTTAAAAAGGAATGCATGTGATTGGATCTGCCATATGAAGTATTTTAATTTACAAAACGTCAAAAGCATATCTATTACTTGTCAATGCTATCTTGATTAGTCAGAATTCTGTAATGCATATTAGTTGTCAATATTTTGTCTTTAAAAATAAAAATAAAAAATCATGCAAAATAAACGAATATCTAGTTGTGAGGCTGGTGAAGATCCCTCAAAGAATCATTATCCAATCTCCACCAAAAAAAGTACACGTATGCTCTACGGTGTTTAATAGTACAGTGTTATCTGTAATCTTTTGTTATCATATTAATGTAGTAACGGAGTCCATTCAATCAACGCACGGCTTATAGAAGGAGATAACTAGACAGATTTTGCTTTCTCTTTGCTCAAAGGTTAGGTAGGTTCACTCTTTAGATTATTTTAGTGTATTATTACTTCAGCTTCATGTTTGATTGTTTCAGTAAAAATGGAGTTTAATAATTCTCGTCAACCCCCAATTCTAGTCATGAGACTCACGACAACAAATTTTATTTTCATACCACACGGACAAGTAGAAGTCCCACCAACACTAAAAGAATTTGCAAAATCATATAGCTCTATTCAAAAAAGTTCAACAAATCACACAACTAAGTGACTCTTTTTTATTTCATCCTTGGCGTGTTAATTAGGTTACCTCATTTGCGATCATAGACCGATGTATTCATAACCCAAACGGCCGGCCAATACACAGACCCGAACCATAACGTTCCATCTTCTCTCTCATAAGCCTCACTAACATACTTCATCGTCTTCCCTTCACTGTCCTCAAGCATGTGAAGTACCTCCCCGGTCTCTCCAGAGAGTTTCATAACTATTCCATGAGGTTTTCCTCCGTTCATGAGATGAATCACAGTCTCCATCTTCAACATCTTCATCACAGTCTTCCCGATCAAGGAGTGACTAAGAAACAAACGAGTGAAGAAATTGTATTTGCAATGTAATGCGACCCAGAAATCTCCCGAAGGTGTACGCCTGATATTGTCCGGAAGACCTGGAACCCTTGCGAAAACTTCGCTAGTCCCGGCTTTAGGACCTTTGACCCATAATCTATGGAGAATGCTTGTACCACCTTCGCAGATGACTACAAACGATCCGTCTTTGCTTGCAGCTAAACCATTTGGTAAATGAAGTTTGTCCATTATAACTTTGGCCTCTTTCTTCTTTATGTCGTATCTAACTACTCTTCCCACCTTGTCACCAGATATAGACACGTAGAATACTTCCCTATCCAACAATACAAACATAACACACTTATAAGTTAATTCCACAAATTTATAAATAATTTTGTACGCGCATGATATAACATATGAGCGTCATCGGTATTCTACGGTATGACACGAAAGAGTATAATGACTAGACAGGTTTACAAATTTAATTAAACTACCATCACATTCGTATTCCATGACACGTTTTACATGTATTCATTTTTTTAACATTGCTTTATTCAATTACGCGATTCTACAAAACTAATACTAGTCACGTTAATCGTTCCGCCACTCTACTCCATATAAACCATTTGTCACGATTTCATCAATAATAGAAAATATATACCGCAATTGTAAATAAGGGAAAATAGCTTCTTCGTTTTTTATATAATGATTATTAAAAATGTTAATTACCCGAAATGGTATTGATCGCTGCTATCATTGAAGTAGTAGATACCATCCTCTTCATCTATATCCCCTTGGTTCGCAAACGTTACGTTACGACCTTCGACATCACCAAGAAGTAACTCGGCCAAGCCTCCCTCTGGTCCAACCCTCATGAGCCCAAAGTAACCATCACATATGTATAAATCTCCTGTTTTCCTATCAAAGGTAAGTCCCAATGGTCTCCCACAACTTGGTACTACTGCATCCCTCGTACAATTATTTCTTCTCACCAAAAAAAAAACAAAAAATTAATTGGGAATATCAAATAAAAAATATCCTATAAATATAATTAAAATATTCAGATCTTTCTTCTAGAAACACATTTGATAATCAGGGGATATTTTTAAAAAAATGAAGGGTAATTTGGTGTTACGGTTGAACCTGTGAGGAGAAGTGTGGGCGAAATCGACCCAGCCTAGTTCTTCACCGCTCCATTTGAGGATACGACCGTCGGTGACTCCGACGTAAGGGCCTCCACCTTGTGGATCGAATTCTAAGCCTTCTGGTCCATGGCCGTTAGGAATGGGAATGGTCTTAGCCCCCTCGAGGACGTGTTTGGAGGCTTTTAAACGGTCCGGCTCGATGATAGATCCCCAGAAGAAATAGCAAATGACGGCTAAGAAAACCGGAACGGCGGCGATCGGCGTCAAACCTTTCTGGCTAATCGGCATCTTGCTCTCACTTTTGTGTGGAGAATAATGTTTGCTTAGAATGGTTATGGTTATGGGAGTGAAATAATTAGGTTACTATAAATAACAAAAGTTGGAAAGAATCAAAATTTATTTATTACACTTACCAACATATGGGGGTGTTTTTTATAAAAAAATTAGGACAGAACACACGTTACACACGTGGTTATCTGTCAACAGAGATGATAAGGTTTAGAAATATCAGCGGCGAAAGAGATGAGTTTGGTATGGTCGAACGAAAATGTAGATTGAAAGAAAACATGTAGAGGTCAAAATACTGAATATTTTCTTTTTTCCGTGGTGGAAAAAGTTTTACTCTTGTCTTTTTTATTTTTTCTTTTCAGCAAAAATATAGCTGATTGATTTTTTCTTTTCCTAATTTAGACTGGTGCAAAATAGAGTTTTCCTTCTTTCTATCTGACCGGTTCAACTACTCATACTCAATACTCGTGAAAGTAACCAGATATATAAAACTTTTTAAGATATAACATTTTCATGTTCTTAAATGTTGTTTAATATTTATAGGCGAATAGAAAAATAAATATATATCATATTTTTACAAGAAAAACATATATTGATTGATGCAGTTATTCTTTTTTTTATTTGCATTGGTTTTAGAATTTTTTTTTTTATGTTTGGCTTCTCAATTTCACAATTAAGATATAGTTTTGAGAAGCCAAACTAGAGTTTAGTATTTTGAATTTAGAGTTTTATTTTGAAAGATTAAGTTTGAAATATAGTGCTATTTTGACATTTTAAAGATGTTATGCTAAATTTTGAAAAACCTTATTTTGATGCTATTTTTGAGAATTTTCTTTTAAAAAACATGCAAAAAATAATAATTGTGAAAATAAACAAAACTGTTCAAATTAACAATTTAACTTCTATAAAAAAATCACATGACCAGATATATGTTAAATAATATAGTTTAGGTTTCCGTTTTTTTTTGTATTGTAATGAAGATCAAACTTTTCTATTACTCTAGTATTGTTTTATTCATTAAAAAATTTCAATTGGTATACCACAAGATCCACCTCTTAATTTTATTGTTATAAAATCTCTTAATTTTTTATGGTCGCATCGCATCTTAAAGATTTTTATCACTTTTGAGGTAAGAAAAGCATGTGATCCCAGTATAGACTTATATTGTTGCATAAGACAGTGAGAATGTAAAAAGGAAAATAATGACTTGTATTATATGAAGATTCTGAGGAACTTTAGCTATATCTATTAATTATAAATTGAAATAAATAAAGCCTAAAATTAATGTTTTTTTTTTATCACTTTCTAATCGAATCCACTTTTTGTTATTTAATCAAACTTGCTCGACTTATTCTGTCGATCTAATATTTAGCGGTGGGAAAGAATTAAAATCCACAATCCGAGAGATTCCTAAATGCTCAAGAAATTCAAATACCTTGGGAATGTGTAAATGAATATTGAAACACTACACCATAAAAAGTTCTGATAAATTAAATATGCTTATATGTATTCTCTCGCAAAGTTTTATTATACTTCCAAAAACCCCGTTGCGTAAAAGCTTCCTGACACTATTATTGAGAAGTTTTTTCTAATCAAGTTTTCCGGCGTCGGCGGTGTTGTTGTTCGCCGGCATCGGGATCTTATTTTTTCAATATTTGTTCGTCTTAGATCCACTTTTATTAGTTGTCTTTTTTGCAAGTTCTTTTCTCTTTTTATAACTCTTTTCAATTCCTCTTAACCTCTGCCTCCAACCCAAACCATGATTATTGCTTTCTCCCGCTGATCTCTCACTCATCGAAAATACTCCTTGCTCAGCAAAGGTCTCTGCAAAACTCGGGAAGCCGCCTCACTCTCCCTTCATTTTGGCATTTGTTTGAGAAACTAGGATTTTCCCCAGTGGATCTAGTTTCTAGATTTGATTCAATTCACGGCCACCGTCTGTTCCCACCGGAGATGCTCTGTGTACCACAAATTTCTCCGTCAATCTCGGGCAGTCATCACATTCAATACTTAACTTGGCAAACGGTTGTGAAATTAGGGTTTTCCCAAGTGGGCCTAGTTTCCAATCTCGAATCAAACCACAGCCATCGTCCCTTACAGCTGATCCTTCACACACCTGAGATGTTCTTTACACCGCAACTCTCTATGCAAACTTCGGTCAGCCGTCACACCCAATCCTGTCTTTGGCGTCCGCTTGAGAAACTAGGATTTTCCCTAGAGGACCTAGTTTCAAATGTCGGCCCACTTACCATCACAAGGCCCAAGTCCATAAGCCTTAACAAGAATTATGAAAAGAAAAAATTCAGGCCCAGCGGTCAACCGTCTATGCCCTGCCAAATTCAAACACTGTGTTGATCTCCTCTTCTCAATGGCCGAAGACTCAATGGGAGAAAGGTATCACCAATGTTGCTCTAGTTATTCATATATCATGTCATAACCCTGGATTTAGTCGATATTAGAGACTTGTGGAATGAGTTTTCAAGCCTACACATTTATGGTGTAAGTATTTTGAATCGTTCTAGCCAAAGGGATAATCAAGGTCTAGAACTAGATATGTTCAATGACGGTTATCACTCAAGCTGGTCATTTGATGATGTCAAACATAGGTTTACAATCACTCTCATCAACTGGATCTCATACCACATAGATTATATTGCGTTTTATCCTTATGCTTTGGGTCTCAAAGCAAACTTTCAGCGACTACAACAACATAGTCACCTGGATCCTTGTTGTCTTGCTACTTTGGGTAGTGCCTCTCTGGTGAGAATGCAAGCATCGGTTCTTTCAGCAATGTCACTTAGTCATATGACTGTGACCAAGCTCGAAGTCTTCGAGCATGACCTCTTGATTCACCATGATCACACATGTGCTAGTGGGCTCTCAAGCCATTGGTTCATAGCTTTCTTGGAATTGAAATTGATGGCTCTTATCTTTCTTTTTTGACATTGGGGGATGTCTTCTATTGTAATGTTTTTAAACTTCGAGACTATTGTCCTCTGCGTTGTACTTGTTTCTCTTTTATCTGAATGAAAAGCAAGTTGTTTGAGAAAAAAAAATATGTATTCTCTCGCTCTTATTTTATATGTAATTAAGTAGAAACCCTGTATAGCAAAGTAGCATATCTTGATCTACACGTACTTACTCAGTATTCTATAATTCACATAAGTTATTAATTTCTTATCATAATATTTTGAGAAAAAATAATCTAAAGAAAATCCAGTTGAGAATTGGTTGGTGGATCTCCCTCATCACATCACTCGGGCATCTTTTAGCGACAAGAATCCTAAAGGAAAAAATCATTCCAGTACACGTACACATATGTTCTTTTGCGGTGGTATTATATGATTATTTGTTACTATTACTATTCACTAATACTTACTATATTGGCACAAAATATATTAAATTAGAGTTCATTCAATCAACGCACGTCTTATGGAAAAGATAAAATAGTCAGACATTTTTTTTGTTTCTTAATTTATCTATTGTTTCTAACTTTTATCTTTTTGTCATTATTAGTCATTAGCATCGTCATCCCTTTCGTTGAGAAGATGATGATTCTCCCACGGCTCAGGCGCTCGGCTTTTCTCTGATACCATGAACGCAGATAATATATCGATCAAGAATTGTTTAGCACCAGAGAAAAATGAAATGAAGAAAGGCAAGAAGAAGAAGAGACCAAGATCAAATGAAACAAAATTTTGCAGAATCCAAGTTCTCATCAGAAATAACTCAAACAACAAGAAGGTATAAAACAAGATGCGTTTTGTTGATAAACAAATCACACAACTAAGTGATGATTTGTTTAACTCATTTGGAATCATAAACAGATGTATCAAGAACCCAAACGGCCGGCCAAAATACAGACCCGATCCATAACTTTCCATCTTTAGTCTCATAAGCCTCACTAGCATACTTCACCGCGCTCCCTTCACTGTCCTCAAGAATCTCAAGAATCTCCCCCGTCTCTCCAGAGAGTTTCACGACAACTCCATGAGGTTTTCCTCCGTTGGTTAGATGAATCGCGGTCTCCATCTTCATTACCTTCATGAAAAACCTCCCGATCCAAGGGTGGAACTGACACAAACGACTGAACAAACTGTCTTTGCTATGTATTGCGACCCAGAAATCTCCCGTTGGCGTACGCCGGATGTTGTCTGGCCCCCCCGGGAGAGTCGCGAAAATCTCGTTTGTCCCTGATTTGGGACCTTTGACCCATATCCTACGGCAAGAGTTCAAACTGCTCTCGCATGTGACTACAAACGATCCGTCTTTGCTTAGAGCTAGACCATTTGGTAACAGAAGATTGTCCGCAATAACTTTGGCCTCTTTCGTCTTCATATTGTATTTAATTACTCTTCCCTCCTTCCTCCCGCACATAGACACGTAGAATACTTCCCTATATATCCAACAAAACAATCATACCAAATTTACAAGTTGTACTCATACGAAATCAAATTGGTGATCTTTTGAACATAATAAAAGTCTCTAACTATGTTTAGGTCAAGTTATATTTATTTTCTTCTAACCAACAAATATATATTCATGTGTTAAAGCTGGCGAGTGTAATAAAATTTACCCGAAGTGGTATGTATCGCTGCTATCAGTGAAATAGATAACATCTTCCTCTTCGTCTATGTCCCCTTGGTTGGCAAACATAATTTTATTTTCATCAACTTCATCAAGAAGTAACTCGGCCAAGCCTCCCTCTGGTCCGACCTTCATGAGCCCAAAGTAACCATCGCATATGTACAAATCTCCTGTTTTCCTATCGAAGCTAAGTCCCAATGGTCTCCCACAACTTGGTACCACCTCATGCATCGAACAGTTATCTCTTCATTCACCAAAAAAAGTAAATCCAGTTAACTGGGAACAACGTTATATAAACCATATTAAAAAACAAAAACAAAAACAGAGGAAGGGCAGTTTGGTTTTTTTGGGGTTACGATTGAACCTGTGAGGGGAAGTATGTGCAAACTCGACCCAGCCGAGTTCTTCACCTCGCCATTGGAGGATACGACCGTCGGTGACGCTGACGTAAGGGCCTTCACCTTTCAGATCGAACTCTAAGCTCTCTGGTCCATAGGCGGGAAGAGGAATGGTCTTAGCATCTTGGAGAACATGTTTCGAGCCCTTTATGTTGTCCGACTGGATGATTGATGCCCAGAAGAAATAGCAAAGGACGGCTAAAATAACCGGAGCGGCGGCGACTGGGGTCAGAACTCTCCTGTTAATCGGCATCTTTCTGTGTGTGTGTGGAATATGATGATACTGAAACTACGAAGACTCTATAAATAGATTAAAGATGTGGAAGGTGAGTCTTTTTAAAAAAAGTGATTTCGGACATAAACACACGTTACACACGTTAAAAACTTAATATATCAATGTCATCGCTCAGCTCAACGTGCCACGTACCAGTCAAAATTATAAAAAGCTTTAAAAAAATATCAACAACGACAAAAGATTTGGGAAGCTGGAACTTAAATTTTTTAAATGCTAATTGACTCACAAGTTGTACGAAGAAAAATAATTGAACTCGTAAGAGAATATATTTGTCATGATCTCGAATCTTCTTTTTCAAAAAATTTGTAATGATAATTTGGAAAAAGTATGAGACAGGTACACCAACTAATTATTATACTTAACTTTATACAGAAAGACGTATATGAAAAATGTACAAGACAGTTAAAAAAATTACACTAACTTAATTTTTAGGTTTCATTTAATGTATATCATATTTAAATGATTATTTATATCAATTTAAAACTCTGAGAGGCTTCTATAAATTTGTTTCATGATAAGAGATTTACATTTAATACTCAAATGTTTACACGTTTGATAGTAAACCTCTGATCTTGTTGAAAGTACACACACGCGTAATATTTGCTTTTGGTTAATGTATTTTTCAGTTCTAAAACTTACAATAACTAGAAATTTGAATCTTTTGGGTTAATGCATTTCTCTTTCTTCTCTTTTGTGAGGCCATATATACTACTTCGAAATATATTAAAAAGATTCTGACAACAATAATTTCACTAGATTTATTTTAATTATTTACCTTCTTCAATAGAACAAAACTCTAGCTAATCCTCTCAAAAGGATACAACATTGACCCACTGGCGTGTTTTGGTTGTGTTTTAGTCCGCTATAAATTAATTTTGGCGGTTTCCTAGTGAATTTTTACGAAAGTGAAAACCATATAGGATATATGCCCATTGTTTTACGATGAGTTCTTCGTAGGACCCTTGTTTTCTTTTCTCATAGTACAGAATGTGAGTTAAATATTTGGTCACAAAATCAGATTGAATGCAAAGAAGTTGCTTTTCAAATCGACTTTCTTCTTTTCATTTTTTTTTTATAAAGAAGTGATTTTTTATTTATTTTCCGACCACAAAAGTCGCCTGCGTGCGTGAAATCAATACCGACAACACAACAAGGTGTTCAGTATTGACTCTCGTGGAACTTTAATATTTAGTAGAATGAGGAGATTGGAGGAGATTAGAAATGTGGTTAATACATGCATACTATATATATATATATATATTTATATATAACGAAGATAAAAAACAAGGGAAACAAAAGTCTAAATAGTCACTATAAAGTCTTGATGCAGCAGGCCGGAGAGACATTTCAACTACAATGTTTAATTAATGGTTTTTAGTGGATGAACATTTGAGGAATTCAACAAAATGTAAGCATATTATTACAATAGAGAATATGAATTAATTTGTTCTCGTCTTTGCAATTTTTTTTTAACTAAAACGATCATGCTTAAATATATAAAGATTGCATCGGAAAGGGGATTTCCCACCGTTGGATCATACTCATATGGGTTAGAATAATACGGTCTTAAGATTTATTTAAACTATACATACTGACAAATTCACTCATAAATAAAACATGTTTTTGTTTAAAAAACACAAAGATGCACATTATTGGTACGGTTGCTTAAGTAAAAACCCCATAATACGTAATATATAAAACATTCATTTGCGGTCAAGAACCCATACTGCAGGTTGGAAAACGGACCCGAACCATATTTTTCCATCATCTCTCTCATAAGCCTCACTTACATACTTCATCGTCTTCCCTTTTCTATCCTCAAGAATCTCAAGGATCTCCCCTGTCTCCCCAGAGATTTTCACGGCGATTCCATGCGGCCTAAATCCGTTAATCAACCCAACCAGAAAGTCCAAACTCGCCGTCTTTTCAAAAAACTTCCCTATCCACTTATAATTCACCATCAATTTCCCTATCAAGTTCTTCTTACAATGTATGCCGAGCCAAAAATCACCCGTTGGTGTCAGACGGATGTTGTCGGGATAACCAGGAACCTGTGAAAAGATATCTCGGGTCCCAGCTTTAGAACCTTTGATCCAATACCTATGGACAAGGCCCGTGGCGGAATCACAAACAATTAGAAAAGACCGATCTTTGTTTAGAGCCAAACCGTTGTTACACCGGAAATTGTCCATGATGACTTTAGCTTCTTTTGTCTTCTTGTCGTATCTAATCACTCTTCCAGACCGTTCGCCACTGATAGTTACGAAGAATACCTCTCTAGTCGACATAAATAACGTAAAGATTTACAAAGTCATTTCTTAAAAAACGTGACCTTCAGTAAATATATATATATATATATATATAGTCTAAATTAGGTAAAAGCCTAATTAGTAAATACCTGAAATGATACTTGTCGCTACTATCATTGAAGTAGAATACATCTTCCTCTTCGTCGAGATCCCCTTGGTTGGCAAATATAACTTTACGACCTTCGGCTTCCCCAACAACTAACTCGGCCAAGCCCCCCTCTGGTCCAACCTTCATGAGCCCGAAGTAACCATCGCAGATATACAAATCTCCCGTTTTCTTCTCAAAAGTAAGTCCCAATGGCCTTCCACAAGAAGGTACTACTTCGTGCTTTGAACAATTCCCTCTTCATATAACAAGGATAATATATGAGAAGTCACCATAGAAAAAGTTAATAAATGTTAAAGAAGTTATAATAATGTCTTTGCATCATATTTCTATTAATGTATTTAACAATTAAGTTTTTTTCTTCGACATTTAATAATTTATAATAGTTTTAAGTAGAAATTTGTTTAAGTTTTTACTAAAATGATATTTTCATAAAAAGTTCAGCTGGTTCACACAACAGAGCCAAACGGCTAAATTAGTTCATTAATATCTGAATTTTTCTCCGAATATATATACTGTAGAAACTAAGACAAAATTTATTTTTAAAAAATAAAAACTAAACAGAACAGAACAAAAGGTTTTTGTTTTGGGGTTTTAACAACGGGGTTATTTGCTTATTGTCTTCAATATATAAAGTCTTATAGCTAGATATCATCATAAAAGAAAACCTGAGAGGAGATGTGTAGGCGAACTCAACCCAGCCGAGATCATGGCCACGCCACTTAAGAATACTACCATCGGTGAGGGCTACATAAGGGCCTTCTCCTTTTGGATCCCAGTTCATGCTCTCCGGTGCATCAATAGGGAGAGGAATGGTCTTAGCCGTTGACAGTATATTTTTGGAGCCTTCTATATGATCTGGCGCAAGGAGTATCTGATACGTAATAACGGCCAAGACGGCCAAAACAGCCGGAACGGCGATCCAGCTTGGAATCTTCTGGTTAACTGGCATTTTTCTCACACTCAAAGACTTGTGCAACTCAAATAGTTTTAATTTGTTAGCTGAAACCTCTATAGAGATAACTATATATACAACTAAATATGTCTCACGGGAGAGTATAGAGAGTTAGCTGAGTGAATGAAGAGAATACACGTGTATAGTAGAAGGATTACAATTTGTCCTTGAAATGCCAGTTGTCGAATAATGAAAGAGCAAGAGCCGTAGTGTAACTATAGAAAGCGGGTGGGACTACAGTACCATTTTAGTTTTGAAACTTTCAATTCGTTTGGGACCAAGGTTTGTTCAAGGTTGGTTGAAACCGCCGAATCATTATTATTACCACGTGTTAATTAAGGAGGAATTTTAATATCATCTTTCAAAAATACTCCCTTCTTTAAATTTTACCAAAAAAAACCATTAAAAATTCGATTTTTTTTAAATTTATGTATAAACTTATTAATATATATACAAATTACTTTTATCTGTATAAATTTTTTATATATTTTATAAATACAACAAAAATATATTTTATTTTTTTTTTAAAAACTGTTTAAAAATCTTTTAAAAACTTTATAAACCTTTAAAATACATTGTAAAAACCTTTTAATTTTTTTAGAAATTTATAAATAATTAGATCGAATTTTGAAGTATTAGTTATTATTTAGAGGTACCTTATAAATCATATAAAATTTTATAATTTTTTATATTTAAAAAAAAATATTTTTGAAAAAAATAGATATAAAAAAAATATTTTTAAAAAAAATACATCAAAAAAAGTATTTCTCAAAAATTCTCCTTAATTAATAATACCAAATATTCAAAAATTTCTTAAAAAGAATTATCCAAATTTTTTTTCTCCCTTAAAAAGTGTTGATTTAAAATATGTACACATTTATTAAAATTCAAAACTCACAAGTAAAATACAACATGATCACTCATTTGCGATCAAGAACCCAAATGGCTGGCCAGTAAACAGACCCAAACCATAACTTTCCATCATCCCTCTCATAAGCCTCGCTTACATACTTCATTGTCTTTCCTTCTCTGTCTTCAAGTACCTCAAGAACTTCTCCCGTCTCTCCGGATATTTTCACGGCAACCCCATGCGGCTTAAATCCGTTGATAAAACCAATCACGTACTTCAAACTTACTGTCTTTTCAACCAATTTTCCAAGCCATTTATATCTCAGAATCAGTTTCCCTATTAAGTTCTTTTTGCAATGTATACCAATCCAAAAGTCTCCCGTTGATGTCAAACGGATGTTGTCGGGATAACCCGGGACTTTCGTAAAGATATCACGAGTTCCGGCTTTGGGACCTTTGATCCAGTATCTGTGGACAAGACTCGTGGCAGACTCACATGTAATTAGGAAAGACCGGTCTTTGTTTAGAGCCAAACCGTTGTTACAACGAAGATTGTCCATTACAACTTTGGCCTCTTTCGTCTTTTTATTGTATCTGATCACTCTTCCCGATGGGTCGCCACTGACACCCTCCAAAAATACGTCCCTGACAGACAAACATCACATAAAGTTTTGGAATAAACTTTCATTCAATCCAAAAAAATTACATGAAGATTGAATTGTTTCAAACGCTAATTTTTGCGGAAGCAAAGAAATCTCGAAGTTTATGAGTCTTTTTCGTAAATGCTCTCGGATCCTAAATATATGTATAAAGCATAATAAGTACAATACCTGAAATGATACTTGTCACTACTATCATTGAAGTAGAAGACATCTTCCTCTTCGTCCATATCCCCTTGGTTAGCAAACATAATTTTACGACCTTCGGCTTCATCAACAAGTAACTCGGCCAGGCCTCCCTGTGGTCCAACCTTCATGAGCCCCAAGTAACCATCGCAGATGTACAAATCTCCCGTTTTCTTCTCAAAAGTAAGTCCCAATGGCCTTCCACAAGTAGGCACCACGTCATATCTTGAACAGTTCCCTCTTCATACAAGAAAGGTTATATTAAAAGTATATTAGTTATAGGGTTATATGATTTTTCAGAGAAGCCTAAGTAATGAAAATATATATTTTTGTCAGGTGACCGGTTACCAAGCCGCTAGCTAAGACTAGGCTGACAGGTTGACACAAATGTGTAGCCTTATGAGTTTGATCGAGTTTCCAAAATACTCCTAAGATAAAAGGGATTGAATTATTTTTCTAAGTTACTATTATGAAAGTATGGTAAAAAAGAAAGAAATATATAAACTATAAAATATTCAAACAGATCCAAGGAATTTTTGCACAAATATATTTTGATCAGAAACCTTAAAATCTAGTTATAAAACTCAAGCTGATTCACCGAGTTTAGATCTAGTTAGTGATCTATTATAGATAAAACTAAAGCTGATCCATATAACTAGATTTTTGGTGTGTGCTTAAAATAGAGAGTTTAGACACAACACACGAGTGGAAGCCGAGACATCTTGGGTAAAATTTCCTCAACTAATTTGGTACTTTCTTATTCTCTTTCTTTTTACTTATTTGGTATATACATATACTAAAAAAAAAAATTTTAAAAAAACCTGTGAGGAGATGTGTATGCAAACTCAACCCAGCCGAGATCATCGCCGCGCCACTTGAGGATACGGCCGTCCACCATGGCAGCATAGGGACCTTCTCCTTGTGGGTCAAACTCAATGCTCTCAGGTCCAACAACAGGAGTTGGAATGGTCTTAGCCACTGCCAATATATTTTTGGCGCCCTCTATATCTCCCGGCACAATTGTGATCCGATACAAGATTATGGACAAGACGGCCAGCACAGCCGGAACAACGAACCAAGTCGGAACTTTTTGATTAAGCGGCATTTTTTCCCCGGATCAAAATAGTATGTAACTAAAACTTAAATAAATTTTGTAGCTCAAATACAGGTGAAGTAATTATATAAAATCCAAAAAAATGTGAGTTTATATTTTTCTTAATGTTTGGGGGATTCGTAGGTATACACGTCTCACCATTTCGTTTTAAGCGCCACTTGTCTAATAAAGAGTACATGCGGTGGGAAGAACAAACCATGCGTCAACGAAGGTGGCAAGGTCAGTTTATTAATTGAAATTATCGGAATTGCGAGTACACGAAAATGACGGGAAGATGTTTCGCGCACGCAAAACCAATTAAAGAAAAAAAAACAGATGTTACGCAGGTACATACGTTTTGCAGTATTTTTTATGATTATCATTACAATTAACGATATGCTTTTTTTTAATAAGGAAAATAGGTGATTTATGATATTTATTTAGACCAACTTCTCATCAGAAAAAACATGACTGACAAGTTAAAAAAGAGCCAACATGAGTAAAAAGCGAATTCTCTAACGCAATTATTAGTGCGAAAATTCAACTGTCTTCCCGGACCCGACCAAAGTTGAAGATATAACCTATTTTTTCGGTTACCAAAGCAGAAGTTTATATACTAGTAGGAATATATATTTGAATTAAATGAACTCGTTGCCGACTAATTATTGTCGACTAATAAAATTAATTTGAAGTTAAACTCCGTATGACATTTAACTCGACTTTATTTTCGGCCATATTATATGTCACTGATGTGTTCACACTTCACACAGAACCGCGAGTATTACTTTTTTTTTTGTTACACGGCAGATTTAACTACTATGGCGAGGCAAACGTGTTTAATTTTCTATGTTAAACTTTATCATAGCATATTTGTCTTGTAAACGAAAGATTAAGAATTCAAAAATTTATAAAAAAAAATTTTCTTTATTAATCTTAGAAAATACTTCAAAACTAAAGCCTCTCAAATTCTTACAATCACTCAAACTCTTTTAGGTTATGCAACATCTTTGCATAACCTTTATATATAAAAACTCTTAACAAAACTTCCTAATCCAAATAAGAAAATATACGAGTTTAGATATCTCCTAAACTTCCTTTTATTCTCCTTTTCCATAATTCGGTTTGATTAGTTATGCTTGAGCCTCAAGCTTTCTTCAAGCTTAAGTCAACATTTTCTCCCTTAAACTTGAAATCAGTTTTCTCCAAATTTTGAACTCCAATGAGATCTCTCATCTCCTTGTGTTTGATCTTTCCTAGTGCCTTAGTTAGGATGTCTGCCCTTTGTTCCTCTCATGGAACATGCTCCACCATTATATATTCTTTTTCGACACACTCTCTAATGAAATGATAGCGAGTGTGTATGTGTTTGCTTCGTCCATGGAAGACCGAATTCTTTGTAAGTGCAATAGAACACTGATTGTCGATATGTAGGATTACCTTCTGACACGGAAGACCAGTGACTTCACCAAGCAAGTCTTTAAGCCACAAAGCTTGTTTTGCAGCCTCTGCTCCGGCCATAAATTTAGCTTCACATGAAGACATAGCCATCATATCTTGTTTTTGTGAACACCACGTAATTGGGCTTCCGTTAAGATAGAAAACATGTCATGCTGTGCTTCTCCCATCGTCAGGATTTGTGTTATAACTGTTGTCACTATACCCTATTAGTCTTGGTACTTTCGATATTGATCGCTTAAACACCAAACCAAGATTTTTTGTTCCCTGTAGATATCTTAGACACTGTTTCATAGCCACTCCATGATAATGTCTTGGACTCTGCATGTATCGGCTCAAGACTCCAACAGCATATGACAAGTCTGGCCTTGTGTGGAGTAAGTACCGAAAACATCCCACATTCTTTCTAAACATCGTAGCATCTATCTCGGTTTCTTCTTCAGCTTTAGACAATTGTATTCCAGCCTCCATTGGCGTCTGAACCGAATTACAACTTTTCATTCCGGCCTCTTCAAGGATCTTCAAAGCGTAACGTCTCTGACTTAATATGATTCCTCAATCGTACTGCAGCACCTCAATTCCCAAATAGTATGTCAACTTCTCGAGATAACTCATTTCAAACTTAGAAGACATTTCTTTCTTGAATTCATCAATGTTGCATAAGCTTGTTCCCATTACTAACAGATCGTCGACATAGACAACGACAACTAAAAGTTGTTCATGTTCCTTTCTTCTGTAAATTGATGGTTCTTTCGAACACTTCTCAAACTGTAAGTCTACCAAAATTTTATTCACCTTGTTATTCCATGCTCTAGGAGCTTGTCTCAATCCGTAAAGAGCTTTGTTAAGCTTATAAACTTTATCTTTTCTGCCCTCTTCTTCAAAGCCTTCTGGTTGTGTGACATAAACGATTTCCTTTAGCTCTTAGTGGAGGAGAGCCGTCTTAACATCCAGATGATAAATCTCCCAGCCGTTCGGGTATGCGAGATCAATGAGAAGTCGTATTGTCTCTAACCGAGCCACAGGAGCAAAGACTTCATCAAAGCCTATCCCATAACGCTGCACATAGCCTTTAGCAACAAACCGAGCTTTGTATTTGTTAATACTACCACTAGAGTTGCGTTTGAGTTTAAAGACCCACTTCAAACCGATTGGCTTTGCTCCAATTGGTAGATCAACTAGATCCCAAGTTCTATTTTTCTTAATAGAGTTGATCTCCTCTTCGCACGCAAGTCTCCAATCCTTCGACTCCTTTGCTTCAACGAAGTTTCTGGGCTAATTATTTAAGTATAACAACAATGCTTCACCTTCTTCTTCAGCAAACATGATATAATCATTTAGGTACTTTGGTTTGACAACTTGCCTCGTTGATCTTCTTAGAGCAGGTTCTGGTTGTCCAAAGATATCTTCATGCTCTGCTTCATTGTCTCCTTCATTCTCATCCTCATTCTCCAACTCTCGAATTTTCACAGACTCTCCTATCGCAGATTCTCCTGCAGACTCTGCTCCATCGCTATCGAGAGGAGATTCAAGCTCATTTGTTTCTATCTCTGAGATATCTCCTTTATCTTCTCGTATACCACGATTTCCAGAAATTCCAAACGCAATTGTAAAATTTCCATTACTCTCTTGTTGCGAGTTGTTATACTTTCAGTTCCACCCTTTAGATTCATCAAATACAACATCTCTGCTAACCACTATTTTTCGCGATTGTGGCTCAAGAAGACGAAATGCCTTTGACCCTGGTTCAGTTCCAAGATGAACAAGCATCCGTGACTTGTCATCTAACTTCTTTAAATGCGGTTTTTCTACCTTGGCATAGCAGATGCAACCAAAAATCCGGAGATGATCAATATGAGGCCTTTTGCTTCAAAGAATCTCATACGGAGTTCTATCTTTAAGAGCTCTTGTAGTCACCCTATTGAGAATGTAAGTAGAATGTCTTACTGCTTCACCCCATAAATAATTTGGCAAATGCATCTGCTTCATGATGCTCCTTGTCATCTCTAACAAAGTCCTATTGCGTCTCTCAACCACACCATTTTGTTGTTGAGTGTAAGGAGCAGTGAGATGGCGTTGTATACCAAATTCTTCACAGAACAAGTTGAACTGATGTGATACAAACTCACCTCCTCTATCTGTTTTGAACGTCTTAATGCTAACTCCGGATTCTTGTTCTACTAACTTCTTGAAGTTTTTGAACTTTACAAACGCATCACTTTTCTCTCTTAGCAGAACAGTCCACATATACCTTGAACAGTGATATGTTACGGTTTTGACTCACTTTGACCCCGTTTATTTGATAGTTTTGTAAGTTGTTTGAGTCCTTTTCAGGTTATAATAAGAGGCTAGGAAGCTAAAAGCAAGGATTGGAACAGCAGGAGCAATCGGAGCAGAAAGGAGTTGAATTGGAGCAGAAAAGCTGATTTTAGACCCATGAGCACATGCTCCCGATTTCCGAGCACATGCTCCCAACTCTACGGTTTCATGACGACACGTGGCAAGCATCTAGGCGCCGATTCCCTGCCTAATTCCCCTTATTTTAGGCGATCCTTTGTGAGAGAAAGAGGGCTGAGATCGTTTTTTTATAGGGAGATTTAAATTTGGAATCTTTCCTTATTTTTCTCTACTTGTATGCTATTTAACCTAGGGTTTTAGGGGAGACATTTTTTGGGACCTTTTTCTTTTGGTTTTTGGGGGAGCGACGTTTTGTGAGGGAGAGGAAGAGCGGCTACGTTAGAGAAGCGATTCTGAACCCTTGTGATTTTTATATTTTTATGCTATTGAATTTCTCATCTATGTTGGCTATTCATTTCTCTATGTCTGAGTAGTTTTCTTTGCTAGATTAGGGGTTTCAAAAGGGGTTTCATGGGTTAGCAACAGAACACAAATAGGGCTTTATATAATCGATTGTCTTCACTATTGTTAGACTTAATGCTTAGGTTGATTTGATCACCCAATCTATGATTCTAGGTTTATCTATTCATCAAAAGTGTAATAGGTTGCTAGAAAAGACATTAGTGGGCAAATTATCCTAGACCTGCGAAAGTTGATGTGTAGGTGATTTGTGAACTTATCATTCCTGTTCTTTAATGCTTGTCTGCGATTCTGGGCTCAAACGACAGTTTAGGGTTTATGGAACGCCGAGCATGTGCTCCGGATGTCTGAGCACGTGCTCCGCGTTTCCGCACAGAATCGATCAGATAGAGTTATTGATACCACGACAGTGGATCAGTTTATATTTATGTTTGAGTTCTAGAGTGGTACTTAATCTATGCCCAGAATAGTTGTTTAGTTGCTATCTCTGAAATTCCCGAGAATTACCCCTGATCTAGTGTTTTGCTTATTGCCTTTTATACCGTTTTAATCGCGTTACTGTTACCAACCAAACCCAACTTTGAATTGTCTTAGCTTGAATTTGAACCAATAGAACCATAGAGTAAAACTTGGTCTTCGTGGGATTCGACCCCTAAGTACTGCTTCTTTGCTGTGCACTTGCAGTAGGAAAATAGGGTTTAAAACTCTTTGTATCAAGTTTTTGGCGCCGTTGCCGGGGACCAAATTTTTACCTTTGGTTTTCGGCGAAATTACTAGACTAAGACCTTACTGATTTGTCTTTCTGCTTCTTCTTTGCGTGTGTTTCAGGTGGATGTCAAGAAGATCTACAAGAAGAAACAATACCAAAGAACTAGTTGCTTTGTCAGCCGCAGAGCTCTCTTTGGCAGAAAGAACAAACCGCAAGAACAGAAAGTTTCAATCCGTCAACATGGGTGACAACAGAAACAATGAGGATATGGCTGCCGAGTTGTAGCAACTTCGACAATAGTTGGGGCAGTTGCTCCGTGCTCAACACGAAAG
Source organism: Camelina sativa (assembly GCF_030686135.1). NCBI lineage: Eukaryota > Viridiplantae > Streptophyta > Magnoliopsida > Brassicales > Brassicaceae > Camelina > Camelina sativa. The sequence goes on from NC_141885.1 coordinate 21,021,321, forward strand.
AGCCGCGCCGCCACAACCGTCCATTGGGGACAAGGACAACCCGCATGTGTTCTACACCAACCGAGCGGCGATTGTTCCTCCCACCATCCAGAGACAAGATTTTGAGATCAAGCCACAGATGATCTCTCTAGTGAAGCAACACCTATTTCACGGTCTCCCAGCTAAGATTCCGATGGACCATATCGAGAATTTTGAGGAGATATGTAGCACCACTGGTTCAAATGGGATACCGCCAGACTTTCTGAAGTGCAAGCTCTTTCCCTTCTCTCTTGCGGATAGAGCTTCACGTTGGCTGAAGTCATTGCCACCTGGGTCTCTGACATCATGGGAACAGTGTAGATCGGCGTTTCTGGACCATTTCTACACAAGGCTAAGACCGTTGCCCTGAGGAACAAGATTTCATCGTTCCTCAGTACACTGGAGAAGCCTTCTGCGAGGCTTGGGAGAGGTACAAAGAGTACCGTAGAGAGTGTCCGCACCATGGATTCAGTGATGAACAGATTCTGGGCATTTTCTATGATGGAGTTAACTGGGACTACAGAAACGCTCTCAACTCGGCCAGCAATGGGGATTTTATGACAAAGTCTAAGGAAGGAGCATATCAGTTGATTGAGAACCTAGCTGCAAGCTCCAGCAACAAGGCTCCTGAGTATGACAGGTCCGTGAAGGTCAACAATGTCGATACGCAAAAGATTGACGAGTTGACAGCCAAGGTGAACCTTCTTCTAAAGGGGAGCCAGAAAACTGTCCATTTTGTCAATGAGACCGGAGACATACCGCTAGCTCAAGAGATTTGTGATGGAGAGGATGAAACGATGGAGGTTAATTATGTGAGTGGGCAAGGTTTTGTGCAGAACAGGGGTTTCAACCCGAACTACAGAAGCCATCCGAATTTGTCCTATAGAAGGACCAACGTGGAGAATCCTCAGGATCAGGTGTATCCGCAGCAAGGAGCTCAGAATCAGATGGGTTATCAGAAAACCTTCTCAAACAACTTCCAAGACAAACAGTTTGTGCCCACTCAAAACCGTTTCCAAGGGGGGAACCAGCAGGCATATACAAGCGCTCAGCAAGCACTGCCTTTCACCAACCAGCAGTTGGGATCTTCATCTGCTAGCAACTCTCAGGATGAGCTGAAAAACATGATGCAACAACTCTTGGTGAATCAACAAAAAGCTTCAGTGGAAATCAACGCTAAGGTCGATACCATGTACAATGACCTTAATGGGAAGTATGAGGCAGTAATGTCACATGTGAAGAAGCTTGATGTTCAGGTTGCACAGACTGCTGAAGCCGTGAAAAGAACTCCTGGGACTCTGCCCGGAAAAGGGGAAGCAAACCCGCGGAACGAGTATGTCAATGCGATTGAGCTAAGGGGAGGAAAGAAGTTACCCCCTAGAGAAGCACCATCCGCTAGGCTTGACAAGGGCAAGGGTATTGCTGAAGAATACCTTCCTCAACATGCTGTTGAGACTCCACCGTTGAGTCAAAAAGAAGCCGAAGCATCCGGCGAGCATGTGCTCCCACCCAGCGAGCACGTGCTCCCGACTCCCGATCAGACCGTTCCTACTGAGGTACCTCCTGCACGTGTGTACACCCCTAGGGTTCCTTACCCTGTTCTTCCTAAGAAATCTCGCAAGGATTTGGAGGATGCAAAGTGCAAGGAGATGTTGAGAGAATTAACGGTAAAACTACCCCTAGCTGATGCTGTTCAGATGATACCTGCTTTGAAGAGATATGTGAAAGGGTTAGTTTCTGGGAGAGTGTCAGAGGAAGAGAACATGATGATGGTTTCAAGAGAGTGCAGTGCTGTGCTGCAAAACAAAGTGCTAAAGAAGAGAGATGATCCAAGGCAATTTGTCTTATCCGTGAGAATCGGTAAAACGATTTTTGCAAACTCCCTCTGTGATCTAGGTTCCAGTGTGAACCTTATGCCATATTCAGTGACTAAAAGGCTGGGATACACGAAGTTCAAGTCTAAACGGATTTCGTTAGTATTCGCGGATAGATCCACCAAGCGCCCCATAGGAGTGTTGGAGGATTTACATGTCCAGATAGGGGACACGCTTATACCAGCAGACTTTGTGGTTCTGGAACTTGAAGAAGAACCACGTGACCCCCTGATCTTAGGTAGATCATTCTTATGCACAGCTGGTGCGATTATAGATGTGCAAGGGGGAGCGATCGATCTCCAGCTGGGGGATATGATCGCAAGGTTTGAGATGAATAAGCTGCTCAAGAAACCTATGATAGATGGTCAGACTTTTCTGGTTGATGATGGTTCAGAGGTTGCACATGAGGTTACCGATGAAGTTCTCACTCTCGACCCGTTGGAGGTTGCCTTGACAAAGGCAGAGGGTAAGTATGGATTCTTGAATGAGGAAGCTGATGGTTTTACACGCATTTTGGATGCAGGTACACGGTTCCAGCAACTGGTAGCTTACGCCAGCCTAGACGATGAGAACCAATCAGGGGAGGAATCCGCCGAGGGAGCACCTGCTCCGGATTCCGGAGCACATGCTCCGGTAAAGTCAGCGGACGGTCCTTGGAGCGAGTTAAGAGCTCCAAAGGTAGAGCTAAACCCACTTCCAGCCGGGCTAAGGTACGCATTCCTAGGTCCTAACTCTACATACCCCGTGATAGTGAACTCTGAACTAAACAATGTAGAGACCGCTTTGATCCTTTGTGAACTTAGGAAGTATAGAAAGGCTCTAGGGTATTCACTAGATGACATCCCAGGAATCTCACCAGATCTTTGCATGCATAGGATACATCTAGAAGATGAATCAATGACTTCGGTAGAACATCAGAGGAGGTTGAACCCAAATCTAAAGGATGTTGTTAAGAAAGAGATAATGAAACTTTTAGATGCGGGTGTAATTTATGCTATTTCTGATAGTTCCTGGATTAGTCCAGTTCATGTAGTCCCTAAGAAAGGTGGAATTACAGTGGTTAAGAATGACAAGGATGAGTTGATTCCTACTAGGACAGTTACGGGACATCGCATGTGCATAGACTATAGAAAACTTAATGCTGCGACCCGTAAGGATCATTTTCCTTTGCCGTTTATTGATCAAATGCTTGAGAGATTGGCTAACCATCCTTACTACTGTTTCTTAGATGGCTATTCAGATTTCTTTCAGATCCCAATCCATCCCGACGATCAAGAGAAGACCACATTCACATGTCCTTACGGCACCTTTGCTTACCGCAGAATACCGTTTGGCTTGTGCAATGCACCAGCGACCTTCCAACGATGCATGATGTCCATTTTCACTGACCTGATTGAGGATATAATGGAAGTTTTCATGGACGATTTCTCCGTCTATGGGAGCTCCTTTTCCGTTTGTTTGTCTAATTTGTGCAGGGTGTTGCAGCGGTGTGAAGACAAACATCTGGTGCTGAATTGGGAGAAATGCCACTTCATGGTCAGAGATGGGATAGTGCTGGGACACAAGATTTCTGAAAAGGGGATTGAGGTTGACAAAGCCAAGGTTGAGGTGATGATGAGTTTACAACCGCCCAATTCGGTAAAAGGGATCCGCAGTTTCCTTGGCCACGCCGGTTTCTACAGACGGTTCATTAAGGATTTCTCCAAGATAGCAAGACCACTTACCCAGCTGTTGTGTAAGGAAGTGAAGTTTGATTTCGATTCTGCTTGCTTGGAAGCTTTTCACACGATCAAAGGAGCTTTGGTTAGCGCTCCGATTGTGCAACCGCCTGATTGGGACCTTCCCTTTGAGGTCATGACTGATGCGAGTGATTATGCCGTGGGAGCGGTTCTGGGACAGAGAAAAGACAAGAAGCTGCACGTGATATACTATGCCAGCCGCACCTTGGATGAGGCTCAGTGCAAGTGCGCTACAACCGAGGAAGAACTTTTAGCGGTTGTGTTTGCTTTAGAGAAGTTCCGATCATACCTTGTTGGTTCCAAAGTGGTTGTTCACACTGATCATGCAGCATTGAGGTATCTACTGACCAAGAAGGATGCAAAACCAAGGCTACTCCGTTGGATTTTGTTGCTTCAAGAGTTTGACTTGGAGATTAAAGACAAGAAGGGTATTTAGAACGGAGTTGCAGATCACTTGTCAAGAATGAGGATAGAAGAAGAGCTACCCTTGGATGATAGCCTTCCTGAAGAACATGTTTACTCGATCGGCATCTTTGATCCCGCCGAGCACATGCTCCGCCTGGGAGCACCTGCTCCGAAAACCCCGTGCAAGGCAATCGATACCAACAAACAGCCGAGTTTTCCTTGGTTTGGAGAGTATGCAAACTACCTAGCAGCAGAGAAAGAACCTACTGAGTTTGTGGGGAACAAGAAGAAGAAGTTCCTAAAAGACATAAGGCGGTATTTTTGGGATGAGCCTTACCTCTATAGGCATTGCTCGGATGGTGTTTTCAGGAGGTGTGTGACTGAGAAGGAGGTTCCTGGAGTCTTGTTTCATTGCCATAGCTCACCCTATGCTGGACACTTTGCTACTTTCAAAACCGTGTCCAAAGCTCTTCAAGCGGGTTATTGGTGGCCTACCATGTTCAGAGATGTGCTGCGGTTCGTGTCTATTTGCAACACATGTCAGAGACAAGGGAACATCAACAGGAGGAATGAAATGCCTCAGAATTTCATCTTGGAGGTTGAGGTATTTGATGTTTTGGGAATTGACTTCATGGGACCTTTCCCGAACTCATTCGGCAATGAGTACATATTGGTGGCTGTCGATTACGTGTCCAAGTGGGTAGAAGCTTTGGCCAGCCCCAATAATGATGCAAAGACCGTGCTCAAGATGTTCAAGTCGGTTATTTTCCCACGGTTTGGTGTCCCACGGGTAGTCATTAGCGATGGTGGATCGCATTTCATTAACAAGGTCTTTGAGAGTCTTCTCAAGAAGAATGGAGTGAGGCACAAGGTCGCTACCCCCTACCACCCACAAACAAGCGGCCAAGTTGAGATCTCTAACCGGGAGATTAAGAGCATTTTGCAAAAAACAGTGAACACAACAAGGAAGGATTGGTCTCAGAAGCTAGATGAGGCTCTATGGGCTTATAGAACCGCCTACAAAACACCCCTGGGGACTACACCGTTTCACTTGGTGTATGGTAAGGCGTGTCACCTTCCTGTTGAGCTAGAGTACAAAGCTGCTTGAACAGTGAAAATGCTGAACTTTGACACTAAGAGCGCCCATGAAAGGAGGAAGATGCAACTGCATGAGCTAGAGGATATTAGGCACCTCGCCTATGAAAACTCAAAACTCTACAAGGAGCGTACCAAAGCCTACCATGACAAGCGGATCCTCACTAGGACCTTTGCTCCTAATGATCAAGTCTTGTTGTTCAACTCTAGGCTGAAACTGTTTCCCGGAAAGCTAAGATCACGATGGTCCGGACCCTTCACCATCAAGGAGATTAGACCATATGGGGCTGTTGTGTTGCTGGACACAAAAGGAGGAGAATTTGTGGTGAATGGACAGAGGCTGAAGCCGTATCTTGCTGTCTCTGAGCATGCAAGGGGTGAGACCGTCGCCCTAGGCGATCCTCCTACTGCCTAAGGAGCTTTCGAGTCAAGCTAATGACTTAAAACAAGCGATGGGTGGGAGGCAACCCACCAGGTATATATTGCTGAGTTTTTTTTTTTCTTTTTGGGATTTGTTTCTTCTCTTTTCGGTTTCAGGAATGTTGGAAGAAGACGCGGAGCACATGCTCGCAGGACGCGAGCAACCCGAGTCACCTATGACATTTGTTTTCTTTATTTTTCTTTTTATTGAGTCAGTTTGTCATGTGAGTCGAACCAAAACTTGTGGGAATTAGGACCGAAATCTGTGATGTTTTTAACCATTTGTGAGTTTGACCGTTTTTCCTAGTGACCATTGTTGCAGAACTAAGAGTACAGAGACGAGCTAATACCTCTTCACATTCGGACCCTTCTCCTGGCCAGAAAAGCTTCATCCCATTAAGGTTTCACCGGAAAGACTTAGACTCTACTTTATTGGAACCTAACCAGATTTAAATTCTTCTCGTTTTGGGCATTAGGATAGGGAATGTGTCACATATTCAGGACTTCTTATTCATTTTGCCAATCTTGCTGATCCTGAATAGCTAGCTTATTTTAAGTTAGTACCCACCCCGAGCCTAACCTCCTTTCAAACCACTTGCACTTGTATTTTTGTTTTCTCATTCTGTGCAGCTATGTGCAAAACGGTCGGGGAGAGTAGGACTGACACAATCTCTAACTCGCTCTTGCTGGAGAACCAAAGAGGAAAGAGCCGGACGGACAGAGCACGTGCTCCAACCCAGCGAGCACCTGCTCCGAAATTATATACATCCGAGTCTGCGAGTTGTTTTGAGCAGAGAGAGAGCCTAGGATATGGTCTGCATGCTCCAGGGGCAATATCAGAAGAAGATCCCCCATCATCCTTCATATCATCTAAAAAAAAAAAAAAACGTTTAAGGATGATGGAAAGGGACCAGAGCTAGTGTTACACACCCCGAGCATGCGTTGTACCCTGAGGAGAAAAGAGATGCTGAGTTTGAGAAGATAAGAAGAGGAGAGTGATTAGAGGTTGTGGACATCAATGAGTCCACTCTCCCTTACCATTTTGTGCGATATCCTGCATCTCTTTCGAAGTAATGGTAACCCCTAAACACTCTATAGCTCCACCATTAAAACAACCTTTTATCTACCAAGCCGTAAAGAGCTTTGTTAAGCTTATAAACTTTATCTTTTCTGCCCTCTTCTTCAAAGCCTTCTGGTTGTGTGACATAAACGATTTCCTTTAACTCTTAGTGGAGGAGAGCCGTCTTAACATCCAGATGATGAATCTCCCAGCCGTTCGAGTATGCGAGATCAATGAGAAGTCGTATTGTCTCTAACCGAGCCACAGGAGCAAAGACTTCATCAAAGTCTATCCCATAATGCTGCACAGAGCCTTTAGCAACAAACCGAGCTTTGTATTTGTTAATATTACCACCAGAGTTGCGTTTGAGTTTAAAGACCCACTTCAAACCGATTGGCTTTGCTCCAATTGGTAGATCAACTAGATCCCAAGTTCTATTTTTCTTAATAGAGTTGATCTCCTCTTCGCACGCAAGTCTCCAATCCTTCGACTCCTTTGCTTCAACGAAGTTTCTGGGCTAATTATTTAAGTATAACAACAATGCTTCACCTTCTTCTTCAGCAAACAGGATATAATCATTTAGGTACTTTGGTTTGACAACTTGCCTCGTTGATCTTCTTAGAGCAGGTTCTGGTTGTCCAAAGATATCTTCATGCTCTGCTTCATTGTCTCCTTCATTCTCATCCTCATTCTCCAACTCTCGAATTTTCACAGACTCTCCTATCGCAGATTCTCCTGCAGACTCTGCTCCATCGCTATCGAGAGGAGATTCAAGCTCATTTGTTTCTATCTCTGAGATATCTCCTTTATCTTCTCGTATACCACGATTTCCAGAAATTCCAAACGCAATTGTAAAATTTCCATTACTCTCTTGTTGCGAGTTGTTATACTTTCAGTTCCACCCTTTAGATTCATCAAATACAACATCTCTGCTAACCACTATTTTTCGCGATTGTGGCTCAAGAAGACGAAATGCCTTTGACCCTGGTTCAGTTCCAAGATGAACAAGCATCCGTGACTTGTCATCTAACTTCTTTAAATGCGGTTTTTCTACCTTGGCATAGCAGATGCAACCAAAAATCCGGAGATGATCAATATGAGGCCTTTTGCTTCAAAGAATCTCATACGGAGTTCTATATTTAAGAGCTCTTGTAGTCACCCTATTGAGAATGTAAGTAGAATGTCTTACTGCTTCACCCCATAAATAATTTGGCAAATGCATCTGCTTCATGATGCTCCTTGTCATCTCTAACAAAGTCCTATTGCGTCTCTCAACCACACCATTTTGTTGTTGAGTGTAAGGAGCAGTGAGATGGCGTTGTATACCAAATTCTTCACAGAACAAGTTGAACTGATGTGATACAAACTCACCTCCTCTATCTGTTTTGAACGTCTTAATGCTAACTCCGGATTCTTGTTCTACTAACTTCTTGAAGTTTTTGAACTTTACAAACGCATCACTTTTCTCTCTTAGCAGAACAGTCCACATATACCTTGAACAGTGATATGTTACGGTTTTGACTCACTTTGACCCCGTTTATTTGATAGTTTTGTAAGTTGTTTGAGTCCTTTTCAGGTTATAATAAGAGGCTAGGAAGCTAAAAGCAAGGATTGGAACAGCAGGAGCAATCGGAGCAGAAAGGAGTTGAATTGGAGCAGAAAAGCTGATTTTAGACCCATGAGCACATGCTCCCGATTTCCGAGCACATGCTCCCAACTCTACGGTTTCATGACGACACGTGGCAAGCATCTAGGCGCCGATTCCCTGCCTAATTCCCCTTATTTTAGGCGATCCTTTGTGAGAGAAAGAGGGCTGAGATCGTTTTTTTATAGGGAGATTTAAATTTGGAATCTTTCCTTATTTTTCTCTACTTGTATGCTATTTAACCTAGGGTTTTAGGGGAGACATTTTTTGGGACCTTTTTCTTTTGGTTTTTGGGGGAGCGACGTTTTGTGAGGGAGAGGAAGAGCGGCTACGTTAGAGAAGCGATTCTGAACCCTTGTGATTTTTATATTTTTATGCTATTGAATTTCTCATCTATGTTGGCTATTCATTTCTCTATGTCTGAGTAGTTTTCTTTGCTAGATTAGGGGTTTCAAAAGGGGTTTCATGGGTTAGCAACAGAACACAAATAGGGCTTTATATAATCGATTGTCTTCACTATTGTTAGACTTAATGCTTAGGTTGATTTGATCACCCAATCTATGATTCTAGGTTTATCTATTCATCAAAAGTGTAATAGGTTGCTAGAAAAGACATTAGTGGGCAAATTATCCTAGACCTGCGAAAGTTGATGTGTAGGTGATTTGTGAACTTATCATTCCTGTTCTTTAATGCTTGTCTGCGATTCTGGGCTCAAACGACAGTTTAGGGTTTATGGAACGCCGAGCATGTGCTCCGGATGTCTGAGCACGTGCTCCGCGTTTCCGCACAGAATCGATCAGATAGAGTTATTGATACCACGACAGTGGATCAGTTTATATTTATGTTTGAGTTCTAGACTGGTACTTAATCTATGCCCTGAATAGTTGTTTAGTTGCTATCTCTGAAATTCCCGAGAATTACCCCTGATATAGTGTTTTGCTTATTGCCTTTTATACCGTTTTAATCGCGTTACTGTTACCAACCAAACCCAACTTTGAATTGTCTTAGCTTGAAATTGAACCAATAGAACCATAGAGTAAAACTTGGTCTTCGTGGGATTCGACCCCTAAGTACTGCTTCTTTGCTGTGCACTTGCAGTAGGAAAATAGGGTTTAAAACTCTCTGTATCAAACAATCATCAATAAGAACAAAGATATACTTGTTTCCAGCTGGTGTACTTGGTGTTATGGGACCACAAAGGTCTCCGTGCACAAGTTCAAATATCTTTGTTGCTCGATATGTTGCGGCTTGAGGGAACACATGCCTAGTTTGCTTCCCTAGTAGACATGAGCTACATATTTCCTTCTCAAACACAACATGAGGTACTCATTGAACAAGCTCCTTTTGAAACATAGACTTGATTGTGTCAAGATTTATGTGTCCCAGTCTAGCGTGTCACCTACTTGACCCGCTTATAGACGTCAGATGTAAGCGTGCGGTGTTATTGATTCCCATGTGTACTTTGTATAAACGATTTCTCGACCTTACTGATTTAACAAGAAGATTTCTTTTGTAATCACGCATTATCAAATGTTCCCCTCTCATCCGTATATCACATCCAGAATTTGTTGCTTGGCCTAAGCTGACGATGTTACTCTTAAGATTGGGAATAAAATAAACATTTGTCATCACTCTTGATTCACCATTTAAGTCTATAAAGGAGATCGATCCTTTCCCTTTTATGTCGATGCGAGAGTCATCGCCAAACCGCACTTTTCCTGTAACAGAGTCATCAATTTTGTCAAAATATCTCCGATCGCCCGTCATATGATTAGAGGCTCCGTTGTCAAGATACCAAACATCCTCATCCCCAGTCCTCGTTTCATACTTGCTTGGTATGTACTTTTCCTTATTCAAATATACAACTTCATGCATCATGAGTTCATCTGCATCTTGTGTATCATTATTATTAGTTTCAAGAGCTTCCTGCAGGTTGAGTAGACGATCGGGACAGTCTGACGCATAATGACCAGTCTTGTCAATGTTTCTTGACTGATCTCTTCCACCATTGTATCTTCCACGTCCTCTTCCTCTTGGATAGAACCGGTTTCCACGTCCTTTGCCTCTGTAATTTCCAGTGAAATCTCGACTCTGGCCTTCGTAGTTGGAATACATCAATTTAGTTTGGTTAGTATGAGCTTCTTCCTCTGTTTCCTCAAATATTCGTTCTTCGTAAGCTTTCAATCGACCTATGATGTCTTCAAAAGTAATAGTATTAAGATCTAATACTTGCTCGAGAGACGCCACTATATGAATAAACTTCGTCCGAGGAAGGCTCTTAAGAAACTTCTTAACTAATTTCGATTCTTCTATGTTAACTCCTAAAGCAGCCGACTTTGACAACTTCCCTGCAAAAGTGTCAATGGTTTCAGAATCTTTCATCCGGAGGCGGTTGAAATATGCCATAAGGGTTTGTAGTCTTGCTTCTTTGACCCTGTATGCTCCCATGTGTTTGGCTTTGATTGCTTCCCAGACCTTCTTCGCCGTATCAAGCTCACCCACTTGTAGAATAAGTGCTTCGGGTATAGACTGAAATAATAAAGTTGTTGCCATGTTGTTCTTCTCATCATTCGTTGTCCCGACTTCCACGATATCCCAAATTTTGTGCACTTTGAGACAAATTTTCATCTTCATAGACTACACGGTATAGTTTGTGGCTGTAAGCATAGGACATTGGATTGAAGAGGGTCCTCCTCCTGGTGGTTTTTCTGGTGACGCAGTCTGGTCTGGTATCACGGCAATCTCACTCATAATTTCTTTCTCACGAACTCTGTTTTTGGCTCTAATACCAATTCTTGTAAACGAAAGATTAAGAACTCAAAGATTTATAAAGAATAACTCTTTTTATTAGCCTTAGAAAATACCTCAAAACTAAAGTCTCTCAAGTTCTTACAATCTCTCAAACTCTCTTAGGTTATGCAACACCTTTGCATAAGCTTTATATATAAAAATTCTTAACAAAATTTCCTAACCCAAATAGGAAAATATACGAGTTTAGATATCTCCTAAACTTCCTTTTATTCTCCTTTTCCATAACTCGGTTGGATTAGTTATGTTTGAGGCTCAAGCTTTCTTCAAGCTCAAGTCAACAATTTGAACCCTTTCATATTGTAAAATTGATTTTTTTTTTTTTTTGATCAAATAAAACAGATTTAACTATATGCAATAAAAATGAAACTTTTAGAAAGTTGGATTTGTCTGCACCTACAATCACAATAAATTATGATGATGAAGACGTAAAAATATTTTTTAAACTTTGCATCCATATGTTGGAAGATAGCGTTTTCTGAAAATCGAATTTCATATTTGATCTAGAAACATAATCTTTTTTTTTTTTTGTTGAATATAGAAACATAATCTTTTTGATCAATCACTAGATCTGAATTAGCCTTTTCACACCAAAAAAAGTGTTTAAAACAAAATAAAACATATTTACGTGGATGTAATAAGATATTTTTATGTAAATTGGTAAATTATATTTGTCAAAAACATATAACCAGTTAAATACAGTTTACCAGTAAACTACATGTCTCTGACATTCTAGATTAGATCAGATCATTTGACACCTTATACGATGTCACCTATCACCATATGATTACGTTATAACTGTGAAGATGAGCCTTTGATAGATCATAAAACCTTTACAATAACAAACACTAAAGACACCTTTTAGAACTTAAAAGTAGACGTCACAACAAACAACAAAGACAGAGTTAACGTACACTTAGTTTTGACATGTGATACACATTTAAACATAGCGGATGTTTACTTTGGCTTTCTTATTGTTGGCTAAAACCATTTTCCTAATATGAGCGAACACACATTTGCGTAAAACCATTTTCATAAATGGTAGGACCTGAGTAATAATACCATGGTTTTTTTCTTTTTCAAATCATTGTATTATAATATTATTATTTTTTAAACAACAAATAACCGATTTCAATCTTGGTTTACTCTTTAAAAAGTCGAAGAGAAAAGTTGGGTCCTTATTATAACCAGACTCAAATTGAGATTATCCTAATTAAACTCTGAGTGCAAGTCAACAAGCTCCACCGATTATTTCAATATATTTGTAGGACCATTTATTTACATCTAAAGATAGTGATTAACTTATTCGCCTATTCGATATGTGTGGTGAAACAAATCTTGATGAAATCAAAATTATGCTCCATCCTCCATTGTTTGCTTATACATATTTAAGTCCCGGGTGAAAGAACTATTCGATACGTTTGGTGAAACAAATCTCCATAAAATCAAAATTATGCTCCATTATTTGCTTATATCAGTGCCGGGTGAATTAGGTGGTCCGAGTTCTTTACAAATGTTGGCCATTATGTTTATAAGTCTGATGATTGAAGAATACAGCAAAGAAACGATTTTAAGTCTTCAACGTTTTAGAAAAGCTTCGTATGATTCATGTATGTATTATATGATGGTTTTATCATAATCGAATATTTTAATTTTGATCAGAATTTTTAAACCTTGTAATAATAAATTATTATATTTTAAAGATAAATATTTTGTAGTGTAATACTAAGTTAATTCGAGTGTTTATTAATATTCAAAACATTTAAGGTAAATACAACATGATCACTCATTTGCGATCAAGAACCCAAACGGCTGGCCAGTAAACGGACCCAAACCATAACTTTCCATCTTCTCTCTCATAAGCCTCGCTTACATACTTCATCGTCTTTCCTTCTTTGTCTTCGAGTACCTCAAGTACCTCACCTGTCTCCCCTGATATTTTCACTGCGACCCCGTGCGGCTTAAATCCGTTAAGGAAAGCAATCAAATACTTCAAACTTACTGTCCTTTCAACTAATTTCCCGACCCACGGATTCCTCTCAATAAATGGACCGATTAGGTTTTTTTTACAGTGTATACCAATCCAAAAGTCTCCTGTAGGTGTCAGCCGGATGTTGTCGGGGTAACCCGGGACCTTCGTAAAGATATCACGAGTCCCGGCTTTGGGACCTTTGATCCAGTATCTGTGGACAAGACTCGTGGCAGACTCACATGTAATTAGGAAAGACCGGTCTTTGTTTAGAGCCAAACCGTTGTTACAACGAAGATTGTCCATTACAACTTTGACCTCTTTCGTCTTCTTGTTGTAACTGATCACTCTTCCTGACGGCTCAAGTCTGACACCCTCCAAAAATACGTCCCTGAAAGACCAACATCACATTAATTAAGTTTTTGGATAAACTTCACACATTCAATCCAAATAAAAAATCACAGAAAGTTTGAATTGTTTCAAACACTAATTTTTGCGGAAGCAAACAAATCTCGAAGTTTATACGAGTCCTAAATATATGTATAAAGGCCCATAATAAGTAGAGTACCTGAAATGATACTTGTCACTACTATCATTAAAGTAGAAGATATCTTCGTCTTCGTCCATATCCCCTTGGTTGGCAAACATAATTTTACGACCTTCGGCTTCATCAACAAGTACCTCGGCGAGGCCTCCTTGTGGTCCAACCTTCATGAGCCCCAAGTAACCATCACAGATGTACAAATCTCCAGTTTTCTTCTCAAAAGTAAGTCCCAATGGCCTTCCACAACTAGGCACTACTTTTTGTGTTGAGCAGTTCCCTCTTAATTCATACAACAAGGTTATAAATAAATTATTAGTTAATTTACTTATTCGACTTTTCGGAAAAGACTACATCTCTCCTCAACTTATTACTATCATATTTTTTTTTACCTCTAGCTTAATTTCCTCATCTAATGTCGTTTTTTTTTTTAAAGATAAATTAGGTGTCAGTGTGTTCTAATAAACAACATTGTTTGATAGAAAAAAACCTGTGAGGAGATGTGTAGGCAAACTCAACCCAGCCGAGATCATCGCCGCGCCACTTGAGAATACGCCCGTCCACCACGGCAGCATAAGGACCTTCTCCTTGCGGGTCAAACTCAATGCTTTCTGGTCCAACAGCAGGAACCGGAATGGTCTTAGCCGCTCCCAATATATTTTTCGCCCCCTCTACATCTCCCGCCATAATTATGGTCCGATACGAGATAATGGACAAGACGGCCAGCACAGCCGGAACAACGAACCAAGTCGAACCTTTCTGATCATTAATGGGCATCTTTTCTCCCGAACAAAATATCTTGTTGATAGAGACGAATGTATCACCCAAGGTTATAAAAGAAAAAAAAAATTGAGTTTAGATTTTTCTTAAATGAGTTATTGTTGTGTGGATGCATAGTCGCTTGAACCAGTTGTCTTATAGAGTTAATTAATGCTGTCAAAAATCCATGCGTTGATTCAACGAAGGGGAACTAACTATGTTAGTTTTATTTTTATAATTGAAAATTTTATCGAAACGTGAAAAAATATCACGGGAAAGATATACTAAACGTGCATACGCAGGATTCGCGCAATAGTTTATTTGTTGTCATCATTACAAAGGCCAAAACGTCTATAACGATATTTTAATACCCACACCAACTCCTCGTTGGGAAAAAATAATAATCAAATGTGTTTGAATCGAAAGTATTATTTTACTTCCTAGTTGGTATTTTTATAGGCTGTTTGAAGCAGAGACATGAGTAAACAAACATGCGGATTCTCCAACGCATATGAGTGCGAAAATTCATGTTTGACTATTATTTAATCTTTTCGGGTCGAACCGGAAACGAGGTGGCTCGAGTTTGTTGACTTCTAGTAAGAGTTTAATTAGGATAATTAACCACAGTTTGAGGCTGGTAAGTGGTAATAACAAAGGAGCCAACTTTTCTCTTCTTGTTTTGAAGGAGTAAACCAAAATTTTAAATCTAAGTCGGTTAACATACATAAAAATTTCATCAATTCTAATACTACTAATTAATGTAGATCTAACTCATATCCAACAACTAACTTAAGAGTAGGGATTTGCCATATACACTTATATATTACCGAAGAAACTTATCAATTTCTACTGTTGCGTTGTAATTTATACCTCAGTATCGGTAAATTAAAATTTTATTTTAATATTATATTAATATGAATTTAAATTTAATTCACACTCAAAAGTTAGTAGAAAATATCACATACTTATATATTATTTAAGAAATTTGTTAATTTTTCAAATTCCATTATCATCTAAAACACACTTTGCAGACTTATATTAAGTTTAAATAGAGCCATTAGCAAAAAATATGAGGAGGAAGGACCATCAAACCAATTCAAAAGTTTAAAAAATACAATAAATGTTGGTAAAACTGTGTGGTAAATATAATCGTTGTAGTAGTTTCTAAATTAAGTCGCTAGAAAATTAATTGTTTGAATTCTTAACTTTTGTTTTTCTCTAGATTCTACTTTATATGATCTACTTTTTCTCTATTTTTAAAAAGATTATAAGAGGTAATTTTTATGTATTTATTAAATTGTTAAAAAAAAGTTTTTCGAGAAACCTAACAACAACGAGAGTTAACGTGCATATAATTGTGACAGTGTGATATACATTTAATGATTTAAACTTATAACAATGCAAAGACAATTAGGTCTGAGCAATGTAAAAAACTACAAATCATAAACACCAACAAATGGCATGACACTAGAACCAATCCAAAGCTTGCCATCTTTCTCTTCCACATCACTTATATACCTTAATCTCTTTCCCTTATCCTCAAGTACCACCAAAACTTCTCCTGATGCACTCAGCTTCACGGCTTTAGTATAAGGTCTTCTTTCATATAACAACGAGTTTAAAGCGACCCAAAATTCTCCATTCAAGTTTCTTCTGATGTTGTCAGGGTAACCCGGAAGCACAGCAAACACATCTTGAATTCCTGCTTTTGGACCAGAGAGCCAAAGCCTTAGAATTTTGCAATTGGTTGTTTCGTCTACCAATACAAAAGACCGGTCTTTGCTTAGTGCAACGCCGTTTGCAAATGAAATGCCATGTAATAAGACTGTCGCTTTCTTGCTTGATATGTCATACTTGATAAACCTTCCAGTTTTATCAACGTTTAAAAAAGAACTGAAGTATTCCCTGAGCAAGACAACACTTTGGAGTTAAATCATCATCACTAAGAGAAAAAGATAAACAAAGATTCATGCATCAATGTAACAAAATTTCACACTTTTGAAAACATGGATAATAAGAAAGATGAAACTTATAGGTTGCTTCTACTTCATGTTACCATCTCTGGAATTTAGAACTAGCATCTGTAAAGTAAATCACATCGTTCTGCTCATCAATGTCCAAATCATTAGTGAAACGAAACGGCTGTCCCTCAGCTTCTGTAACCAAAGGTTTGGCTAAACCACCAGCAGGACCAACAATAAGAAGGCCAAAGTAAGCATCCGCTATGTAGAGATCTCCGGTTTTCTTATGGAACCGCAATCCTAATGGCCTTCCACACACATGCTCCAACTCTGGTGCAAAAGTGTGAACACACATCTGCCTAGTAACCATTTTCACAAGTTGTAACATATGAGTACTAATCTAACAAAGTGCTATGATAATGTGTTGGTATTTACTATATATTTTTAAAAAATGAAATTGTTTTTTCAGAAAATAAAAGAAAATCACCTATGAAAATGTATTTACTATATATTTAAGGAATTATTTTAATTAGAACTGTTGTTATGTACTTAACTATATGAAATGCCATGAAAAACTTTTTTTGAATCCTCACATTTACTTACATGTTAGAAAATATTAATTCATAAAATTACGAACAAAACTACAACATATCTCTACAAATTAAATGTTTTCCAATTTTCTTTTAATTTAAATTACTATTTTTTGGAAGATTTTGTTTGTCTATTCTATTTTAATTTGTTTATCTATTATGTGATGAAAAATTCCCTTAGTTTCATTATCACAAAATAGGCAGTATATGAAACATTCAATAGTTACGCTTTAAATATAATATTCAATAGCATATGTTACCACATTTTGACTTGTACACTTCTGTTTTTATATTTGTTTAAAATATTTCATAACTATTTTTTATATCTAATATTAGAAAACACAACATATATATATATATATATTGCTCAATATAATTAATATATATGGGTATATAATGCATTTAGTTCGTGTAGTTAGTTATATATTTCTAAACTTACGATGTACTCATGTATTGTTTATACGTCGTGCAGCTGCACATCTTTTTCCTTACAAAAATGCTGAAACATATATGTTTGTACCGAGGATTACACAGCTTAAACAAATAAAGAGTTTGTGGGAAAGAGCGAGCAAGTTCTTTATTAATCGGGGAAAACGTGAGATCGTCACTTAAACAAATCGTATTAGAGCTTGTTAGTCCACAGACGAACTAGTAAGCTTAAAATGACGAACTGAAAACAAGATGAGTTATACGAAAGATAATAGCAGTTTTCGATGCAAAGTATTACTCTGGGGGTATTGTCCGCGGGTCAGGATGCTAATCCCAATAAATGCCCTCTCCTTTTATAGGAGACTGTTGACCTAGGAGAGTTTAGGGTTTCCTCCACGAATTCCCGAGATTGCCCTTCTACGAGAATTAATGACTTGCTTCCAATCTCGCTGGGCCGAGAATGCAACAAATGAATGTCGTTGGGCCGAGTGGCATATTGGGCGTAGCCCATATCCAACAATAGTCCCCCCCTTAGTCCGGAGAGTGGCGGTCTTTCTGCGATCGGCGGGCATACTTAAATCGTTCGTAATATGCCTGCTCGGCACAGATTGTCTCGGTTTGCCTTTAGGGAAGAAATTGCTGTAGTAGCTTTTTTTGTAAATGCCAGGCTCGTCTTTCGAGAGACACCGTGAATATCCGACGGTCCTTCCTTTGAGCGCGGTATTCGATGGATTTCCGGAAACGGGGCGTGTCGCGGATCGAGGTGACGGATTATGGCAGTAAAATTTCCGTTTTATTTACTTATTTATGTATCCACTCTCTTCTCCTTTTTCTTCACTTCCTCCACTCCATAAGAAGGTAACTTTCTCTCTCTTTCTTTACTTTAGTATTTGTGCTTTCTCTCTCTTCTTCTTTCCTCTCCTTCCTTTTTGTTGTGTGGACGCCCATCAATAACCCTAGCCGCCGCTCGAGTTCGTATGAGATCGGCCAAGGTTGTCGATCGGCAAGATCCACCGGTTGGAGGTCGGCGTGAGACCGTTGGCGTGACTGTTCCAATCGGTCGGGCGATCTCGAGAGATAGAGAGCGAGAAGGAATCGCTAGTGTGGTCGGCGGAAGTGGCGAATCGGGAGATCGGGAGATCGGGCGCTCGGCAGCTCGGCAGTGGAGATCGGCGCATCAATCGGGAGATCGGGAGATCGGTCCTGGAGATCGGCGCTTTAATCTCCCGATCGGCGATATGGTCGGGGCTTGCCCGATCGAAGTCGGCCGCGATTTCGAGCTTGGCAATGGAGCTCGGCACATCGGTCTTGAGGTTGGCAGTGTGGTCGGAGCTCGCCCGATCGAGGTCGGCTGTGATTGCGAGCTCGGCAATGAAGCTCGGCACATCGGTCTTCGGGACGGCGATGTGGTCGGAGCTCGCCCGATCGAGGTCGGCTGTGATTGCGAGCTTGGCAATGAAGCTCGGCACATCGGTTTTCGGGACGGCGATGTTGTCGGAGCTCGCTCCAATGGGGTCGGCCGGTCTCGGTTGGCATCGAGAAGTTTGCGTAGAGATGCCGATGGTGAGACCGGCAATGTTGGTTCTAGTCGTATCGAGGTCGGCTCCGGTTCGAGTGAGGGAGGTCGGCAAGAAGACGAAATCGAGAGGGGAGATCGGGGGAGAAATGTGAGTGAGATCGGCACAAACATAGATTTGGTGGGTGGAGATCGATCTGCCGATCCGGGATTCGGCGGTCGACAAAAAAGGTTTCGTTTAGGTGGTGCCGAGGTCGGCATAAGGGCCCCCGGAGGTCGGCTAGATGGTTTTGGTAATGTTTGTCGAGAAAACGATACCGACTCCGATGATGGTGATCCGGATCTCATGGTAGGAGGTCGTGAGGTTGGCATGTCTTGCAGAAAAGATGGTCGTCCTACGACGACCTTCCGGGTTCCAACGCATGCGCGTGGTAAGACCCTGGAGGGAATCCAACGCGCTTTTTCCAAAGATTACGGGGTTTATAAAGACGTTTTCGATGACTTTGGCGTCGACATTGGAGCAGAGTGTGGAGATCTTGATAGCTTGGCCAACGACTACAATTTCGCTGATATTCTCGAGTTCAGTGAAGATAGCGACAGTGGTTCTGGTGGGAGTCCTATGGATGTTGTCCTGGCCGACGATATTGGCCCACGTTCGGTTGTTCTGGGTCTTAGTGCTGCGTCGATTGGCGCTAATCTTTCAGCTGGTCCGGCCGACCACGGTCCTTCGTTGTGCACATCGGATAGTATCGCCGAGATGGCGCGGTGGTGTAAGATGCCCGAGGGACTGGTTTTCCGGGTTCCTGAGTCTCACGAACGTCCTTGGACGCCTCCGACAGGTTTCATCGCGCTTTTTGAGCATTACTTCACTGAATGCGGTCTTTGGTTCCCTTTGCCGGAATTTTTGATACGTTATTGTGCGAGGCGTAGGATTGCCATTTCTCAGCTTTCTGTGGGAGGTATCCGTAATGCGGTTGGTTTGGCGATACTTGGTACCAACTGTGGTGTAGAGGTTGACGTGCATTTTCTGGAAGAGGCCACCAAGTTCACGAAAGTTAGAGGTAGTCCGGGATACTTCTACACCAGTGCTAGATCGGGTCATCAGATAATCGTCGGGGCTGAGAAAAAGATTCGCCGTTGGCAACGTTATTTTTTCTTTGTCAAGCGGGACGAGATTTCGTTTGACGATCTCGATGTGTTTTGTGCTACTGAGTGGAATATGTTTCCCGGTAGCTTCATAGTTTCTCATTCGTACTTGTTTGATTGTCATTTGATTGGCTTCTGATCCTTTCCTTGTTTTTGTTGGTGTTTGCAGAGCCTGTCGTCCGTTTGCGCGCTCATCCTCCAGGATTTTTCGATAATCTTAGACAGATCCGAACACTAGGGGCGCTTCATTGGCCTTCGATTACCCAGAGATCTCGTGAGTTTCCTCCTCATTTGGTTGTGTCAATTGTTGCTTTCCTTAGTGGTTATTGGATTGTCACACTTTTGTTTTCCTTTTTAGGTCTACCGCGCTTAGGGATGGGAAAAGTTAACACTCGTCTTCCTCGATACGCCGATCAGTTCAAGAAGGCCGTTGACGCTGGGTCTTCTTCGCGCGCTGCCGACACTGAAGTCGTTGTCCCGTCATCCAGTGGAGGTGCCGATCCGCGAGTTGCAGGAGATCTGAGGTCGGCGGAGGTTGGCGCCACCCGTGCCGACAAAAGGGCTGCCAAAGTTCCTGCTGTCGCTCCGCGTGGGCAGAAGTCACGTGGCGAGGCTTCTGATGCTCTAGCGATCGTTGTCGCTGATTCTGGGCGTCCTACTCCGTCGAGGAAGAGGGCTTCTCATAGTGAGGTGGTTGTTCCCGAGCCCGAATCGTCCAAGAGATCTAGGAGGGATGGTATTCCGCGCGACACCACTGAGATTGATGATTCGTTCTCCTTTTCCTACAAGACGAAGGATGAGTTGTTCATCAACAACGCTGCTGCTTGTGGTGAGCTTGCTAGCAAGGTTCGCGGCTCCTTCAACCCGCTCCCCTCTGTGGGTTCTCTCTATGATCCCGAGCTGTATCGGTCGTGGGCTCGGAAACACTTCCAGGTTGGCATCTGTCTTTATGTTCTTGAATGAGTTTTCTCAATTATTATCTTAACTCTTTATTCCTTGCATTTCAGGATGGTGGTGGCGTGAACCGCATGGTCGTCTCGTACGAGCGTCGCATTGCCGAGCTGGAGAAGCAACTTGCTGATTCTTGTACTTCTGAACCATCGAGGAGATCGGCTGAGGAGCTTCGTCAGGATCTCGATAAAGAGCGAGGGGTTTTTGCTGTTCTCACGAAGCAAAATGCCGGTTTCAGGAAACAAGTACCCGATCTCAAGGCTTCTCTTGACGTTTCCCGCTCTCGTCTCGAGCAGTTCGAGGTTGATCACGCGTTTCAGAAGGCGCAGTTGCAGCAGCTGCAAGTGGAGCGGCATGGCATCGATGTCGAGGTTGCTGGCTACAGGTCTCGTATTGAGAGGATGAGGAAGCATATTTTTGATAATAGAGCGGCGCAGGAGTCTCTTCTGACCTTGAGCCAAGTGAGCGGCACCTATGATTGTCTTCAGGAGTTGGCGAAGAGTGGTACGATCGTTCCGTCGAAGACTTTGCTCGGCTTGGAGGCTGATGCGAAGATGTGGGAGGACAAGGTTCTTGGTTTTGATATCGCCGACGTTCTGGACAGCGACCTCGAGGCTCTCCCAGAGACTGCGATCGTTCCTACGAACCTTCAGGCGGCTGAGGTTCCCGTGATTGCAGGAGAGGAGGTCGTCATGGCAGGGGCACCTGCGGGATCGGACGCTCAGGTTGCTGCCGAGCAGTGACTCGCTTTTATCTTGTTGTTTTATTAGAACCTATTCCCGTTTGTAACGGATGTCGGGCCGTTTAGGCGATGTATTTTTCTTTTTGAACCTTTGCATTATGATTGGACTTGCTTTATGTGTTGTCTGCTGGTTTTATGATATGTGTCCGTCGTTCTATGGATGTGTTTTTCGAGAATTGCAGTAATGATTGCTTTGCCTCGAAAATTGCACTCTTTGTTCTATAAATTGGCCTTCAAGTTGCCCATTTCTCATCATCCTCCTTTCTTGTTTTAAAGATAAATCTCTCCTTTTGAAGGGTGGTTGAGATCGGTAGTATGCCTGTGACAACGAGGTCGGCGTGGCTGAGGAGGGCGCGAGAGCGGCTCTCCGTGAGGTCCGACGATGTAGTTCGTTCCGAGATGGAGTTTTATCGTGCTCGGATCCAGAGGTTGAGAGCTTACATTCTCGCTACGCGTCGAAAGTTCGAGCGTCATTTCTGGTTTCATCGTGTTGACGGAGTTATCGGATATCTTGAAACTATGATCGATGAGGGATTTTTGGTCCCGAAATGGAGGTGGGATCGTTTGTTGGAGGAGCGCTCTCGTCGTGAGGAGTCAATGGCTGAGGTGGAGATTCCCGTCCTTGAACCTGGCGATCTCGATCCTATTGGGAGCAGGCCCTTTGAAGGTCGGCCCGAGCTCGATGCATGCCGGACTCGGGTCGATATATTGCGTCGTTATATTATCCAGTTAGAATGCACGGACCATTTCTTTGTTGAAAGCAACCGTGCTGAGGGGATTCGCTCGTATCTCGAGGAGATGGCTGCTAGGGGTGCGAATGTTCCGATGGACACGCTGGAAAGTCTGCGGAGGGAGTGCCAGGTCTGGCATGTGAAAATTTGCGAGCTCGAGTTTGATAAACCCTCCGATGCCGATCTGGGATTTGAAGACTAAGTTTGTATTTTGAGACTTGTTCGTTTTGTTAGTTTTGTGTGCCGAATGTGGCTTTTCGTGTTTGGCTTTCGTTGCCTTGTCTTTTGTGTTTTTCCGGAATAAGGATGTTTATGGAATGAAAATGTTTTTGTGTACTTCCTATCTTTGGTATCGAGTTGTATTTTACGGTGCAAGACGTCTCCTGGCTTATCCTGTTACGTGTTTCGAATACCAAATGTTTAGGGTGGTAGTTGAGATGAGCTCGTCGTACCTTTTAGGTGCGGCTCTGGTGTCCGGCTTACCCTGTGTGTGCCACGAGGTCGGCAAGAGAGTGCAAGTAAGAACTTGGCTTATACAAACTTAACCGCCTGCTAGCTGAATGCGATCTGGGTCGGCTTATTTATGCAGATTATTTCACTGCTGCATCCATGAGGAACGCGTTTTAAATCGTTCCCTTGGCCAGAGGGTCGATGTAAGAGCTGGACATCTCGCGGAGACGGACTCGTTCGAGAGAGCTCGTGTGTTTTGATAGGTTGAAACTTTTGTTTTTAATTTTTTGGTATAGCTGTGTCGTGTGACGGGCTGCCTACGTACCCTTAGAAAAGGGATCAAGCCATTCGTAGTTCGTATTACAAACGGAGAGCTCGGTAGTACGAGCGTTCTTTTTTTTTTTTTTTTTTTTTTTTTTTTTTTTGTAAGCGAGTTTTAATGGTAATAGCGTTTAAGGTTGCCGGAATTCCATGAGCAAGGGATTGGTGTGCCGTCCATGGCGAGCAGCTGGTAGACGCCGGGAGTGACGACCTTGGAAATCAGGTAAGGGCCTTCCCAATGAGCGCCCATTTTTCCTGCGTTGAGCTCGGCCGTGTTTTCAAAGACTTTGCGGAGGACGAGGTCGCCTTCGTCGAAGTGGCGTGGCTTCACCTTCTTGTTGTAATATTTAGCGGCTTGCTGTTGATAGTTCAGGATTCGAAGAAGAGCCTTGTCGCGTTCTTCTTCGAGGGTATCGAGGGTATCGAGCATCATCTTAGCATTGAGAGTAGGGTCGTGCACGAGCATTGAGCGTCGTAAGGTAGGTACGCCGATTTCCTCCGGTGCGAGGGCTTCCATTCCATGCGCAAGGGAGAACGGTGTCTTTCCTGTTGATCGGCGCGGGGAAGTTCGGTGCGACCATAGAACGCCATCTAGTTCGTCGGCCCAGAGACCTTTCTTGTCTTCGAGTCGTTTCTTTAGTCCGTCAATGATGGTCTTATTGGTCGCTTCGGCCTGTCTGTTGCCCTGCGGGTAGCGGGGGGTTGACTTGCTCAAACGGATTCTCCACTTTGCGCAAAAAATTTCGAATTGGAGCGAAGTGAATTGCGCGCCGTTGTCGGTGACGATCTCATACGGAATTTCGTGCCTGCAAATGATGTTCTTCCACACAAATTTTTGGACTTCGTTTGTTCCGATTTTTGTGTAGGCTTCGCCTTCAACCCATTTGGTGAAATAATCCGTCATAATGAGAATGTATTTCTTTTGGCGGGACGCAGGGAGAGGTCCAACGATGTCCATTGCCCATCGCATGAAAGGATATGGTGGAGAGGTCGTTCGCAACAGTTCGGTTGGCGCGTGGATGATCGGAGCGTGGCGCTGGCATTTCTCGCATCTAGCGACGAACTTATCGCAGTCGTCGTTCATGGTCGGCCAATAGTGACCATTATTGCGTATGCGTTGTGCGAGCGCGCGACCTCCTGAGTGATTACCACCGGAACCTTCATGAACCTCTCTCATTACATCGTTGATTTGTTCGGGACCGACGCAAGTCAAAAGTGTACCAGATGCTGTCCAACGGAAGATGTTGCCATCGAGAAGTGTGTAATGCGCGCAGCGAGTTCGGAGGCGCCGGGCCTCCCACTTGTCTGAAGGGACGATACCGTCTGCGATAAAACAACGGATTTCTTCTTGCCAATCGTGTGGTCGCTCGTGAAGTTCAGGATTGGGTTGGGCGTGTGATGATGACGCTCGTTCGTGAGATGGTGACGATTGTTCCCGAGACGACGAGGTTCGTCCTTCTGTGCTGGTTGCGGATCCCTGCTCGGCCGAGCACTCCACAGGTGGCACATTTGCCGGTGGTTCAATGACGAATAGCGTGAATATGGGGTCGCTGTCCTCTGTTCTTTGCTTTTTCGAGACTTGATCGCTGAAAGCCTTGTGTTCGATGAGCTGTTGTTTCTTTTTCTTATCTTGGATGTTGGGCTCGGCGTGCGCGAGGAGATTGATGCTTGGTCGATTGATGCTCTCGACAGGGATTACGCGGCGTAAGTCGGGGTTGGAGGTGGATGCGAGGACGGCCAGAGCGTCGGCCGGTGCGTTGTCACTTCGGGGAATTTTGTTCAGCTCAAATGTCTCAAAATTGTTGGACATATCTTGGACAACTCGGAGGTAGGCATCCATGCGGTCGTTCTTCGCCTCGTAATCGCCGCTAAACTGGTGAGTTACCAGCTGTGAGTCACAGAAGACTTGTATCTTTTTCACCCCTATCCCACTTGCCAATCGCATTCCGGCGATTAGGGCTTCGTACTCGGCCTCGTTGTTCGAGGTGGGAAAGGCGAGTCGGAACGATTGTTCGAGTACTTCACCTGTTGGTGAAACGAGGTGAATGCCGATCCCGGAGTCGTGGCGAGAGGATGCGCCATCCACGTGCAGTGTCCACTTCTCCTCTCGCGGACAGCCGAACTCTAGCTCGGGGGGAAGTTCGATCAGGAAATCAGCGAGCACCTGAGATTTTGCACAAGTGCGGTTTTTATATTCGATGTCGTACTCGCTGAGTTCCACTGCCCACTTCGCCGAGGGCCCGATTGACTGGGGCTGTGGAGGATGGTTCGCAGGGGTTGGTTGGTTAAGACTTCAACAGTGTGAGAATGAAAATACGGCCGAAGTTTCCTAGCCGAAATTACCACAGCGCAAGCGAGTTTTTCCAACGTGGGATATCGGAGCTCGGCTCCGTCTAAGCTTTTGCTCACATAGAAGATTGGGTGTTGTTCTCCTCTGTCCTCCTTGATTAGTACGCCACTGACCGCCGAACCGGAGACAGCGATGTACAGATATAGAGTTTCGCCCTGATCGGGCTTTGCTAGGACAGGGGGAGTAGCTAGGTAGTGCTTGAGTTCTTGGAAAGCAGACTCGCACTTCTAATCCCATTCGAACTTATCGGTAGAGCGTGAAATAAATCTGTTCAGGGCAGCGATCCGCCTGGTGAGGCGCTGAACTTCTCGGGTGTTGCGTGGAGATGGAAGGTTGGTGAGCGCCGAAATTTGTTTCGGGTTAGCTTCGATACCTCTCTTCGTGACGAGGTATCCTAAGAATTCTCCAGAAGTCACGCCGAACGAACACTTGGCTGGGTTCAGCTTCATATAGTATCGGTTTAGCACTTCAAAACACTGAGCGAGATGCAAGACGTGATCAACGGCCTGGGTTGACTTGACCAGCATATCATCGATGTAAACTTCCATAGTTCGTCCGAGCTGCTCGGCAAACATGCGGTTGACGAGGCGCTGATAGGTTGCACCAGCGTTCTTGAGGCCAAATGGCATAACCTTGTAACAATAAGTTCCTTGATCGGTGATGAAGGCCGTTTTCTCCTGATCGTTCTTGTGCATCATAATTTGGTTGTATCCGGAGTACACATCCATGAATGACAAGAGCTCGTTCCCCGCGGTTGCCTCGACTAGTTGGTCGATGCGTGGCAGGGGAAAGCTATCCTTTGGACATGCCTTGTTGAGATCGGTAAAATCGACACACACTCGCCACTTGCCGTTCTTTTTCTTAACCACTACAGGATTGCTCAGCCAGTCAGGATACTTAACCTCACGGATGGATCCAGCCTCGAGTAATTTCTTGACCTCCTCGTTAACGGCGGCGGTACGCTCCGGTCCGAGCTTTCGACGCCTTTGTTTGATCGGTTTGAACGTCGAGTCCACATTGAGCTCGTGGCATGTTACATTTGGGTCGATGCCGGTCATACTGTTCATGCTCCATGCAAAGGTCGCTGCGTTCTGGCACAGGAACTTTACGAGCTCGTCCTTGATTGGTTGTGGTAGGTCGGCTCCGATTCCCACGCATCGAGTTGCGTCGGAAGAGTCAATGTTTACTTGGACGATTGATTCGGAGTTAGGGCGAACGCGACCGTCTGGGCGCTCGGCTGAGTTCGAAACGGTGAACGTCCGGGCGTGTCGTTGTTGACGCTCGATGATGAAGCAGGTTCGTGCTACCAGCGGGTCCCCTTGTAGTGTAAATATTCCTCTAGGAGTTGGGAACTTTACGCACTGGTGGTAAGTTGACGCCACGGCCTTCATCTTATGCAACCAAGGAGTGCCGAGGATGACGTTGTATACGATCGGCTTATCGACGATAGCAAAGTTGATACAATGCATCGTCCCGCCCACATAGACCGGCAGCATGATCGTACCTTCCGTCATTACTGTGTCGCCGTCGAATCCGGTGAGGGGTTGAACATCGTGTTCGGTGGTCCGCAAGTCTATTTCCATTTGAATGAGCACGTCTTTGAAAATGACGTTTACCGAACTTCCTGTGTCGATCAAGATTTTGGTGACCATGCTCTCGCCGATCTCCATTTCGACCACCAGTGGGTCGTTATGAGGTCCAGTGAGACCTGATGCGTCGGCTTCTGTGAACACGATTGGGTCGGAGTTCGTAGTAGGTGGCGTGCTTTGAGCTAACCATCCTCGCTTGGCCTCTAGTCCCCGTCGATAAGCTTTGATAGAACGGACCGAGTCGCGGCAAGTCGCCAGACCACCCATGATCATGTTTATTCTTCGGCGTGGATCCGGAGCGTTGGCATCCTCAGTTCGCTCGGGATTCCTTTTATGGGTTGGTGGGGGCGGAGGTAGAATTTCAGGTCTCGGTTGTGGTGCGGGAGCGGCGTTATATTGCTTGCTCGGGTTTTCGTTCTCAGGATTGAAGAAATGGTTATCCCTGTGAGCGGCTATTTGTCGTCGCTCGAGATCGACGTCAATATGGCCTTCTTTAAATTTGTCGAGCAATATTTGTTGGAGGGTGCGGCACTCTTCTGTTGAGTGTCCTGCTCGCTTGTGGTATTCGCAATATTTGTTGCCACCCTTTCCTGATGGGTCTCGGACCCACTTGTTATTCCAGGACCTTGATGAAGATGCCTTGGGATCTTGATTACTAACTGCAAACGTTTGGACTTTCTTTCCTTTGTCCAACTTGTCGGCGTATTCTTTGTCGAAGTGTTGTCGAGGCTCGTGATGCTCGTCTTGTGCCTTCTCTTTTCCTTTGGACGATTTAGGGGCCGGGGGTTCTGGACGGTTTGTAGTCGATGCCTTCTCTTCGTCTAACTCTATGTATCTATTAGCGCGGTGTAGTGCGTCATCCAGGGTCAGGGGCTCGTGTATTATGATGTCTTCCCTAAATCGGGAGCCGTGAGCGAGAGCATTTCGGAGAGCCGATATTGCTGTGTCGTCGGCAATCGAGAGCTTTGACACGATTCTTTTAAACCTCTCCATGAAATCTCGGAGAGATTCGTCGTTTCGCTGGAACATGTTCCAGAGATCGGCGTTCGACGCGCCCCGAATCATGAATGTAGAGTGGTGTTGGAGAAAGGCGGTGGTGAGCTCGTGATAGCTCCCTATCGAGTTCGGCGGGAGCCGGGAGAACCACCCTAGAGCCTCATGGGCTAAATTCTCAACGAACAGCTGGCAGCAGCCAGCCTCGTACTCTTCGTCTCTGAAGTGAGCTCGGCTGATTGCAAAACTCATTGACGTCAAAAATGGTTTCGGATCGTCTAATCCATTGTACGGGGTGAACTTGAACTTGTTTACGTAGCGGACTTGAATGCGGGAGATTCGCGCCGTGAACGGTGAGCGTTGGACTTCTTCGAGCACTCGATCGAGGTTGGGAGCAGAGCTCGTGGCTCGATGGACTCTGGAAGAGAGTTCGTGGACCATCGCCTCTAGGCGTCGTATGGTTTCATCCTTGAAGTCGGCTTCGGGCTGTTGTTGGATCGGCAATGTCGGAGTCGGCGGGCTACCGCTCCTTTGGTCATGGCCGTCTCGCAGCTCCTCATTTGGCTCCTCTCGACCGCGGCGATCAACAGATCCTACGATAATGGACGTCGGGCGGCGTCTGTGGCCGTCGTATCGGTCCTCCACAGAAGGTTGCGCTGGGGGAGGATTCTCGTTCTCGTCGGCGGGACTGCTGTCGTTTCGGCGCTCGCCCCTCCTTCGTTGGAGCCTGCTGATTTGGTTCTGTGAGGCCTCTTGTGCGGCTGCGATGGCCTCGAGCCGTTCGTTCGTTCGTGTTTCCTGGCCATCAAGACGACCGAGAATGATCTGCATCATATCGTCGAGTCTGTTTCTTTGTACAGGTAAGGGAGAAGCGGCGCTGGGGGGAACGGTAGCGTTGGTGAGAGCGGCGGTTAGGAGGGCAGCGGCGCTGGTAACCAGCTGGTCTGCGACAGGTCCGGCTCCGGTGTGCGCAGCTACGGGAGGCTCGGAGGATGTGTCAGGCGCCGGCGGAGAGACTGTGCTCGGCAGTGGGCCCTCGTCTGGGCTCGGCAGGGAACTCGGCAGGGAGCTCGGCACGGAGCTCGACAGGGGAACAGTTCGCGTTCTCGTTCGCCCCCATCGCTGCCCCGTTGGTTGCTCCGTTGCTTCGTCGAAGTTTTCGCTGGGGTTCGTCATGACCTTCGAGATTTCGAGAAAGTGAGGATCGTCGGTTTTGAGTCGTTAAAAGAAACGCTTTACTCTTGCCCCACGGTGGGCGCCAATTGTTTGTACCGGGGATTACACAGCTTAAACAAATAAAGAGTTTGTGGGAAAGAGCGAGCAAGTTCTTTATTAATCGGGGAAAACGTGAGATCGTCACTTAAACAAATCGTATTAGAGCTTGTTAGTCCACAGACGAACTAGTAAGCTTAAAATGACGAACTGAAAACAAGATGAGTTATACGAAAGATAATAGCAGTTTTCGATGCAAAGTATTACTCTGGGGGTATTGTCCGCGGGTCAGGATGCTAATCCCAATAAATGCCCTCTCCTTTTATAGGAGACTGTTGACCTAGGAGAGTTTAGGGGTTCCTCCACGAATTCCCGAAATTGTCCTTCTGCGAGAATTAATGACTTGCTTCCAATCTCGCTGGGCCGAGAATGCAACAAATGAATGTCGTTGGGCCGAGTGGCATATTGGGCGTAGCCCATATCCAACAATATACACATATCACTAAATCCTAGGGTTATGTTAGTGTTACCTCTCATCAATTCATACATATAGACAACAATTTTGACAAAACATTTAGTAATCACTTCACTTCCACCATAAACCAAATTCTAGGGCTTAATTCAGAATCACTCATCGAAAGCTGTCAAATTTTTAAAATTTGAAAATGTACCTATTAGCCGATGTGTAAGCGAAGTCTGCCCATCCAAGTGATTTACCACGCCATTTCAATACTCGACCGTCGGCGACACCAACGTACGGACCTTCCCCTGCTGGATCGAAAGCTATACTCTCCGGACCGGAGGCTCCGGTTAAGTTAACCACTTTGACCAACGGGAAAACATCACGCGAACCAGGGATTTTAGGGGGTACGAAGGTACCATAACCGGTTTGAGAAGTCGAGACAAAGATTGTGAGAATTGTTACAACCAATGGTAATAATACTGTTACGAGCATCGTTGATATGGACACAGTGTCAAAAATAGAAGAAAAAATCGCTGCAACGTCTGTAACGTTAATAATTTAATTTGTTAGGTGAAATCTGTAATATATAGAAGAAAAAATATGTCTCAAGGCGGAGTATATTATAAAGATCGTTGAAAGCAGTTGTACATGAAATACAGGTGTATTTTTTTTTTTTTTTTGGCAAACGAAATACAGGTGTATATGAAAGGGGATGGGACTAGTATGTTTCACTATTGAAAATTTCTATTCGTTTGGGACCGACGTTGAAAACTAGTATGTTGAAACTTCAAACAGAAAGAGAAAAAATATATGTTACGTCCACGAATCTCTTTTTTTATCTTACTACCATAATACCGTGCATGTATTATATATATATTTTTTATGCTAATTCTTACTAGGAGATATAATATTATAATAAGGTTCTATAAATACGTCAGCTAACGGTAAAAAAATTGAAAGATCTTCTAAATAATGCTGAAATAACATGTAAGTATGAAAAAAGAAACATGCCAAAACAAAAAAAAATCGACATTTTAACACCGTAAAGAATCATGTTTTGTACATGTTTTAGAAGCAAATGCATTAAAATGATTGTATAGTTGTTTATCCTATATGAAAAGTTTTCAAAATATAAATTTATATTTTATTTTTAATGAAAGAACATGGCATAATGTTTAGTTAAATAGAGGACTTTGCCCCCCCCCCCCCCCCCTCCCCCCAAAGAAATGTCGAGGCGATACTATGATATAGGACAATTCTTCTCTACAACTTTAATTTTTGTTTTTTCGTCTGGTAAAACATATGAGATGTTTAAGAGTTTTTTTCACTTCGATCTTGGTTTAACTAAGCCAAGATGAACAAGATTAGGAATTAGAAATTTGCAAAGTACCAAAAAAAGAAGGCCAAAAATGAGGACATTCAACCAACAAGCGGTACCAAACGTAAATACCATGAAGCCAAAATAAAAAAGATGTCCAGAAGGGACATATATACTAGTACATAGGAATATTGGAACCCGTGACCTGCGGTCACTGATTATGCAAAGAAAATTAAAGGCTCTTCTGCTGCGGTATCCCAGTACTCCAATAATTTCCAGTCCAAAATATTTTTCAAAAACTTTAATGTACCTACTTATAGTGTGCAATACACACTTTTAAATCTGATCTCATTTTGTATCAGATCAACGTAAATAAACCATGATAACATGATATGTTTTCAATTAGCAACGGATATATTTGACTACAAGGTTATAATACTTATATATTACTTAAAATGGAATTCCTTACATACTTATATGATTCAAGTTTATTTTCTCGCATGTAAACAAGCACTGAATTACAAAATATATTAACATCTATTAATATTCAAAACACATAAAATACAAGGCGATCACTCACTTCCGACCAACTCTTTTGTGTGTATGTGTGTGTGGCTTAAAAGGAGGTTTTAACAACACAAGAGTGGGAACCGAGACATCTTGGGTAATTTACCTCAACTAATTTGGTACTCTTTTTCTTTACTTATTCGATACTTTTTTTTTTATATACTTATTTGATGTCAATTAATATTGTAGTTATGCATGTGCTGTATCTTAGACTAAGTCAAAAAAAAATTTAGACTAAGTCAAATTAAAGTGGAATTATATTTCATGGTCCCAGCAATAATGCAAATAAAAGTACATGATATTGATAACTCAAACGTATATAATGATAAGACGTTGTAATAAATAAATAAATAAAGTAAAAAAGAAAGAAAAAAAAACCTGTGAGAAGATGTGTAGGCACACTTAAACCAGACGTGATCACCGCCGCACCACTTGAGAATACGGCCGTTTATGTCCGCAGCATAAGGACCTTCTCCTTGTGGATCAAACTCAATGCTCTCTGGTCCATCAACAGGAATTGCAATGGTCTTAGCCATTGTCAACACATTTTTTGTGCCCCCTAAAATTTCCGGTGCAAGAAAGGTCCGATACGAGATCATGGGCAAGACGACCTACACATCCGGAACCGCGAACCAAGTCGGAACTTTCTGATTAAGCGGCATTTTTTTCAAATACAGTATGTTTTTGACTGAGACGTATGTAACTTATACATTAAATGTTGTAGCTCAAATACAGGTGAAGTAATTATATAAGATCCAAAAAAATGTGAGTTTATATATTAATTTTTCTCACTTGTTTTGTGGATGCATGGATCCAAAAGAAAAAAAAAGCTTTGATTTAACGAAGGCGAACGATGTGACTTTATTCATTGAAATTTATCAAACGTGAAGGAAAATGGCGAGTATATATATTTGCTAACATTAACGGTTTTGTTTTCTTTAAATAAGTTGTGAATTAACGGTATGCATGTTCATTTAGACAAAGTTCTCATCAGAAAAAAATGAGAGACAAATTAAAAGAGAAACATGGATATAAATTGTGTTTGAATTGTTATTAGTTGAAATGTATTTTTCTTATATAGACTCTTTGAAAGAGACGTGAATTTCTCTAACACAATTATGAGTGCGAAAGTTTCAACTGTCTTCCCGGACCCGACCAAAATTGAAGCCGGCTAGTCCCTATATGTTTAATTAAATGGATTCGTTGCCAACTAATTAAAATCTGAAGTCAAACCCGACATGATATTAAAGTGTAGTTACATTCACATGACTTCATTTTGGACCACCATAAGTCAGAGATGTGTCCACCAATCTATCGCAAATATATGAGTTAGAAAGTTCTTGGTCTGCCTTCCCGGACCCGACATAAATTGAAGCCGGCTATAGCCTATATGTTTAAATTAAATAAATTCGTTGTCTGTCTAATTAAAATTGAAGTTAAACCCCACATGACATCAAACTGTATATAGACTTCACATGACTTTTTTTTTTTTGGCGATCAAATCCCATATATTAAATATCCGATATCCGAGATGATTTTCTGCTGGAGAGAGAGCCCACGTGACTTTATTTCTGAGCACATAAGTCATATGCTCTATATATATATATATATATATACAGTGGCGGATCCAGGAGAGTTTTGAACCGGGGGCACATATTATTAATATATCTAAAATTTAATACATAAGTATACTATATGCAGGAAGAAGGTTAAAAAAACGGTAAATGATGGCATCGAACACGCCACCTGCGGTTTAAACAAACAATATTTACTACCAACTGATCCAACAGATAATCATTGTACATGTTTACTAAATAATAGATAATAATCAGTGTGGGGCACGTGCCCCACCTACTTACACTGTAGATCCGCCACTGTATATATATATCTCCACTTCTAACATAGCCACGATCCACGAGTCTTACTTTTTATCCTTACGGCAGATAGTTAAACTACTATGACAAGAAAACGTGTTTTATTTTCCTTGTTAACCTTTTCTTATAGCATATTTGAATATATTTTTTTTCCTTCTTAACCTTTTCTTATAGCATATTTGAATATTTCATTTTTTTGTTAACTCATAGAATAAATTCCTAGATTTATAGAGGAGTCCGATACTAATCTTTTTGAGGAAGGGTATCTCATGGGTAGGGTCTCTTCCAAGTATGCAAATGGACCATAAGTAATAAGTCCATACCCATGTGACCAAATGGATAAAACTGAGTAATTCTGTGTTTGGAGAGAATCGATCTCTGGCCTAGACCAATATGGCGACTTTTCCACTAAAGCTAGAACAACACGAAATATTTTATATTGCTAATGATTATTTTAACAGATTTTTTTTCTTGCTAAGAATGTAAATATTTCATTAAAATGAAAACAATTTAGGTTTATAATTGATTATAAACCTATACAAATAGTTCCATGGCAAAAAAAGTAAAAACATGGAAGCATAAATTGTAGTACACAAATTTCGGTCCATTCCACTCGACCAAAGCGTTGAAGCTGAAAGAGTTAGATGAAACAAAAACGATTTTGAAGTTCTTCCTAGATAAGTAGCTGAAGTAGAAGGCTGACTGCATTTTGAAAACACCGAATTGCGCTTGAATCTTACCACTAGAAGCCTTTCACTGGAGGTCCGAGGATGGACCGTCAACGGCAGAAACTCAAAGTCCTCGATCACATACTCCTCGATCACAGATTTAACTACATGCAATATAGAAGAAAAAAATTGCATTATACACGATTAAGGAGGATGGTTTTATCAATGTTGACAACAAATAATTCTTTCTACAATAGAAAATTTAGTTTACAAAGTTGGATTTTGTCTTAACCTACATTCATGAAGAAGACGTTAAAATATTTGATCAACTTTGCATCCATCTGTTGAAAATAGCGTTTTCTCAAACTTATCAAAACGTGAAAGAACATGACGAAGGTGGCTCTTTGATACTAGGGAAGGAGGCTCTTTGATTCAATCATCGGTCCCAAAGAACCCTTCTGTCTCTTTGGTCAAAAGGACACAAGCTATTGGTTTTGATGACGGAGAGCTTTGTATCGACTTTCGGGAAAATATGTTTGCTCAACTATCTCCAAATCAAGTTGCAGTAGGTGAGCTGTCTTCAGACAATGCTTCTGATAATCTCTCAGAGGAGGATGATAATCCAGAAGAGGAAGAAGATCGTTTTTTGAAAGTTATCTCCAAGCAAATGCAGAGAAAGAACCTGCGACAGTTCAGGGCGGGAGGCCCTTTAAACCTCTAATAACCCCATTCCTTTATGGATATTTTTTGTTGGAATGTAAGAGGGCTTAACGATAAAATAAAGAGAAAAAGTTTTCGGAAATGGTTGAAGCTAAATCAACCGCTTTTTGGTGGGCTTATAGAGACCCATGTCAGCCAACAGAACTCGCAAACTATAGTATCTCGCGGGTTCCCAGGCTGGAATTTTGAAGGGAATTACGAGTTTTCCGACCTCGGTAAGATATGGATCCTCTGGCATCCTACTGTACATGTATCTATCTTAAGCAAATCGTTGCAAATGATCACTTGCCTCCTTAAGTTACCATATGTTCCTCATCGGATTGTCATCTCAGTTGTTTACGCATCCTCCACCTGTTGTGCATCGAGAAAGTTGTTATGGAATGATATTGTGAGTCTAGCAACTAGTGCGACAGTTGTGAGCTTACCGTGGGCTGTATAGGAGACTTCAATCAAATACTTTACCCCCATGAACACTCCACACCGCTGGCTAATCCCTCTCAGCCTGGTATGCGTGATCTTCAACAATGTCTTGACTTGACTGCTTTATGTGATCTTCCCTATTGTGGGAACACATACACATGGACGAATAAGCACTCAATCAGTCTTGTTGCTAAGAAGCTAGACAGAATAGTCGTGAATGACCTCTGGCGGATAGAGTTCCCTGACTCTCTGGCGGTCTTTGGTGAACCTGCATTCTCAGACCACAGCCCGGGATGCCTGTTTCTTGACTCTGCCAAACAAAAGTCTAAGAAGCCATTCAAGTTCTTATCGCTACTGAATCAACATCCTGATTTTGCACCCTTAATCAAACTGTGGTGGGAGGCTCTCCGATTTGATGGGACCAAGATGTTTGCAATATCAAAGAAGCTGAAATTTCTTAAAGCGGTAATTCGTGAGTTTAGCAAGGAAAACTACTCAGGCATTGAGAAGCGGGCTCAGGAGGCTTATGCAATGCTTCTCCAGTGCCAAAAAGACCTCCTTGCAGATCCTTCTGCTTCGTTGTGTCTCAAAGAAAGGGAAGCTCATCAGGCATGGTGCACTCTCGCACTGGCAGAAGAGTCGTTTCTAAGGCAGAAATCTAGAATTTGTTGGCTTGAAGAAGGGGACAAGAACTCCAGATTCTTTCATAGGGTGGTGCTCTCCAGACAATCCCAAAATGAAGTGATCTTCCTCATTGATGATTATGGCCAGGTGGTGGACACAAAGAAAGGTATCCAGGATCTTGCAGTGGATTTTTATAAAAAGTTGTTTGGAAACTTGGGTTCCTCTCCAGCAGCGACTGTTGCTGAACTAGCATAACTCATCCCGCAAAGGTGCTCCACCACTGCCCTGCAGATCCTTAACGCACTTGTCACACCCGCGGAAATTAAAAATGTTGTGCTCAACTTGCCCAGAAACAAATCACGGGGTCCAGATGGTTATTGTGCAGAGTTCTTCATATCTCATTGGGTAACAGTAGGGCAGGAAGTCACGGAAGCAGTGCTCGAATTCTTCCAATCTGGCAAGTTGCTGAAGCAATGGAATGCGACTATTCTCTCCTTGATCCCCAAGACTCCGAATGCTCAGAAAATCGGTGATTTCAGGCCAATAGCTTGCTGCAACACCCTGTATAAGATTGTCTCCAAGATTTTAGCTAACAAGCTTAAAAAGGTGATCCCTGAGCTAATATCAAATAATCAGTCTGCGTTCATTAAAGGAAGATTTTTTGTGGAAAATGTCTTACTTGCTACAGAGCTGGTCCAAGGCTATAACCAGAAGAACATATCTGCAAGGGGAATGCTCAAGGTAGAGCTCAGGAAAGCCTTTGACTCGGTTCAGTGGGATTATCTACTAAATGTTCTCACAGTGATGGAGTTTCCGGCTCAATTCATCGGTTTGATTGAGCAGTGCATATCCACTACAAGTTTCTCTTTATGCATCAATGGGGAATTATGTGGCTACTTTAGAGGGGAAAAGGGGCTGAGACAAGGGGATTCTATCTCCCCGTACCTCTTTGTACTGACCATGGAAGGGTTTTCTCGGTTGTTATCGCAAGACTACATCAATAATCAGATTGGAGCTCACCCTAATGCCTCAGAACCGCTGATCTCTCACCTTGCATTTGTGGATGACATCATGGTGTTTTTCGATGGTAAGACAGCCTCGCTTGAAAACATTGCTTCAGTCTTGCAGAAGTTCTCAGACGCCTCAGGTTTAACAATGAACAAGTCCAAGACTAACCTCTACTTAGCGGGTGTGAGCCACGCTGAAACCACTCAGATGAGTTCTCTTGGTTTCAACATTGGCTCACTCCCTATCAGGTATCTCGGGCTTCCACTTATGCACAGAAGGCTCAGAATTGCGGAATATAGACCACTGATTGAGAAGATCACGCAACGCATCACCTCCTGGTCTGCCAGAGCTCTGTCTTATGCGGGCAGACTCCAACTCCTCTCTTCAATGATATATGGAACCCTAAACTTCTGGATGTCTACCTTCATCTTACCTAAGGGTTGTATAAAGAAGATAGAAAGTCTTTGTATAAATTTCCTGTGGGTTGGGGACGTAACTAAAAAAGGTACAGCAAGAGTCGCCTGGTGCAAACTTACTCTCCCTAAGCAAGAAGGTGGTCTAGGGCTTCGAAGCTTATCCCAGTGGAATAAGACTTTGTGTCTAAAATTGATCTGGAGAGTTTTTACAACAACAGACTCTTTGTGGGCTATCTGGATGAGAAACACCAAAATAAAAGATGTCAGTTTCTGGTCCATCGATGCAAGAAAGACTACATCCTGTACGTGGAAGACCCTCTTGAATCTCAGACACATTGCAGAAAAGTTCTTAAAGGCGAGACTGGGTAATTGATTATCTAGGTCCCACGGTCCTGCATAAACAGGAATTCCAATCCATGCAAAAGTTGCGCAGGCTTGGTCTCTGATGGGATGGAATCTCAGACCAGCAAGATCACCAAGGGCTGAGGAACTACATATTTTTCTTACAACAATAAATGTTCCACCTGACACTGATGAACCAGACAGGTACTTTTGGGTCTGCGGCACAGAGGAACTCTCAGTTTTCTCTACCAAAAAGTCATGGGAAATTTTGCGACCAAGACAGGATCCACCTCATTGGACTGAGCAGGTTTGGTTCAAAGGAGGTATTCCTCGACATGCTTTCATGATGTGGCTAACGCACCAAGATAGACTACCAACTAGAGATAGATTGGTTTAGATGGGGACTTCAAATCGAGCCTAACTGCTGCTTATGTGGGTTGTACCGAGAAAAAAGAGAGCATATGTTCCTTCGGTGTGAAGTCAGTGAGGAAATTTGGTCTGCAATGACTAGGAGGCTTGGTTACAGGCCGTTTTCTTTTCACACCTGGGAAGCATTCACCGCCTGGCTGGATATAAACGATCGCACTGTACCACGATGTTTGTGTCGTCTAGCGGCCCAAGCAACTCTGTACGCTATATGGAGGGAACGAAACAACCGATATCACAACAACTCTGCAACGGAGGCTCATATCTTGTTCAAAGGTCTAGACAGGCAAATCAGAGATGCCATTCTGGCAAAAAAGAGGAGAAAACAATTTAAGAATCTGCTTTTGGTCTGGTTAAAGTTTGACTAAGTATTCCTACTCAATTTCTTCAGCTTTTCCTCTTTTATTTTTATTTTCTTAGGCAGGGGATGGGGGATGTGTCAAGGCTTTTGTAATCTTTCTGCAACTTCAAGTTAATGAAAATTCACATAGTTATCAGAAAAAAAAAAAGTGAACGATGCTAGTTTTATAACTGAAACTTATCGTAACGTGAAAGAATATGACGAAAATATATTTTACGTACATACGCATGATTCGCGCAAGATTTGATTTGTTATCATTACAGAGGCCAAACGTCTTTAACGCATATTTTAATTTAATCCACGCCAACTCCTCGTCAGAGAAATATAGATAATTTGTGTCTGAAAGCAGGGGCGGATCTACCTTATAGGTATGGCACTGATTTTTAAAATTTTGCTAGTAAGTATGGCACGTAAGACTCTTTGGCTCGGTTGGATAATTGACACTTTATGTAATATTTTGGTTGTAGGTTGGAATATGTCATTTGAATACTTGAACTTATTACATTCCGCATTTTCTTTATTTTTTTTAACTTTTTATCTTAAATAAAATTATGGCTTCGAGCAATATTTTATTTTTTTATTTCCAGCTTAACTTTAACAAATTTAAATTCATATATTAATATTGTATAGTATACATACAACTTACTGAAAACTGTAAGTAAAATCTATTAAATTAGTAACATTAAACTATATTATATCTTTATAGTTAACTTATTTATTTTTTAAAATAAAAATTTGTGTGATATGGTTAGATAAATAAATTTAAATGTAATATAGTATTTATATTTTATAGTGAATTGTAAGTTTGTAAATGTGTACTTTCTAATTAATAAATTAAACATATCTATAGTATATGTAATTAAGTATATTTATAAGCCAATTTAAACAGTACTTTCAAAAATTTGGCTTATTTCGAGTTTAATCTATTAAAATACAATATATATAATATATTTTCAAAACATACAATAATGTTATTAAAATATATATTAATTTGATGTAAAAAATATTTATTTAATTAATATTTTATAACATAAAATTAGTATTATTTTAAGCTGTTTTGTGCCCTATACATAAAATAATTTTGCATCCGCCACCGTCTGAAAGTATTATTTTATTTGAAATGCATGATTGAGGCTGCTAGCTTGAAAAAGAAATACGACTAACCAACCAAATTCTCCAAGGCAAATGTGAGTGCGAAAATTACTCTGTTGATGTTGGGATTCAACAAAGTAAACACTTTGGTACCTTTTGCTTCGATTTTTCAAAGAATATCAATAAACCAAGATTTGCTTCTTTTTTTTTTTTCTTTGGGACAACCGATTGGCTTTTTTTTTTTTTTATTTGGTGCATAAAAAGAAAATAACCCAAGATCGAAGTCCGTTATATGGCAAAGATATATTTTACGTGCATAAGCGATTCGCGCAATATTTGATTTGTTATCATTACCGTTCCAATTGGTGACCAATATTTAGGAAAAGAATGATGAGAAATATTACATTCCTTTTTATTCCACAATTTTTTTACTTTTTTTTACTATTTGAAAGTAATATATTTTCCTCTACATTTCTCTATATTCTTCAAAAAATAAGAAACAATATAACAAAAATGTTCCTTTCCAAAACTGATGAGGAACAAATGGAACAAAAAAAACAAATATGAAAATTCGTTTTTTATTTTAAAATAAATAAAAAATGTGTTTATTTATAATATTTAATTTTGTAATAAAAGAATTTTTATATTTTCACAATGTATTGACAGACATTTTTTTATATGAATTTCATATTAAACTAATTTTAAGGCTCTATTTGAAAACTGTATGAATAGTATAATAAATTTATGATACTCATATTTATATCGTAAATAAAAACTAAAAATATTTTAAGTTACTTTTAAAAATTTATTATAGTTTAAAATTAATTATTAATATTTAATGAGACATCTTAAATTTAATTTACAAATTTTATTTTGAGATCAAATGTAAATTCATTATCTATACATTAAAAGTAATATTAGTATTATCATTGAAATTTTATTTATTTAATATTTAATATTTAATATATTTTTAAAAACATTTTTATTGTTTGGTTACCATTTAATTGTTTATTCTCTATAGATTTTTCTTTTATTTTTCAAAAACTATTTATTCCATTATGTATTGTTCCTTTTATTTCTTTTTTTTGTTCCTGGGATGGTTACCAGTAGGAGAGGCCAAACGTCTTTAACGCATAATGGAATACCAAACTCATCGTCAGAACTCAGAAGAAAACAATAGTTTAAGATAAGAAACATGGATAATTGTGTTTCAAAGTTTATTTTATTTGAAATCCATTATTTGACTTCCTAGTTGTGTATTATATATATATATATATATATATCTATTAGGCCACAAACTTCCCGTCGCAAACACGTGTTTCCTGTTGTATGTTCGGATTTAACAAAGGATTTGTGAAAATAATTCAAGAAAAAACGGAGAACGTACTTTTTATTAATCACAAGAAAATTAAATTCAAGATTGTTGAACTAAATGATACGGACATAATCCATTGTCCAACCTTTCGTTTCGACTTTTTAAAGAGTAAAAGTGTAAAACCAAGGTTGAAGTCGGTTATAATATATGGATTTATTTTCTGTAAAACAAATGAGGATTATTTGTGATGTCATTCATTCACCTTAATATTACTTACTAGTACAAGCTTACGTCATAACTACAAATTAATTTAAGTTATATGAATATTATCCAAAAAAAACTTGTCAATTTTCTAAACGTGTTAAAGTTTGTGGCCTAATAGATATATAATACACAAGTATACCTCAATATCGAAAAATCAGACTTAACATCATTGTATCATTGTTTTAATATCATTGTATTACTGTAACTTATATCAACAGATAACTCAAACTGTCCCATTATATTAACTTTTTAACAATTATACTAACATTCTTTTATGGAAGTCTCATCAGAATATGCTTAACAGTAGAATTTTAATAAATCTTGGTCGCATCAATTTGATGTGTATACGTATCTTATTGTTTTAATATCATTGTATTACTGTAACTTATATCAACGGATCCATTTCGTTTAAATATACGTATATTTAAACGAAATGGATGTTGGCCGACCCAACGAGAGAATCCTATGTAATTTGGTCATATTTACCAAAAACATATAAACAAATACAATTTATGAAAACATATGTTTCTCACAATTTAGATTATAGTATTTGACACTTTTTATGTCACCATATGATTACGCTATATATAACAGACACTACATACACATGGACGTAAAAAACAAATAACAACGAGAGTTAACGTGCGACATAGTTGTGAAAATGT
This sequence comes from Camelina sativa, assembly GCF_030686135.1. Lineage (NCBI taxonomy): Eukaryota > Viridiplantae > Streptophyta > Magnoliopsida > Brassicales > Brassicaceae > Camelina > Camelina sativa. The sequence goes on from NC_141885.1 coordinate 21,063,178, forward strand.
GATACACATTTATACTTATAATTAACACTGCAGAGACAATTAAGTCTGAGCAATGTAGAAAACTACAAATCATAAACACCAAGAAATGGCATGAGAACAGAACCAATCCAAAGCTTGCCATCTTTCTCTTCCACTTCACTTATAAACCTTAATCTCTTTCCTTCCTTATCCTCGAGTACTTCCAAAACCTCTCCTGATTCACTCAGCTTCACGGCTGTAGCATGAGGTCTTCCTCCAGTGAACAGCGAGTGCAGGCGCGGGGCACTGATCGGAAGTCGAAGCACCAAATCTTTGAACCAAGTTTGAGAGAGCGAGAGTTTCGCGAAAAGACCTTTCTTTGAGTGTAAAGCGACCCAGAATTCTCCATTCGAGTTACTTCTGATGTTGTCAGGGAAACCTGGAAGCTCAGCAAAGACATCTTGGGTTCCTGCGTTTGGACCAGAGAGCCAAAGCCTTAGGATCTTGCAAGTGGTTGTTTCGACTACCAATACAAAAGACCGGTCTTTGCTTAGTGCAACGCCGTTTGCAAATGCAAGGCCTTGTAATAAGACCGTCGCTTTCTTGCTTGATCTATCATACTTGATAAACCTTCCAGTCTTATCAACGTTCAAAACAGTAGCTAAGAACTGCCTGAACATGACAACAATTTGGAGTTGAATCATCATCACCAACAGAATAAACCAAGATTCACGCATCAATGTAAGAATAGTTTCATACCTTTTTGTAAACATGGATACAGAACCAACATGTAACATTGGTAAAAGAAATATGTAAACCAAACTTTTAGGTTTGTTAGTTACTACTTACTACCTTCTGGATACGTTTTAGCTTTCTTGAAAAGACAATGCACATAATAAGAAAGATTAAATTTTTGTGGGGTGTTTCTACTTCATGTTACCTTCTCTGGAATTTGGCACTGGTATCCGTGAAGTAAATCACATCATCCTGCTCATCAATGTCCAAATCATTAGTGAAACGAAACGGCTGCCCCTCAGCTTCTGTAACTAAAGGTCTAGCTAAACCACCAGCAGGACCAACAATAAGAAGGCCAAAGTAAGCATCCGCTATGTAAAGATCTCCACTTTTCTTATCGAACCTCAATCCCAATGGCCTTCCACACACATGCTCCAACTCTGGTGCAAAAGGGCGAACACACATCTCCCTATAAAACCATTTTTCACAAGTTGTAACAGATGAGGACTAATCTAACCAATAGTTATAAAATTGCTGAAACATAACATACATATCTCATTATATCCTAAGGCTATGTTACCTCTGATCAAATCTAACAGCTCACACAAGAAAGATAACAATTTTGACAAAACACTGAGCAATCACTTCACTTCCACCACCAAAATCCTCAGCAACCAACCAAAGCTGTCAAATTTTGTTTGGAAACGTACCTATTAGCCGATGTGTAAGCGAAATCGGTCCATCCAAGCGATTCACCACGCCATTTCAAGACTCGACCGTCGGAGACGCCAACGTAGGGACCTTCCCCTGATGGATCGAAATCTATACTCTCCGGACCGGAGGCTCCGGTTAAGTTAACCACTTTCGCCGACGGGAAAACATCGCGCGAACCGGCGATTTTAGGCGGTGCGAAAATACCATAACCGGTTTGGGTAGTCGAGACAAGGATTGCGAGGACTGTTACAACCACTGTTAAGAACACTGTAACGAGCACCGTGGTCATGGTGGTGGTGGTCAGTGAGATTTTTGCACTCTGCTTCCTCTGTTCTCACTTCTCAGTGCTTCTTCTTTACTTTTTGTTTCTCGGAGAAATCTTAAAGAAATTTTGAGAAGCTCCTTGTAATTTTTGTTTAATTCTGATTTAGCCTAATGATTTAGTTAATGAATCAATTATCTCCAGCAATATTGAGATGATCAAATACGAAACTACATGTTAATGGACTTTAGTGAAGCCCAATTTTCAGCCCAATTTAGTGCAGATAATGTGTTAAATAGCCCAATTAACACATTAGAAAATAAATGTCTCAAGATTTTTTTACTCATAAAGAAGTGAAAAAAAAAAAAAAAACTGCCAAATATTTGTATTATAACAAGTTGATAGCGTGCCGTTATTACTTAAACTATGAAAACTGTTTTTTTTTCTAATATAGCGTGAATTATTAATTTATTATTGGTATATTGTAATATACTATAAAGTTACAAAAGTTGTTTTGAATTTATTTGTTTATGTAATGTGTGATACATGCAATCATAAAAATGGATAATATAGCAACTTAATATTTTATATTGCTAGCATCTTTCAAGATATTATTTACTAGTGTCAAGGTATTGTTAAAAAATGGTAAAAGTCACTTTTCGAAAAGTCTTCGGTAAAAACAGTATTGAAAGATAAAAGGACAATTAAGAATAATATTGACGTCAAAAACAAACTAATATAGCTAAAAAGCAAAAAAAAAAACAAACACTACAAGAAAATAAATTTATTGAGACGTATTTTTTAGACAAAAAAATTTCATCACAAATTTGTGACATTTCAACTACGATATTATGACTAAATTTATTTGTCACAAATTCATAGTATTTTCGTCACTATATTATGACGAAAAAATTTAGTAACAAAAGTTTGTCACAATTAGTGACAAATATGCTACGATAATATTAATCGTCACTCTTATGACTAATATGTTGTTGCAAATTAGTTATGAACTTATAACAGATATGTAACAAATATGCAAGTCACAGTTTGTGACATTAAAATCAGTAAACATTAGTCATAAAATAGTATAAATTATTATGTCACTTATACAAAGTCCATTAAGCCAAGTCTTTAACTCTAATTTAACAAGACTTATTTAAGAGATGATTAGGATTTTATTCTTTATAATTTTATGCCTCCTAAACCTAGAGAGAGAGTAAACCATTTGAGAGAAAGAGAACAAAGAGCAACAATTGAGATTAAGGACAGATCTTACTTGTCCTAGGAGATAGTAGAAAAGCAGGGATAAACGGACTCTTTTATAGATGAATTTTGTTGAGCAATTTCACAACCCATAGATGTAAGTTTTCCCCAAAGTATTTTATAATCCTTTTTGTATATTAAAAGTTATACATGTTTTCTCAAACCTCTTCTGCGCAGATCCGCAAATTAATATCAGTCATCTTATGAAATCGTTTCCCACTGCTACAAATTGAACTAGAAGCTGATCTACCCGCCATTGGAAATATCTGAGTCTTCCCTTTCCAGAGAGCCTGAGATCGTTTCCATAGGAGTTATAATATGAAAGTTATGGTCGAATATGTTCATCTGGTCGAATTTGTGATTTATTTTCTTTGTAAGAATAAATATAGCTTATAATGTATTATAAAAAATTTGTATGATTATAATTTTTTAAAAATAATATTGTTTTGAGATTAATTTTTTAGTCATAATTTTTATCATATGCAATGAATTTTTTAGTAATAACTTGTGACCATTTGAAACTAACTTCTAATGACAAGATTGGACATTATGATAGTCACAAAATATCATGATTTTTGAGTATTTATTAAATTTTTGCGACAAATATTTAGTTATCATTTGTGACCATTTGAGATTATAGTTTCGTAATAATAAAATACATAACTAAAACATTATTTTAAACACGAATTGTGACGATTTAAAGACGTTTTGTAAGTCTGTAATTGAGACAGTTTTGTTACTTTTTGTGTCGTAATTATTGATGACAAAATGGTTACTAATATATTCGTTGTAACTTTTGTGACATTTTTGTTACAAATAAGAATTTGTGACCATCGTATTGCAACCATTCAAAAAACGTCACAAATTTGTAACAATATTTATATTGTGACTAAATACTTTTTATTGTGACTAAATATTTCGTCTTAATAAAATTATTTTCTTGTAGTGTTAAAAACAATATTCGCTATAGTTGATTTTATTTATTTATGATTAGTTTTTTTAATAGTAATTACTATCTTTGTTTATAAAATTTCGAAAAAGAATAATTTCAAATGGTATTTGTGTAAAATTCTATTCGAACATATGCAAACTTTATAAATCAAATGGATTTTACAAAAATGAAAAGTAGGAGAACAATACAAAACTGATACATTCATCACTTCTTCTTTTAGTATCATAATTGATGTTTCTAAGAATCAAGAGAAATGTCACTAAGGGTTTGAAATGCGTTTCCTATAGCTTTATAATTAAACGAACTTATAGGAGAAACACAATCATACAAGCTTTATGTATTTTGCCCAAGTGAAAAAATTAAACAACCATTATGTATTAAAATAATACGTAATATGAAAATATAAACTCACGCGATAGATAAAAATATAAAAAAGATTTGCTGGCAAATATGGCAAAGGGAAGAAAAAAAAGAAAAAAAAAAGCAAAAGGGGATTTGGTGTGTCAATAATGTGGCTCTGAGTTCCATTGGAGGGACACTTACCGTATCTTGAATGTTGGCCTAGCAGCCATTGTAAGGGCATTTCATGTTTTGAGTGTATTCATATTATATTAAATCTTGAAATTATTGGCACAAATCTCGTAGGCAGAGAGATGAATGCGATTCGTTTGCATTTTCAAGTTAACAAAGTAAGGTGAGACGAGTATTGCCCACGATTTCGTACACTTAAATACACTATTTTATCATGTAGTTATAGTTATATTATATCCTTAACTAAGGAACTTTATTTGCTTAGCTAAACGTGTAACCATTGATTAAAATATACAGTATGTTGTATCCCAGCCATATAATTTAATCATCACTTATTATCAATTTTGTACATTGCATGTTTCTTACATTATGAAACATAGTAGAAAGCTACGCATAAAAGTAGCTATAATCTCAGTTGAAGGCAGGTTTTAGACATCTTAATTGAACAAGTGAGTAGTCCGAATGCTAAAATCAGTATCAATAGAATACTTCGAAAAAAACAACGTTGTTTTGGGCAATTTCTTAATGGTACCTAAGATGCTGGCTGAGATGACCGTAGTCAAGCCTTTTTAGAATCTCTATATTTCATTAATTTATATTTATATGTATATGCATAATGCATGCAGGATATTTAAAAAAAAAATGGAACTGCTGGTTGGATATATAAAAATGGAAATTTGGATGATATAGTTGGCAACTTCGCTTGCATTTTTGCTAGAAAATATTAATTAGCCGAAGTTCTAACTAACTATTGAACGTACTCATCTTTTTTTTGTTTAAGTACACGAGTTAATATTAATTAGCCGAAGTTCTAACTAATTACTGAACGTACTCATCTATTTTTGTTTAAGTACACATGCATGCTAATGTGTCGACAAGAAAAAACAAATGAAGGCTAATCAGATAGGGAACCTGTTACCTGATATTATGAGAAAAAAAAAGTTATAGCTAAGTAAGCTAGAAGCATAGCCTTTTCCATGCAAACATCAATAATGGAATTTTTTTCTTAGAAATACCAATAATGGAAATTAAAAGGTGAAAGATATAGGATCTAACTCGAATGTTGTTTGAATAGCCACTGGTGTTTCTTTTGTTTTGTTTTGGGTTTATTAATCCAATCAGAGCTCCTTACTGATGTTATATATGGCATCGTTATGAATATATCAAACCTACTACAATACCACATACAACATTAACTTAAGTCCGTGTGAATATCGCTACTGCTATATCTTTTAGAATAATGGCTGAGGTTTGATTCACCGTATCAAGACCGTTAAGCTAATTAAGTTTAAAATAGTAATAGACCAAACGTAATCGTGTGGTTTCGTAACATATTCACACACCGACGACAATATAATGCGATCGAGTGTGTCTACATACACATAAACTAATTTTATTTTTGTCAATTACAATACCGATTGGGTACAACCACTCGATGCACGCCGCGTTTTGATTCCTATAATTAAATAGTTGCTTGATTTTTGATAAACATATCATATCCTCCAAATAATGTTTCATGTAGTTGACGACAAAAAAAACTATAATGTTTCGTCGTATAACAATTCTATAAGCAGAACCTACCTACTATTACGGTAGAACAGAAGCTCTGAATCATAGATGTTGCAATATCAAATTCGACTTGGAAAAAATTATTAATATTGTCTAACACTCTCTATATTTTTTTTTGTCAAACAGTCTAACACTCTCTATATATAGTATATAAATTACGTGCTTTTAGTAACAATAAAGATGTCAAATTGTCAACAGTAGAAAACAGCCGTCATTTTGTATATTTATGACTTATTCGCGTCTTCTGTGACTCATTATTAACTAAAATCTATCATCTTCACCTTGCTCTCTGTTACATACTGAATCTATAGTTCTATACATATATACAAATAAGGTGAATTAGCTATGCAGTACTATGATGGATTAGCAAAATCTCATTGTAAGAAAACTTCCAAACTCTTCTAAAAGTTGTACACATCTTCCATCGAATAGATACTATATTTAATCCCATTTATGGAATGGATTCATCTGTCAAAAAAAACTCTCATAACGTTAAACAAACTCCATTTTCAAAAAATAAATTTCTCCCAAGCCTTAAAAACTCATCGAAAATAAATATTCTTTCGGTTTTACTATTTAATGGGAAAAAGTGGACAACAAAAGAAGCGACCATTAAGGAGAAAAGCCTGAAGACAAGGGAAAGAGATAGAGAGGGGCCATATTGTGTGCAATGTTCATGTTTATAAGCCGAAGAGTGCCCTCCCCCTTCACATCACACTTCTATTTCACTATTTGTTTATTTATTTTTACCTGCTTGCACTATTTTTTAAATATATATATATATATATATATATAATTTTATCACACTCTTCAACCAAAACAAGCACCTTTCACAACGCATTGTTCTTAGAAATTTTAATTTCTGCCCACTATTTTTAGCAAAGAAAATTAAGAAATGATAGGGTGTCAACTTTTATTCAATTAAAAATATGATTTTGTATAACTTAAGTTAATAAATTTGAGCAGTCCAAGTTTATTCCAACACATTCACAAGGACAAAGAAAAACAAACCCTACCGACTAGTTCTACAGCATTTATGTTAATTTGGCCAATCCTATTTATTGCTTACGAAAATGTGTGTGTGTATATATATATAGGTATATATATATACAACTTTTCTACTTTACTTTTTCTTTCTATTTTGGTCAATTACTTATGCTTTCTTATTATTCATGTATATGTTTTAACTATTCATATTTTATAATATATACGTATACATGGCAGCACATAATTGATAATTTGATATATAGACCTGGATGAGTTTAGTAACCGGGATATAATCTCAGTATCAAAGATAAGGTTACCGTTGAGCTTGAGCAAGCAAGCCTCAAATGAATACTATAAATGCAAAAATCATATATATACATGCAGATGGATCACATATCTGAACGAGGGACCTAAGCCACTCAACTACCTCACTTCAACCCGAAAACTTCTCGGATTACGTTCATTGCATGTGGTCCAGTTCACATGTCACTATGACACACATCCACCAAATATGACATTCTCACCTCTCTGTACATAAAAACCGATTAGGTAATATTTATTTAAGGGGGTTTATTATCTTATATATATATACCTAATTATGCTTACGTTTAAGATGTTAAATTATTGTGTTTATATAGTAGAAAAAATGTTTTAACAAAATTTCTATTTTTCTTTAATGTAAACATTTTTTTTTCTTTATTGTAAACATGATATTTGAACTGCATAATATATTCAAACACAAATAATGTGTTCGAAACAACGGAACTGTAACATGCATGGTCTAGAGATGGAAAAGTGAAAATATAATATCGGGTTCTACTTTGGGCTTTTTAGGTCAGTACTAAAAGCTACTACATCCTTTTTCCAAACTGAATATCATTGTTGAATGTTGATCAGATTAATTTCGAAACCAAATACTTTGATAACACAGCCGGTCTAAAAATGACTTGTCTCTCGTAATGTTTTTATATTTAGGGTCAAAATCTGTGATGATGAAGGTGTTTGTATTAGAGAAAAGAAGAAGAGAGAGGGTCCTCGTAAAAAGAAAAAACAATGGATGGTTGTGATGAAAAGAGAGGGATAGATAGAGAGAGATGATCTGTAATTAATAGAAGAACATTTCGACTAGTGTGGATTAAAAGCATGTCTTCCCGACATTGTGGATTACAGTTAAATAGACCACTCGATCGAGCCATATCTTTTTGGTCAATTGCACCATCCTTTGATTCCTTTTTATCACTTCTTCTCCTTCTTTGAATTACTTGAGTGTCTTTACTCTTTCATGTCTTTTATTTGGTCCATTTGTGTTAAACAACAAAACAAACAAAAAAAAAATAGATGACTTGTGGACTCATCATGTTGAATTACATTGATTTAGACAATTATCTTTTTGTTTATGGATTAAGAGAAGATTTCATTTGGCAAATTAAAAATTATATCAGTGGGATTTTAAAATGGAATGTGTCAGCGTGCATGAAACTCATAGGTTGACTTTGGCGTATAATAAATTAAAACTTAAGATCCTTTTTTCTTTCGTGTGGATAAAACTTAAAAGTAGGAATAAATTTTTTTTTAAAAAGATATTAGGGTATTGTTAAATTCGCTTGTAATAATCTTTGTTGTTTCTTACAACTATTTTGTAGTGTAATTCAAATTGTAACCATGCATCACTCACTCACTAAAAATGGAACCCACTAGGCGAATGAATGAGAGAGGGAGTACGTTGCTATTGGAGGGACTTTGACGTGTGGCCCGTAGAGGTCGACACGAGTCGTGGGTATAAGTAGAGATGAAATATATGTTGATAATGGCAAATCATGATGATGGGATTGGGCAAAATGACCATGGGAAACAAATCTTTTGCAATAGAATCGATTAAATATTGGCATGTCGTTGCCACCACAAAACCCAACTGCTCATTACTTCACGTTTCGCTGAATATTGTTTTCTAACCTTTTTTTTTCATTTCTTTTTCTTATTTATTTATGTATTTGTCTTAAATTGGAGCAAAAAAAACAAGTGAACAATTTAATGATTATTAAACCAAAAAAATAGAGGCATCTTTGATGACGTCACCTGTATCTCTCAAGATTTTGGCGGGTCCCGTTTCTACATTTATTTGTTCTGCTGAATTACTTGAAGTTTTGGAAAAATATTAAACTCCTATATATTAATATTATGGATCTTTTTTTAATTTATTTATTGAATAAGGCTTCAACTTATTAAGATACCATATTTTACGAAGTAAATTGATTAGTATGACTCAAAATAAAGATATATATATATATATATTTCACTGTAAAAATTATATAATAGTTCAAAAGATTATAAATCAAAAGATAAAAGACAAAAATGAAATTGCAGTGACACAATGATCTTTCCATAATCTAAAACTAGAAGAGAAAAAGAATTTATCAATACATTATTTAAAGTAAAATCATTTTGTCTCGAAACTGATTTAGCTCTCGAAAAACTATAAAAACTTTCCCCATACCAAAAGATGATAACATGCTTGAATACAAATGACTATAACAAGAGAATCAAACTTATTTTTTCCGTATAAGATGCAATTTCTCTATAAATGCTTTGTAGGGTCTCTCAGGATGTCATGTCACCATAAAATAATCTAAATCCACTTAAATTTTTCAAAGCCACAACGACCAAGTAATTAAACTTGAACAAAGCTTAATACAAGATGAGCTAATCCAAACATAACCAAAGCTCAACCCCCAAACTAACAAACTCAAAATAAAGATATATAGCTAACAAAATCATCTAAACATTATACAAAATTAGATTTTCATTTTTTTTTTAGAGTTTCATTTTTATAAGTAGAATAGTATCTTCTTTGATATTGTCGGCGCTTTTGATTAATGACTAACAAATGTGATTTCATCCAAACTATTAGCAACCATTATTTGATTGTAAGTTTGACTTCGACCCTCCATTTTAGTTTGAGGTATATATATATATATATATATACAGAATATATATAAATTAATATTCGGTAAATTAATAATCTTTATAAATTAATAAATTTCTTTGGTTCCAAGTTGGGACTAATGTAATTTTGGATAAAATAATAAATTAATAACTTTTTAAAAAATCCCATATAAAAATATAGTCCCATCAATATCATAAATTAATAATCAAATAAACTAGTATATATATATATATATAAATCTAGTGATATATAAATCTATTATTTGTTTGTTCTTAAATTTGCATTCTTGTTGGAGAGTATCTATAATATTTCTGACTACATCAAAAACTTCTGGTGTTATCTTCTCAAATAGCATCAAAAAAAAATTGTAGAGAGTTTTTGACGCGATAATTGTTTTCTTATGTGTAACTGGTTCTAAAGGTACCGTCATATCTTTTTCAACTTCATCATCACCTTGAAAAATAATAGCATCAATTTCTTCTAAACTCTGAATTTCTGATAAAAAATCATTTTCATAAATTAATATTTTATTAATTTATCGATAAATTAAAACTTCTATAAATTAATAAAATTCTATGGTCCCAACCTTATTAAATTTATAGAAGTTCTACTGTATAATTGTTTCTTGAATGTTTTTATCGATACACGTATTTCAATTTGTTTGTTACGGTTAGTTTACTTGTATGCAGATATAGTTAATTTTACAAACACTAAAAAATTTGGTAATTATTTTTATTTTTGGGCGAAAATCATTAAAAAATATATATATGTTATAATATTATATTGGATAATAAAATAATGATGAGATATACTATAGTTTTGTTTTAAAATATAAAATCTTGCAACTCTATTCCCTAAAAAGATTTTAGATGTTTATATATAAAAAAATATTTCAAGCGGTTGTGGTCATAGTAGTAGTAGTATATAAAAAGCAAAGCACACCTCCTTATCTAATCCTTAAAAATCCTCCAAAAGATTTGTTTTGATTATTTTTTATTTTTTTTGTCTTTTTTTTTCCTCCTCTGCGCTGTCTTCTCAAGAAAATACAAAAACATTTTTATATATCAAAAACTCTTCTTTTGCTTTCTCCACAATTCAAAGCTTAAAATTAGTTTTATTCATTTTTTTTCCCTCTCTGTCTCTCTCTTTTGCAAGAAATTGGTAGAGGGAGAAGAATAAACATATTAATCAGATCTTGTTTTAAGTGCAAACACACCCCTCACTTTTTTATCAGCTTCAGCATCCTTATGTTAAAACAAAAAAAAACGCATCAAATCTCGGAGAAAACAAAAAAAAAAATTGATTATTTCTAGTGAAGAAAACAAAAAAAAAAAATTGATTATTTCTAGTGAAGAAAACAAAAAAAAGTCGAAGACTTTACATCTGGGTTCATCGATTGGAGAGATAAGTAAGATCTTCTTGCAATGGGTATGGCAGCAGAATCGCAGTTTCATGTATTAGCTGTTGATGATAGTCTTTTTGATCGGAAACTTATTGAGAGATTGCTTCAAAAGTCTTCGTGTCAAGGTAATCATAATCATTATAATGAGTATTTAAAGGTAGAAAAAGTCTTAAGCTTTGTTTGATAGAATCGAAGAAAGTTCTAAGCTTTTTTTTTTTGGGTATTTTTGTAGTAACTACTGTTGATTCAGGCTCAAAGGCTTTAGAGTTTCTGGGTTTAAGACAAGGTATTGAGAGTAATGATCCAAATGCACTTTCTACGGCTCCTGTAAATCACCAGGTTTGTTAAATCTTGTTCCTTTTTTTAATCAGTTCTATGTTTGATTAGTCATCTTACTATTTTTGTTTTGGAAAACTGGTAAGTTTTGGTTCTGAGTGGTTTCTTCTTGTGGTTTGATTGTGACTTTTTTTTTAACAGGAAGTTGAAGTCAATCTTATAATTACTGATTATTGTATGCCAGGCATGACTGGTTTTGATTTGCTCAAGAAAGTCAAGGTAAAATTGTTTTAGAGAAACTTAGAAAGTCAATATATAGGAAATCTCTCTTTGGAATATTTTTCTCTGGTGATTTGTTTATTGATGCTTTGTTTTTTTTATTTTGCAGGAATCATCAGCTTTCAAGAACATACCAGTAGTTATAATGTCCTCTGAGAACGTTCCTGCAAGAATCAGCAGGTAAACAACAATGAAAGATGTAGAAGTTTGAGCTTGGGCCTCTTCAGACTGTGTTTTGTTTTGCACAGAGAAAGGTTCTGATGTTATTGTGTCATAATCTGTCTGAACAGATGTTTGGAAGAAGGTGCTGAAGAGTTTTTCTTGAAACCAGTAAGATTGGCTGATCTTAACAAGTTGAAACCTCATATGATGAAAACTAAGTTGAAGAACCAGAAGCTGGAGGAGATTGAGGAACTTTCAAAAGATGAAAATGGAACTGTAGCAGCAGCAGCAGCAGTTGTACCAGAGATTAAAGGCTCTACAAAAGCTGAAATCGAAGTCTTGCCTCTGCAACAAGATCTGCTATTAGTACAACAAGGGGATCAAACGTTGAGTACTAACAACAAGAGGAAGTCAATGGAAGAGGGGATCTCAACAGATAGACCACGTCCTAGATTTGACGGTATCACAACTGCTGTCTGATCTATAGCTATAAATGCTTCGTTTTTGGGGTTTCTGATTTTAGAGTTTTGTAGATTGTCGTAGGAATGCTTCTGCTGGTACAATACATGGTTTTAGTCGGGAATGCAGAGAGGGGGATATGATGATGATGTATGGGGATAATGTTTATATGTACATCAGTAAATCTTACATGGTGAATAACCCAGTTCCCAATTTTTTACTTTTGGTATAAAGAAACTCAACTTGACTATCTGAAAACGGTATAAAGGATATGTGTAGATGTCATCCTATTTGCCAACTGTAGTTTTCAATGCATTCACAGTTTCCTTTGATATGTATAGATAGGTGCCTGTCCTAGTGGACAAAAAGGTTTAAATCTGGTAAATTCTGGTGCAGATGTGTCACGGTTAGTTCCATGTTCTTGTTTCTTACCTAACCTGAAACAGAATTTCAGAACAAGTTGCTCACTGTGTCCTCTCCTATTCTCACTTCTCAGATCCAGAATTTTTTTTAAATTTGTGTTTTACATTGGAGAAAGATCCGTACTTACTACAGTACGTAATAATCATGTTCTAACCGCTTATGTTGGCTTTGAAGCCTATAATACAGATTTAACCCCAAAACTTGCTTGATGTGTTTTCAAAAACCAAATTATGTTTTATGGTTTGTCATATAGATTCTTACTATGAAACTACAAAAGCTGAGACAAGAACAAAGAGAAACAAACTCCCTACTAATTGAACCAATTGCCAAACCGAAAATCGAAAAAGTCAGTTCGGGCTACAACCGCAGGACTACCGACAACGACGTCGTATTCACCACGGGAGATAACCACTACTCTCACTACTCATATAACTCACTCTTTTGATTACTAACCACTATTCACAGAACTCACTCTTTTTTTATCAGAGCTCACTGTTTTGATCACCACTCTTTGCCCACAGAACCTAATCATCACTAGTCAGCTGGCCTTTGTAACAGGAGGGACGCATATATCGAAATGAAGAACTCTTAAAACTTTGAGTGCACCTGTTTTGGTGATAGAAGTACCGCTGAGGTGGACCTTCTTTAAGCTTCTACATTTTCTGACCAAAGCCGCAAGACCAAAGTACCGAGACAATCTTCAACTTCAAGCTCTTTAATTTGAAATGGGACAGGAGATACAAACTCTGGTGATGCTAAACATTTACTTGGATCTTGTTACTGGGTATGAGAACATTTACTTAGATTTTAATTGGGCCTGAGATGTTATGAAATCAAATAAATTAGAGATTGATTCCTAACATTGGGGCTTTCTTGTACAAACAATAATAATTAACATATATGTGCTTTAGTAAGCGGATAAGAATATATTGAAAAAAACATCATTTGATTTTTGTCTTTGTGTATATTTTTACTTTGAAAATTTTTGTATGGCTATAAAATGTCTAAATATTCTAACCTTAATAAATTAAAATTCATCAACAAAATGTAGACCTTAAAAAAATGAGAGGTGCTTTCTCATTTCTTAAAGTATCATAAAAAAAATCAATGTTGATGTAAGAGTTTATTCCTTTGTCTAATACCTAATTGGTCGTTCTTTTCTCTTCATCTTTCAAATTATTGACAGGTTGTCTTAACTAATTTCTGTGATAATTATAATTATCTTATTTGTAGTTATGATTAGTAGGGATAATGATTATGTGAGAAAATAATGGTGATCAAAAGAGTTGGTTTTGATTAAAAAAAAAGAGTGAGTTTTGTGAGTAGTAGTTAGTGATCAAAAGAGTGAATTGTGTGAGTAGTGAGAGTAGTGATCAAAAGAGTGAGTAGTTAGACAGAGAGTAGTGGTTATCTCCTCCAAGTGGTGGTGATTAAAACTGAGAGTTGTGTGAGGTGGGATGATCTCGTTCTGTGTGGTGACCACCTGTAATCTTTTTGTTTTGTACATTGTAAAAGTATCCAAAGGGAACAAAATTCTCAGAATCCGGTAATAAATACAATGAAACAATGTTAACAGATACAAACCAGTTTTGGTTTTGATCTCACACTCAAAAGCTGATTAACAACAGTGTTGAGTCTCAATGGAAGCAATTTTTTTAAAAAAAAACAAATCAAACAAACAAAACCTGCAGCAGTGTCTGAAATCAGAACACGAAATCAACAGTCAGAAATGATTGAAGAAAACATGCAGGAATCATCAGCTTTCAAGAACATACCAGTAGTTATATAATGTCCTCTCAGAACGTTCCTGCAAGAATCAGCAGGTAAAGAACAATAATAATCATGTTTTAACTGCTTATGTTGGCTTTGAAGCCTATAATACAGATTTAAACCCAAAACAAGCAACATTACAAATCCAAAATAATGAATTTATTGCTTTATGTGTTTTTAAAAACCAAATTATGTTTTATGGTTTGTTACATAGATTCTTACTTCAAGAGCCTATGAAACTACAAAAGCTGAGACAAGAACAAAGCGAAACTAAAGAGGACAGGTTTTGAAAGCAATGTCAAGATCAGAGATCAAATCATTAGCATCTTCAATTCCTGCTGATATACGGACAAGATCTTCGGTCAAGCCTCTGGCCTCACGCACTTCTGCAGGTATGCTTGCATGTGACATGAAGCATGGCATGCTTATAAGTGATTTAACACTCCCTGTTGTCAAAGAAAA
Source organism: Camelina sativa (assembly GCF_030686135.1). Classification (NCBI taxonomy): domain Eukaryota; kingdom Viridiplantae; phylum Streptophyta; class Magnoliopsida; order Brassicales; family Brassicaceae; genus Camelina; species Camelina sativa. Next base: position 21,078,326 of record NC_141885.1, read on the forward strand.
ATTGTGGAAGAGATCAAAATCCAAAACTATCCCAAAGCTTATTAGAGCTTCTTCAGAAGAAACAGAATATAAGTAAATTTGAGTCTCACCAAAACTGACAGCTATACTGAAGTATTTGGTGGTTTCTACAAGATGCTTTGATAGCGCAACCGATCCAGTTATAAAGCTAAAAACCGATCCTGCACCCTTAGCCTGCATATTTGAAAAGAGTTAATTCTTATGTTCAGAACTCAAATTATCATCTTCATTTATTTATTTTTTTTTTTTCATATACCAGCTAATGCTTTTTAGTACCTGAGAGAAGTGGAGATCATGACCAGGATGATCTGGTAGACCAGCATAGTACACTTTCTTCACTCTTGGATGAGAAGACAAGTACATTGCAATTTTCCTCGCGTTTTCCTGAAGATTTTTGCCAGCTAATAACGTTAGTAATGAAATCAACCAAAAACAGAGAGACAACATCATTTCTAGAGGTGTTAATGTTAAGACCTGTTGCTTTTCTATACGTAAAGCCATTGTCTTTATTCCTCGTAGGCACAGCCAACAGTCGAAAGGAGCTAATCCAGAACCTTCTGAATTTTGAAGGAAATACAACTCCTTTGCCAATCTGGAAATTTTAACACCAATATATAAAGAAAGGCAGATGTTTCAAAGAAATGTCTCATATACTTGAAAGCAGATCATAGAAAAGAGTAGAGACAACATACTTTTCGCCTTTTACAGCAAGCACACCCGCCATCACATCACTGTGTCCGGCTATAAACTTAGTAGCCGAGTGCATCACGATGTCTAGCAAGCCAGAGAAGTTGAAATATGAGTGTTAAGAAGTAAATCTGAGGATTAAAACAAAACTTTTAGCGAAGTCAGAGTTGTTTTACACACCAGCTCCTAGTTCAAATGGCCGAGAGAGCACCGGTGACATAATACTGTTGTCCACCAACACAATCGCACCTTGAGCATGAGTCATCTCAGCTATTTTCTACAAACACAGCAAACCATAGGACAATTTTAATTTTACAGCAAACTAAGTCGATTTCAGCCATGTGGTTCTGGCTCCAAACTTTGAAGAAACAAAGAATTTTACTCGTATATCAGAAATTTGTTGTCTGGGGTTTGTTGGAGACTCAAGCCACACAAGCTTTGTCTTGGGACCAATTGCAGCAGCAACCTCGTCTAATTTAGTCGTGTTTACTCGTCTACAAGATATCAAATGGAATCATTAAGTTATCTTAGTTTTGCGAAAATAAGTAGTTATAAAATATCTGAATGATATGTAGCAGCAATACTAACTTTACCACAACGCCAGATCTTGGAACAACTTGGGATAGTAATCTGTCTGATCCACCATATACATCATCTCCAGCAACAATTTCTTCACCTATGGAAACAAAATCAAATATACTACAATGAGACCAACCTATTGTATCAATCAAAACGAAAGACATCAGAAATTTAAGAGAAGTCAATAATTGGAAATTACCATTTTTGATAAGGTGTGTAACAGCACTAAGAGCAGCCATTCCACTAGTGAAGCAAAATGCTCTATCTGCCTTGTCAAGCTTCGCAAGGAGACTAACAAAAGGAGAAAACTTTTATAAGAAACGCTGAAGCAACACACATACAAATAGAGCTAAATCACCTCGGAAACGAGAAGATGCTAAAGCAACAAGTACCTTTCCAATGCATCCCGTGTAGGATTCCCACTTCTTGTATAATCATAAGGTCCATTTTCAATAGCAGAAGGCTAAAAATAAGCAAACAAAAACAGCATCAAGTGACAAATCCTCCCATGAAAATAAAGAATCATGCCTCAGTACCTGCTTAAAAGTAGCTGTTTGGTAAAGAGGAGTGCTCAATGCATCAAAGGGATCAAATTCATTATCCACGTTAACCAGTAACGTAGAGACGCTAGCTTCTTCTTTGATATTCATAGCTGCAAAACATTGAAACACCCATCAATTAAAAAAAAAAGAGAGAGCTGACTTTAATCATCAATACGATCCAATTAACCAAAAAAAAGGTATTCAAGCTTTACGAACCATTTAAGCTGTCTGGGGTATTGATAACAACAGTAGATTGAGTTTGTTCATCGACACTCTTCTCCATCACGCAATTCAGCTTGAAAAGGTTACGATTCGAGATCAGCTTCTTCTCCCAAGTTGGAAACTTGGAAATGGATACACTGGTCGGAGAGTTCTTACTGAGCAAACCCTTCAGAGAGACACAGTTGATCAGATATCACTAAATTTGGTAGAGGCCACAGCAAAAGCAATAGAAATTGGGGAGAAAAGGTATTAACTTTATTTGAAGTCTCTAAATAAAAATAAATGGGGCTTACTCGGTCGGGGAGATCAGCGAAGGAAGAAGGTACGAAGGAGGAGTGAAGTGATAGAGAAGATGCCATTTTGTTTTTTGGGTAGATGAAAGAGAATTAAAAGCTTCTTCTCCGGTGATTTCTCGTCTGAGATATTAATCGACGAGATAATGCGCGGCGACGGAGACAGTTCTAGTGCTGAAGTGGGGACTCTCGAAAGAAGAGAGAAACTGAAGCTGAAAGCCGAAGAAGGTGTCGGATTTTAAGTCTCGGTTTGGTTTGTTTCGGTTTCCGTAGATTCAAAAAGAGAAAACCGAAATAAACCGAAATAAATTCAGGTTAGTGCAAATTTGTTTATAATAGAATGATAGGAAAAAAACGTGGATGGGAAAGTAGGTGATCACCTACTCTACGAGTCCCCATAAGGATTATGGACATCGCACTGATATATTCGTCAGTGCAAAGAAAAAGAGTAGAAAACAAAAGGCATTTGGTACAAAATTAATATAAAATTTGGCCACAAGGAAGAGCTTGTTCTTGCAGTGATACTTGGACGAATTGGCTATAATTTATCACAAGTTCACAACTAAGCAGTGACCAATTTCTGGGCATCATAGAGAGAAACCAATTTAGTGACCAAAACAGACGTAGTTTAATATAAGATAGCTCTCGAGATGTTGAGCAATTTGACCAGACACATTCTCTCTCTGCATATACACAATGTTTCTTCTAACTTCTACTTCCTGACCTCAGGTTTCTCCTGATGTTGCTCGATGACTCTGTACTCTTGCTTTCTGATTCGCCTTCTCCCCCTGAAAACCTTATAACTCTTTACTTGACTGTTTCTAAGTTGTGCGAGATTGTTAAAGATACAAAGGGAAGTTTTCACATACCGCCATTAGTCTTTTGGTTTAAGGAACGAGGATTGGGGGTATCACATTGCTCAGAATCTGGCTCTTCCTCGGAGTCAGATGGCTCTTCCTCCGAGTCAGATTGCTGATCCTCTGAGTCAGATTGCTCACCCTCGGTCTCAGTTGCATTCAAATTATCCCCTGATTCTTCCATTGATGGATCCACGATTTCAGTCTCAGTTGCAATTAAATTATCGCCTGATTCTTCCACTGATGGATCCACAATTTCAGTCTCAGTTGCAATCAAACTATCGCCTGATTCTTCCATTGATGGATCCACAATTTCACTGTCTGAAACATCTGAGAAACACACAAAACAGTCCTTAAACAAAGGAGAGAGAATATCTGATGTTTAGAAAGATTGTCGTTAACTGGCATTTTATTATCATATGCCTGGTACAGCGAACTTTGCTTTAGCACCAAGTAAAAAAATTACTAACCTTCACCTTCATCTTCGTCTTTATCTTCATCTTCCTCTTCGTCTTCGTCTTCATATTCATCTTCATCTTCATCATATTCTTCTACAGGTTCTTCTTTCACTTTGCTAAGGACAGCAAGAGATTCCATGGTCTTGGTTTTCTCTCGGTGAACCTCGGCATTTCTTGCAGTTTCTTCTTGTTCTTTCTTCTCCATGTGGAACTTGTTGATCTTCTCTTCAAACTCTTCGATGCAAGCTTTGAGTTCTGGTTTCGCAAACTTCTTTCCCTGTTCAGATTCACAACCAGATGTCAAACTCACATATAGCATGAAAAGAATGGCAAAGTTGACAAAAACCAGAGACACCGGACCTTATTGATTATGCTTCTAAAGTTCTCGGTCACCAAATCCTCTGCTAAAGCATGCTCGTAAGACTTAAATGACTCAATAAGTTTTTTGATTCCTTTTTCTGTGAATGTCAGCAGCGAAAGAGAATACGAAATGTATTCCCACTGTTTTCCATCTGCAAGTTTAGGTGTAGATGTCAAAGGGATATACTTCCTATTAATCACAAAACAGGTGTAAGGATATATCATCAACACATGCATACCTGTGACTCCGCTAAATCTATTGCAAAGCTTCTCAACCAGAGCCTCCATCTGTTTGTCCTGGAGATTGTTGAGGATACAGATGAGTGATTAATAAGAACAAATACTGGGTATATTAACGCCAGTATTGATTTGGAAAAGCTATATACCTTTTTGATGGAGCCGATCAAGAATTGCATGACATTGCAGAATGTCTCCCTCTCTAAATTACGGTTGGATAACTGCCCAAGTATATCAGGAAGTAGATTGTATATGGGATTCGATCCTGGATTTGTTTGGCAGAAAAGAGGCTCTCAAGTGTTAAATTTGATTCAAAGGTGGAATATGTCATGTAATTGTAAACTGTAAAGTACATATTGCAACTGACCTTTCTTAGAAAGTTCATGGAAAAATAGTTTTGCGAGACTAGAGATCCTCTCTACATCATCTTCTATACATATAGCCATTTCATTGATATGCCCTTTCACCTGAAATTACGATTTATAGAGTGAAACCTCAAACTATAACTGCAGATATTTAAAGAGAGGGAGGAGAGAGAGGTTACCTTCATCATATCATTCAATATAAGATGTGAAAGGACCAGGACAGCATTTTTTCTGACAGAAACTGAAGCATCCCGTAACCTGGCATACATATTTTCTGTCCAAGGTTCTAAAAGATTTGGAAAACGAACTGCCAAGTCTCCAAGTGAAAGGGTGCAATTTGACCGGACAACTTCGGACGGTGCATTTTCAACAACTGTGAAAAGAAGCTGGAGATTGGATTCGCTGGCATACATTAAGTTTTAATGCATTAAGTAAGTATATGTTCAGTTTTGTAAAGGATAAAAAGAATATAATAAAGATTTAGTCTCACCAGAAACTTGCATCAATAATCATAAACCTGCATAATGCAAGCATTGCGGAAGCTTGTAGTTCAGGATGCTGTAAGAATGGAAAGTCAAAAGTTTTATTTATCATGCACTGTATATAACCAAATAAATGTAAGCGCAAAAGAAGGAGATAAAACGAAAGCTTATAACTTCATCACTCGACATGAAACAGAATAAACGAATTGAAAAATTAACTACCTTTTGCAGCACAGAAAAATTCCTGCAAAGCTTTGAGAGAAAAGTTGCACACTCCCCAATCAGATTCTTCTCGTTAGAACCACCGGAAACAATTTCCCTCTCTGCTCTTTCACCGAGTGTGTCAAGCAGTGCATCATCAGAGGCCGCAAGTCCTAGCTCAGCATTTATGCTATTCTTCTATAAAACAAAGAAAACATCACATGAGATCACACTAGTATGCAAAAATAACTCACTAGGGTTGCAACATTTGTGCCACCAGCTATGCTCTACGAAGATCGGTCTGTACCTCTTGTGTGGCCCCAAGGTTTTCATCTGTATTCTGACTGTCAGCAGCGGCTTTGTCCTTTTTGGTCTTCTGTCTCCGTATCTTCTGGATACAAGATTCTATATACACCAACTGGTTCATAGCAATGTGACTGATAGCGAACAAGAATCTACTGAGTCTTGCTACTTGAATTGGAGTCAGAATATCAACTTTATTATTGTCGGTATCAGTCTGTGCTTCATCTTGTCCAACTACATCAAACACAGTGCTCAGGGACTTTTTAATAATAGTAGAAGCCAAGGTTTCTGGAGTTGGGTGGATCATGTATATCGCACTTATGGCTTTATCAGCAGTAGCATAATATATGTTTTCTGGAAGCCAGTTCCCAGTGATCAAGCTTTCAAGAATACTAAACAATCGGCTGCCACTGCTGAGCAATAACTTTTTCCTATCTTCATCGGAAAGCCGCTGAATAGTAGTGCATGCAGTTCTGGCAAGTAGAGGTTCCACTTTTGCCCAACGGCCAAACCCAATATCAATAATATCCTGCATGTGTGATCCAAGAATCCTAGGAGATGACTTTGCAGCCATGCAAATGATAGATAGAGCCCCACGACTTTGCTCAGCAGTTGTCCCATTGATGTTAAAGCAAAAGAAGTCCCATAAAGCCGATATCTGCAAAGAAAAAAATGATAGAAGCTCTTATTAGCCTCTAGCAGGTGAATCAATAACCACGCTCATTATTTTTTAGTTGTTCTTGACCGTGCATAAGCAGACTACATATATCGATTGACCATATTTCGTAGCATACTCATACGCTGGAGTCACAGAAGGAACCTACCGTGTTGCTAGATATTTCACCTTTTGACACCAAAGCATTTACAATAAACTCTAGTGCTGCCTGATCTCCTATATTTGAATCTATGGCAAGGTTCAACAGCTGCTTCGCCGTGTCAACTGGATTTTTCCTTATGTAAATTGAGATGAAGGCATTTTCTACTGCCTCATAGATAGACTTATCCTGAGAAAACGCCTACAGAGACAGCAAAAAACAAGGTTTTTACCACAGATTAAGGGGATGTTAACTCAAAAATGTCAGAAGAAATGGATTCTTATGAGTTATGATATATGATAAGCACCATACCAGAGGCAGAATTTTACGGAGACAAGCTTCTGCACCATCAATTTGGAACTGCTTACACCTCATCAACAAGAGAATAGCATTCTCAACGTCAGTGGCAGAAGATGAAGCCATTAATTGAACAAGGATCGACATACTAGCTGACATGCACTTCGAGAACCTCAATCCAGCCTCAAGGGAAGCAATCAAGGCCTTGGTTTGCTCAAGGTTACCAATATCTGGAACAGATACATCCTTTTCACTGATTTCTTCTCCGTTCTCTGGCTGACAGCTATCAGATAGACTATCTTGATGCACCTTACTTGTAGCTTCAAGATGCAAGTCATCGATTTCACCATCTCCAATACAGGACTCACCATCTGAAGTTGACTCTTTTGATGCATGCTCAGTAGGGAGGCTTGGTTCAAGTTCATTCAGTTTTCTTTTATACTGCTCCAGGGTTGCCTCAAATGAAGCTATTCGAAGCTGTGGACCAAAGGGGTTATGTTGCAACATCGTGATCAGTAAATTCAGTGCGGATTTTCTAACAATTGCACTCTTATCTTCCAGTCTTCCAGCAGAAATTGATGCAACCTCGTTCCATAGGCCAATTGAAACAGAATGCTCTTCACACAGTTCAGCCCACACCTGAAGAACTCGGCTCCTTGTATACGCTGAAACATCTCTACATCGTTCGAGCAAAATTTCCAACATAGCTTGCTTAGTTCGCAGACGAAGGGACTTGGAACTCATTTCTCCCTCGGCATCATTAAATGCTTTTGCAACTAATTTTCCAAGAACACCAACTAGTGCGTTTCTTATCTTGTATGATTCACCACCAAAATGAGGGACCAAAACTCCAACATTTGTCGACACTAGTTTTGGCATACGATCAGCAAGCTCGACCAAGAAACGTCCCACATTATCAGCCCCAACTGTATCTTTAACGTAAGATTTCGGGTCAGTCCTCCCAATATCTCTAATGATTGTCACGGCCAGCGTACCATCTGAATACTTACTTTCAGCTCTAGCAACTGCATCAGCAACGTGTACAACAGCAAAATCGTATTTGTGTATCAAGTGCATGATTGAGGCACATGACTGCACAATGTAATGGTATTTTGTAGCAGATGCTCCGATGATGCGGCACAGTGCATCTTTTGCTTCAGAATCTTTTAATATTGTGGCATTCTCGAAAAGAGTGAAGGAGTTTCTACAAGGAAATTATATGAAAAAAGTTGTGAGGATCTACTTTTAACATGGAGTGTGCAAGATAAACCAGATTCACAAGGGCATAGAAATGATTACTTGACAATGAAAGAGAGGTAGTTTTCGTCAAGATCTGACGATCCAAAGAGCAAAGACAGGTTGATCTCAAGAGAATTTGCAATCAAATTGAGCATCCTACCCCTCTGAGGTTCCCAGTTCCATGACTGGATAATTTGCTTTTTCCTCCCTCGTGCTGCGACCTGTTCATCCACACACATCACTATCGTAAAGTCCACAATAAGATATGAATTTCAAACAGTGCAATATTTACATTATCAGTTAGAAAAAAAAAGAAGAGAAAGCACCTTTGTGCTGTCAATTGAGCTGATGTGTGACTCTTCAGTCATAACAATAGTGAGGAGAAAGAAAGTATAAATCTTCAAGGCATTGCGATGCGATGTGATCCTATCAATGATTGGAACTTCATCCTCCTGATCTTGAACAGACCGTGAGATCGAATCAACATTTGGAAGAAGAACACTTAGATTAGACCGGAGGCTCTCCACAAGATTACACTTGCAAGACGGAGGAAGACTAAAGAAGCTCCTGACCAAAGAGTAAACACGATCAAAAACATCTTGATCTTCGACGCAGAAGAGTTCTCTATCAGATAAGTCAAAAGATACACCTGTTCCACAATAAGAAGACAGTCAACAAAATGCCTCACATATCAATTAGTTTCAATTTCGATTTTTGCTTCCCTGTCAAAACATTTTGGACTCTGTAACTTAGAATTTGAGCTCTTTTACACATACAGAATAAAAACTTCACATTCAACATAACTGACGATTCGAGTGACTAAAGACTAACTTCACAACCCAATTTCGGCTCAAATACCAATTACAAAATCAAATCTAAAGCCTCCCGGAGTGAAACTACTAAATTGTCTATCGAGTTTCTCAAAAAAATCACACAGCAAAATTAAAAAAAAAAAAAAAAAAAAACAGATAGGCTCGTGCACTGGAGAAAACGATGAAACCCCAAAAAGAGTAATTTACCTTTGACGAATTCTTCGAGATCGGAAGGGCGAAGAGAAGTCACATCGACGATATTTTGAGCGAAGAGGCGATGATTGTCTTCCGGATCCTCTTCTAGGGATCGCAGAATTTGGGGGAAAACAAACGGAGGAGCCATTTCTCTGGAGAGAGAGAGAGAGAGAGAGACGTTGCTCGGAGACGAGAGAGAGAAGAGAGAGAGAAATCGAACTTTTGGGGGAGATTACAAATTTCAAAATGAAATTGAAAACGGCATCGGAGCGGGAGTTCATGAGGCCAATTTAACGGGTCGGGTTCCAAAAAAGAATCCGGGTCGGATCCCTAATTTTTGGATATTTTTTTTTGAAAGTCTGGAATTAAATAAAGCATTGATGACGATGCGTTTTCCCGTCGACTAGACTGGCCCAGACAAGGACGTAGCTGGTGGTAAAAACTCTTTAACACGTGGTGAAATCTAAATGGTTGGAAGATCCTTGAACGTACCGAATCATCTTTTTTTATTATTATTTTTATATTTTTTTCCCCAAAGCTTTTTTTTTGGCCACTCCAAATGCAATGGCTTCTTCTCCGGCTAATCATTTGATCTAACAAAGAGAGAGAGAGAGAGATAAGTAGAAAAAGGAAGGTCAGAGATGGCGATGCCGCTGGGCATGGCGATGTATCTGATGAGAATGGTTTGGTTATCTCTGAGTGGTTGGGTCTTCACTTGCGTGGCTATCGCTGACGAGATTGCTGGTTCTCTAAGAAACGGAGATATTGGTCCTTTCCATGTCGGTTGATCCCAATTTTCCAAGATTTTCTTTTAGCTCTCTCCTTCTGTTCTGTGTGCGTATCTCTTTTTCCTCTTCCCCCCGAAGTTTACGTTTTTTCTTTTTTTCTTGGCTCTGTGTTGTTTTCGATTAGAGTTGCTTCAAATTCCCTTACACGGTACAACCCCAAAATTGAGAATAGCTTGGGGTTAATAGAAGGCAACAAGATATATCATAGTTGTTCGAAAAAGGGAACAATTTTACGACTTGGAAGTGACTTAGTATCTGTATGAGTCACTCAGTGTGTGTCTGTGTAACTAATGTTCTGTTTCATATATGAGACTGTATATCTTTATGGTTCCATTCCATGGATGTTGATGATGCTTGTTTCCTTGTTATTTGGCTCAACTCCGTTTTTTTGGTATCTCAAAGTCGAGATTTTATTTTTAACTCAGCAAAATCAACATGTAGCTGGCTATGTTTTTGTGTTATTTTGGTGTTCTTGTGTTGAGTAGAAGTATGCTCAGGAATCAGGATCATTCATATGCTCAGATTGATTTCTCTTTTCTCTATATGAGACAAAAAGAAAAAAAAAATGCAAATATGATCTATATAGGCTTAAGTGATTGTGATGGAAAACAGTTCTAGGAAGTGTTTCGATCACATAATATATATGCCGACATAAGTGATAGCACTTCTTCGGTACCAAAAACATTCCTGAGATCATGTTTTATATAAGTCCCAATATGCATATGTTGAATCCAGGACACTACCTTTTGTTATCCTTTTTTCTCCTTAGCTTACTAGCATTGTTTTGCGCTCAGCCTTTCTGATTTCAGGAAGGCCAATATACTGCAGGTGAGAGCACGTCACTTTGAATTTGCTGGCGATACGCAGGCAAGGTTCTACACTACGATAATTGCTGCTTGTTACTCCACTGTATGTATCACACACATTTTGGCATAGGGAAAGGGATAGAGATGAGCAGTATTATATTAGGTGTATAGTAGTTGTAATATCGTAAGTGACCTCAAACGTGTTAAAAACAATGTGTTCTATCAACTTCACGAATCATGTAGCCTCTCTTTGCTTGGAAGAATCACACAAAACGATCCACCACTAAAACTATTGAGCTTTCCTCTTTCAGTAGCTGTTTTGTCTTATGCATATCTTCCTTATATCATTTATAGGCTTATAGCCTTTGAAGTTTGAAGTGTGAGGTTCTGAATGTCGAATCTTTCTCCTTTCCTTGTTGAAAAGAGTAAGACAAAGAGCAAAGTACCAAAAGAAATGAAGGAATCGTCAAGGAGTTTGCCTTGTGCGATTCATTTTTTTTTTCCCCATGTCATTGTGTTGTTTAAAGTCTCTTTAAACTTGGACGTTTTAAAATTAAAAATGTGGTCCAATATTTTTCAAAAAATTAAGTTGTGGTCCAATTAGTATTTATTTTTCTAAATCACTTTTATTAAAATCTGAGATATTATAACTAAACTGCATTGAACATCATAATTTTACCAATACATTAACATAAGTTACATAATGCCAAGATGTAACAGCAAAGCACCTTACTTTCTCGTGGGGATATAATATATGAATCTACAGCTTTTGATATTCTTTCTCAAAACATTACAACGACTAGTCAACTAAATAGTACCAGCTAGCAAAAACATTGTCTTAGGAAAGAAAACGTATGCGCAGATCAAACACAATGAAAACAAAAAAATAACAATGTAGCTTCCATTCTCAATCAACTCAAGAATAAGTTCAATAAGACATTAAATTAACAGATACAGATATGGAAACTTTCTCTAAAGTCAAGGATTAAATTATTCACGTGAATACTCTGTCTAGGTCCTATCTTGAAATTTATTATTCCAACCTTTATTTTAAAGATACTATTGCTTTATAATTTTGTTTTTTTATTATAACTTTATCTCTTCTGTAAAATAAAAGTAATCTAGAAACTAGAAAGTATTAAAATGCAAAAATAAATGGCTATGAATGTAAACTTAAAACATTATAAAAAAATCTTTGGAGAAACTGACATGTCATAGTTTATTTGATCAACTATTGTATTATTTTCTCCCATCTTTGGTTTAGTACTAATAAAACTAGGAAGCCGACCCGCGCGGTAATGCGCGGTTAAGTGAACATTTCAAATTAGATGACATTAATTATTTATTTGTTATTATAATTCATTGTTGTTTAAGAAAGTTAACATATAGTAATAAGTTTCCTTCATATGAGAAAATTGAATTATGCTTGTAATTTTCCATGTCTTGTTCACATTTATGTACTTAATCCCAACATATTTTTGTGTTAACCCAACGCCCAAACCTCTAAAATTTGTGTATCCCAAATATAGACGCAGGTACGGCTTCCTCTCCCTAACTCTTCTTCTGATAACTCGTGACATATAAGTAAAACAATTCACTGTACATTTAATATATATGAATTTCTCATTAAAATGAAATCACTGATGACAAATTGCTTGCTATTAGCTAACTTTCAAAACCTGATAAAGAAGCATTCATGACCTGAAATACACAAATCATTAAGTATAACGTAAGCATAAACCCAGTAAGAGAAGATCAAACAACAACAAAACAGATGATGGGGGATAACTTTCTGAAAGAATATGTTGAATAGATTACTGAATTACTTGGCAAAACCTGAAAAAGCCGTATCTGCAGGGCTACAAAAAATAGGATTTGCAACGAAGTAAAGGAGTTCCTCAACATGTAAGTTACTTAGTTAAATACTCTTTTTTTGTGCTTCTCATATTAATATATTATCTCGGTTGATGAGACATTTGTTTTTTTCTTCGCCTGGAGCAACTAAATCATGAGAATATTATACTGTTTATTAACTCCAACTAAAAAAATTCCCCTTTCGTAAGGTATCAAAAACATGTGAGAGAGGTGAGAACACATGGTACCATCACATAATAGTCTTTTTTTTTAATGATCGATCAAATAGATATGTGTTATCAAATTGTCATCTACATAGGCCGGTCTCAACCGTATTAGTTGGTGAAGAGATTATAAACTCTAGGAATTAATCTTTTCAGTTCATTTTGATCATCCACAAGGAGTCAGGACCCATATGGAAGCGAGAGATCACTGAAGTGAATAAAACGGTTATACTGGCGAGTGGCGACTGTAGGATGTATCTTCTCAACTGGTGAAAGAATATCGGTAACAGTACTATCACCTGCAGGCTGCAAGAAAATTGTTAGAGGGTAAAATGTACATTGAAACGATGGTAGCAGTAAGATGTAACGTCACAAACAAAAAAACAACGGCGGCAAGTTAATGACAATAGCCACTTATGGTGCGGAATGGTGACTGATTGCTTCTGAGTTCTGACCGTACAAATACCAAAAATATATAATCAAAACCTCCAAATAAAGTGTTGCAGAAAACAGTTACATGAGAAAATTGAACTTTGTAATTTTTCGCCCATATATACATTACATGAGTATTTAACTAAGTAACATACTTTGTAGTTCTGACTCAACATTTAACAAATCTCCAACTGAAACATACATTACAGCCATCTAATCCCCAAAATCCACATAAGTGGTCTGAAACTCTACATTAATAAACCCAACATATTCATTAATGGAACAAATTCTAAAATATAGATATTTAAGAAAACATGGTTTTATATCTTTGTTTTGAGACTGGGGAGAAAGATACAGATATATCCAAGCATCTACCAAATCCATGATTACTTGCCCATCAACCCATAGATTCCGTTAACTCTAGAAATGGTAACAAGCGAGATGTGTTTTTTTTTTTTTATAAACAAGATCCATCTTTTCCTGTCTTACAACATTAATGAAATTAACAGAATTGCTTTTGACATGTACTAATGTGGAAAACAAAAAACTAAGAGACAAGAACAAACGACTAATGATAAGGATAAAGCAGTGGTAACTGGTAAGAATGTTGAATATAGGAACCGTGACTACACACGTCAACGACCCTTTTAATATATATCAACGAAGTCTCACATAAAGGAAGAATCATAAACATTGTAGATGAAAAAGCCTTGGTAAGCAAACGTTCAAGCCTTTCTCCACATGCACCGGGAATGAAACCAACCACAGATTTAAAAGAGACGTTATGAAGTTTCACCTCTTTTTTTCCTATCCATTGACCAATGCCTGTTCATAACAGCATGTTGCTGAAGATAAATGTCTAAAATAACCATCATACGTTTACTTAATCAAAGAAGAAATGTTACGAGTGAATGGAAATTGCAAATCAGGGATTCTAAAACAGAACTGAAAATGATCATACAAAGTTACAAACGAATTAAATAACTTAAGAACCAACGGATTTATTAAACAGTGGCTATTTTTTACAGTCAACTAAACACGGTTTTTTGTAACAGAACTCACTTGGTAGAAGAGGAAGAGACAAAACAAGACATCTCAAGAGAATAAGCGAGAGAGAAGTGCACAAAACTAAATAAGATGTAAGTTGAGCAAATTCCAAATATAAAGGTATGAAAAGAGGTAATTGAACAGGTTTTTACGAAGAGAAGCGTTGATTCCGCAGGGCAAAACAAAAAGAAACACGATTTGGGGAAGGGAATCAAAGAGGTGCCTTTTCATTTATTTAATAAATTAAATAATTAGTAATATCATTTTAAATCGTAACTGTTGGATGAGAAACTAAAATAATCTTAACCGTTGGATTAAGAAAAAAACATCAGCAGTCCCTCCAAAATGAGTTTGCTATTATATATAGATAATTATAAAGGCTTTGCAGTTATGTAGATCATGACATTTTTTTTTCATTTAATAAGATCGTGTCTCATTTAATATTATTAGTTGTTGGCCTAGACACAAACGAAGGTTCTTGGAATTGTTTTCACCTTGCGTTAGGCTATATTGGGAGAACATGAGGAGTGTTTTTAGCCCATTAAAATTATAAATATAAGGAATAGTGGCATAAGAACACCAATATCAGTTCTTGTATAACTGATTTTGGCTCAGTTCTAAGCTGACGTGGCAAGCTGTGAATAGATACAATATTTTGCAAACAATTTTTCACAAATTAAAATTTGGACATTAAACTATGTATTAATTAAATAAAATGTTTGTGTGCTTTAATTAAGTAATATGTTTGTTTTTTTTTTATCTTTAATGTTTTTTTTGTTTCATAAAAGTTTAGTATTGTATTTTGAATTTTAGTAAAAGTTTTATAAGTTTACAATTTAAATGTTATTTTATAAGTTTTTATAATTGTAATATGTTTAAGAATATTATATTATTAAATCTTATGATTTTAAACATGATTATCCCAATAACTAACTTTTTAAGAAAAAATCTTAACTACTAATCTTATATTATTTTCATAATATATTTACTGTAAAGATGCGCTAAGAACACTCAAAATAGTTCTACCTTTGAAGATGCCCTTACACAATCAAAATCAAATAGCTAAAAAACTGGGTGTTCTGAAAAAATCAACATCAAGCTAATCTATTCCATCGTTCGTAGCCTTCTTCTGCCATTAAATTTTTCACCATCTTCCACCTCCAACTGCCCTAGACAGCTATCTTCCACCCAAAAAAAAAAAAAAAACTCTTTTCTAGTCTCTCTGTCATTGCCCAGAAACCAAAAACATCTCAGGAAGAAACCAAATCAGAAACTTTTTTTTTATTTCAAAGTCAGTTCTATAATAATGGGTTCTTCAACTTCAAAAACCGCTTCTTCCGTTTCTTCTACTTCGTCTTCATCCGCTAGATTCTCTTCACCGCCGACTAAATATGGCTCCGGCTCATCTTCTCCGGCGGTGCAGAGAGCTTTCTCGTTTCCGACGCCGTTGGTTCACCATCCTCCTGCTAGAAAAGGCGACACTCACCACCTCGTCTCCCTCACGTCTACATCGTACGGTTCTCTTCTCCTCATCGATCTCGACGAATCCAAAAACGTCGCCGACCAACCTCGTATCTCAGTCGCCGGGAAGGACGCACCAGATCCGGTCTCTCCTGACTCAGTCATCAACACTTGGGAGCTTATGGATGGCTTAGACGATGAATTCGAATTCGAAATCCCGAAACCTGGTAAGCGTCTAAATCCCGGTTTTTGCTCTAAACCCGACCCGGGTTTAAGTGGGTCTGCGTCGAAATTGGACGAGTCTTACGAGTTTGTGAGAATCGAAGAAGCCGATGGAGATTGGGTTCCGTTGTCTTATAAACCTAAGCAACCTCTGTGGAAGCATTTGTCTGAAGAATCGTTTCTGTCTGATTTAGATCCCAGCATTGTCTCTTCTTACAAGAAAGCTTTGTCTTCTAAACAATTAAGTAACAACACTAGGAACACTCTTAGACCTACAAAATCCCTCTCTTGTAGCCCTTCATCAAATCCGAATCCGTCCATCTTAATCAGCGAAGCACCAAAGTCTGTATCCTCTAGTCAACTGATTCCATCGCAAGTTAAACCGAGAACAGAAGACAAGATTGTGCTCTACTTCACATCCCTCCGAGGTATTCGAAAGACATACGAGGATTGCTGTTGCGTTAGAGCGATACTGAGAGGGCTTCAAGTGACGGTAGACGAGCGTGACATCTCCATGGATTCCAAATACAGGAAAGAGCTTAAAAGTGTGCTTGGAGAGAAACCGGTTTGTTTGCCTCAGGTGTTTATCGGAGAAACACACATTGGTGGCATAGAGGAGATTATGGAGCTAAACGATGGTGGGGAACTAGCAGAGATGTTGAAAGGTTTCCCTGCTTGTGAACGCTTGGGGACATGCAGGAGCTGTGGGGATGCAAGGTTTGTGCCTTGTACTAACTGTGATGGTAGCACCAAAGTGTTTGAAGAAGAAGATGAACGGTTCAAGCGATGTCCTAAATGCAATGAGAATGGATTGGTGCGTTGTCGTGGGTGTTGTGTTTGATCAAGAAGCTAGCTGTGTGGGTGAGAGAAATGGGATTTAGATTTGATTTGGTGATGTGAATTTATCAAAGAGAAGAAGAGGAAAGAGTTGATGAATCTTGTTGACTAAAGATGATAATATTTGGTTAGTATTGTATATTGAAATAAGTAAGTGGCTTAACTTGAGCCTTTGATTATAATTACTACTCTCTTATGAGTTGTGTTCTTTTGTTCCATATATGTTCTTGCTCTTCATCCTTTTTAGCATTATGAACTAAATGATTATTACTCTCTAGTATAAGTACATGATTACATGATTGTTAGTAATTAGCATAATGAAAGAATGATTTGTTTTGTTTGCAAGGTTTTCTATCAAAGAAAAATATGTGCAAGAACAATTTTTATTCATTGGTTTATACATTCTCGGATCTACTAATTTATTTTAGCCGATTTCGTTGGATCATTGTGCGTCTAACAATCGGATTCGGATTGAGATTAGTAGATTGAGGTTATCCTGTAACCCGTGATTTGGTACAATCGGTGAGACAACCAGACGAATCCTTGTTCGGCTTAGGTTCCGACGATGTTTTCGGTTACACCGGAGTTAAGAGTCTCATGCAGCGGAGGGCTGTGGTGTGGACCAACACGCTCATTAAAATCGTTTGTCGCGTCCCCTTAGAGCATCGGTATTGGTGTCCCATCGTTTTTGGTCCCCCAAATTTAATATTATTATTTAAAAAGTTTCTTATTTTTAGTATGAATATGGGTGTCTATTTGTATTTGGTCCCATAAATAAAATAATAATATTTTGAAAGTTTAAACATTTAAAAAATTACAAAGTTACAAAAAGTTGAAAACAAAAACATACAATTAAGACATTAAAAATAGAAAACATAAAACATACAAACATCAAAAGTGAAAACAAACATTTTATTCAATTCATAGAAATTTTAAAATTAATTTTCATTATCCGGAAGATGTCCAAAGTTAGTCCAAATATGTTGAATCAAATCATGTTTTAGTTGGTCATGGGCTTGTTTATCCCGAAGTCTTGTTTGACGAGTAATCGTAGTGCCGATATTTGAACCCACACCGGCGGCACCAACGGTATATGTTTGATCCACATGTTCTACGTGTTGAAATTCTGAAACTTGGTTTCGGAAACTGTATGTATGTCGTTCATCTTCGACAATCATATTATGGAGTATTATGCATGCTCTTATAACATTTGCCATTCTGTATTTATCCCACAACCGAGAAGGATTTTTAATAACGGCGAATCTAGCTTGCAAGACTCCAAAGGCACGCTCAACATCTTTCCGCACAGCTTCTTGTTTTTTAGAAAAGAGAGAATTTTTCATACCTTGTGGAAGTCGGATAGATTGAATAAAAGTGGCCCAATTCGGATAAATACCATAAGTGAGATAGTACGCCAAATTGTACTCCCTTCCGTTGACAACGAAGTTGACTTCCGGAGCTTAACCGTTAATTATGTCATCAAAAACATTAGATCGATCAAGAATATTAAGATCGTTCATAGTACCTGGAGCTCCAAAAAAGGCATGTCATATCCAGAGGTCATACGAAGCTACCGCTTCCAACACGATTGTAGGTTTTCCGGTTGATGGAGTGTCATTACAAATGTTGGAGTGTACTCAATACCGCTTCGAGAATATTTTTGGAAATGTTGGAGTGTCACTAAAATAATCATTCCAAAGATTATTGTGGCCTTCTTCCCGGTTTCTCGGGATAAAAATCCTTTTTTTTTGGCTCCTCTGGTTCCGGTATAATATGCGAATTTTCATAATAAGCATCAAAATTATCACCATCATCTCCTTCGTAGTGATAATGACCATCATCTCCTTGGTAGTGATAATGGTTTGAACATGATCCCATTTCAAATAAAAAAAAAATTATGAAGAGTCAACTTGTATTGAAGAGAAAGAGAGATCTTGTATTGAGGAGAAAGAGAGATCTTGTATTAAGGAGAAAGGAAAAAATAACTTGTATTGAGAAAAGAAAGAGAGGTCGTGTGAATTTTTGTTGCTTTGATATTGTTTGGTGTTTCAATTTATGGTCGCATATATATAATGAAAGACTAGTGACATTGCAATGTGTAACCCGTGACATTACAAATAACTTGCATTATGGTCTTTACAAATAATCCGTGACATTGCAATGTGTAACCTATGACATTACAAATAAATACTGCCAAGAAACATAGTACATCCTGACTCTTTTACAAGTACATAATGCCAAGTATCAAATCCCGTGAGCCTCAACTTTATAATCTTGTTATTACAAAAGCAGAGTCATACAAACGCAAAGTCATTAAAAAGGAGAGTCATTATCTTGTTTCATGAACAAGATACCTAGAAGACCAAACACAATAGCCATTACACCAACAACCAGGAAATCAGTTACATTTCTAAACCTATTTTCCTTAACTAGCTCAGAAACTACATTCTCTAACATAACCATCTTCTGTTCAGTTGCATAACTCTGATCCCTAACCTGATTGATGTATGATTCATAGTCATTGAAGAAGGTTAAGTAATCTACAATGCATAGAAACTTAAGCAAGAAATACAAAAAACAAACACATAGTTAATATCAGAAATAATGGGACACTATCTTGTTCATGATAACTTCTTCACTCGCATTCAAGGGTTCCTTTTTGGCTAAGAGAGTGTCTAGGATGGCCAGCTTTTGTAGTTTCTCCTTTTCAGCCAATTCCTCTTTCTTCACATCCCACATGCTCTTATACTCAACAAGAGTCTTCATGTTTGTGGACTGAGCATTGTTCCTCTTTGCCTTTGCAGCCTTGATCCCTTCTGGCCTTTTCTCATAGTCCTCAACATTGCAGCTTGATGCTTGTGAAGATGGTTGGGGTTTAATAGGTTAAAAGGTAACTTGCAATAAGTAACAAAACATAATGAGCTAACAACCACAGTCTAATCACAATTTATGACAAGTACACTTCACAAAAAGCTATGAAGTAGTCTTTACCGGCTCATTCAATTTAAAGGTGGCATAAACACATATGAAGAAGAAAGCTATGAAGTAGGTATTACTATGGATGCATTGGTGTCTTTACTTGCTAATTCATTTTACTTGATAACTGCATCAATAGCATTCAATTTATGTGACTAAACAAGTAACTATGAACAAACCAGACCAAAATGTCACCAACTAGGAAATCATAATCAAGAAATAAGCATATCAATTAACCAGGATATTTAACTAGACATTACTAGTCTCTTTCCCTATACATAACACAGCTAGTTCGTATGAGTTACTACCAAATCTGAATCTGAGCTAAATGAGAGAAATTTTTATGAGTTACAACTACTTTTGTTGATGAGTACCACCGAAGAATAAACTATAACTAAATCGATAATCCTACACAGAACGATTGGAACAAGCTATACACATAGACTAACCCTAAAGCAAATCAGAGAAATCTCAAATTGGAGGAAGAAGACAAACCTTATTTCGAACGATTGAACCGCCGAACAAGCTTTGGGAGACACATAAGATCGTTTTCGGCTTCAAATCGGCGGAAAAGAGGAAGAAAGACACGATGGAAATTCGTCGTCGTCGAGATAGAAGCGAGAATTCGATAACTTTCTCTCGAGAAAGTGTCGTTTGTTAACCTACCCAAAATCTTCTCCCAATCACCACCTTCCACGTGTTCAAGTAGACGGACGAAAAACGTTGCGTTTAAAGAGTCGATTCTTAGATATTGGACCATTTTTGATTTAATTTTAATCAACAAATGCCGAGGGACGGCCCAAAACTACGCCGTTGGCCATGCTCTTAAATCTATCTTCTACTTTGGGCTTCTTCTATTGGACTGTTTTTATTTTTTTTTGTACATTTGGGCTGTATGTGTTGTAATATATTTGATCAATAAAATACAGTGGTCTAAAAATAAGATTTGCAATTTTTGCTTGAATATGAAAAGTAACACACGACGACGAATGGTCCGTTTGAAATATTGAGAAAAAAATACTAATAAAGAAAATAAATGAAAAGTTGAACGTTTTTTTTTTTTTTTTTTTTGACAACAAAAGTTGAACGTTTTAGAACTAGGATAAGAATTAATTTTTAGAAAACAAAAGGAAATTATCAAAGAAAAAAGGAAACATGTCAAGATATTTTTTTGTTTTTTAATTGAAATAGAAAAGAAAAGGAAAGTTGCGTGGAGAAAAGGAAAAACGAAGGTAATAATAATATATATATTTTTTTTTTTTTTAAAGAAAAGGAAAAAGGAAAGACTACTTTACTAATCAGAGTCCATTCCTGAGAAGTTAAATCCCTAAACCTATAAATAAGTCGAAGTCGAGAGCCGTCTTCTTCTATTTTCTCCAACGTTGTTCTTGCTTTACTTTTATTGTCTTCTTCACTAGTGAAATTAGCCTTAGTCTCTCTTCTTTATCTCTCGTTTTTTTTTGGTCTTCGTCTATGGTGCTGTAGCGAATCTTCTATTTTTCTACATCACCGACCTATCCTCCTGAGAAGTAAATCCCTATTATAGAGATTAGAGAGTCGTCTTCTTCTATTTTCTCCGGCGACGTTGCTTACTCGTTATGTCTTCTTCACTGGTAAACTAATTCCTCTGTATGTGCCCTAATCTCTTCTTCACTGGTAAACTAATTTCTCCGTCTGTGCCCTAATCTCTCTCGTTTTTTTTTTTTTTATATATATTTTGTATTTTGTTTCGTTTGTGGTGTAGCGAATACTTGTACTGATTTCTCTGTTTTGTTTTGTAATTTGTAAACTAGGACTCCCACTTACTCACGGCTTAGGCAATCGAAGACGATCCTCTCGATGGCAAACATGGTAGCTGTAACTGTAAGTCTTCTCTTTTTGTCTTGATTGATAGTATTTTCACCTTTTTCTAATCATGAATGATGATTGAGTCATGGGACTACAGGAAGGAGAAGAATTCAGGGGAGATCTATAAACGGCAACTCAAGATGCTCTTTCATGTGTCCACTTCCTTCAGAGATCATCAATGGTACTCCCTTCTTCCTTCTTCGATTAAAGTATTTTAATTCCTTTATGTTGACTCATACTGTTGTTGTTTGTTTGAAGTATTGTCCATAAAAAAAAACCAAAGGGTTGTTGCAAGCTCAGTATTGTTCGAGCTCTTGGAATAGTAAGTTTCTTTCTTGGATCTTTTGTGTGCTTTGTGTTCGTCTTTTAGTATATTCTATTTCTTTCT
Organism: Camelina sativa; assembly: GCF_030686135.1. Taxonomy (NCBI): domain Eukaryota; kingdom Viridiplantae; phylum Streptophyta; class Magnoliopsida; order Brassicales; family Brassicaceae; genus Camelina; species Camelina sativa. Next base: position 21,100,171 of record NC_141885.1, read on the forward strand.
TAGTTAACTCTTTACTATTTTGATGTCCCCCCTTTATTTTGTTTCTTTTTCAGATAGGCATTGGATCAAAACGCCATGACTCTGAGATGGTGAAATCATGTTGTGTTAGTGGATTCTGGATTTATCAGCTGATTAGATGGCCAAGGTACTCCTTTTGTTGTGTTTTTGCTCACTTGTACATATGGTCAATTTACATCAGGTTTTGTCTCTTATTTTGATAAACTAGGATTCCCACTCACACGGCTTGGGCAACCAAAGACGCTCTCTCGATGACTAACATGAACATGGTAGGTATAACTGTAAGTCTTTTTTTTTTTCTTGATTGATAGTATTTTCTCTCCTTTTACGAGTCATGAATGATAATTTTTGAATGAGTCATGTGACAACAGGAAGGAGAATGCAGGGGAGGTTTAAAAACGACAATTCAAGAAGCTCTTTCATGTTTCCAGTTCCAAGTATAATTGATGTGGATCCACCCTGCCTTGAATGCTGCTGCCTCTGGTGCATAATATCAATTTTTCAGAGATCATCAAAGGTACTCCCGTCGTTTTGTTTTTCGATTACATTTCAGTTCTTTTATGTTCACTCATACTGTTGATGTTTGTTTGCAGTGACAGTGTGATGCGTGTATGGTCAATAATGAAACCAAAGGGTTCCTGAAGAGCAAGCAGGTTTCTTTCTTGGGTCTTTTGTGTGCTCTATGTTCGTCCTGTAGTATATTCTTCTTAGTTAACTCATTATTGCTTTGATTCCCCCGTTTTTTTTGTTTTTGTTTTTTTTCAGATAGGCTACTGGATCAAATCTCTCTACCTCTGAGGTGGTGAAATCAAGCTTTGTTACTGGATCTGGATATATCTGCTGATTATATGGCCAAGGTACTCCTGTTGTGTTTTTGCTCACTGTACATATGGTCTTTTTACATCAGACTTTATCTCCTATTTAAGAGAGGTGGTGGTTTTACCAATAGCACAACTGATATGGCTGCTCTATGGTGGGTTAATTTAGTAGTTTATATATTTACCCCTTATATTTTGACGTGGTTTTTGTGTTTGTGTTTGCAGTCTGAACTTGCAAAATCTGCCTGGCTTAGGTATCAACTTAATCTCTCCCGTTTCTCTCTCATTTTTCCATTTATTTTTCCGTCTGTGGTTAGCTAAAACTTGTACTGATTTCTCTGTTTTGTTTTGTAAAATAGGACTCCCACTCACACGGCTTGGGGAACCAAATAAACTCTCATGGTAGCTGTAACTGTAAGTCTTGTCTTTCTTTTTTTTTTCTCATTAATATCTTCTCCTTTCCTCATGTTTCATGAATGATATTTTTTTGATTGAGCCATGTGACAACAGGAAGGAAATTTTGGGGGAAATCTACAAACAACAAATCAAGAAGCTCTTTCATGTATCCAGTTCCAGGTAAATTGTTGTGGATCCACCCTGCCTTGATTGCTGCTGGCTCTGGTGCTTAATATCAAAATGTCAGATATCATCAAAGGTACTCCCATCGTTTTGTTTTTCGATTACATTTTAATTCCTTCATGTTTACTCATACTGTTGTTTTTTGTTTGCAGTGACAGTGTATTGGGTGTATGCTCAATAATGAAACCAAAGGGTTCCTAAAGAGCAAGCAGGTTTGTTTCTTGTGTCATTTGTATGCTCTATGTTCGTCCTGTAGTATATTCTTATTAGTTAACTCTTTATTTCTTTGATTCCCCTGTTTATTTTTGTTTCTTTCAGATAGGCTGTTGGATCAAATCTCCCTGCGTCTGAGATGGTGAAATCATGCTCTGATACTGGATTTGGATTTATCTGCTGACTATATGGCCAAGGTACTCCTGTTGTTTGCTCACCGATAGCACAACTGATCTGGTTGCTCTGTGATGGGTTAATTTAGTAGTTTATATATCTACCTCCTATATTTTGACGTTGTTTTGGTGTTTGTACTTGCAGTCTGAACTTGCAGAATCTGCCTGGCTCAGGTATCAACTTAATCTCTCCCGTTTCTCTTTCATTTTTCCTTTTATTTTTCCGCCTGTGGTTAGCTATACTTGTACTGATTTCTCTGTTTCATTTTGTAAATTAGGACTCTCACTTACACGGCTTGGGCAACCAAAGACACTCTCTCGATGCCAAACATGGTAGCTGTAACTGTAAGTCTTCTTTTTTCTTTTCCATAATATCTTCGCCTTTCCTCCTGTTTCATGAATGATATTTTTTTGATTGATTCATGTGACAACAAGAAGGAAATTTTGGGGGATTTCTAAGTATGGCAACTCAATAAGCTCTTTCATTTGTCCAGTTCAAGTTAAAATTGATGTTCATCCATCCTGCCTTTATTGCTGCTGCCTCTGGTGCATAATATCAAATTTTCAGAGATCATCAAAGGTATTCCCATCGTTTCGTTTTTCGATTACGTTTCACTTCCTTTTATGTTCACTCATACTGTTTTTGTTTGTTTGCAGTGACAGTGTAAGGCATGTATGGTCAATAATGCAACCAAATGGTTCCTGAAGAGCAAGCAGGTTTCGTTCTTGGGTCTTTTTTATGCTCTATGTTCGTCCTCTAGTATATTCTTATTAGTTAACTCATTATTGTTTTGATTCCCCCGTTTATTTTTGTTTCTTTCAGATAGGCCGTTGGATCAAATTTCCCTGTCTTTGACATGGTGAAATCATTCTCTTTTACTGGATCTGGATGTATCTGCTGATTCTATGGCCAAGGTACTCCTGTTGTGTTTTTTCTCACTTGTACACATGGTCTTTTTTTACATCAGATTTTATCTCCTATTTAAGAGAGGTTGTGGTTTTACCTATAGCACAACTGATATGGCTGCTCTATGGTGGGTTAACTTAGTTTTATATATCTGCCTCATATATATTGACGTTGTTTTTGTGTTTGTACTTGCAGTCTGAACTTGCAGAATCTGCCTAGCTCAGGTATCAACTTAATCTCTCCCGTTTCTATCTCATTTTTCCTTTTATTTTTCCGTCTGTGGTTAGCTAATACTTGTACTGATTTCTCTGTTTTGTTTTGTAACTAGGACTCTCACTTACACGGCTTGGGCAACCAAAGACACTCTCGATGGCAAACATGGTAGTTGTAAATGTAAGTCTTTTTCTTTTGTCTTGATTGATAGAATTTTCGTCTTTTTCGAGTCATGAATGATAAATTTTGATCGATTCATGTGACAACAGGAGGGAGAAGAATTCAGGGGAGATCTATTAACGGCAACTCAAGAAGCTCTTTCATGTGTCCACATCCAGGTAAAATTGGTGTGCTTGATTGCTGCCAGCTCTGGTGCTTAATATCAAAATTTCAGAGATCATCAATGGTGTACTCCCTTCTTCCTTCTTCGATTTAAAGTTTTATTCCTTTATGTTGACTCATACTGTTGTTGTTTGTTTGCAGTATTGTCCAGAACGAAACAAAGGGTTGTTGCAAGCTCAGTATTGTTCGAGCTCTTGGACTAGTAAGTTTCTTTCTTGGATCTTTTGTGTGCTCTGTGTTCGTCTTTTAGTATATTCTATTTGTTTCTTAGTTAACTCTTTATTATTTTGATTCCTTCCTTTATTTTTGTTTCTTTTTCAGATAGGCCATTGGACCAAATCTCCTTGCCTCTGAGATGGTGAAATCCTTCTGTGTTAGTTTTTTTCTGGATTTATCAGCTGATTGTATGGCCAAGGTACTCCTCTTGTTGTGTTTTCGCTCACTTGTACATATGGTCAGTTTACATCAAATTTTGACTCTTATTTTTATAAATTAGGACTCCCACTCACACGGCGTGGGGAACCAAATACACTCTCGATGGCAAATGGTAGCTGTAACTGTAAGTCTTCTTTTTTCTTTTTCATAATATCTTCTCCTTTCATCCACTTTCATAAATGATATTTTTTTTGATCGAGTCATGTTGACAACAGGAAGGAAATTTTGGGGATATCTAAAAACGGCAACTCAAGAAGCTCTTTCATGTGTCCAGTTCCAGGTAAATTGATGTGGATCCACCCTGCCTTGATTGCTGCTGCCTCTGGTGCTTAATATCAAAGTTTCAGAGATCATCAAAGGTACTCCCATCGTTTTGTTTTTCGATTACATTTTAATTCCTTCATGTTTACTCATACTGTTGTTGTTTGTTTGCAGCGACAGTGTATTGGGTGTATGCTCAATAATGAAACCAAAGGGTTCCTGAAGAGCAAGCAGGTTTCTTTCTTGGGTCTTTTGTATGCTCTATGTTCGTCCTGTAGTATATTCTTATTAGTTAACTCTTTATTGCTTTGATTCCCCCGTTTATTTTTGTTTCTTTCAGATAGGCCGTTGTATCTGCTGATTATATGGCCATGGTACTCCTCTTGTGGTTTTGCTCACTTGGTACACATGGTCTTCTTACATCAAATTTTATCTTATATTTTGACGTTGTTTTTGTGTTTGTACTCGCAGTCTGAACTTGCAGAATCTGCCTCACTCAGGTATCAACTTAATCTCTCCCGTTTCTCTCTCATTTTTCCGTCAGTGGTTAGCTAATACTTGTACTGATTTCTCTGTTTCGTTTTGTAAACTAGGACACTTACACGTCTTGGGCAACCAAAGACACTCTCCGGATGGCAAACATGTGTAACTGTAAGTCTTCTTTTTTCTTTTCCATAATATCTTCTCCTTTCCTCCACTTTCATAAATGATATTTTTTGTTCGAGTCATGTTGACAACAGGAAGGAAATTTTTTGGGGGATATCTAAAATCGGCAACTCAAGAAGCTCTTTCATTTGTCCAGTTCCAGGTAAAATTGATGTGGATCCACCCTGCCTTGGTTGCTGCCTCTGGTGCCTAAAATCAAAATTTTAGAGATCATCAAAGGTTCTCCCATCTTTTGTTTTTCGATTACATTTTAATTCCTTTTCGTGTACTCATACTGTTGTTGTTTGTTTGCAGTGACAGTGTAATACGTGTGTGGTCAATAGGGAAACCAAAGGGTTCCTGAAGAGCAAGCAGGTTTCTTTTGTGGGTCTTTTTTATGCTCTGATTTCGTAGTTGTAGTATAATCTTCTTTTTTTTCTCTGTTAACACTTTATTACTTTGTTTCCTTTTTTTCCTTCTCAGAGACCTCTGTTTCAAATCCCCCTGCTTCTGAGTCGGTGAAATCATGCTCTGCTACCGGATCTGGATTTATCAGCCTAGTATATGGCCGAGGTACTTTTGTTGTGTTTTTGCTCACTTGTATATTTTTTTTTAAAAAAAAAGCAGAATGGAAGACAGATAAATGGATGGGTTACTAATGTAAAATATTTTCGTTCATGGCAGGAAGCAAGCTTTTACAAACCTGATATCACTAACCTGATTGAGGAATTGACTATCAAAGGGTTGATTGAAGAAATTGATGGTGCTGGTGTTATTACCATTGAAGACTTGAAGACCACACGCATGCTTGTCAAGATAGATGGGGGTTTTACCTATAGCACAACTGTCTTTTGTCCGTCGACAGGTAACCCTAATCACTAACATGAGTCAAGGTACTCCTATTGTGTATTTGCTCACTTGTACATATGGTCATTTTACATCTAATTACATCTCCTGTTTTATCTAATCCCTGCAGAGCATTAAGAATATTCTTATCAATGGAAGTGACACATGGGCGCCTACTCTTCCTGTTAAGAGAGCCGTGATTAATTTTTACTCTCCCAACATTGCAGAAGAATTGCATGTTGGTCATCTAAGATCACCTATCATCGGTGACACGATTACTCAAGCAAGGTTGAAGTTCTACGCATAGACCATGTTTGTGACTGGGGAACACAGGTTAGCTACTTTTCTACTCTCCAGGTGATGTCATAATTGTCTCATTCCATTATTTTTTTTATCAAACGAATTCTAATAACTGCCAACTTTTCTTCCCCTCCCCCTGCAGGCTGGCATGCTGATCGAGTACCTCTTTCAGGAATTTCCTTTGTACAGCTAGAGCTAATGCGGGTGTGACAACAATTGAACATTTTTCAGGTCAGCTGCCTTGCATCATATGGAATCTCAAACTTTACAGTTTCTTTTATTTACTGATATTGGTTTATGTGAAAGTCCAAAATCAATTCTGAATTTAACTTCAGATGTCATATATGATAGCTTTACAAAAACAATCAAAACATAAATTTGACTAGGATCCTGACTTCATGAAAAATGCACAACGTTCTGTGGTGTCCGTCTACAAGTATTCCGAATCACTGATGCGTTTTTATGTTTGGCAGTGTCTCATTATGCAGCTGCTGCATTTAGCTAGCTCCACCGTAATTTTGTAAACTAAACTTCCACTCACACGGCTTTGGTCAACCAAAGACACTCTCAATGGCAAACATAGTAGCATGTAAGTCTTTTTTTGTTTTGTTTTTGATAGTATTTTCTCCTTTTTTGAATCATGAATGATAATTTTTGACTGACACATGTGGCAACAGGAATGAGAATTCTGGGGAAAAACTAAAAATTATGTGGATCCACCCTGCCTTGATTGCTGCCTCTGGTGCTCAATATTGAAAGTTCAAAGATCATCAAAGGTACTCTCATCATTTTTTCCGATTAAATCTTCATTCCTTTATGTTTACTCATACTGTTGTTGCTTGTTTGTAGTGACAGTGTGATGCGCTTATTGTCCATAACGAAATCAAAGAGTTGTTGCAAGCGCAGTGTTGTTCGAACTCTTGGACTAGTAAGTCTCTTTTTTGGGTCTTTTGTATCCTCTGTGTAATATATTCTTCTTTTTTTTCTCAGTTAACTCATTATTACTTTAATTCCCTCTTTTTTTGTTTTTTCAGATAGGTCATTGTTTCAACTCTCCCTGCCTCTGAGATGGTGAAATCATGATCTGTTTCTTGATCTGGATTTATCAGCTGATCTGCTGATTATATGGCCAAGGTACTCCTGCTGTGTTTTTTCTCACTAGTATGTATGTTAATTTTAAATTAGTTTTGTCTCCTATTTTATTTGTTTTATACTCTCCCAACATTGCAGAAGAAATGCATGTTGGTCATCTAAGATCACCTATCATCAATGACACGCTAGTTCTCTTGCTCGAGAACTCAAAGGTTAAAGTTCTACGAAGAAATCATGTGGGTGACTGGGGAATTCAGGTAGCTACTTCCCTGCTTTCGATGTGATTTCTTGATTTTCTTATTCCATTAATTTTTTATCAAACGAATTTTAACTGCCAAACTTTTCTTCCCCTTCCCATACAGGTTGGTATGCTTATCGAGTACCTCTTTGAGGAATTTTCTTGTTCAGCTAGAGCTAGTGCGGGTGTGACAACAATTGAACATTTTCAGGTCAGCTGCCTTGCATCTAATCTCAAGCTTTACAGTTCCTTTTGTACCAAAATTGCTTTATGTGAAAGTCCAAATCAATTCAGTTTCTAACTTCATATGTCATATTTGATAGTTTCTTTACCAAAAAAAAAAATCAAAAGAAAAATTTGACGAGGATCCTGACTTTAAGAAAAAGGCACAACGTGCTGTGATCCGTCTGCAGGTAACCAGAATCACTGCTGCGTTTTTATGTTATGCAGTGTCTCAGTATGCTGGTGCTGTGTTCCGTCTAAATATCTTTTTCGTTTTTGTTTTTTTGCGTTTCTTCTGTACAGAATTGAGATCAAGTTTATGTCAAAGCTTTGGCTAAGATTTGTGGAATCAGCCGAACTGAGTCTACCAAGGTTATTATGTTCCTCCATGTTGAGCTTGAAGAGAAGGTAAATAGCGAGACTTGTAATATTTACTTTTAAGCAGAATGGGAGAGAGATACATAGATGGGTTACTAATGGAAAATACTTTGATTCATGACAGGCAGAATTACAAACCTTATATCCCTTGCATGATTAAGGAATTGGCTATCAATGGTTGAAGAAATTGATGGTGCTTGTCTTATAACCATATAACAAGAGATATGGCTGCTCTTTGGTTAGTAGTCTATATATTTTCATTTTTTGCAGTCTGAACTTGCTTAATCTGTCTGACTTAGGTATCCGCTTAATGAAAAGAAAGCTGAGTGGATTATTTATGTAATAGGTATTGGCGAGCATGAGCACTTTGATAAGTAATTCAAAGAAGGTTTGATGAATATTTATTTAAGATTTGACGACTTTGTGACATGTTTTGATGGAGACTGTCAGAGGTGATTGTGGTTTACCTTTTTACTCTGAATCAGGTTCTCAGCAAAACCAGAATGGCTTCCAGCCAATGATTTAATTTACCCTAGAGCTAGACATGTTTGTTTTGGTGTTTTTCCTTGGAGGAGATGGCAAAGAAGCGGTCTTGAAGTCTGTATACTGAAACAGTCAGCTTAAGTTCGTTCATTTGCTATACTATATGTGGCCAAGACATAGTATATATAACCTTGTGTCAGAACGGTTTTGGATTTGTTGCAATAAGCTCGTGAGCCCAATAAACTCCGTTAAGAAAAATTTATGGAGAAAATTGCTTTCAATCAATAAATAGAAAAGAAAAAGAAAATCTAAAGTTACCACAAAATCGAATTTGACTGATGTCACCTGCTAGCTCATTGGCTTTTAATGGCTAATATCAGTACAAAACCTCTCAAGTCAGTGAAAATTACTTTTCAACTCATTGAAACGGTGTCGTTTTTAAGTCGCTTTAAGTCCTAGCATCGTTTGTAAGTCGCTTTAAGTCCCATCACTGTACTCTGTTTTGCTCAGATAAGGAAAGACAAAACAAAATGGTAGAGAAAGAGAACGGGACAGCTCCGCGTCCGTGTCTGAGCGAATACGTGGATCCATCGAGTGAAGAGACTCATAGATACTATCTTGCCCGGAGAAATGCTTTCGAGATGCTCCGAGACAGAGGCTACGAAGTCTCCCCCGAAGATATCAATCTCTCCCTCCACGATTTTCGAACTGTTTACGGCGACCGTCCCGATCTTGATCGTCTCCATATCTCAGCTCAACACCGCTTCAATTCTTCCAAAAAGGTTAATCAAAGCATTTCGCTTTCGCTGTGTTTTTTCGATTCCTAGAGTTTTTTTTTTTTGCATTTGCATGTTGTGGGGTTAACTGTTTGGCTGTGAAGAAGATGGATTGGTTATCAAATTTTGAATCTTTCATTGCTTATCGTCGAATTGAAGTTTGCATTGCTACTTTTTTGGATTCAGATTACTAAAGTTTAATACTTTATGGTCCGTATCAAGTAGTTTGCCTCATCTGTTTGACTTCTGAGACTTTGTTATGTGATTTTTTTTTTCTGGTAAAGAATTTAACAAGTGACAAGTGATTCTTAGACTTCTGTTTCTGGCTATGAACATTCTGATGTTTGACAATATATTGTCACGGAGTGTTTGATTTAATATCTACACTCTTTAAAGCATGGTCAAATGTGATATAGCCTACAATCCCAATGTTTGATTGTAGAGAGTGAGATAAAACTGGATAAGAACGGTTAAGTTGATGTTTTTGAAAGTCTCAACCTTTTTTCTGTTGGTTGGTTAGTATCATGTTGCCACTGATTTTTGGGATGCTTATCAAAGTCATAGGCATGCTTGTCCTGTTTTTATAACTAGTCCGATTTTACAGATAGATTGTTACAAGCTCTCAGTTACTTATGAATGTATTCTGTTTTCAGCTCATGTTGCTTCTTGTTTTATGGCATGTAGACAGATATCTCATAGTAATCCTCTGGATATAATAAGAGTGTGTTATTTGGTTAAAAGGTTCTGGTTCAAGCGGGTTTGTGATTTTGCTTGGTCAGATAAAGATTGTCTTTTGTGGTGCTGGCATGGTTAAAGTCAACGCAATCCGCAGTATAGCAGCGGATGTGCTAAGCCAAGGAACCATAACCGGGCTGATAATAGTTCTGCAAAGCCATGTTACCAATCAAGCCTTGAAAGCCATCGAACTTTTTTCTTTCAAAGTCGAAATATTCCAGGTTTGTATCTCATCCCTAATCTAATTTCTGTTTAGTACAACTTAGAAAATGTTAACATCGATAGTTTTTTTTCGCTGTCTTGTTAAGATAACCGATCTGCTAGTCAACATAACGAAACATACACTGAAGCTACGACATCAGGTTCTGGATGATAAAGAGAAGACAGCGCTTCTCAAGAAGTTCAGCATCGAGGAAAAACAGGTACATTATCCATTTGCTTGGAGCTTTACTAAAAGACATTTCTTCTCACTCACCCTTCTAACCGTTCATTCTAATACGAATTTTTAATAGCTTCCTCGGCTTTCAAAGAAAGATGCGATCGTAAGGTACTACGGATTAGAGAAAGGACAAGTTGTGAAGGTGAATTATAGAGGTGAACTCACGGAATCGCATGTTGCTTACCGATGTGTATGGTGAAAGAAATCAACAAAAACCATCACGTGTACTTATTTTTCAGAAAAAAAAAATAACTTGTTTGTTTGTAAGGTTTTTTGTTTTAATCCTAGACTAGAGAAGAAGATCCTTTGCTTTAAACCCAAGAAAAAGTTAACAAAGAAAAGATCCTTTGCTTGTTCTTGACAACATTTCCACTTATGTCTTTCCGTACAAAGAGCAGTAACTTCAAGCTTATCAAAAAAACACAAAAGCCATGGAGACGACTCCACCATTTCTTCAGAAGTTCGAGGACAATCAAAGCTCATTGATGGATCGATTCGAGCGGTTATCTTTCGAGGCTCACCTCAACAATGCCTTGCTTGGTCGGAGCCTATCTGCTGCAACCGGCTTCTCTTTGATGTACAGTGAGGTCTTTAATGATGATTCCCCAATACATACAGCCGCTCCTGCTTGCCAAGGCCGACGAAGATCAGGTCTGAAGAAGCTATTAAAAAATTTGGTGAAACCAATTAGAGACTGTAGCAGAAGAATCACCAGAGGAAGAAAACAAGAAACTCTTGAATTTGATCCGAAGAGTTTAAAGAAGTGGCAAGCTTTCAGCAAATCTCTCCGATTATTTTGAAGTTCTTATTTATAAGTCTTTGTATTTTCTTATCATATGGCATGAGATATTTATAACCTCTGTTATGGTTTTTTTTTTTTCTTTTTCTTAAATTAAACAAAAAATATCACCTCAAATATTGTTGACAATAGAAATTACGAACTAATGTGAAATTTGTTGCCTAAAATATTAAGAAATCACAAATAATATTATTTTAACCAATGACATGAAAGAAAGATAAATTATTAAAATAATATATTAGAAATTGTTGTCAATCAATGATATATTATCGAAATTTTGACCCCAAAAAGAAAGATAAATTATCCAAATTGCTTGATTGAGTAATTTTAACCATTTTTAAAACTTAAACAGAAGATATGGGACAAATTTGGGTAAAATATAAAACTAGAGGGGTCTTGTTGATAATATTTGGTAAGTTTCCCTGAGCTTGGGCAGCAAGTCCACTTTCTCCTGAAGAAACTCTCTCCTTAAGTATTAAGAAAGAGAGAGAGAGAGAGAGAGAGAGCCCAGAAACGAAGTCTCACATTAATCAAAGCTCAAAAAATCGCCTTCAATGGATGCTAAGATCGGACAGTTCTTTGACTCCGTCGGTTCCTTCTTCACCGGCAGCGATAAGATCCCTTGGTGCGACGGAGATGTCATCGCTGTAAGTGTTTCTCTAATCCTCCTCATGTGTTCGCTTTTCTTTTTTCCGCCTTATGTTTCCGAAGACGAAGAACCATCTCTTTGTAGGAAAATGGAATCACGAACTGTTTGGGGAAAATTTAGAACTGTTTTTGTTTTGCCAATTTCTGAAATCGGATTTGCTTTCTCAAAAGATTAGCCCCATCCTTTGATTTTTTTTTTGGATTCGAGAGAACTTTGTAATCGAGCTTTAGAGCTTTAGTTACTACCATGGTTTTAGTTTGATAGCTTTGTGTAAACTTTCATAGGCTTTCACCAGCTAAAAAACTCTGTGGTTTTGATTGATGTGCAGGGATGTGAAAGAGAGGTTAAAGAGGCCACAGATTCTGGCGCTGAGGATCGTAAGAAAGAGTGCTTGATGCGATTGTCGTGGGCTCTTGTTCATTCCCGTCAACCCGAAGATGTGCAACGCGGAATTGCCATGCTTGAAGGTAGTAATGCTCCCTATCTTTATTTTGTGAGACTGATAAATTTGTTGTTGTTGTTGTTGTTGTTGTTGCAGCAGCTCTGGAAGACAGTGCCTCTCCGTTACAGGAGCGAGAGAAGATCTATCTTCTTGCTGTTGGATGTTACAGAAGTGGGGATTACTCAAAGAGCAGGCGCCTTGTCGACCGCTGTATCGAGGTTTTTATCCACTTCCTTACCCTTTTCTTTATAGGCAGCTCGTGCTTTTATTATATTATATGCACCTTGTTTTGCTCTTTGATGGATGGTTTGGTTTCATAGATGCAAGCTGATTGGAGACAAGCTTTGGTTCTAAAGAAGGCCATTGAAGACAAAATCACAAAGGGTAAGCCAACTCGTCGAACTTAAACACATGAAATGATAGTTCTAGAAGTGACTGCTAATGGATTAGTAACAAAGTTTGAATAACAGAGTTACTTAATGGTATCTTTTGTATATATTCTCAGAAGGTGTTATAGGGATAGGCATCGCAGCTACAGGCTTTGCAGCCGTAGGTATCATAGCTGGCGGGATCATAGCGGCCATGACTCGCAAGAAATGAACATCACAATCATGACTTCTTCTCTGTGCATACAATGGCAGCGTACTCTCTTGCAAGTTTTTTTGTTTCCTCTTTGACAAAACTGTTAGTTTCCACTGCTTGTTGCTTCACATTCTGAATAACTCTTTTAGAGTTTGATAATATGTAGAAGCCTGAGTTGGATATTTCACCTTTCCTTTGATAGGATATTGCTTGGTTTTCAAATTCCAATTCTCAGATTGACACGAGTTAGTAGTAATGGCGCATATTCCCAAGTCGACACTACACAGTCAACGCCTCCTTTGATTTCTCTCTATTGCTTTTGATTTTCTTCTTCTTAAGTCTTTAGCTCTTCCCTAAACCCTGATTTTTTTACAAACTCAATCAAAGTTGAGCTTTCACTGGAATATCTCTACTTCTTAATTGCACCGGGAACAACTAAATTTGAGACTTTTGGGGATATCATGGAAATCGTAATTCGTAATTCTAATTCCTAATTTCTTTCACACAAGCAATTGAAATTGAAATAAGAAAGGTAATCTATAAAGCAAACAATAACAATTCAATAAAGTTGAAACACACGTCTATCATGATATCCAAAGTCAATTATGAAAATACCACTAAAATGAGTTTTTTTTTTTTTCTAAAAATTTATCAGTGTTTTCTAAATTATTATGGACTTATGGTAGTAACTCAACTATTTATATGATGATGAGCTTTCATCACTTGCTTGACTTTTGTCTTTAGCTAGGCACCACCACCAAAAAAAACATCTCCAACATATTTGTTTGCTACCTCCGAAATTTGTTTGCTACCAAAAAACTCTCAAATAAATATTCACTCCAATTCAAAAACTATATTTTGGAGAATATTCTTCAAAATATATAACAATGCTTTGAGCGTGTGATGTATTCACTAAAGCATTCTCATCTGTTACGCACGTTGTACTTAACTAATTTAGTTTGTTCCACTTGAACAATGTCTCAGGTTTGTCTGAACATAATCCCAATTAACAGCATTAGATAACATGGTGTATATATGTTAGAAAAACGTCTTTGTCATGAAACACAAAGTATGTGAGGTTGACTTTCATGCGACCGTATTCGTTGGATGATCCATATCAATATATCATATGGAGACAATATCGATCAAGTTTATATGTTTGTGTCTATTGCTGTTTGGCGGCTTGAGTTTTTCTTTGTTTTTCTCGAATTTATATTAACGTTGTGGTCGGCTAAAAAGTAAAAACCTGCATGTTGAATCTAATCCCAGCTCTATCAAAAAGCCAAACACTGAACTAATTAAGCTGTGCAAACATATTTTATATAGAGGCAAACTTAAGCTGTGCAAACATATTTTATTCTCATATTCCTCCGATCCAGTCCAGATACACAAATTCAGTCCCCATTGTCCCATTGTCTCCCATGTACACTTAATAATACAGTTTATTTTAAGTATATTTATCCATATACAAATCACAGTTGTATATATATTTTATAAAATTATAAGTGAACAATAGATACTACGAAGAACATTCTCTATGGCGACACACGGGTTGTAGTCGAACGTAATTTTTTAATGATTAAGGGAATAGTCAACGAATCAATTAGGGAATTACATCACAATCACCGAATCACGTGAATGGATAAAATATGGATAAATTGCACCTAGTAGCAGTTTTTTTTGGTTCAAGCTAGGAAAGTTACATGTGTAATATTTATAATTCAGACTTCAGAGACAACGTAAACGATATGCACAAAAAAAAAAAATGACAACTTAAACGAATGGTTCAACTAAAACTTAATTAGTGTCGAACGCCAAGGTTGAAGCACAATGTTGATTCAATAAATGTTTAACTAATCGGCTAATGAGCAGTAAATAAAATCTTCTAAAATATGCTAAATATATTACCCATGAAAGACTAGGTAAACCCTAAATTATCGTTTTTTTTTTCTGTCGGCATTGATCAATAATTTAAAACAAGTAAAATATTAGAAGAACAAAAAAAAGAAGTAAAATCATCATGAAAGGATGTCATCCTTCACGTCACTTATACAGAAAACACTTTTGCAGCATTTTGTAGTTTTCTAGTGTGATGTTCACATTATGGTCTCCGTGACCGCTTTCCCCTCTGTTTATCCGATCGGTTAAGGTAGATATTTGTTTTCCAAAACAATTTCTTTTTGTATATGTTACAGTTTTATTATTTTCTTCTAACACCTTATATGTTGATAGTTATATTCATCAATGGAATAGTGCTAGATAAGGTAGAGATTTAATTTGAACAATCCAAATTTAATAGTGCTTTCATCAATGGAAGAGTTTTTGGCTAAATTCCATATACTGTATCTCTTTTCGTTGGAATTAGCTAGTTGGAATCCAAGCTTTGCTTAGTTCCCCTACGAAGTGGAATTTGAACAGGAATTTTGGAAACCACCACTGTCTTTAAAAGATCTACATAACTAAAGACTAAAGTAGTACTTCATTAACCAATCGTATTATTTATCTATCACCCATGCGAAGGCCAACTTTTTAAAGTCAAAGAAGTTTCTTTATGAAAGTCGCCGTCTTTTCTCATAGATTCGACCTGGAAAATTAGATAATAAAATTGCAATTTCGAGTTTTTTAATTAATCTAATATAAATATCTAACAAAGACCAAACTCATAGAGGTAAAGACAACAACAACAACAACAAAAAGAAGACTTTTCCTGTTTTCCATTCATACATCCGTGCTTCGCTATAATGCGCCTATCTCCGTGTCCGGTATAATACGCATACAGCCGTGCCATCTACAATGCGGTGGTCTCCGTGTGTCCGCCTCTCTTCTTCGCCGTCTTCTCCTTCTAGGTCTAAATCCGCAAATTCCAACTAAGAATTTTGTCTTAAATGTGCAAAACCAAAATGGGAGTCAATGCCTCAGAGCCAAAACGAACACGATCACGATCACGATCACGACCGAGTCAATCAGAGAGGAGGCATCACCACCACCAGACTCCGTCGTCAACGAGCACCTCAGGCACAACAACAACAACGACCTCAAATTCCAACAGAACAGTCAAAACCGGTGCCTCCTCTTCCTCCTCCTCCTCCTCCGGTGCTGCTTCTTCCTCAACCGCTAGTCGAACATCTCTCGCTAGTCTCCGTGAATCTCTACCTGAGAATCCTCACATATACAACGTCTCCGAGATCCGTGCCGCCACCAACAATTTCTTAGCTCATCGCTTGTCTTCATCCTCCTCCAAAGCCTCGTGGCGTTGCAATCTGAGAGGCAGAGAAGTAGTTGTGTTCCAGAGAAAGTTTAGGCGAAGAATCGTCACGGAAGAGCTTAGAGATCGTCTTTCAGATATCTGCCGGAGCCACCACGGAAGCATAGTTAATCTACTCGGCGCCTCTGTTTCAGGCGATCACATCTACTTAGTTTACGAATACGTCAACGGAGCTTCTCTAGCTGATTGTTTGAGAAACCCAAAGAACCCTAATTTCACAGTTTTATCTAATTGGACTTCACGGATCCAAATCGCGACGGATCTAGCTCACGGACTCGATTACATCCACAACAAGACCGGTTTAAAGATCGAGAACTTGGTTCACAACCACATCAAAAGCTCGGCGGTGATCGTGACGGAGCCAGATTTCAACGCCAAGATCTGTCACTTCGGAACCGCGCAGCTCTGCGGCGAAACAGACGAAACGACGCCGGAGAGAGACGAATCGAGAAACTCGAGGCGATCCGATAGCAGAGCAATCAGATTCGAAGGAGTGAGAGGATACATGTCGCCGGAGTTTCAAAATTCTGGAACGGCGACTCAGAAATCAGACGTGTACGCTTTCGGAGTCATGATGCTGGAGCTACTCTCAGGCGAGGAGCCGTTGAAGTATAGGTATGATAAATCCACCGGAGATTTCGAACGGACGTCGGTGATTGAAACGGCGAGAGCGGCGATTGAGGACGGAGATGGGGATAGAGAGGGGAGAGTGAGGAGGTGGATGGATGGGAGATTGGGGGATTCGTTTCCAGTGACGGTGGTTGAGAAATTGACGAGGTTGGCGTTGGATTGTGTTGAGGAGGATCCGGTGAATAGGCCGGAGATGGGAAGAGTCGCCGGGAAAATATCACAATTGTATTTGGAATCGGAGAAATGGTCGGCGAATATGAAACGGCCAACTGATATCACCGTCTCCTTCGCTCCCAGATGAATTGGAATCTTCTTTTTATTCCAATTTTTATTATTTTATTTTATTTTTTCCCCGAAATTTGTATATTCGTTAATTTAAACTTAAAGTAAGTAGGATTAATTCAAAAAAATTCCAATTTAATGATTGATTTGGTTGTAATCACGACATCTCTTCGTTTGAAGATTGTTGAAGCGTAAGTAACACTAGTTACATTGTTTGGAAATTAAATTCCATATCAAGTTTCCAAACGTCAAAACGATGAAGAAAAGGTTGGTACTTGGTAATGGAATCTGCTTTTAGAGTCGTGTAATCAGAATCATGTCTACTATAAGCTTCTGACTTCTTCATCCCTACTATTTAACTTTTAAAACATTTGAGATTTTGGTTGACGATATAGGCAATCTGAAAAAAAAGGTACAGATCTGGCTCAGTCAACATAATATGGGCTGTTGAATAGGTCTTGATACTTACTGGGCTTCATTCTCTTAGTGGCCCAATAATCTTTTCATTGTTTAGCTAGCTAGCTACTCGGACACAGGTGAACCTCTTTTGTAAAGAAGACATGCTTGGGTAGGTAAAATTATGTTTACGTAATAATAATGATAAGCAACAAAAATATGTTTTGATATTCAGCTGTTTGTTCAACGGAAAACAAAAAAAAAAAACAGGTGGAACAAATATATTTTGGTTGAAGATTTTGCAGGATGCATTCTTCTACAAACAAACATATGATTAGCAAATGCTCTGAAAACATGTATCATTGTTATGCAGGTTCTAGAAGACCATATGTTCACCATTTAATTAGCAGCATGTTGGGTGCAAATAGAGCGTCGAGAGATGAATTTTTGTTAGATTTAAGTAACTGTCAAATATATAGTAAACTGGCGAATTATAAAAACTTTGGTGTAAAAGAAAAAGATAAGATAATTCATGAAAAATTAAAGAGAAAAAAGGGGAGAGAATGAGAGGTCAAGTCAACACAAGTCCACATCACACATCACTTCACCACACAAAAGCATACAAACTGTCTTGTCTTGTCAAATCATTTTGCATCTCGACAAAATCTTACTCCCACACATAATACACACTTATACATAAAACATATATATATATATATATATGCACATATGTGTGCCCATTTTATCTCTGAAATTATTTGTTTAGAGCTGTTTTGGTAGACAAGACGACGCTCTGGCTGCTCTGATGTAAATTAAGCAACACTAATATCCTTGATCAGTGCTTGTCGCCAGTGGCTCGTTGGTAGCATTCAAGCATGGGTCAGTGCTTGTTACTACGAGCTCGAGAGTGATCGAGCACACTTACCAAACCAAAAATTAAAAAAAAAAAAAAAAAAAACCCCTTAATCAATTATAGTAGTTAACAATAACTCTTTGAAGTTTGTATGTATGTATATAAGACTGTAAACGTGGTTAGACAGGAAGACTAATTCGCTCAGTAGTGTTAGGGCTACGTTTTGAAGGACACATTAAACTGTTTCCCGGGAAGTTTAAACATATGTACATAGGGATTAGTCAATATAAACACTATTGGAAAGCGTTTACCATGTGAGTTTGATAGGAAGCAAAATGGAGATGTGAAAGTAAGTTAGCTGCAATGACAAATCAATCGTCTTACTCTTACTATTTTGTTCAAGCAGTTTCGGATGAAAACCCTCTACAAAAGAAAGGTAGTTTCGGTTCAAATATATCAATCGTGTAAAAAAGTTGGATGGATAGTTCGCAATTAGCTTGGTGAAACAGTGATAAAATAATACTGCCACGTACGTTCTATTAAATTTTACAACAACTACCGTTTCAGATAGTATTGAATGATAGATCTTCTCTTCATAAATAAGGTAAGACTCTTGAACAGCGATCTATAGAATTTCAAAAATCAAAAACTAATAGACAAATAGACTTGAAAGAAAGAAAAAAAAAAGACAAACTGATACATTTCATATTAATAATATATATATGCATGTTCACATTTTTGTTTTTGTTTTGTTTTTTTTTTGCATGCAATTGATTAGAAAGTTGAGAGAAGCTTTGATCGAGAAGAGTAGGTGCCGTGGAGGTGTACAGATAGGGTAATAACAGCCTTTTGGAAACAAGAACATTATTTTAGTACATGACCACTCTAAGAGATTTCGTTCTATGTTTTAACTTTTAACTGTTGAAGTAAATCTTCTTCTTTCCTCCACACAAAGAGCAGTTACGATTTACTGTTTCACCGCCTGTTTTTTTTGTTCTTTCTTTCTAAAGATTACTTTCTTTATCATATATTCATTATATACAATCCTTAACAACCACTTCTTCTTGTCTCTTTCTTCCCCACACAAAAACTTTTATATACATAATATTTATTCGAGTATTCTAAATGATATGATAGTAATTATATTATATATAGTTAATGGATTAATTTCTTTTTTCATTTATTGTCATTTGACCACAGTCTATAAGTAATAAGCACGAGTCATTTCTTTGTATATCTTTCTAATCTCTGACGGTCGAAATGCATCTAGTTCTCTGTATTTAACAAAGATTTCCCTTCTCAGTGATCCGGTTTCAAGACAGTAGAACAGAAGTTATGTTTGTATAATGTAGCATATAAAAATGTTTTTGTTTCCAAATTATTGATTGGATGACCCATATATGGCCCAAGTCGTTGACTAAGTAAACAAAAAAGAAGTCTCCATTTGACCTCTATAATAGCATTATGGCAGATGACAAAAACTTTGAGATAAAAGAAAACTTATAACTTTTTTCTAACTAAAAAACATTCTGACTTATTGAACCATTATTTATTGAATTCAGAATCTGTCTTTAGTTCTTGAGGATTTTATGATATTTGTTCTTAGGATAAATAATATTTTGACATGTATTTAGTACTTTAATCTTACTTGTAGCTAGAAAGGTATTACTCTAATCTAGGTTGATCTCTTGTGTGTGGCGTTAACCGTACTAAAGAATATATGTGCATGTGTCAACAAATAATGAATGGTATTACTACTAATTTAATGAAATAAAATGAAAATATGATACATAACAACATGTAGGTATGCATCATGTGTGGCATGTGTGAAATAGATGATACATTCAAAGATGTCCATATTCTTTATTGGTTCATACCCATTCGTTAGTTATTAACTGTTCAAGAACAGTTAATATTACTTTGGCTACTTACAAGTTACAAAAGTATATTTTAAGTTTTTGCTATACTAATACACTACTTAACCTTTGGGGGAAATTGTGAATAATTCCCTTGATCTTGTAAGGTAACATAAAAGTTAAAGTTATCAGGAAATTGACGATACATTTTAGCTGGTCACAACTCACAACAAAATTAATAAAATATATAAAAGCAAGTAAATAACTAAAAGTATCTTTTAGGAAGTAATTTATATTAGCTGCCTATGACTGATAGTCTGATATACGTGTAGCGAGTTGTAAAATCAGTTATTAATTTATCATGAACTGTTCCAAATAGAAACACTGATCAGTTAATAATGATTTATAAGTAGCAATTTATATTTCTCTACACATGTAATAGTAATTTATTAATAATCGCTTTGACGCCGAGAATGTGAATTGATTCCAATTGTTTTGATGGACATGTCTCTTTTATTTCACTTGTTAACTTTATATTCACATGATTGTTGTAGAATAAAAGTAGAAATTAATTATATAGGAGATTTTCGGTTAAACAATGATTAGCAAGCAATAAAAAAATGAAATGTCATCCATGAAAATAATCATGTCGGTACGACGTGTAATTTGATATCTGGCAATGAGTAAATTATACGTGTAATTTAGCTTTCCGTGCTGATTGATATGATGGGCAAAAATCATCTGAAAATGTCATTTTGTTTAAAAGGTTCACTAATCTTGACAGTAATTTAAGAAGATTCTCTATTGGCAAAGAAAATAAATCACACACAAAAATCTCTAATCATAAAATATTGATTATAAAAGTGAATGAAAAAAATAAAAATTCTAGTAAGGATATCAGAAAGCAAAACCCTAGGATCCGGTCATCCGAGGGTTCCACTGAAATTAAATCTTTACAATAAAGGAAATTAAACTATATTATATATATATGTGAGGTGTGACATATGTATTGATCTTATAGAATTCTTATAATTTTTTTAATATTTACCATTTTATGCACGAGAAAACATTTCCATACCAACGGTGGGTCGAAGAAAAGAAGAATAAGAAAATGGAAATTTATTGTTATCTTTTTCTTGAAAGAGAAAAAGAAGAGCAGAGAGAGACTGAAAAGACAAGACAAACGTCAAATCGGATCTCTTTCTTATCATACGACTGCCAGTGCTCTTCTTGTGTTGTCATCATTTTTTGTTCACTAATATATTTCTCAGTTTTTCTCAACCATAACACAAATTAAAAAACCAATGTATATTACAGATTTGGAAAAAAGAACAGTTTCTTTCTTTCTTTATTTTTTATGTCAAAGCAAAATATGGAAATCATAAGGAAATATTTATTTCATCCCGCACGATGCACGTGTGGTTCCAGACTGACCTTATAATTATAGTGTAGTACCATTTTGAAGAATATTTCAGTGGAGAAAGACCGAGATTGACGGTCCATCGGATGGGAAAACCATCGTCACAAAATATATTTAAAAAAAAAAAATACAATATAATTACGCTATTATAGACATCCACACATGATAAACCAAAATTTTTAAACACTTGTTTCAATTGATCGAATTCGATACTATTTTTATTCTTCATGGAGATAAATAGATCTTTTTTCTTTTCTTTTCTTTTCTTGACGAGAGATAGATATTGCAATATTGATGCATGATACTGAATGTTATATGTTTTCATTGTAATCAACAAAATAACATTATTGATGCATGATACTGAATGTTATAGTTTGATCGATTGATACTTTTCATCTATTGGTTAACCGTATAATCTATTAGGACATCCACATTGGTGACCCTCATCAAAATATCTTACTTATAAATTATTATAAAACTAATACTATTTTAATTTACAGATCTTCATTACTTTGTATTAATTTTTTTTCTCTCATTGGTGATCTTTAAAGGAGTGTCTTTAAATATGGATTGATGAGAGAGAGTTTTGTGTTGAATGAGAAGAAAAATCTGGTTTTTTTGTAAAACGAAAAAAATAACTAGCCCCCACCAATTGGATTGTGACACATAAGGGGTCTTAAAAGATATAAAATTGTCTCTGCTCAAACACCGATCACAGCTAAATATCAAATAAATATTTATTTTTATTAACTTTTATTGTTTTTTTAATTGAAGACATCTCCGTAGTATGACCAATGGTTTTGCTCTTAGGATCAAGGAATCATTCATATATGGTTGTTATAAGTTTATTCTGCCCTCATCAAGGAAACATGCTTACGAATTTTAATCGAAGTGGTTTTTATTAAATTTGCATTTTGATTGAGTGTTCTATTAATGGTTGTAACTTGTAAGAGACTAGTAAACCCAAAAAAAAAAAAAGGAGAGAATATTATAGTGGGCCGACAGAAGGACCCTATCATCCCGGCTGACACGCATCCCCATGCCCTTCAATTCTCCTCCACCGATTTTCATATATTTACATTATTTGTTTACTTATCTCACCTGTATTATTTAGTTTCTGCCTATTAATTTGCAACCATATTTGATTAAACTCTACCGCCACCGCATCATGGAAAATATTAGTATCAGCTATATTATTATTATTTGTTTTTGTTATTAATAACTCTTATGGATTAAAAAAAAAAACACTGAAAATGAAAATAGGAACACTGGAATAGAGAGTTATTATGTAAGAAAAATTTATTCTGATTACATGATATTTTCTTTATTTGTCACTAGCTAAGTTTTGGTCTTTTGGAAGATGACCAAAATTTGTAACACCGTAGTTTGTACTTACCGCCGGAATCAACATGCATGTATAAATATAATGCATGGTGTTAATGATATCATAAAATTATACTAATAATTTCAGAAAATACTTTAATTAATAAGAATGTTTAGATGATTTTTTTTCCGTCCACTGTAACATAAACACATATCATCATGGACGTGAGGACTTATCTTTCTTTGTTTCGGTTAGAGAACGCTTTTTTCGATTGATTAAATAACGTACTTCCAAGTCAGAACCTCATCATCTAAGTTCTTTTCAAAATCCTAATTTATTAGCTTGTGGAAATAATAAGGGATTATTTATGTAGGATAAAAAGTGGGAAAACAAGAGAAGAGACGGTCAGAAACGGACCAACGGTCAAACACCAAACCATCAAATCACATTCACTAAGTTAGTACACTTGCGACTTCAGTGGTTTTGCCTTAACGAATTAGGCCAATGTTCTTATCCATCACCGTCCTCCTGTCCAGTTTACCATTTTATCCCATCTTTACATAAAACTACATTACTAATAATTTGATACGCATGCAAATGGGCACGAATAGTAATCATGACATGGTTGGTCTAGCTGTTTTTTTCAGCGATATATGTGGTGAATGCTTTAAGAAAATTAAAGTTTTATATATGTTTCGTGCCGCGTATACTATTACGCGACGATGGCACACATATAAATGCCACACACACAATTTAAAACATTATTCATGTAAATATGACTGATCCATACAATTATATCGCCTTTAAGTTTTAATGTTAAGAATAATTGGTCGAAATATCCCTACCATTTTAGTTCAACATTTAAATGTTTGACCCCATCCCCATATATTAAATGCACCAATACCAATATTAAGTTTGTGGTTTAACTACAAACATTCAGAATCTATCAAATAATTCTAACATCATTGTTATCGGTCGATCACCGATTTGAAAACCAAAATATATATGAATTATTATAGTCCTTCTTCAACAGTACATATTTCAATAATTGTATATTATATATGTGTATATATATATATTAAAAAGATGATTATTAATTGGAAAAAATCATATTGTTGAACTGAAGTATATTTTCTTATTGATTTCTCGATGTTTCCATATATCATTCGAAACCCTCTTCTTATATCCTTTGGTTTTTTTGTAACACACATTATTTGTGCATCGAAATCACTAATTTTGTTAGCGTTAATGACCTTATATTAGGTGATGCACGAATCCCATGTATACATGGTTTAATGTAAAATATTACGTCGTTGATTGGGTTTCACATATGCCGTGAACCAAGCCAAAAAGATAGTTGTTAAATGGTCTTATATTGGTTTTATTTTCTTCGCAACAAATTAAAGTACGTGATTATGATGTATACGACTAAGTGTTACGTGATACATAAGGTTCGTTACTCTGGCTGGGGTGATATTTAGTTAGTCGGCAGCTAATGATATTTACTCATATAATCATATTATTAAATAGTACTAATTAGTTTCTCTCTCTATCTTTTTGAATTTTTAAACTAATAAACAAAACTAATCATATATCCTCTTTTAATATTTGATTTCCCCCAAATGGATTCGTCCCATACTTCTATGTTTTAACAAACCCTTTTCCCACTTTGTCATTTTCCTATATGAGTAAATTCCTCTAAACTCTAATTGCTGATTTGATTCTGATAGACAAAAAAAAAACAAATAATCAAATAGACAAATACTACAAAACTCCAAATTGCTCCTAGCCAATATATAAAAGGCGCACACACGTCGACATTAATAATTTTAATATAAATTAATTCGAGACCCCCCGGTCCGCCCATTCAGATCTCTGTCTCTTTCTATCTCTCTCTCTCTCTATATATCTATCTATAACCCACAAACCAATCTTCCAAACACTATAGTATTATCCTCCATGAGCTTAAAGATAAATTCTTGTGACTCTTCTTCACTTATCATTTCTTGCTTTACATAGATTTTTTTCTTTCTTCATCTTCTTATAGCATAATAAGATCTAAATATACGATTTTTTTCATTGTTCCTTTTAAAACCCTAATTTTATTTTCTGAAAAGAATAAAAAAATACAAGAAGCTATGAGCAGTACTTTCGAAGAATCTCTGAAATCTATGTCGTTGGATTACCTAAACCTCTTAATCAACGGTCAAGCTTTCTCTGATGTCACTTTCAGCGTTGAAGGCCGTCTAGTCCACGCTCACCGTTGCATCCTCGCTGCTCGTAGCCTCTTCTTCCGCAAATTCTTCTGCGAATCCGATGCTTCACAGACGGGAGCCGAACCGGCTAACCAAACTGGGTCAGGAGCCAGAGCAGCCGCAGTCGGAGGAGTGATTCCGGTTAACTCGGTCGGTTACGAAGTTTTCTTACTTCTACTTCAGTTCTTATACAGTGGTCAAGTCTCAATCGTACCGCATAAACACGAGCCAAGATCGAATTGTGGAGATAGAGGATGTTGGCACACGCATTGCACTGCTGCCGTCGATCTCTCCTTAGATATCTTGGCAGCCGCTCGTTATTTTGGCGTCGAGCAGCTTGCGTTGCTTACTCAGGTTCCAATTCATTCTCATTACTATCTCAAGTCTCTTTAGGTTTAAGATAAGTCCCTTTAGGTCAAAGATTCTTGTCTTGATACTTGGTACTGTACCCATTTTGGTTTGGTTTGGTTTATTTCGTTTGAGTTGAGTTGAGATTTGAAACCCTATTGATGATACTCACATATGAAAATATATAAGAGTTGTTATTGGCTTGATTTCATGTGTAATTGAGCTTTCAGATTGCTTGCATTGCACGTACTGCAACTTCCTTTCCGGATTTAGATGTCGAATGATTGATGTGTTATGTTGCACACCGAGAAATTCTTTCTTTTTCTAATTAATAGACAAAACTCTTTATTTAATAAAAAAAAATATCTTGAAAATAGTAGCTTTTGAATAATAACAGTGATTTTACTAGTAGGCCCAAAACCAAAACTTGAGACACATGTCATAATCATTTTTGCGAGTTTGCATGATTTTACTAATCGCATGTTTTGCGAGTATCGCGATTTAATTTCATTCCGCATTCTCGCTGTTACAGAACATGCAGTGACTACGTTTAAAAGAATTTTATCATTCCATAGGCATTTGTCGCTTAAGAAATTTTGCCTTTTGCCTTTTTCATTTCAAATTCCTTTTATTTGCATAATCTAGGCTTAATTTCACAATGACATCACGCATGAGCAAAAGGTCATTCTCTTCTACTATTGTCTGATCTTCCTTTCCTCATTGTAGTTTGTGAGACATGGTTTCTTTTGAGTATTCCTTTACAATGAACATGATACCCATCCAATGAGAAGAAAATGGTGGATAGTACTATCTTTGAATCCAACATTATTTGATCTTTAAAGCCTACTGTGCTTTTTTTTTTGTTCACAGAAACATTTGACGAGTATGGTGGAGAAAGCATCCGTTGAAGATGTGATGAAAGTGCTAATAGCTTCAAGAAAGCAAGACATGCATCAGTTATGGACCACTTGCTCTTACCTAATCGCCAAATCCGGTCTTCCACAGGAGATTCTAGCCAAACATCTCCCAATGGAACTCGTAGCTAAGGTTGAGGAGCTCCGTCTCAAATCTTCTATGCCTCTCCGTTCCCTAATGCCTCACCACCATGACCTAACCTCGGCTATAGATCTCGAGGACCATAAGATCAGGAGGATGAGACGTGCATTGGACTCCTCAGATGTCGAGCTTGTGAAGCTAATGGTGATGGGAGAAGGACTCAATCTTAACGAGTCCCTAGCTTTGATTTATGCGGTTGAGAATTGTAGTAGAGAGGTTGTGAAGGCACTTCTTGAGCTTGGAGCAGCCGATGTGAACTATCCGACAGGTCCCACAGGGAAAACCGCTCTTCACATCGCGGCCGAAATGGTCTCTCCGGACATGGTGGCCGTCTTACTCGACCACCACGCCGACCCAAACGTCCAGACAGTGGATGGAATCACTCCTCTCGACATCCTTAGAACCCTAACGTCAGATTTTTTGTTCAAAGGGGCAATTCCTGGATTGACTCACTTTGAGCCTAATAAGCTCAGGCTTTGTCTCGAGCTGGTCCAGTCTGCGGCATTGGTTATATCACGGGAAGAAGGGAACAATAACAGTAACGATAACAACACAGTGATCTACCCTAGGATGAAAGACGAACACACGAGTGGAAGTAGTTTGGATTCAAGATTGGTTTATTTGAATCTTGGAGCTACAAATCGTGATCTTAGGGATGACAATAGCAATCAAAGGGACGGAATGAGTCTGCATCATCATCATCATGACCCGTCAACGATGTATCATCATCATCACCACCATCATTTCTAGGTCTTCATATAGTAGTCTATATATCATCCGTTTTTTTATAACCATCATCCTTTAGTTAAGATAAACATATTCAATATCTAATTAATTTGTTGTTATGGTCTCCTTTTTTTTCTTTTCCTCTGTGTATATGGCTATGCGAACAAGTTTAAACGTTAATTCCATGGAGAGTAGAAAAAGATGAAAAGTGAAGAAGTACACAAACAAAAAGGGTCATATAGATGGAGAAGTTAAGATCTTGAGTTATTTATATAAAAGCTTAATAATTTAGCATTAAGGCCTTGTTGCATCCACATAACTCATCAAAAGTCGGTCGTTGGATCAACGTTTATCAATTTTCTTATGTAATTAAACAATGCATGTTACCGATCTTGACCATAACATTTTCTTTTCTTTTGGCTAAATATTATTATAATGGCTAACAAAAAGAAAATCCCAAAAGAAGAAAGGAAAAACAAAAAAAAGCCTATATTTATGGAAGTGTCAATGTCATCACCTCTACTACAATGTTGACATTAGTTATCCAAAGACAAAAGACAGATCATGATCAGAAGATTCAGAACTTGTAACTTTGTAGCCATTATATATGAAAAATATATATTTACATTTTCTGCTTAAAAAAAAAATTCAATGGGAGAACACATGAACAATGCTTGTTCTGGCAGTCCCTAGTTAAAAAAAAAAAAAGAAGAAGAAATTAACAAAAAAAAGTTTTGGTGAAATTTGGATAATAAAGCAGCTTCAAGGCTAAATTGAGATTTTCTCAAATTTAGAGGACTATTTCTACAAAAATTTTGAAACACTGTATAGGAGAAGTTTGCATTTTTGCAACCTAGTCCTTCCCTTTGACTGGTCAGTCAATATCAGTAGAGTCACTCGTGGGTTAGATTCGCCTGAGCAGTACTAGTGTCTCCGTCTTCAGACGCCGAGCTATTTCCGTCAATAATGTCCTTCTCCGGAGATTCGAGTTGCACGCTCTCCGGAGTTTCACATTCGTTTTCGCTATCTTCCAGATCCTGATTCATCCTCAGATTCTCTCCTCTGACGAGATTCAACACGATTCCGTTATGTGTCCTCCCCGTCTGAAGATAATCGCCTTCTGTAACCGTTATGCTGGAAGAAGAAGAAGAAGAAGCAGCAGCAGCGGCGTTCAATTCGGTCTCCGGAGCCCTATCGGAGTCACCAATCGTCGTCTGTTCAGGATCAGCGGCGTTGAGATTTTGGACGTAGGCAGTGAACATCTGAGCTGACGATGTCCTCATCAACGGTCCACCAGATCTCGTCCAGTCTTCAGCTTCTGGTGATTCTCCTTCGCTTCCTGCGTCATACGAATGGCTTAAGTTGCTGGTTCGGTTACTAGTCTTCCCGGATCCAACCACGATGTTCTGGTACAACCGTGAAGCTTCTGCGAGCACATCATCGTCGACGGATCCGGATGAGTTTTGACGAGCTATGCAGTTCCAGGAAGGGATTCGTTTAGAGGCGTTGAATCTGTTGGCTCCGGCCAAGAGATGTTTGGGTGGTGGGGAGGAAGAGATGGCTGAGAAAGCAGCGGCTCTTTCAGCGCTGCGTTTAAGGCGGCGCATGTGGTTGAGAACGGCGACGCACTCGTCGAGTGCTAGTTCGATCCCGAAGTTTGCTTTGATGACTGCGAGTTTCTCCCAGGTGCATCTCCTCCCTTGATTTGCCGCCTTTTGAATCTCTACATTGCTTGGGTTCTGTATGATCTTTAAGTACTGGAATCCGGAAACACACAGAGCAAAGCATATAGAGAGACTCAATACAAGAATTGAATTAGAGTGAAATGTTCTAGTTGGGATACATTGTTTGCAGTGAGTGGTTACCTGAGAAAAAGTAGCTGGCATGACGATAGTGACATCACCTTCCCATTCTTGAGCAAATAGGGAAGCTACTTCTCTTAGAGGAAGCCCGAGTTCTAGTACTTGATGACATCTATGCTTCACTTCCATCTCCGCGAGTTGAGCGAGCTTTGGGAAGATCAAGAGATCCAATTAGGCAATGAATGATAAGTATGTCTGTTACTTGTGGATGAATATGAATACATACCTTTGCAGCAAATCGACCTCCACAAGCTCTAACAAACTCCTTCATCCTCAAGAAGGGTGCTATGTGAGGGTTGGCTTGACTGACAATGAAATGGTTGACATTGAAAAGCTCTTTCAGTTGCATCATCGGTAAGTCCATCTCCAAACTACCGTCCCTCCAGCGCCGTACTGATTCTCCTGAGCCCTCTTCAGGATCTAAGTTAAAAGGTGGGTGATAAGGAACAATCTCTCCAGTTCTATCTTTGGCCATGAGTTCTTGAGCCTCAAAAAGACCTGGGAAAGCACAAGATGCAGTCACTGCACTCCATATCACAACATGAGGCGACGTCAGATAATTGAGACATCTAGGGGGTTCGTGTTTCCTCAAGGAACAAACTGTTATCCCTAGAATCCGTCCTGTTATGTCGTAAGCTTCTTGGAATGTAAGGTTGTTGGTGAGATTCCTCAACTTCCATTGCAAATGCCGGATCTCATGGACTGCGCCTTGAGTCATAACCCGTTTCACAGTAGTGAAAATCCCTCCCATCTGATCAAAGAACTGCAAAGCATGCCAAGAGCCTTCAAAGAAGCTCTGTAACTCAGGCCATGACCTTGTCCCCACAACCGCACACATTACGGATCCCACGCTTGAACCGGCTATAATTCTCGGCAAGAGCTTATGTTCTACAAGCGTCTTGACCACACCAAGATGGAAAGCTCCTAGAGAAGCTCCTCCGCTCAGAAGCAGAGCCGTTCTTCCATACGCGTGTCTAGTCTCATGCATAAAAGAGAGTTTCTCCTCCAAAGGAAGCTCTTCAGTGTCCGTGTCACAAACCATCCTGAGCTGTGTAGAAACCTCATCGATGTACTCTTTAATTAATCTCGGCACATGAAGCCTTCCCTTGTGAAGCTCAGGGTTACACATGTTACCGAGGTTTCTAACAAGATCAGCTCTCATACAGAAGATAATGTCTTTTAGAGATCCCTCGTGACGTCTATGCTTAAGCTCCTCAAGCTTATTCCTTACGAGCTCCACATCGAAGAGATCTGCCTCGTTCACCTTTGGAGTCTCTTTATCAAGCATCTTTGCGGCGTGAGACCATTCCTCGTATGTCAATGCAGCTCTCATCATGTTCCTCCAGAATTTCCTCCTGTAAGCCATCTCAGCTTTTGCTTTTAGGCTTGTGTAGCGATTCAACAGAAAGGCCATCGTCATCACCATTGCTAATATCCCTTGTGGATTCCTGGGATGTAGTAAGGACACAAACGGTGATAGTAAAACCCTGCCTCCTCTGAGGAAAAACTTGAGAAATCTGTAGAGTTTGTGTCTGAATATAGACACTGAGTTGCAGAACAAGATCCGGTAGGCAATTGTTCTACCGATTATAGACGTGGGTCCTATAATTGAGAACGCATCAACGCCTGCTTCATTGCTTATATCCATTGTCTCTGACTCAAAGACCTAATCACTGTTTTTTTACGATGAGCACGAAGAAACGAATCCAGATACCAGTTTTTTTTTTGGTGTAAAGAACAGAATCAGATGAGCCAATAGATCAATTTTCTCTGACCTATCAAACCCATTAGAGAACAGAACGAGAGATTGCTAATCCACCGAGGAATTGAGAATGAGAAAGAATATGAGACAGCAAGTGATGGGAGGTGCATAGGGATCTGCGAGATAACATTGGAAAATAAAAGATTCCGATGTATTATCGAGCTCTTCAAGATTTCGTTACAGCAAAGAAAAACAGAGATAATTAATTTAAATGAAACCTGAGATTCATTTTTTGCTAAGAGACAAAAATGGCGGTCTAAGACCCAACCTAATCTTTAGACTTTCTAATTTTGGGAACCTAAACTCGGGAACATGACAAATTGAAAAAGGAATAAGATTTTGTTCTTTTGCACAAATAGTCTCTGCATTTTTGAAACTTGCGTGTAGCGACGAATTAACCCGTTGAATTCAAACATCACTGGTTCGTATTAAATAAGTTCGGTATCATCCGAGTTTTATCATCTTTTAGAGCCAGCGACAATTACAGAGGGATTTACCAGGCCCAAATTTATGTAGTCAGGAGTAAGGCCCGTTTACTAGGAGATTTAAACCTGTAACCAATCAAACAGAATCTTATCCTCGTTGCCAAACAGACGAACACTCAGGGCAAGAACCAAAAACAGAGAGACCAGCAGACCACAGTAAAATATAACTAAGGGAGAATCTGCTTAAAACTGAAACTAACCTTACAAAATAAAGTAGAAACATAAAATCTGATCAAAGTAAACGGAAAGTGAGACTTAGAATACAAGCATAGAATGCCTTTTGTCTCA
Organism: Camelina sativa; assembly: GCF_030686135.1. Taxonomy (NCBI): domain Eukaryota; kingdom Viridiplantae; phylum Streptophyta; class Magnoliopsida; order Brassicales; family Brassicaceae; genus Camelina; species Camelina sativa. Next base: position 21,131,564 of record NC_141885.1, read on the forward strand.
CTTTTTTCCTCCATAGATACCACAAAATCAAAAGAGTTCAAAACTTAAAAAACGAGTACTACCATAACACAAACCCCATCTCATTCCTCATCATCTTCACTGTCTTTGCTCTTCTTCTTCTTATCCTTCTTTTTCTTTTTCTTCTCACTCTTCTCTGCAGCTGAATCATCTTCAACAGCAGCTTCCTCCGTCTCTTTGCTCTTCTTTTTCTTCTTCTTCTCAGACTTTTCTGACTTTGGAGAAGCTAACTCTTCTTTATCATCTTCCTTCTTATCTTTCTTCTTCTTCTTTTCCTTCTTCCCAGACACAGTTTCTTCTTCTTCTTCTTCTTCTTCTTTCACCTCTCCCTTATCCTTCTTCTTCTTCTTCTTTGAAGACTTCACCTTCTCTTCAGCCTCGTCTCCTTCCACTTCTTTGGTTTTAGACTTCTTGGTTGTAACAGGAGCAGGGCTATCACTGCTATCATCATGCTTACGCTTGCGTGCTTCTCCATTCTCAGCCTCAACCTTTTTCTCCACAGCTGCACTATCAGGAGCAGCAGCACCAGCAGCAATCATAGCATCTCCACCAGTAGGCAGGACCACGTTCCTGCTCCACTCAACTGGAGTTTTCTCATTTGGCTTCCCGTGCTTGTCCAATTTACCATCAGCAATAAGCTTCTTCTTCATCGAAGCCCTCGGTCCCAATCCCCATTTCCTCGGGTAAGTGTCTCTATCCATCACCACCCGCTTAATCTTAGCCACCACACCGTGATCACAAGTAGCCATCACAGATGTTGTCATCTCAGCAATCCCAACAGCAATAGCCTCACCCTTGGTCGTCATAAGAACGACTTCAGTACCGACATCAATGTCATTCTCGAATCTCAACAACCCAGGAATCATCAACTTAGCACCATAACAGATTGCATTCACAGCAGAATCCTTGACAACGAGTCTCTTGTAACTCGTCAAGATCACCTCAAGAGGCATAATCACCCTCCTAAGATAAGACTCATCCCTGGTATTGTCATAGACATATTGGGCATCCATCACATCATGCATTGTAACCATGTTATCATTCTCACCCAAGATACCAGACCTAACCCTCCTAAGCTCCTGCATATGCCCACCAACCCCAAGAAGCAAACCCAAGTGAACACACATAGTCCTAATGTAAGTACCCGCCTCACAAGACACCCAGAAAACAACCAAATGCCTATCAGCATCATACTCAAGCAGCTTGCTTTCGTAGATTGTCCTGATCCTAAGCTGTCTTTTAACAGCAGAGATCAAAGGCGGCCTCTGAAACACAGCTCCAGTGAGCGATTCAAGAGCTCTAGCCACTTTAGCAACATCAGGGACAGCCGAGTGAAGCCGAGCTACACAAACGTACTCTTTACCCGCACCTTGCTGCGACTTCACGAGCCGTGTAGCTCGGTCGATGCAGACAATGAGATTTCCCGTGACTTTAGGGTCAAGAGTTCCACTGTGACCCGTCTTCTCAACACGGAGGATACGCTTAATCCAAGCAACAACCTCGTGAGAAGAAGGGTTCGCGGGTTTATCGAGATTGATGACACCGTACCTGATATACTCCTGGAGAGGACGTTTGAGAGGGGAGTAACCGGCGCTGATTGGAGTGTAGTGACCGGTACGGACGTTGAGCTGGTCGTAGTTCTTGAGGAGGATGGGCCACTTGGAAGTGTCGATGGATGGTGTGAAGCTCTGCGGCTTGATCATGTAGTCTCCGGTGTCGGCATCGTCCTCTTCATTCTTGGTGTGCTTCTTCTTCTCCGAGCGTGAGATTTCGACCTCCGCCATGGCTCCGGCTGGATTAGGGTTTTGAAAAATGGAGGAGGAGGCGTAAAGAGTTTGTAGCAGAGGTAGACGACGACTGATTTGTAATTTATAAAGGGACTAGGGTTTTTTAGGGTTTTAGGTGACAGTGATGACACATTCCAAACCCAAGCTTCAAGTTGTATTCCCTTCTTGGGCTTTATTAGGGTTTCTTTTAATTTGTAATTGGGCTTTCATATTAGTCCAATTGGTTTAACACCCAAATAAGCGAGGTCCATGTATTGGATAAACGTATGGTAAGTATATATATGTTTATCACAATTTAACAAATGGAAAAGTGAACATTAACAACTATGATCTATTACCGTTTTGAAATAGATGATTAAGACTCTCTTAGTCTCTTTGATACCAGACTGAATGATATTTTTTTAGTGGTTTAAAATGTTATGTTAGTTCACAATAGCATGATTCATGAGGAAAGATTTATATATAAGAATATAAGATAATCGTTGATCTTGATATTTGATTACTACGGTCTCATATCATATTAACAAAACTACTAATATAATCAGAAATATTTGATTGGTCTCAAAACCTAGTGACTAATAATGGGGCATGGATTACGCATCGTGCTAATATATTAAGTAAAACGTGTTTTTCTTTTGAGTAACAAGAAGACGACGACGAGCACTATGTTATTAAAATCCACGAAAGTTTTTGACCACATAAAAGCTAAATACGCAAGAATATATACATAGTCAGTGGTATAATACTCACATTTTCCACATATCTAATACGATTAAAAAATCATGTGGCCATTCAAACACATGAAAAATTATCTCATATTTAAAAATGTTTTTGAGTGAAGTGTTGCGATTTGATTCTAACGTTCTTTGACAAATCAACCACCGCCCTAGAATTTGTGCAATTTTTATTCGGATATCCTAATTTACACTAACTGATTCGCATAAAGAACAAAAAAAGAACCCCAAGTTCTTCAACCTGTTACATTTTGCCTTAAAGTGTAAAAGTCAGCTTTTGCCTCTCTCTCTCTCTCTCACTCTATTTTTTGCCAATAAATAGTCTCTCTTCACAATGAAACATTTTTTTCTAACAAACCTAAAACAGACAAAAGAGAGAAGAGAGAAGAGAGAAGCAGTTTAAGAAATGGCCGGAGTTCAATACAGTTTCTTCCCGACTGACTTCTTCTACCCACGAGCTTCTCCTCCGACTACAAGCCTTGTCGCTGCTAATCCTAAAGTAGTGGACAAGAAGACCCAAAAGAGAGATGGTCTAGTATTGGTTGATCAAACCCGTGCTTCTTTGTCTCTGCAGCTTATACGTGAAAAGACGACTAATCAGCATTTACAAACATGGAAGAAGAAGCCACTTTGGATCGAAGATGACATGTGATTTTTTTTTGTTATAGCTTTTAAGATACGATCCATCCTCCTTCAGTCTTCTCTTTTGTGTCTCTTATACAATACATCAATAAGGTCATTTATCTAATATACTCTGTTTTGTGTTAGAGGATATTAGAATTGGCTGTTACTTAGGGCTGATCTTAACCCACCCCCCCCCCCCCCCCCCCCAAAACAGAGTGTTTTCTAGATTTCTAAATAGCCTACTTGCTTTGTGTGGATCGTATGCGTTCAATATAAGCAACACTTTTTTAAGTAGAGCTGCGAGTTAGTTATCATTTTCACAAATTACCATACTATGCAACGTTAGAGATGAAGCTACGAAGAAGAAGAAACAGAGGTGTGTATAATATAAGGCCAATACTTTGTAACAATAAATTGGGTCACCCAATCAATTACATAATATGGCAAAATCCAAATAATCTAGTAAGTGAAACTTATTAAAGAAAACAGAAGGATGTCTTTGAGAATGGTTTCATCATTAAAAAAAAAAAAAAAAGAAACGGAAAGAGAATAATATGAGATGATGATCATTATCAGTAAACCAATATTCGCATCGCAGCTTCAAGGAGAGAGAGAGAGAGAGACTCCACTACTCAGAGATCAGAAGCAAGCGTCCAAGACACAGCAACAACACAGAGCAGCAAGGCTGCAAAAAGCAAAAGAAAAAGCAAATCATCATCATCCTCATTTTCACATATATTCGAATACAAAATGCCTTGCACAATAACAATAGAGTAAACTGAATATGGACTTACCATCCTTCAAGCATACCAGGACTGCGGTTCTGCTGCTGTTGTTGCTGAGGCGGTGGGTATTGAGGTGCGTACGGAGGAGGGTAGCCTTGCTGAGGATATCCCTGTGGAGGATATCCTTGCTGAGGATAGGGTTGTCCCGGTGGTGGATAAGCGTCCTTTGGTGGTCCTTCCGGTGGTGGATAAGGATAAGCGCAATTTGGTGGATAACCTATTATAATCACATCGAGAACATAGTTAACGGATTCAGAGATCCATCGATGCAGAGAAGAGAACAACAACAACAACAACAACAAGAAATTTCGAAAATGACAAATCAAGATCAGAGTTTAAAAATAACGAAAGAGAAGTGAGAATCTGAGAGAGGGGACACACCTTGCTGAGGGGGAGCACTAACTGGAGCTTGACTCATCGTAGTTGTTTTGCTCTTCTTCTTCTTCTTCTTCTTCGCTGCTTTTTTTTCTTTTGCTTTGTGGGGAAGAGAACAGAGAAAACTGAAAAGCGCGTTTTTATTTATACACGAATTTTTAGGTTTATGAAGTATTTTTTTTTTCTTTCTTTCTAACGGTTATCGTATCATTGATAGACACGTTCGAAATCAATCATGTACTAATTTCATTACTAACCTTAATTTTTTTTTTCCAGGTTTTCAAAGTATATCTAAATATTAGTCAAACAAAAAAAAAGAAGTATATCTAAATATTTTTGGAAGGTTTTTTTAAATTTTTTGGAAAGGGAATCCAATTTTTTGCTTTTTACAGATTTTATTACCTTTTTTCCTTTACAATTATTATAGGCTTTAAACTCATACCACATTATGATTTTCATAACTTTTAAAAGATTTAGAAAATAAAAAAAAATATTTAATTTATTTCTTTTTATTTTTGACATGCAACTAAACTTTATTAACAAAAATAATTACATATAAAATCATTAATATAAAAAATAATTATATATGAAATCATTCATATAAAAAATAATATTTTATACATAGTTAAACCTGAGATAAACCCGATGAACAAATCTAGGACCAAGGGCCAAATTAAAAAAAGGGGACTTCATGTTTTCCAATGTTAACGATTTCCAATGTTAGTGATCAGAGTGTGTCTATGGAGTTGAAACGCTAGAAGATAAACTGGAGAATTCATCATTTGCCGCAGATGAGATGATCGAGTTACGGCATAGGACCCAGTACTGTCTCAATGGCATTTGCATCCATGGCCTTGGAGGAGGCAGATCAAGCCCTAGTTTTGATGGCATTCTGGAAAAAAAAAATACAACACAAGGCTAAATAATTTTGAAAAACAGATAAGGATGGGATAAAATTTGTGATCAAGATCATCATATAAATTCACCTTTCCCCACTGAGGACTCCACGAGCTGATGTAGTCAGAGAAGAAGCTGATATTCCTGAAAATATTGTTCTATAATGAGGCAAAAGTATCTGTCCTGCAATGTGTTCATATAATGTCAGGCTAAATTAAAAACAAACACAAGCGCATCAAAATTACATAGTCTTTCGACTTCAAAACTGCCAAAGAGTTCACCTAAGCTTAAGAAATTGCTGCGAAGATTGGAAACCATTAGAGATGATGATTTCTTCTCAGGAATATCATGTTCTCTCAGTAGATTTTTGGAGTCTGTACTGCTTCTGTCTCTAGAAGCATTATTTGAGGAGGATTCAAGTATATGCTCTCCACAGTGTTCCATTTCAAACCAAACACCAGAAGGAAATCTTTCACGTCTGACAAGCCAAATCATAATCTCTGCATATGGTGTTGCATGGATGACAGAGATTGAGAATTCAATCAACATACATATGGAGTTGATTGTAGTGCTCGTAATTGTGAAAAAGATGTAGAAAACTGATGTTGTTGGCAACAGAAGCAGAAGAGGAGTGAACAGAAGAGATCCCACTACATGCTGCTTCACAGTGTAACCATAGCTGTCCAACCTTTGACGTAGAGGATTTAATTTTCGCCCTCTGAAAGAACAAAGAAGAATTCAAGATAAGGTTTAAGGAATTAAGATAAACAAAAATGGTTTAGCAGACAAAGAGATGAAACGATACTTAGTATTTTCTTTGGATTCAAGGATTCAAGAAAAACCCAAGGAACTGATTCACTAATGAAAGAACTCAGCAAGTTTAATGCTCAAATTACCTGAAAAGCCTCCACAATGCTGCTAAAGCTTGAATTTGGTGAGAGTACACAAGTGTGATTGTCCAGTGAAGAGCCATTATATGAAGTGTTGCAAAAGTAATGACATCTATGACAAATGCGGCAGATACTGTTGCACCAAAAGTAATTCCTAGGATGGCGATTGCTCTTATCAAATAAAAGATGAAAGAGGCCATGAATACCCAGAGAGTGGACCATATCTGGATTACATTAAGAGATACCATGCCTAAAACTCCAGCCAATTCTGTGTTTAACTTAAAACCCGCTGGAACTCCCATCAACCACACACAACCAGACCGCAAAATATCATTTGGGAACTCCTTTGTAAACTTGAATATCCATGAGCAGACAGTTTCGGTGTTAAACAATAGACCCAGACCAATCAAATTCCCCAAAATTAGATCAACAGCCATGGCCGACCATGTAGAATGTCTTTTCAGTGCAGCTTTCTCGGCATGTTCCACACAGCATATGGACCTGGTGAAATCCAGAAGGATTGTCATAAATCAATAAGCATAGCACAAAATCAAGAACAAACCAGATACACATACAATGCAACAGTCTACGTAAGACGAGGGCAGAAAAGCTTAACAACTGCGTGAAACTTCTCGGGAAAATGAGAAATGCATTGCATGAAGGTATCTGGAATTAAACTTTTTATCTCCAGAGATTAGTAGGTATACAGTTGTTATGAAAAATATATAGAGATGGAATTTTGAGCCAAGGGCAAACAGAAAAAGTCAACAGATTTTACTAAAGAAGCAAAATTTGGTATATGATTGAACTTACATCATGTCATTCTCCTCAAGGAAGATTGGCCAATATAAGATCTGAGAACTGCGTACTCTGAAGTTGATCCATGTATTCTTGAGTATCCTCCTTGATGCGATATGTATCCATGAGAAAGTCGGAAAACTTGAAAGTAAATAGAAGAATTGGATAAGGCTATAAAAAAGACTTGATAAAGAGCCTATAATTGTGGCAAGTAACCGCCATGTCAAAGACGATATCCTGAAAAGCAAGATGCAAGTACTTAGAACAACTAACAACAAAGAGAGAAAAAAAGAACTCAACAATGCAAATAAAATATTACGAGAGCTTACAGGTAACTAATGGAAAAGTTCCGAGAAGAAGTCTCTAGCTGCGTGGAGATCTTCTTATAGGCAATATTCGCAGCTGAAGCGCAATTTATGGACAGGATCACAGTTTCCTGCTTACGTAATATTAAGAGAATATTAGCAACAAATCGAGAAAGAAACAGCAGAACAAAGAGAAGCATTTGGGAAACTTCTTAACCATATCATTCAGAGGTTGCCTATTGTGAAGATCATCAACCCACTTGGGTTTCTTAAGAGGAGCTTTTGTCTGAAGAGGAGAGTTCCAAAAGCTTAACGAGAAATGGTGAGAACCAAACACTGGAATGTCATAGAGTATAACCTGACATGTTGATGTTTAAAGGAGTCAAACACTGGCAGCTTGTAGGTCCAGAAAAGAACAACACAGGAGAAAGACATCATGACTTACATACGTGGACATCGCATTGAGATACTATCTCCCCATTCCAGTGTATATGATGCAGTCTAGAACTTGAATGGAATTCCATAATTCTATGCTCCGAAAAATCACGCACCAGATGAATCCAATTTCTGCTCACAGATTCTTCCCTAAAGTCCTCTAATAAGCCATCAACCTTATGACAACCACAGCTTAGGCTACTATATCTGCAAGGACCACCATAAGCTCCGGCCTTACTGCACACACCTTTGTCTGTTGTAATCTTGGATGAGTTTCCATTAGCTTTAAGGCGTACATCATAACGACCAAGGAGAGTAAATGCTGCCTTATCCCTTAAAGTTGAGGGCATCTTCTCATTTGTTTCATTGAGTACGTCCTGTCACAAAAGAAAAATGTCGCATACACTGTTTATCATAATGCAAGAGGAAAGGGTAGGTAATGAAACAAGATGGGAGAAAAAAAATAAAAATATGAAGTGGAGATTATTACTTGGAGCTTAGATCCGGCATTGGACAAGGAGCTCTCATCAGAGATAAAGGCCACAACTACGTCAAGACAAGAAGAGGAATGGCATACGAACCACCCAAACAATAGACTTTGACTCAAATCATCAGCTGATGCAAGCTGCTTAGGCAACCAAATCCTACATTTTCTCTTCATTTCAGCTCTCTGCCACACAATTCCCAAAAGTCAAAACGAAAGAGCACAACAAACCAATAAGAATTGAAGACAAACAGGTCAAAATGTGAACACAATACAGGAGACAGTTCCATAAAGAGAGAGCAAGTATACAGATCTAAGAACACAACTTCAATGTTAACTAAGAAGAGTACAGTAAAATCAATAAAACCCCAGAAGAATACTCGCATCCTTACTAAATCGGAACATAAACGATGAGGACTAATCTACTACTACAGTGAAATTGACGATCGGAACGATGAACCGAGATTCGTAACACAAATCTGAGCCCTAGAAATATCTTCAATTTCAACTTAATTAGGTACTAGTCTGATCAGAAAAAGGATAAGTAAGACAGACCTCGTGTTTGAAGACAGAGGAGAGGCAAGTGTTCGACGCCGGGATCAGCAACCGGAAGAAAGATACATTCCGGCGAGAAAGGGAAGTTAAATCGGCGGCATTTGATAAATATATATATTCACAATGGGCTTGCTCGGCCTACAAAATTTTATGCCGGTCCTTTTTTTAATTATGAGTTTCATTGGAATTATATATATTTTACAATAAATTTGAATTTAACCAATAGTATATTTTTTTTTCTTTGAGTTTAGTGGAATTTATGATTTCTAATCCTAGCTAAAATCTCTGTATTTAATAGATTCATAGTTTAAAAATAAAAAACTAAGGAATGTTTGAGATTTCTTAGTTAAATACAAAGACATAGATTTTTAGGGGGAATTGAAGTTGACATTTGAAAGAATTTGGTAAGATTTTAATATTTTAGAATTTTGAAAGATTTCAGAATTTTTTAGGAGATTTGATTGTGTTTTAGATTTTATTTTATTTTTCTTTTTAGAAAATAAAATGTGATTCTACGAGCATCTATGAGATTTTATTAGTAAACTTTGTGTGATTTTAAAATATTTTACAACACAAAAGAAAGAAAGAAAATCTGTCGACACCATTACACCACCACATAGCCTAAATCATGCAAGAAGGAAAAAGAAGCTTTCAGTGAGATGAAGAACAAAGAAAGAAACTAAGCGAAGAAGATGAGCAAAAGGAAGAAGAAGAAGGTGAAGGACACATGAGGAGAAGAAGGAACAAGTCAACAAGGAAGTTGGGCTTAGTGATTTTGTGTGTGTTGTAAGAAAAAATCTACGTGATCCTATATTTCAATGGTTCTCTATAGACAATAACCAAAACAGAGTAGAGAGAAAAGCAATCTTGAATGTGAGAAAAAATAGAAACAAATAGTTGATCTGCGGAGATTAGAGTTGCCGGAGTTGATTTGCGGAGAAAGCTTACCGAACAGAGATGGTGGTGGTTTTATGACTGTGTTTTTTTTGTTTTTTGTTTTAATGAAATCTTTTAAAATTCTACCTCAAAGTGTATGATTTTGAGAGGAGTATTTTTCAAGTAAAAAGCAAAAACAAGTCTAATCATTCAAAGTAGCATTCTAAAGAAAGTTGTGATATTTTGAATAACAAGAGATTCTGAATTATTTTAAAGGATTTTCTATAAATCTAGTTGAATAAAATAGAATTTTATAAGATTTTTTAAAATTCTCAATTGAATAACAGAGGATCGAAAATCTTAGATGTACAACTTTGCTTATTTGATAAATCCATTTTCGAAAAACTCATTTGAATTATTAGAAAATGAATCGATGTGGATATATAAAAATGTTTAAAAATAGAAAACCAATATTAGCCTTCCAAAAATGACTGCACTGATTGAAAAAGCTAATCTGTAACTTGTATCAGCACTAATCTTAATCTCTCTTAATTAAGTATACAAGTTTACTATGAAACATTATCAGAGAGAAAATCTGTGCTGTCTTGTTGCTTCTTCCTCCTACGAGCTTCAACAAGCTTACTAGAATGGGTTCCAAGCACTTCGGTTATGGCTTTTGGCAACCAGAAGCCAGGTCGCTCAAGATATGGTGCGCGGTCAATAACCAATGGTTCTCTCAAGGTTACATCAATCCCCTGATAAGTCCATAATGCTAGTGTTGCTTCACCTTTGAGACCAAGGGCTAGCCAGCCAAGACCAGCCACTGAAATGTCGATGCTTTTCACCTCCCAACTACTTCCCGTCACCTGAATCTCCTTCTCTTCCCAGTTTCCCAATTCAGCCGCTCTGTTCTCTCCGATTGGTGGCTATTTGATACAATAAAAAAGGGTTTCCATTACATTCTGATGTTGCTAAAATGAGGAGTTGCACGAGATACAAGCTTCACTTACCTGCAGGCGTAAACCGGAATGGCCCTTGAGTATTTCTTCAGCATTCTCTGTTTTTCCTAGATGTAGTGAAACGCTATGCGATGCCCATACTGTTATGTATATTGTTTCAACCGACGCCTGAACGAGGTCTAGCCTGACCAAGCCACCAATGTGAACAGACTGTCCTGCCTACAAATAAAAGATTCAGCAGAATTAGGTTAGTTCTTGAAACACAAACTTGCGTAACTGATACCAAAGCAGTAAAACAGTGGCTACAATTCTCAGTACTCGTTACAAGAAGCTCTAAAGTTTAGAGCTCTAGGTCCTTCAACCCCGGGAGCAGAGAAAACCTTTAAAAAACTGTTTAAATATGAATAAAAGAGAGCTTGCCTTGACTCTGTAACTCCGAGGTTGAACCTCCTTCCTTATCTCTACCATTTTCCGCTCCTCTGAATTTAACCTCAGGGACATAAGGTAGGGATGCAAAAGGCCCGGAGTGTCATACATCTTTGCCTTTGCAGACAATATTCCACCAATTCTCAATATTCCAAGTGTTGTTCCAGGAACCGGAGCTTCCGTGAGCCTTGTGACCTTTGCACCATCTTTCTTGGATAAGGCATTAATCAAAGTAGATTTCCCGGCGTTCTGAGCTCCAATAACCCACACGTTTCCTCTTGGACCAGCTAACTCTTTAATGTAAGCTAACAGATTCTTAACACCGAGATCTTTGCGAGCACTAACCATATATACCCCACTCAGCTTAGGCGCTCCTCCAGCCTTGGCACGGTGGCGCACCCATCTGTCTAACCGAGCAGGTGAAATCTGTGTCGGAAGTAAGTCTACTTTTGTTGCAACAAGCACAAGTTTTGGGAGGTTCTTGCTACCCTTAGGATCATTTTCAGCTTTTTGAAGCACTGTAAACAGAGACTTGGCTGCTCGTTTGGGAAATGAACCATCAAAGTCAACACAATCAACAACCATGACTACAACTGTAGTGCTGGAATTATTCATTGGTTTTATCAGTCTAGTTGATATCAACCTATCAAAATCGAAATCTGGTAAGAGGTTCTCTGCAGCCTGATTCTTCACTTGGCCATAATTCCTAAGAGAATGGCAACGAGCACACACCGTCACATCATCAAAATTGTCTTTCTTTGCCTCCTCTCTAGCTATCTTCTTCCTCTCTGATTTCGAAATCCGTTTCTTCTTCTCCCTCTCCTTAGTGACATTACCATATCCAACACCAGCCGGAGCAAAACCATCCAATTCAACATCATTCAGCTCTTCCTTGTCTTCCCACTCATCTGATTCCCAGTCAATCTCACTCTCACTTTCAGAGTTGCTACCCTCTATTGCATTCTTGATCTCATCATCCATTTCATCATCTCCCCCCTCCTCCTCCTCCTCATCATCATCATCATCATTATCTACCATTTCAACCCCATCAAGCTCATCATCTTCCACCTCTTCATCAACTTCTAAGTTCTTTGCAGTGACCGTTCTCTTCTTATAATATCCGGGTAAATCTGGATCATTGTCCTGCATAAAAATACCACAACCTGGACAAATGAGCTTCCCATACTCTTCATCTTCATCTCTTCCTTCACTCATGATAAGATTTTTCGCTCTCTTGGGAAAAATTGTCCCTTTAACTCTCTCCACGCTTTGAACAACTGGTTCTTTCTTCACAGCTAAACACTGAACCGAAACTAAACATTTCTTCTTCGTCTTCTCATCACTCAACCCTACTGAAAAGTTGAGTTCTTTCAGAAACCCATCACATAAACGAGAAACTTAATCCGAATTTTTTCAACAGAACGGAAAAGTAAACTCACCTGAGAAAAATGGAATTTCGGGTCTGGGTATTAACCGGCTAACGCGAAAGCTTCCATCTTCAAGATTTGGTTTTACTCTGCATATCGTCACGGTACTTGAAATCAAAACCACCATTTTCTTCGAGCGTTTCACTTCTGATTTGGGATGAACCAAAGATTTATTTATTTGCCGGGATAAGCAACTCCATCGACAAAAATAGTCTCAGAGAACTAAAACGCAGCGTATTGGTTCAAATCAGACTTCAATTCAATCCTTCACTCTAAAAAAGTCTAAAGTCTAAACCTAAACCCTACAGATAATTACATAAATACCCTTCACATCACTGGATGATTACTCCAAGTCTCCAAGAATTATTTTTGTAATGATCGTATAAATGTATCATTAATTCGATTCTGCTAATTCTCTCTGTGTCTAAATGACTAAACTTTATGAGAATGAAGGGGAGTTACGTGGAAGACATTAGAGACTCAAATTTTTAAAAACAGAGTCTTAAGGATAAGGTTGTGGAGGAGGACCCATAACGGGGACAAAGAAACGAGCTTAAACCCCCATTTAATATTTTTTGTCGGAGCTCCGGCGAGGAAAAAATGGCGGCAAAGATTACAGGCGGAGGCTGCTCATGGCGACGCTTTTACAGGAAGAGAACACCATCTCGATTTCGTCTCAACTCTGTTCGAGCCTCTCAGTCCATGGATGACATGGACACCGTCTACAAGCAATTGGGTATGTCTCTTAATGAGTTTTGAGGCTAAGCAAAATAGTAAATTTGGAACTGGGTTGAGGGATTTGTTCTTTATACAAATTAAAGTTGGAAGCTTTATGATTTTTGTTTGGTGTGGCATTTTGTGTAAATTCTGGTTTAAAATTTGCCTCAGGATTGTTTTCACTAAAGAAGAAGATTAAAGATGTTGTTCTTAAGGCTGAGATGTTAGCACCGGATGCTCTTGAGCTTGAAGAAGAGCAATGGATAAAGCAAGAAGAAACAATGCGTTACTATGATTTATGGGATGATCCAGCTAAATCTGATGAGATTCTTCTCAAATTAGCTGATCGAGAGAAAGCAGTTGATATCCTCAAAGACCTCAAATACAAGGTTCTTTTAGTTTCTTCTTACCAAATCTTCTTGCTTTTTTTCTTTTCTTTTGCAAGAAATTTAGTTTCTGAATGTGTCTGTTAATTAGGCTGAAGAAGCTAAGCTAATCATACAATTGGGTGAGATGGATGCTATAGATTATAGTCTGTTTGAGCAAGCCTACGATTCATCGCTCGATGTTAGTAGATCTTTGGATCACTATGAGATGTCTAAGATTCTAAGGGATCAATATGAATCTGAAGGAGCCTGTATGATTATAAAATCCGGATCCCAAGACATAAAATCTCAGGTTGGTTTCATCATTCTCAAGGCACTTATACAGTTACCAACTCTGTGCTTGTATCTTTGTTTCTGTATGTTCTTATACACATATATGAGGACTTGCAGATGTGGACAGAGCAAGTTGTAAGTATGTATATCAAATGGGCAGAAAAGCTAGGCCAAAATGCGAGGGTGGCTGAGAAAAGTAGTTCCCTGAGCAGTAAAAGTGGCGTAAATTCAGCCACAATAGAGTTTGAATTCGAGTTTGCTTATGGTTATCTATTAGGTGAGCGAGGCTTGCATCGCCTTATCACCACTTCTAAAGAGGTATACAGTACAAGTTATAACTCCTCCTTGCCCCGGAAAGAATTGAAAAGATGTTTTCTTTGCGTCAGGAATGTTCAGCGACTGTTGATATCATACCATTATTCTTGAGAGCATCTCCTGATTTTGAGGTAAAGGATGAGGATTTAATTGTATCGTATCCTGCGAAAGAGAATAAACAAGAGAATAAACAAGTGGAATTAAAGGATGAGGATTTAATGGTTTCTATTCAACACATTCCGAGTGGAATTACAGTGGAATCTTCAGGTATCTTTAAGCACATTACACTTTGATTTACTGCATTTTATGCAGATTCTAATATAGGTTTTTTGGATACAGGAGAAAGAAACAGGTTTGCAAACAGGATCAAAGCGCTAAACCGGTTAAAGGCAAAGTTGCTTGTGATAGCAAAAGAGCAAAAGATTTCGGATGTAAATAAAATCAACAGAAATAACATTTTTGAAGAAACAAGGAGGTATGTCGCTAAGGGTCACAAGATGGTGGTTGATACAAAAACCGGTTTAGAGATTCTGGACCTGAAATCGGTCTTGGATGGGAACATTGGACCACTCCTTGGAGCTCATATTGGCATGAGAAGTTCAATTGATGCGATTTAGGCTTAATCAATTGGTACATTGGTACACTTTAGTTGTCTATTGTAATCCAAAGCAACAAATTGGTTGCTTTGCTTGTGTGTGTATATATATAGCCTTCTATACCATTGTTTTTTTTTTGGGTCAAGAGCAACATACAAAGTAAGAATTGGTGACGAACTATGTGCAAATTACACCATGAAAACTTCAAAACTAGAATTCTTATGATAAATTTTTTAACGGTTTTAGTTTTACCAGTTGAAACAAAACCATGAAGCTCTTGTTTCGTATACTTTTTTAACTGTCATTGTCAGCTTCGAGAAAGTCATATAGATAGAACCAGAGAGGCATAGCTGTTAGCTGATGCAATATTGTCGTGTGTCACGTTGATTAGATTCTGGAGTTATTGATTTAGCCTATTTATTAAGGTTTGGCAGAAAACTTTCCTCTATATGTGTCACTGGTAGCGTTAGTAGAGAGAGTTTGGCAGAAACTATAATCATTAAATCGCATAGATTAGTTAGTAGTAAATCTAATTACTTTACGTTGCCGGGAAAGCCGACTATTTTTCGTCAGTTTTGTCCTAAAATTAAATGCACTTTTCTCAGCTTTCTTCAGCAATAAATTAGAAGATAGACTGATTCGAATTCAATAGTTTAAGAAAAAAAAAGAAAAAAAAACTAATTTATTGTTGACCAAATTTTTATACAGGCATTTAAGCAATTTAAATATAAAGTTATATTGGTGCACACACACAAAAAAAAAAGAGTTATCAACTTTTAGCTACATTTATAATACTGAAATAAGATTATGGGCTATGTTGCATGGAAACTCTTTTTGAGGTGCGTTTCCTGTTTCCGAAACGCTTCGGAAACGGAAACTCATGGAAACTCGGAAACAAGCCACAAAAACACGTTTCCTAAAAATTTCAGTTTGGAAACACGATAGAAACTCCGTTTCTGTTTTGGAAACACGATGGAAACGAAGTTTCCGTTTTGGAAACGCGGCGGAAACTCTTTTTTATAATTTTGAAATTTAATAAATAAATAATTTAATTTATAAGAATTCATAAGTTATAATTAGTCGAACCCTAAAAAGCAAAAGCTATAACAATTTTATTTTTAATTAAACTATTTAATATTTATGTTTTGAATTTGTGTTGTTTCAGAATTTTTTTATTATGATTTTCATGTTTGGGGATTTATTAATATATATATATATATACATGTTTCCTATACGTTTCCATTACCTATTTTTCAAAAAAACCCGTTTCCCGTTTCCGAAACGTTTCGTTTCCGCGTTTCCGTTTCCGTTTCCATGCAACATAGATTATGGGAGATGTTCGAAACTACAATCCTTAACATTAACAGAATAACATAAGTCACTAGAACAAATCAAAATTTGACATGTAGTCTATATAAAAACTATATATTATACATTTTAATCCAAGTATATATGTATTCATAAATAATTCAACAATTACGTGATTTTTTTTAGTATAAAAAATAAGTGTATTTCGAGAAAAAAAACTATTCTATACCTAATTAATGATAGTTAGGATGTACTACTATTTTATAGTAATTGTATTCAATGTCAATATTCAATATAATATTATTTTGTTTATTTATTTTTGTTCAACATCTCCTATATATTAATTGAAAAAAAGTTGATGTGTCGTCGCCAGAGAATTCGAAGCACATCTTAGCAAATAAACTCTCTTAATTAATTCTAATTACATCTATGCCATTACAGACTTAAATAAAAATTCACTAAATAAATTAAACTATTTGTAGTCATTTAATTTGACACTATATTATACTTCTTTCAAAAACAAAAAATTAATTCTTTAAAAATTTAATAATTATTCATGTTTTATTAAAATAAATTTCATACAAATTTTTTCACCGCGTTAAAATTATTATTTACTTTCAAATATTTCACGGATAAAATATATTTTTATATAAAATAAACGTAAATTTGAATTAAAAAAAAAATATTTACATATTTTATTTTACACAAACAAATATCAAATCTTAAATAATAATTTTATTTGAATTAATGTATCCGCACTATGTGCGGGTTGTTACCTAGTATTATTTTATTTTAGTAAAATTATATTTTTGATTAAAATTAGTTAGATTGTACTATATATTTTTTTAGATCATGTCAATATCTTAATTTTTAATAGAAGAGAAAGAAAAAAAGAAATAGTTGGCCAAAAAAAAGGAAGTATATATTTATTTATGATTTTTGATAAATCCTAAGAAAATAAGAAGAAAGGCCAACTGAAAAACGGCTCCGTCATCAGAGAGAGAGAGAGACTACTCCTTTCAAATTCTCTTCAGTTTCAATTTCTTCGTCTCCCTCCCACACCCCTCTACACATACGCATTGTGGGATTCATACATACATACATACTCCCTTTCTTCTTCTATGCCACTGGCGTTTTTGTTTTTGTTTTTGTAGCATGGCGGGTCAACACTCCTCTTCCAAACCCTCTGTGTCCTCTCCTTCATCATCATCTTCCTCGCGTCTTTTCTTGCTCGTGACTCTCCTTCCTCTCTCTCTCGCCTGTTTTGCCTTCGTTCTCCAATGGCGCGGCGGACTCGACGACCCGGTTACCCTTTGGTCTACGGATCATCACGAGTTCCCCGGAATGGTTTCAACCCAACAAGAGAAACGCTCTTCCCGTCGTTCGGTTTCTGATTCGGGTTGTGTTGATCTTTTAGGTCAGAGCCGTTCCCCTTCGTTTCCTTATTTCCGCGATTGGGATTTTGCTTACCAATCGGATCTCAAACCTAGGGTGAGTCCCTTTTTTCTCCAATTTTGGATTTTTCTCTTCTGGTTTTAATTTGATTTACTCGTCTTCTTGTTCTTATATCGTTGATCCTTGTTATGTGTTTCACTGGGATGGAAATTTACAAATTCATTACTTGTTGCAGTTACGTTGTATAGCTAGACTGGTATTTTGTGATTTGAGTGTTGTGGGAAACTTGTGATATGTAAAAATCAGATTTTTTTTTTTATAAAGATTCTGACTTTTTGTTTTTTGTTTTTTATGGTAGATATGTATTACAACAAGCACTTCGGCTGGATTAGAGCAAACACTGCCATGGATTTTCTTTCACAAAGTTATTGGAGTTTCAACCTTTTATTTATTTGTTGAGGGGAAGGCTGCATCACCAAACGTGTCTCGAGTTTTGGAGTCTATTCCTGTAAGCTCTGTAACTTTTCTTTGATCCGATTTATTGATTGATTTGTTTTCTCTTAACTGTGTTTCCCTTTTTGCAGGGTGTAAAAGTTATATACAGGACAAAAGAATTAGAAGAACAGCAGGCCAAAAGGTATTCTCTTCTGCATCTTTTGCGAATATCTTTGGCGAATGAAGTTCTGATTTTGCGGGTTATATAAGAGTGGCCTAGAATCCATGGATTGATATAGAGTGTTTCAGTTAGAAAAAGATTGGTAATTGATATGATGTGCCTTTGTTATGATTGTCATGTCACTTACTGAAATGTTTGTTGGGAATCTCTTCACCTTACTTTTAGATCTATAAATCCACTAATATGACATTTCATTGCCTTTTGGTCTACAGCCGGATATGGAATGAGACTTGGCTGGCGAGCTTCTTCTACAAACCGTGTAACTATGAATTATTTGTGAAACAGTCCTTGAACATGGAAATGGCAATCAAAATGGCTCAGGTATCTGTTACATTTTCCATGGTTGGATACGGCATATGGTAATAATCACTTGATTGCTTTCTCACGCTGCACGTTGCTGTTATGCGGTGTATGTAGGACACTAGTATGGACTGGATAATACATCTTGACACCGACGAGCTTATACATCCTTCTGGAAACCATGAATATTCTTTGCGGAATTTGCTGGCAAATGTATCTGCAAACGTGGATATAGCTATCTTTCCTAATTATGTAAGTGTTACAGGAGATATGA
The DNA here is from genome assembly GCF_030686135.1 of Camelina sativa. NCBI lineage: Eukaryota > Viridiplantae > Streptophyta > Magnoliopsida > Brassicales > Brassicaceae > Camelina > Camelina sativa. The sequence continues at coordinate 21,150,179 of NC_141885.1, forward strand.
TTTTCATTTTTAGATAGGAATTTCGTTTTTAGACTGTGATTAGCTTCTTCAGGCTTCATCAGCATTGTTCTTGTTTCAGGAGAGCAGTGTTGAGCGAGATGATATCAAGGTACCTTTCAGTGAGGTATAGAAATTATCATCTTTTGTGACTACGTGCTTTTTCTTACCAGCTAAACCTATATTATCCCCATGAGAAATTGATTACATGATTTGTCGGACTTACCATAGGTACTTGATTATATTTTCTGTTGTACTTTCATTTTATCATAGGTATCAATGTTCAAGAAGAATTATGACCATCTTCCGAGAGATGTTTACTTTGGAAGCTATAAAGAGGCCACTCGTGGAAACCCAAACTACTTTCTAACCTATGGAAATGGGAAAGCTGCTGCCCGTGTTCAGAACCATCTTCGTCCCAATGGTGCTCATCGATGGCACAACTACAGAAAGAGTCCAAAGTATGCTCTTCTCTCGTTAACTTGTCTATCAAATGACTCTTTGTATCTGATCTGACTCTTTGTATCTGGGATAAGTGTGGTTGATCCAATAGAAGCTTGTAGTAGGACATGGAGCCCTGAACCTGTCAATTTCAGTTGTTTGGGGTTGCTGACTATTTTATCGTTGATACAGTGAGGTCAAAGTAGAAGAAGCTGCCGTGCTGCACTACACTTATCCCAGATTTTCAGATCTTACCTCAAGACGTGATCGTTGTGGCTGTAAGCCCACTAAAGTGGATGTCAAGAGATGTTTCATGCTGGAGTTTGACAGAGCTGTGAGTGGAGATTTATGTTAAAATTCCTTTCTATTTCCTGCATATTATTCTGAAATATAGAGTACTCAAAGCTCTTGGCCATCACATGTAGGCATTTATTATTGCTTCAACCGCGAGTACAGAGGAAATGCTTCAGTGGTATCGATATAGATTTAAATATAACCATTGCTCTTCATCCTATTATCCTCTCCTGCAGTTTAATAAGCTTCACTAAAACAGGTACAAAGAGCATGTTGTGTGGACAGATGAAAAATTGAAGTTGAAACTCCTTAGGAAGGGAATTCTGACCCGCATTTATGCTCCCATGGTTAGTTACAACAAATCTAAACCACGTTTCTTATTTGGCATGATCGATCAGTGTTTGGTTTTCCACAAGCTATCATATCTTACAGGTTATAATCCAAGAGCTAAGGGAAGCGGGTGTTTTCAGCTCCGTGGTAACCGCAGCTCACATGTCTTTCTCGAAAAACTCTTCAACTGCTGATTCGACTTTAAGCAATACCCGAGAATCTTCTCAGGCAACTGGTAGGAGGAAGGTGTTGGAATTTCATCTTGATCTTGACGGTAAATCTCAAGTATCAGCGGTACCACCACTGTCGCCTCCAGGCTTGGAAGCAACCAAGATGGAACCTTCTGAAAAGTGACTACAAAGAGTGGGATTTATTCGAATGACATACGAACAGGTTTTGAACCTGAGCTCTGGTGTACATTTAGGAAAGGTTTTCGTTTAGGTTATACACACAGATGATTCCACAGATGAAGAGGGAATATCATATAGCAGGCTTCTATCATATGTACCATGCAAAATACTTGATCATGTTGATGAGTCAATAACTTCAAATACAACAAATTCATTGCCTTCCTCATCTGACTACTGGTTTTCTTTTGTGCTCTTTTAACTTCATCGTATCTCTAACCTCCCTTATTCAGGTTTATAGTTTTCTTAAAATGTGAAGTTTAGTTTCTGAACATCTTGCTTCTTATATTTTTATTCTAAAGTTGAGGCAATGACAGATTCAAGAATGAGGAGATCAAGTTTTGATCTCTAATACAGACAACTCAAGTTTCACTCATCTGTGTTACATGAGAAAGTTGTTCTTCTTCAGGTTTTGTCATTATCTCTACTTTAGAATAAAAATATCATTAGCTTATACAATTTGGATCTGGCCAAACTATACGTAAGATTTACTCTTCTTTATACTACTCTTGATAACTTCTATCTTACACTTTGATTAAAAAAGAAAATAAAAAGATAATTAGTAATTTGAGCAATTTCACATGAATCCCATAGTTATCTCTCTATTTCTTTTTATACTTTTTTTTTTTTGGCAAAAAAGTGAAGTGTGATACGGTGTCGTATTATTGTTAAGTGGCAAGTTCTAATTGAATGCGCCTACACAGACTTGAAGAAGCTTTTAGCGAAAAGTCGAAGAAGCAAATCCATCCAGAGGCGGGGAACCAAAGTAGCCAACGGATCCGTCATGGCAGCTCGTAAGAGAGCTTCTTCAGTCACTAATTCGGCCAAACCAGCTTCATCTGAACCTACCCCGGCGACGAAGGAGCAGAAACCCACTGTTTCCGGAGAAGATTTCCGTCTCGCACCGCCGAAATTGGGAGTGATCTTTGTGATCTCTTCGCTTCTGTGTTCGCTTTACCTTTACCTTCTCTGTTTCCACTACAATGTTGACAACGAGCTCAAGCGTCCGATTCTTATTAACGCTGGGCTTAGCTTGGTTGGGTTCTTTGTCACACTCAAATTGATTCCTGTGGCTGCTAGATACGTTCTCAGGCGTAATATGTTTGGTTTTGATATCAATAAAAGAGGCACTCGTCAAGGACAAGCTAAAGTGTTAGTTTTTTCTTTCTTTCTTTCCCTTCTTTGATTTGTCTCTCGTTTCTTGTTTAGGTTTTAAATTTAGTATTAGTGTTCATTGTTATATCTTGAAATAGATGTCTCTTAAGATTTGATTTTGTTGGGAGGGTGGAAAAGTATGAAGTGTCTCAGTTTCTAATTGATGTTCTATACATGTTTTAGGCTTTGATTTGATGATCTTTGTTACATGATCTGACTTCTGTGTGTGTCATTGGTAAGTTTTGATGTGCTTATTCTTATTTCTTTGTAGGCCTGAGTCATTGGGAATTGTTGTCGGTATTGTCTTCTTGATAGTGGCGATAGTGTTTCAGTTCTTTAATTTCACAGAAGATTCGGTGGTAAGTGTCCCTGATCTCAAAAGCTCAAGCTTTGATCATTCACTTCTTTTGGCTAAGTGAGTCATTCATTTGTGAGACTTCTTTTTTTTTATACCAATGTTTCAATCTTTCTTTTCTTCTGCTTTTGCATATGTGTTTAAATTCAGCTGTTATGTCAAATTACAATGTTTTGTCGCTAGATGGATGTGAACTGTGGACTTGGTAGCTGTTAGCTCATTTATTGCTTCGATGCAGTTTCATCAGTCTGGTTAATATATTTGTGCAGTGGCTTGTGGAGTACAATGCAGCTCTGGCATCTATTTGCTTCATGATTTTGCTTGGATTTGTAGATGACGTCCTTGATGTGCCTTGGAGAGTGTAGGTGCAGTTCTTGTTTTTGGATTAAGTTCATTCTTTATTTTTGTTCGCGTATTAATTATTGGTCAATTTGCAGGAAACTTCTCCTGCCATCTTTTGCAACCCTTCCTCTGCTGATGGCATATGCTGGACATACAACTATCGTCATACCGAAACCTCTAGTTTCTTATGTTGGCTTGGAAGTGCTTGATCTAGGTAGTGTTAAAACCATCAGTAGCTATGTTCAAATTGATTTTCCTTAATTGTATTTGTATCGTGGCAGGACGAATATATAAATTATATATGGCGCTACTGGCTGTCTTTTGCACAAATTCTATAAACATTCATGCTGGTCTGAATGGCCTTGAGATCGGTCAAACCGTAGTTATTGCAGCTGCTGTAAGTTCTGCAGTCAAAATGCGTCTTAGTTTGTTTTGTCCCAATTTTCCTCCGGTTGGTTTCTCTTAAGTAAATATATGATGCATTCCCAGTTACTTGTAGATCCTGATACATAATGTCATGCAAATCGGAGGATCTGTTGATACTGAGTATCATCAAGCTCATGCCTTCTCAATCTACCTTACTCAGCCGTTGATGTCAACATCACTGGCAATGCTTGCCTACAATTGGTAATACTTTCAACTTTCAAGTCCTTATCTCTTAAATTTATC